>NC_090175.1:16861891-18061891 GCF_024679245.1 Pseudorasbora parva | reverse complement strand
AAGAAAAAAAAAACAATGTGCAAAGTATATAATCTGTCTGTTGGGTATAATTAGGCACACATGGTTTTAAACGGTGAACTCGCAGATTTGAACTTTTTAGCGTGTGGGAGGAGAATGGTAGTTTACTTGAGGCACAGCGTTATTTCCCATGCAAATAATTTTCTCTTGAGCCGACAACTAAATATTTCTTCACCTCTGTTTCTCTTTCTTTGCGTCCTCAGGCTCTTTCTTCCCAGCTCTGAAGCCTTCTGAGATGGTGTTCAAAGTAATCTTTTGGCTGGGATATTTCAACAGTTGCATTAACCCTGTAATTTACCCCTGCTCGAGCAAGGAATTCCAGCGCGCCTTCACCCGTCTCCTGCGCTGCCAGTGCCAGCGGCGGCGTCGCATCCTGCGCCGGTTCTACGATCAGCGCTGGAGAACGGCCATGAGGGGACCCCGGAGGGACCCGCACCGAGACTTCTGCTCTGGATTTCCCTTTCACGAGCAGTGCGGTAATTCTATATATTCCTGCCAGAGCAAAAGCCGGCCTCTTAGTCTGAAGGGCTGGAGCTTCTTCCCCCCTTTACAGAAGTCCTCCTTCCAGCTGAAGGAGAAAATGAACAACCTTTCCAATAAGATCAAGAATGGTACGGGGAAGAGTAGCACGTCTGCTCTGGCCCGGACAGAGATCGACACGGTCTCAATGGGGATCTATAACGACTGCGGCGATCAGAGCGGCTACCAGATTTATGACCTCACAGAGTGCTACGGCCTAAAGGAAACAGACATATAAACAAAGACAAACTTTACTGTCTGTTTTCTCAGAGCTCTGACCCACTGCCAGCCCTTAGGAACTGTTAGATTTTTCCTCAAAGACTAGTAGTATTCTTGTTATGTCTGTAAGTGCTTGAATAACGTTGAGAAGCAAATGTGAGGGAAAAGTACATTGTGTGGTAAAGGACATTAATGTATTTCCATGTGGATATTTTAAAAATATTACTCTAAAAGTGGGAAATGTACACTGAATGGAAATATAAAAAATAAAAAACACTTATCTGCACTGGACCAGAATGAAAAGACTCAAAGCTGCTGGGTATACTGCGTTGTCCATGTGGCCTTAGAGAAATAGTCAAATGTTTCAAACTCTCTGATGACCAGCGACGTATTTGCAATGAGCTATTGTTACAATTACTTTGACCTGTTGTACATTTAGTGTGAATGGAAAACATATTTACAGTAACTGTGATGTATTCACGAGACTGTTGAATCCATGATACTGATTTCCATTGACATAATGATTCACAGATTACTGTGGAATTCACTTTTAAATGATTTGAACTTGATTTAGAGGTACATACCATTAAATGTGAGGCGAAATTTGTAATTGAAATGGATTTTGTGCAGATGTCTTCAGTATTTCAGAGGGTAGTTGAGTACTATGTGCCATCCATGCTATTCTTATGTCATCTCTGAAAGGACCAACAGTGAAAAGTAAAAAAAAAAAAAAAAAAAAAGACTACAACTCAATTTGTTGTGTTGTTGATAAAAGCTTTGACTTTCTTTGCAATGTGACGACGTCTTTCAGTGTCAACTATAAAATATAATAAATCTGAAAAGAGCATGCAGTGGATTTCATGTGTTTTTGATGAATCTGTTTTGTTCAAATGACTATCCCCGTAAAGAAAAATCACAAATTATTTAATAATGTTATTAATGCACAGCGATGAGATTAAATTTACTTAAATTTCAATTTAAATTGATTAAATTTAAATTTAAATTGACTCTTAATCCAGAAGGGGGGAAACAATAAATAAGAAATATTTAAGATATTATACATTTTTGACTATTTTTCAAATAAAAGAGTTCATGTATCATAAATCGATAAACTTTTGCTTAAAGGTGGATTTTTGAGTATTTCACAATCTGCTCAGTTACTGGGATTTTCACGCACAGCCATTTCTAGGGTTTACAAAGAATGGTGTGAAAAGGGAAAAAACATCCAGTATGTGGCAGCCCTGTGGGCGAAAATGCCTTGTTGATGCAAGAGGTCAGAGGAGAATGGGCCGACTGATTCAAGCTGATAGAAGAGCAACTTTGACTGAAATATCCACTCATTACAACCGAGGTATGCAGCTGAGCATTTGTGAAGCCACAACACGCACATGGGCTACAGCAGCAGAAGACCCCCCCCCCCCCCCCAACCCTCCCGGGGGTACCAATCATCTCCACTACATATAGGAAAAAGAGGCTACATTTTGCATGAGCTCACCAAAATTGGACAGTTGAAGGCTGGAAAAATGTTGCCTGGTCAGAATTTGGCATAAACAGAATGAGAACATGGATCCATCATGCCTTTTTACCGCTGTGCAGGCTGGTGGTGGTGGTGGTCCTACTTCCAGCAGGATAATGCACCATGTCACAAAGCTTGAATCCTTTCAAATTGGTTTCTTGAACATGACAATGAGTTCACTGTACTAAAATAGCCCCCACAGTCACCAGATCTCAACCCAATAGAGCATCTTTGGGATGTGATGGAACAGGAGCTTCGTGTGCTGGATGTGCATCCCACAAATCTCTTTTAACTGCAAGATGCTATCCTATCAAAATGGGCCAACATTTCTAAAGAAGGCTTTCAGCACCTTGTTGAATCAATGCCACAAAGACTTAAGGCAGTTCTGAAGGTGAAAAGGGGTCAAATACAGTAGTAGTATGGTGTTCCTGATAATCCTTTAGGTGTGTATATAAAGTTATTGTCTCTCAATTAAAGGTGCCCTAAAATTATTTGAAACAATGTTAAATTGTTCTCTGATATTTACATAGAGGGTATGTGGCTTATTTAAGGGCAAAAATTGTCCCGATACAGTTTTGCAGGTCCATTTACAACCCTATAAATTGTCCCTAGGATGTAATGCTCTGTTTTTGCCTTATTTGGAAGGGTCATGAATATTAATGTTGAGCTCTGCTCTGATTGGCTTATTTCAGCAGCTCACAGCAGTTCAGTGAAGCGGCTCGTGAGTCCTTACCGTCCTGACACAACACAGATCGGCTAAATGACACATCAAGCAAAACATCTCAAATGGAGATTGATAAAATGCAGCTTACTTGTTTATTTGGTGTTTTCAGATCATTTGCGCGCGAGAATGAGCTCACGTTCATGCAGTTACGAGATTTCAGTAATTAAATCCCCCAAACAGAGCTTTTCTGTGAAAAAAAACCTGTATGCTATCCAGTGTTTTACCTAAACTTGTCCAATCTGGCAACCATATGCATGCAAGCTCTCTCTCTCGCGCACGGGTGATCTGAAAACACCAATAAACAAGAAAGCTGCATTTCAGCAATCTCCATTGACTATCGTTTTAACTTATATGGTGGAAAAGGTGACGTTTTCTAGAAGGATCTCGTGAACTGTAAGCATCTGTAAGCAAAGTATCTACGGTTGTATTTTGTAATACAAAATAATATTACCCTTTGTCATTAGACACACTATTTAGTTTTGTATGGTACTTGGTGTTTACTGTTGTTACTGTACTAGCATCTTGCATCATCTAGACAATGTGGTCTCTCTAAGAAACTTTCAATTTGATCAGAAATTGTTTAAACAGCTAGTCAATAAGTGGATCAATTACTTGCAGGAATATAGTTGCCCCTTTCTTCAGTTTAAGACGCTGAGTGAAGCTTGCTTGAAATGGGCCGAACAAACGAACAATTTGTTGAGGTATCCGATTATAATAAACCTCAACCAAGTGTCATGAGAGCTGTTTTTGCTATCTTCGAGTGTCTTGTTTACCATCAGTAGATTCGGCTTGTTTGGGGGCATGCATTTAAATGATCCCCAACCCTCGCGTCGCGGTTGGGTTTATGTTGAGAAGCACTTTTTTTCCGTGGAGTTTTTGATTTACGAAGAGTTGATTTATGAAGAGAACTGAACTCGTATTATTTCACTATGTCAAGGTTAATTCAATTTTTCATTCTAGGGCACCTTTATACAAATCGTTTTTAAAAGAATCCCAAGCCATTTCTTTAGGATGTCAGTACATTAGCATATTGGCTGCACTTTCAGCCCCTCTTTGCATTTTGATACAGTTCCCACTCATGCACCTAAATAAATTTAGCAAGTAATTTGTCTGTGACGAGTTATGCTGAACTAACAAATTGCGACAGCAAGATTAATCCGATTACAGCACATCACATCTCAGACATTCTTACTCCAATTCTGCATGTTCAATCGGCCTGAAGTGCCATAAACTACACTGACACACCATTGAGAAAGGTCTTTACGAATGACTGGTTTATCAGCAATGCCTTGTTGACCTCTGGCTTGAATTGGTATGGTAAAATTAATGCCATGTCTATTCATACACTGTATTATAATATTGTCAACAGTTGACAAGCCGTAATCCAGTAATGGAGATAGCTGTTCCGTTTCCGACATGTAATGCACGCCAATCAATAAACCAATCACAATGACCAATCACTACAGATTAGCATCACGCAAAGGAGCGGCTTGGAAAAATAAATCAATGAGCAAATCCTTTGGGAGTAGTTAAGCAAATAAGGTAAAATAAATGCATATTATAAGACAATGAAAGTGGTTTTTGACCTTGCATGTAAACCTGTTGTGGGGGACTCCTAAAATAAAAATAGGAACCTTTCAAATGCCATAAAAAAAACTTTAAAAACATTGCAAAAGGCCCTAATAAGTTAAAGTCCTCCAACGTAAATAAAAAAAGGTCACTGCAGATTTTTTTATTTTTTTTTAAATGAAACAACTATAACAAATGTTACTGCTTTTAAGTAGCACTTCCTAAAACTAGGACTGGTGAGAACTTCTAAAACTGCTTTTTGTGCCTTTATAAGAATCTTCACTAGAAGAAAAGTGCAGAATACCACTCCAAATGCAAATTATTGGTCTGTACCAGTTTCTTGGAGCAGAAATCAAAGGATGAAAAGAACGAATAGTGAACGTTTTCAAAGAAATCACAAAATTATGGAAGAATAAATTGAATCACTTCTTCCATAATTTTGTGGCTTCTTTGGAAAGGTTCCCTTACATCTTTCTTCCTTTGATTTCTGCTCCAAGAAACTGGTACTGTTCAATGATTTGCATTTGGAGTGGCATTCTGCACTTTTCTTCTAGTGAAGATTCTGCAAAAGGCACAATTTCACTAGATTATTGATCCAAATAGTCTTGATCTTTTGTAATCACTTTTCTCATTAGACATTATATAAACTGAAACAAACCGTTCAAAAAGTTGAATTGTTTGCTCATACAGCTTCTTCTTCTCTCTCTCTCTGTCCCTCTCTCCTATATGTATACCAGGATTTGGATTGTTCTAAAAAAATAAAAAATAAATCTGTTCCAGGAAGTTCTTAATCCTAGAAAGTTCCAGATTTAGGAAGTTCTTTAGGAAGTGCTACTTATAAGCAGGAACTTTTGTTATGGTTGTTCCATTTTTTTTAAAATCATCATCACTTTTTTTAAAGGGCTTTTTTATTGTTATTAAACAAAAGTTATTTGATTTATGATACATCTACAATCTTTTATTTGAAAAACGGTCAAAAATGTATAACCCTAATGTTCAGACTGCAGACAAATCTGAATTTTTCTCAAACATGATTTTTTTCAAGCGGACTGTCAAAACTAAATTCCAAGTGATCAAATGTGATTTATGTGCCTCCATATAACCAGCCTATCTGCATGGGCCTAGGTCACTACCCATATATGTTCATGATGCTTTCAAAACTGATGCAGGAAAAATGAAGGCACATCATCTCGCACTCCAAGTAAGAGCCTTGTCGGGTCGCAGCGCAGAACTCCTCAGCTGCACAAGAAAAACTCTGCAAAGAAAGAGACTGGTATAGTGTATGACTATTTCCTGCATTTCCTTCAGCTGTTTTGACATTGGCGTCTCTTGTCGCCTAAAATACCTCCTGTGGTGAAAAGCAAGTTTGTAATGTTGTTTGTCTGTCTATGTGATATATTTCATATGCTTCTCAGATAAACCATGTTCAGATTCAAGTCAACACCATTGCTGAGCATTTTCTATTTAAAACTGCAGTGAACAAATCGCTGGTGTTTCTGATGTCACAAAGTACCTTGCAACCAATCACATCAACATGTGGGCGGGAGGGCTTTAGCAATTTATCATTAGTATGCTCTGAAGCAAGAGAAGCCAGCTATATTCTCTGCTCGCCCAGCACTTTGCTGCAACATAACCTTGTTTCTGCAGAGACTTTAAGCTTGTTTCAAAATCCAGACTTTCAAAAACCCACCTGGATAAAATCTGGATATGCAAAAGATCGGATTTGAACATAGCCTATAGTCACTGCTCAAATAAGCAGATTTTTGACTCCTTTGTACAAAAGGTCAGATGTCATTGCTTCAATTGAAGCACACAACGTTCTATGGAACATTATCAAATCATGCCAGAGAACATGATTATCATATTTTACAATAATTGTGGAGTTCATGCAGCTCAAGCACTGCTGGCATTTAAGCAAAGAAATACGACATATACCAAATACTGAGACTTTCTGAAACTCCTGTCTCTAGAAGAGATTTAAACAATGTTACATGCTCTGAGCTCAGATTTTACAGGAAACCAAATCTGCATTCAAAGAAAAAAAAAAACAGATTTCAGAGCTTGGCTATCCACATTCATTTTATAGCAATTTTAGGAGATACTCTGAGATGAAGATGATTAAAACATTAATGAGATTTACTCTATGATAGGCTATTGAAATCCATGAATGAGAAGTCTCCGAGTAATTAAATTGATCAGCCCATCAACTGATTTATTGCTGCATTCATTTAGATGCCAGTAGAGGTCACTGTTACTGAAAATGAATGGCGAATTCCTACAAATTTTTACAATACAAATCATTTGAATACAACTTGTTAACAGGCAGCATCTAAAAGTGGTTTGAAACATGCATAATGCATAAAAGTGACACGGCTGTGCATGTGAAGATGACTCATGAGGATAACATACCCTAAGTGCAAAATAACTCCGGTATTTTTGAAAAGTGGTTTCCTTTTCCATTTAAGATTTCTGAGAACTTACTGAAGAGTAAATCAGTGTGAGTCCCTGTCCTCCCCTGTTTCCTGTGGATTACTGAAGACTAACATCAGCATACATAACAGTTTGTAATGGGTTCCTTCCTTCAGCTAAGCGCTTGCATGTTCTGACTTGTCACATAAACGTTTTACGTACATTTCGGTCATTCGCTAAACGGTGCCATAAAAGTCTAAAATGAAGAGCACTGTATGGCCAGGCAAAAAAACATAAGCAGAATGCTAAATGTTTTCCAGAGATGATTTCCATTATTAAAAAGATTATACAATTTTTGATTATAAAGAACCCCAGCTCCTTTACTCTACTTACCTCATTATTGAAGCAGGCAGACCAGCCGGTGCCACTTCAGTCCAGAAAGTCCTGTCATTTCATAAGAATTATATCAAGAAAACTTGATCACGACTATTTAATTTCCATCATTATATTATTATTTGTTCTCATACATATTTTAGCCATGACTCTGATGTTCTACAGGTCACCGGTTCAAATCTTTGACAGGGCAGGATGTGTCATACGCCTTTGGAGTGTTCCTTTTGACAGGCACTCGATGTGCAGGGCAAGTGTACTGTAACTTCACTCTCAGATGCCAAAAACCTTCAGTTCCTTGTTGTTCCTTGTTGTGTTTATTATCATGCTCGCATATTTTGTCAAACATACCAGAACATTTTCTGCAAAGGACATAATGTGATTTTAAAATATGCTCTTAACCATTTTAGAATTCAACTGTAACAGTTGATACAACAGAATGCCCATAATTCGGCCATTAAACAAAAGTTAAAGTAATGCACTTTGTAGCGTTGGCAAAAGATAGTGCAAGGGGGATAGGGGGAAAAGATAAATGCAGGCCAGACATCTAATTTATTCACAGAGTAAACATAAGTGGAAGAAAACACATTTTACAGGAAGTTCAACACCAAATCACAATGTTTGCATGCACTTTATCACTTGCTGTGCTGTTAGTCTTAGCTGGATTATTTCCGTTTAATTGGGATTCATGTTATTCATGTTAAGGTTATGGTCGTGATTCAAAGGCTCATTCAAACACGATATCATTCCTAAATGACAACGTGTCAATTAAACTTTGGCACTGACCCAGAGAAAGCAGTTATCATGTGTAGGTATAAAACAGCTTCACAAACTTTTTTGTCTTTTCAAACAAACAGTATTTGTTATTTGTGTGTTACAAATATTCGTGTTATCACAGAAGTACCGGGATAAAAGTTTATAGTTCGGATAACACTGATGTTTACAGGAAGCGATGAAAATAGAGTATATCACCTTTTAACAGTAACTTGCCGCTTCAAATAACAATTATATTGATTACATATTAATACCACCAGGTGGCGACAAGTACTGTAAAAAATGTATGTGTCATTGAATCATTCATTCCCGAGATCCGTTGCTGTCAAATTAGATTAATCACAATGAATCACATCTAACATAAAATTTGGTGCTTATATATAATTTGTGCATATATTATACACACACATTATATATATATACAAAATATCCTTTTGAACAGGATGAAGATGTCCAAATTTTTCTTATTTTGTTTAAATTTCTTTTTCTTTTTTTTCTTCTTTTTTCCATTTAGTACTGCCCTTCAGAAGAAACAGAATATATGTTTCACGGAAGACAAATTATGTACAGTTTACCTTGATCTTCAAATTCAAAACTTTATCACCCTCCGCTTCTTAATGCATCACGTTTCGTTCTGGAATGTGAATCCTCGGTGTGAAAAGGTAGATATCAGAATCATGCAGTCATTGCTGGAGAGGGTTCAAATATGAAAATGAGGCTGGAAACCTGAAGAATGTGCAGGAGCTGGAGGATTTTTCTGAAGAACATTGGGCAGTTGAACTAATGTCAATTAAATTTTCTGTAAGGGGTTCACATCTCTCTCTCTCTCTCTCTCTCTCTCTCTCTCTCTCTCTCTCTCTCTCTCTCTCTCTCTCTCTCTCTCTCTCTCTCTCTCTGTATATATATATTTTATTTAAATTATTATTATTTTTTATTTTATTTTTTAAATGTAAATGTATTTTAAGACTGAAAATGGCTGTTCCTGCCACTATTTTGTAATATATTTTGGCACATTAAGGTTTAAAAATATTT
This sequence comes from Pseudorasbora parva, assembly GCF_024679245.1. Lineage (NCBI taxonomy): Eukaryota > Metazoa > Chordata > Actinopteri > Cypriniformes > Gobionidae > Pseudorasbora > Pseudorasbora parva. Next base: position 18,052,721 of record NC_090175.1, on the reverse strand, counting down.
TTTTCAATTTGGAAAATGTTATATTTCCTAATAATCTGTATTTAGCAAATTATTTTTATATTATTATATTTACATTATATTTATGTATTTGAACACCCAGCTATTTTGCAAATACTTCTACTTGGAAATCATGGTGGGGTCTGAACTTGTCGTTGTAGGTGCATGTCCACTGTGAGAGACATAATCTAAATTTTAAAAAATCCAGAAATCACAATGTATGATTTTTTTTTAAAACTATTTGTTTGTATGATACAGCAGAAAATTAGTATTTGAACACCTGTCTATCAACTAGAATTCGGACGCTCAAAGACCTGTTAGTCTACTTTTAAAATGTCCACCTCCACTCCATTTATTATCCTAAATTAGATGAACCTGTTTGAGGTCAGACACCTTGACACCTGCATAAAGACACCTGTCCAACCCATACAATCAGTAAGAATCCAACTACTAACATGGCCTAGACCAAAGAGCTGCACAAAAACACTAGATAGAAAATTGTACACCTCCACAAGGCTGGAAAGAGCTATGGGGAAATTACCAAGCCGCTTAGTGAAAAGTGGTCCACTGTTGGAGCAATCATTAGAAAATGGAAGAAGCTAAACATGACTGTCAATCTCCGGACTGGGGCTCCATGCAAGCTCTCACCTCGTGGGGTCTCAATGACCTTAAGAAAGGTGAGAAATCAGCCCAGAACTACACGGGAGGAGCTGGTCAATGACCTGAAAAGAGCTTGGACCACTGGTTCCAAGGTTACTGTTGGTAATACATTAAGATGTCATGGTTTAAAATCATGCATGGCACGGAAGGTTCCCCTTCTTAAACCAGCACATGTCTAGGCCCGTCTTAAGTTTGCCAATGACCATTTGGATGATCCAGAGGAGTCATGGGAGAAAGTGATTTGGTCAGATGAGACCAAAATAGAACTTTTTGGTCATAATTCCACTAAACGTGGTGTTTTTTGGTGAAAGAAGAATGATGAGTACCATCCCAAGAACAGCATCCCTACTGTGAAGCATAGAGGTGGTAGATCTAGAGAAGATCTGTGTGGAGGAGTGGGCCAAAAGCTCTCCTGTAGTGTGTGCAAACCTAGTGAAAAACTACAGGAAACGTCTGACCTCTGTAATTGCAAACAAAGGCTACTGTACCAAATATTAATATTGATTTTCTCAGGTGTTCAAATACTTATTTGCAGCTGTATCATACAAAAAATAGTTACAAAATCATAAATTTTGATTTCTGGATTTATCTTTTTTTCTTCTTAAGAATATGATCTGTCACAGTGGACATGCACTAACGATGAAAATTTCAGACCCCTCCATCATTTCTAAGTGGGAGAACTTGTAAAATAGCTGGGTGTTCAAATACTTATTTTCCTCACCATATATATATATATATATATATATATATATATATATATATATATATATATATATATATATATATATATATATATATATATATATATATATAATGTATGGGCTGGACAGGAAAAAGTTTGGGGCATTTTATTATATAAAAATAAACTGCCGCTACAGTCTACTGATTGTCTGTGCGCTCACTAGCATCTCTTTTTGAGTGAGAGAGGTCTATTCCTTGAGCTGTGCCGTACAGACATATTCTACAACCCATGATCATGAGGAAAGCCCTACGGAAGGAACGGTTGAAGAAACCATAGAGAAAAGGGTTTAGGGAAGAGTTGACGTACCCTAACCACAGGAACACGTCCCATATCACACCAGCAGTCCCGTACTCAATGAACGGGTCAACGATATTGACAGTAAAGAAGGGCAGCCAGAAGAGAAGGAAAACCCCCATGATGATACCTAGAGTTTTGGCTGCTTTTCTTTCTCTCCTTATAGAGTTGCGATGTTTTTGTTTCTTACTCGAGTCCTTGCCCACACCAGCTGCCATCTGTGCTTCCATCGCGCTTATTTGCATGGCTTGCCGCTTGGCTGCTTTGTAGATCTTCCAGTAGGCCACCAACATGGTCACCATAGGGAGGTAAAACGCAACAAGGGATGCCATGACAGCATAAACCCGGTTTACTAAGAAGATGCACACGTTCTCAGGCAAAGGAACATCCACGCCAAGCTTGTGCAGCCCGAGCAGGATTGGACCGAAGGAGATGAGGAAAGGAATGGCCCAGCAAACCACAATCAGCAGACCAACACGTTTAAGGGACATTTTAAACGAATACACCAAGGGGTTGCAGACGGCGTAGTAACGGTCAAAAGCGATGCAGCTCAAATGGAAGATAGAGGCCGTGCAGAGCATAACATCCAAGCTGGAGTGAAGACGGCAGAAAGTTGGACCGAAATACCAACATCCTTCCACTGTTCTGACCATACTGTATGGCATAACCACAAGGCCCACCAGGAAATCAGCGACAGCCAGAGACATGACGAAGTAGTTAGTAGGGCACTGCAGCTGTTTGAAGTAAGCAATGGCGAGCACCACCAGGAAGTTTCCAACAACGGTGCAGACGATCCCGGCGATGATGAAGATATAGAGGGTTACTCGTGAACCAGAGCTCCTCAACGTGGAACAGGAATCGAAATCGGCTTCAAGTGAAATGTTGTTCCATTCCGAAACGTTTTCCATGCTGCTCAACCTGGTGATAAACGAGACACATGCAGTCAAGATTTATGATCATTGATAAATGCTTGGTTTAATCTCACAACACGCTGTGTTTTAGAAGACCAACAAGAATGCTTATTTGAGATATTGTCCAGTGTCGCTAATAAACCGCCATACTGATATATGAGAACAAAAATGGCTGTGTCGTTTCACCACACAACAATAATCAGTCTATTTCACCATTAATATATTTGCAAAGTGACAACTGCCCCCGAAGCTCCTGTAAGGCTGGGAAAGCAGAACAGACTGGGAAAACCCAAGCCAAATCTGCAATAAAAACAATATTTCAGATCCTTTAGTTCTGGTTATCTGCCAAGAATCATAAAAAGCCTCTCAACTCGACCTTGTCTCAGGAATTGTATCCCTGCAGTGTGCCCCATCTTGACCTTTGGGATTACACTTAACACGCAGAGCTAAAATGCCATCAGCATTGTTACAGTTGAACTCAATCCCTAATGGGATGTGAGCAAAAACACAAGTTTGAAAGCAGTCTGACACATATATTTTTCATTATCTGAAACAATTCAGAGATGGTGTAATGTGTTACATAATTAATGGCGTTCTAGAAATAACATATTTGAGATGTAATGAAGGAACCTGCCATTGCGCATTCTTCATGTAAAATGTATGCAGTGTTTAACTGAAACCACCAATGAATTGTCTCACATTCAGTCAAGCAGTTCCGAGTGTCAGTTGCTAATGAGTGACAGGCATGTTTTCCAGCCCATGACAGAACCTGAAAACAACATCTGGGGATGTTTGACAGAGAAGAAAAAGGAAGGAAAGTGGAAAAAAAAAAGGTTTTAGTTCAGTAACAATAAAAATTTAATTACCACCAATGGGACCGTGTGACAGGAAGAAAGGCAATGCTTAACATTTTGCTCTTACTTACTAATATCCATAATATATATCCATAATATATATATATATATATATATATATATATATATATATATATATATATATATATATATATATATATATATATATATATATATATATATATATATATATATATATATATTCTATTACAATAAATTGTTTGTATATCCAGTGCAGATATTAGCAATTGCTTATTATATTTTTTGTATTTTTAGACAAATGTAACACTTTAACACTTTAGCATGGCAAACACATTCACTATATTAACTCTGACTTTTGCCTCAATAAATTCCTTACTTACTGCTACCTTTAGTAAGGTAGTTTATGTAGCATTTAAGTTTAGGTATTGGGTAGGATTAAGGGATGTAGAATATAAACATGCAGATTAAAGGCGTTATTATGTGCTTTATAAGTACTAATAAACAGCCATTACTGAGAGGGGTGAGCAAAAACAGTTTTAGTGTATGTCCCTTTAAATGCAAATGAGTTGGTGCTCCCAGCCTGATCTTTCAAAAATAGTTAGTGCAAACAACAAAACAAACGTGTCAGAAACTAGCGGCATTCAGTTCAAACAGGAGTCGGGCAATGATGCCTACGGAGAATATATGCTGTATAGAGAAGTTTAGTTTAATTACAGTTATAACTTATGTTGCCATCTTGCGTTTTTCAGCTATTAGTACAAGCCTGTAGTAGCAGACCCCATCCAAATAATGGCCAAAACTTAACTGATGAGTTTTATGAAGTTTATTGTTCATTGGACATTGGACTTTTTCACTCAAGAAAAATCACTGTACTAGCTGAATTAAACAGTACAAGAAGTGCGCATTAAAGTATTTTCCTTAAACACACTCTCTCCCTTGCATTATCATCAACGTTCACAGCAAATTACACAAAAACACTCCTTACAACCAACAGCAAACAACAAACAAACAGACCTTATGCCTTTTCAGGGTAACTGGTAAACTTTATATCCGTAAAACACAAACAGGTACTGGTCCATCTTTGAGCTTTAACTTTCTAGCAAAATCTGCCTTGAATTGTCCCTTGTTTCCGTGTTGTGCCGAATTCAGACCCCCGCCCAATAATTACCCCCCTAGTATTGGTAGGTTAAGGGTTAGTTGTGGGGGAGGGGTTAGGGTTAGGGGTGAGGTTAGGATCAGGCAATCAGGTAGTGATTTATACAAGGGGGGTAATAATTTGGCAGGGGGTTGAAATTCGGCACAACACCGGTATTGCACCTGCATTGCTTATAAGAAGTTGTCCCAATAGTTGCTCGAGCACGGAGAAAATGGCGGACGATGTACAACTGGCTGAGGGTAGAAATCAAGAGGGTAATCTAGCACTTGGAAAGCGTTCCACCCATAGGGGCGGATCCATTGCTAACCAAGCCATCACCTGCTGTTAGCATCCCATTGACTCCCATTCATTTTTGAGTCACTTTGACAGTGAATAACTTTACATCTGAGGCAGTTAAAGACTAAATTTGTCCATTGTTTATTTCTAAAGAAACACGACAATGCATAAAAGGCTCCTTTACCTTGTATCTTACACTATCGCCCCGTAGAAGCTGTTTTTGTAAAAATAGGCTAACGATTGCGTCATAACCAACGCAACTCTGTCGCACAGTTGAGAAATTACCGTATAGACCAGAGGAGATGCTCAGAAGCTATCTTTTACTGTCTATGAGACAGTCGGGGGGACGTGGAGACATAAAGTCTGATAAAGTCAAGGGAGAAGAATGGAGAGAAGCCCATAGTGAGCCAAAAGCAACGGGACAAAACATTTAAACAACGTGTTATAGATTTAACTTTCCACAACTACTAGAAGACTTACAGCTGTCAGACAGGTTGCTCACGTCACATCTACGTCCTCAAGCTCAGTCTGAGCCTGCGCAGTTCGCTCAGCCATCAGGAAGTGAGTGCTTCTAGTTGACCTCACTTTCCGCCGTTGAAGTCTATGGGAACGCTCTGTCCATTTCTTTTACTGTCTATGGTAGAAACTATGCTAAATATGGAACAGTCAGCGTTGTGCATTTTGATTTGAATATAGAATACAGCGCACATATTGTATGGACTAATTATATTGGGTTTTTCTTTTCTTTCCGGTGCAAATGTCACTAGGTGCTTTTATGAAAATCTGCATAAAGATTCTTAAAAAAAATTACAACATAAAATAACAGCATACTGGTTTGGAACGACATGAGACCGGCATTTTCATGTATCCACGGGCTATTGCTTTATTGTTCAATGAATGATACAATTTAGCATGCTGTATACGTGTCACTATAACAAAATGTTAGAGACGTATAACTACATCTCTAAATATATATATATATATATATATATATATATTGTAGAAACACATTTAAGCATTGCAGGCACATGGCCTTCTGTGCTTGCAATAGTGCACGTGTTATAGGCCAATTTACACTGAAATGTAATGGGAAGAGAAGAATGCTAAATGATAATGATAGAATTCATCCACATTTTACAAAATGACAGAGGTTACGAGGACTGGAGACACTGTTTAATTAAATACAGTAACAGACATGTTCGCACACACACTCTATCCCTCTGGCCACTTATACACAGCAGGCGAACATCCTGTACAGACACTCTTGCAGCAAGAACCCTTGAACATCAAGACAATTTTCTGAGAAAACAGGTTAAAGATACTCTGAAATGAACAGAGGGAGAAACAGATACTATACAGGTGTCTGCGTGTGTGGTCGTTCCTCATCTCAGACACAAGCAATTAAACTCAACCCCGTGCACGCTCCACATTAGAGATGTAAACATGGACTAATTCTAAGTGCATGATAAAGATATGGGGGCATTTTTGATCCAGTTCACAAAGACACACAGACCATAACAGAGCACTTAGCTGTTCCATAACAAAATCTCTCCCTCAATACCCAAGCCCTTTTCATTTGTATATATCCTTGAACTTAACTAACAACTACTGGAGTTATTACAAATGTCTTGCCATTCATCCCTTTAATCATTATATTTAAACTAAAGCCACTGCAAATCCAATATGATTGTGTTATCAGTTGCTTTGTTTGTTATTCTTGAACAAAACAAATCTCTCTGCAGCGTTCCAAGCAAAACAATTGACCCAAATCAAACCGCTGCATTCTGCCAACTCACTTAAAATATGTTTTTCCTTTACTTTCAAGGAATTGGGGGGGAGAGACTAGACCGGCCAATAATGACTACTTGAGTCAGACATATTTATTATCTACAAAAAAGCGGCCACATAAAACTCACCTTCCCACACTAACAAGGAGACGAACAGTCCTGTCAATCATAGAAGGGATCAGAGAGAACATTCAGGGATCATGATTATGTAAACTAAAAGAAAAATTAAGAATAACAGTGCTGAAGCTGATATAGACATACCAGATTTGAATACTCACAGACAAAAAATCTATATATTTAAAAAGAAAAAACTAAATTATAAAATGTATAACATTAATTGAATTGTTTATTATTATTCTTAATAATAATAATAATAATAATAATAATAATAATAATAATAATAATAATAAATTCTATAAAGTAGTAGTAGTATTAACATGATTAATAGCCATTACAAATATTGGAATCATGGGAGAGTTATAGTAATGATAATAATTTATTATTAGGATATATTTAGCAAGTTAAAATCACAATCTAGTTTTACACGTCAAATCAGAAATGATCTACTCACCTAAATGAACCTGTTTCTTCTATCTTTACAATGCCATGTTTATCTGATTCTTATTGTTTCCTCCATTTCTTCAGGATGAAAAGACGAGTGGCAGCTCCATCTGTAAAGTAAGGATGGTAAAGTATCTGTGTGTGCGTGTTATTTTGAATACGCCACATTAATAAGCACTAAAACGGTCCTCTTGATCAGAATGTAGGCGGGGCGTGTGTGTGTGTGTGTGTGTGTGTGTGGGTGCCTGTGTGTTGGGTATTAAGAGTTGGGCATTGTTATGCAAATAATCCTCACATCCGACAGATTTCCTGCACTGTTCGCTGTTTCTCAGTGTGGCTAATGCAGACATCAAAGTCATGGGGTAATAAACAGAGAGGTTACATGATTTCTAAATTGTGCTTGTTGTTTGAATCAGATGAAATAATTGCTTTTCCTAAGCGGACAGCTGGAGAATACTTACTGCTCGGAAATGTAATATATGTCTATATATGAAATATCAATATATGCGATATATGTGATATATAAAGTAAAAACATATATGAATCATATTAGAAATTGGAACAATTCCATATATTGACATATAAATGTATCCCATATATTATATATGTTAATGTATGTATAATACATATATTGACACATAGGTCTCATATATGAAATATCCTTATATGCTCATATAGAGTAAAAACATAAATGCACATATATGCACAGCATCAGAAATTCCATATATTTACATATATCTTTAGTCCACATATTATATATGTTTAAATTATATATGTGACAAATCATTATCACCGTCAAATGTCGTAGAGTCTTAAAATCTATACTATGTATAAAACAAATGACATTTAAAATATAAAATATTTATAATGTTACATATTGTCAGGTGAAGCAAGAGATGAAGGACTCAAGGGTGCAGAGGTCAATGGGCTTTTTATTAGACTTCAAAAATAAACAATCGAAACAATCAAACCCCTTCATGCTTGTAACTGGCTCGCCTTAGTTTTTTATACAATAAGAAAGCCTAAAAAAACGGGAATTCACTTTTGCCAATAGTTTGTGTTCAAACTAACTGTAAGATTCTCAATGAGGGAGTGAAAATAAATTGTATCTCTTTAACCACTGAATGAGATAACAATTAGCACATGGACAGAAATCCAAGACAGCATTGTGAATATCAAAGCTCAACACTATAAGTAAACAAATACACAGTAAATCAATTCCAAACCCAAAATACTAGTGATACACAAACAAAAAACAGTACCGAACAATTCAAAATGCCATAGAGGGAAAAGGATATACAGTCTGCAATGCAAGTCTCTTATATGAGTGTTGTAGAAGTCCCAGTCCCAGCAGGCAATGAAGAGATACAATCCTAAATCCTAGATTAGGCACTGGCACAATCCAACACAGTAGGTATCAGTGCACTCAAGCCCCATAACAGAGTCCTCTGCGAGCTTCTCTGCAAACTTCCAAACACTATGAATTAACATTTTTATGGGTACATACAAATGTGCATTTGAACACGATTGTAAAGCATTAGAATTTACAATTCACTTAACTCTCAAACACAATGTGATTCCAGGCATTTTCACCCATGCTCCACTGCCATGCCTCTCCTCTATGCTACTCGTAACCTTAAAACCACGTCCTCCCTCTGTTGCCCTCTAGAGGACAGGATGAAAAATGTCACCCATGTACCAGAGTAACCGTTACATGCTACACAGAACAAAACATGAAAGTACACGCCATGAGCACAAGCCGCATGTTAAACAAACAACCCTAAACACATGGACAAAAGAGTGTATACTGCCCAAGCAAAACTAGATGCTCACACGAGACCAAGCGAATGCTCAAACTGTACACTCACAACGAGGAGGAAAACACACATGGAGCTTTTAATTTCCGAAGCCTGAACCAAAACCAAATTATGAAATGCCAGGATTCAAACACCACTATATAAATCCATATAAAATCCTATACCAGCATACTGAATGTTTGCATATATTATGTTTAAATAAAGTTACATATATAAATTCGACATATATTGTTTACATATATGGCATTAACATACAGTACCATATAAAAAATCATCATATAAATAATTTTAATATATGTATATATAATAATTATTCTATGGGTATTTCATACATGGTATAAACCTATATCTTCATATATCATGAGAATGTATATATGCGCTAATAATGTATTGCCTTATATGAAACATATATGACATCACTACTCGGATATAGGGACATATATGTACATATATTACATTTCCGTATGGGGAACCTGTATTTGACAGATAACATCAGTCAACACGCTGCATTCCACTCTGATCTCAGGATGAGTTTAGCTCCAGGCCCATACACAATCGGTGCCCACACGACTCCACGGAGATCTTGGCAGATTATTGTCTGGATATATAAGTTATCCGATAACAATGAATACACACATTTGGGTAACTTTTGTGGGGCTTAATGTGTAAGATATACAGGTGCTGTAAGAAGAAAAAAAGTATCATTAAAAGGGCTGATTTTTTTGAAAAATAAACATATTTGCTGTTTGGCATAATTTTAGCATTGCTTCTTAATAATATTAATAATAATAATAATAATTTACAAAATATGCAGAATATGTTATTATTATTATTTGAAAAATGTGTATATATATATATATATATATGTATATATATATATATATATATATATATATATATATATATATATATATATATATATATATATATATATATATATATATATATATATATATATATATGTATATATATGTATATATATATATATATATATATATATATATATATATATATATATATATATATACTGCAGGTGAAATATACTCCACGTTATATTTCACCTGCAGCAGCATTGTGAACTTTTGCAATGACACGTTTGACGATTAACTTTTAAAGCATTCATCATATTTAAACTGCAAACACATGAGGAGAGTCTCTGAATAAAAGACCCTGCCCTAATGGCAGATCAACGTGCGGCTATATTTCTCTCTGATACGGCAGGAAATTAAAATGAATGTGGAGGATTTGAACTGTGACGAATCTGACGATGCCTTACAGGGCAGTTAAACGGTGATGGGATGCACGTAACTAAGTGACAGAGTCCGTTAAAGATGACGAATGAGTGTGTCCCAAAGCTTGCATACTCTTCTGCTACACAAAAGTATGTATTTTTACTTCACAAAAAGAGTACATACTTTTAGGATGTAGTATAAGTAGGCGAATTGGGACGCAGCACAACAGTGAGCAGCCGACATCCAGAAGAGAGAGCAGCCGCAGCGAGGAACATGAAGTGTCCTTCAAACCAGAAGCAACCACAACAATTCAAACAAAAACAGCAGAGAAGTGGTGGAAAACGGCGAACATCGAACAACGTCCTCTCAGTGACTGCCAGCAATCAGCAATAGTCCCAATTGACCTATCGGTAAGCCCCTCCTCTCGAACGTAGATGAGACAATGGCAGTTGAGTATCAGTTGCGCTGGAACCGGAACTCGGACATCTTTAGGTTTCAGCGCCATAGAGAAACAATGCAAAATCTGAAGCTCTAATCGGTTTAATGGTATTTCTGCTACAAAAATGGTAAAACGATGTTCCTGGGGTACTGTAACACTGATTCCAGGTATCCTGAGAGGATTTTCTGATTTTCATATTCTCAATTAGTTACGATTAAAGTTAATGATAATAGGTACAAACCGAAAGAACTAACTGTTCTCACGTCATAACGGTGTTAAATTAAATAAAAATCGCATAAACGATGGTCTACATTTCAGTGCATCTCTCCATATTAAAATGGCTAAATGTAAATGAATTTAACCTAATCCTGTGGTACATGAACAGTGTTGATCCTAGATGTTATCATCTGCGATCGTAATGAGCTAGACTTCTCATATTCTTCTTTTCGTTTAGTTCATTTAGTTAAGTTTACTTTGTTTTTTGTAAACATTTTTAATATTTCTGTGAGTCTAAATATGTTTAAGGTCTACATTATCTGTCTTACTATAGTAAGTAGTTATCAGAGTTATTTTGCAGATACAGATTTACCAGTTATAAACTGCACCCACAAAAAGGCACGTGGTCTGTATACGTTTGTTTATTGTTAGTTGTATGAGTGTTTTGTGTAATTTGCTGTGTGTGTTAATGATAATGCAACGGAGACAGAGAGAGTTTGTGAATGAGATGTTAATGGACAGGCTTTGTTTTTTTTCAGCTCTTTTGGTTATTTGTTTGGAGTGAAAACGGATGTAATAAAGTTCATTAACCATCAGTAAAGTTTGGTCATCATTCAGACCAGGTATACGCTACATTTTGTGTCCAAAAACATCTTGGAATAAGGTTTTCACACTGACAGCTGTGTCATTGTAAGACATATAGCAAATCAGTTTGTTTGTCCGAGTTAGCAGCAGTAACTAAGTGGAGACGGGGCTTACCGATAGGCTTGTAGCGCTGACTGTTAGACTAGTCACAGTCATAATAAAATATAATAAAATCTAAATCCTACTGTACAGTTAACATGATTTGTGGGTGGAGAAGCGGCGAACAAACAATGCCAGCATCCTCTCCCCCACGTTGTTAATACTTTGTTTTACATAGTATGTCAAAAAAAAGATTTGTATCATTTGATTTGTTGGTGAAAACCATATTTATATATGCATAATGGTAATAATGGACAGACAGACAGACAGACAGACAGACAGACAGACAGACAGACAGACAGACAGACAGACAGACAGACAGACAGACAGATAGACAGATAGATAGATAGATAGATAGATAGATAGATAGATAGATAGATAGATAGATAGATAGATAGATAGATAGATAGATAGATAGATAGATAGATAGATAGATAGATAGATAGATAGATAGATAGATAGATAGATAGATAGATAGATAGATAGATAGATAGATAGATAGATAGATAGATAGATAGATAGATAGATAGATAGATAGATAGATAGATAGATAGATAGATAGATAGATAAATAGAGATAAAAACAGATGAAATATTCCTTTGGATCTATTGTGAACATCTGCTCATGGCAGCTCTTCTCTACAACAGTGTCATAGGTTGGTGAGCAGTCCAAATTTGCTGTTGATGGGATGAGTGCCAATGTTCCTTTTTCGAATGCATTATCCATTAAAATGTCAGAAAGCAAAAACAGTCAATAATACCTCTTTTTAGCACATCCAAAGTGTCAAGCATTTAAAACAAACCACTTTCAAACAGAGTGTTTAAGTACACAAAACGAAATAACTAAATAACTTAACTAAACTAAAAAAAATTAGCTCATTTATATATATATATATATATATATATATATATATATATATATGTGTGTGTGTGTGTGTGTGTGTGTGTGTGTGTGTGTGTGTGTGTGTGTGTGTGTGTGTGTGTGTGTGTGTGTGTGTGTGTGTGTGTGTGTGTGTGTGTGTGTGTGTGTGTGTGTGTATAAAGTCAGAATTGCGAGATAAAGTCAGAATTGAGAGATATAAAGTCAGAATTGTGAGACATAAAGTCAGAATTTCAGAATTGCATGATATAAAGTCAGAATTGTGAGATATATAGTCAGAATTGTGAGATATAAAGTCAGAATTGCGAGATATAAAGTCAGAATTGTGAGATATAAAGTCAGAATTGCAAGATATAAAGTCAGAATTGTGAGATATAAAGTCAGAATTGTGAGATATAAAGTCAGAATTGTGAGATATAAAGTCAGAATTGTGAGATATAAAGTCAGAATTGAGAGATATAAAGTCAGAATTGTGAGATATAAAGTCAGAATTGTGAGATATAAAGTCAGAATTGAGAGATATAAAGTCAGAATCGCGAGATATAAAGTCAGAATTGTGAGATATAAAGTCAGAATTGTGAGATATAAAGTCAGAATTGAGAGATATAAAGTCAGAATTGAGAGATATAAAGTCAGAATTGTGTTATGTCAAGTCAGAATTGTGATATATAAAGTCAGAATTGTGAGATATAAAGTCAGAATTGAGATATAAAGTCAGAATTGAGAGATATAAAGTCAGAATTGAGAGATATAAAGTCAGAATTGAGAGATATAAAGTCAGAATTGTGAGATATAAAGTCAGAATTGAGAGATATAAAGTCAGAATCGCGAGATATAAAGTCAGAATTGTGAGATATAAAGTCAGAATTGTGAGATATAAAGTCAGAATTGAGAGATTTAAAGTCAGAATTGAGAGATATAAAGTCAGAATTGTGTTATGTCAAGTCAGAATTGTGATATATAAAGTCAGAATTGTGTGATGTCAAGTCAGAATTGCAAGATATAAAGTCAGAATTGCAAGATATAAAGTCATGATGTCCCACGACTGCTCTTCAAACAAAAAAAATGCCTGTATATTTTATTCGTCAGCCCTGGCTTATCATCCAAGCCAGCTCATCTACACATGTAATTCCTTTAGAACACAAGTCTCTCTCACCACAATCAGAATATGAGAAGCGAGACATACACACGAGGAGCTATGCGTGTCCCCTCTAGAACCCCCTGCTTGGCTACATCTGACAGGTGAAACTGCCCTCTAGATACCTGGAGCGTCTGTCTGTGCTCAAGTCCTTCAAGTGTGTAGGATGAGCTTTAATTAAACATGTGGGGTTTTCAATTGCTCCCAGATAAAAGGCACACTCACTCCTTGGCCGGCGGTGTCTCCAGCCCAGTCATTCATATGTAATGTGAGTGTTTGTCAGGAGAGGCACAGAGCATCTGCGCTATTGAATAAGCAGATTGAGACTCACGGGCAGGGTTGTGTTGTACGGAGCCCTGCATAATGAGAATTTTGTTAATTATGAATATGATCAAGGATACTGTATGACTATAAATCAGCTAAATTAATTGACGCTAATCACATCCTATATTACATTGTTGCACACACTGTGATACAATATCTATCTATCTATCTATCTATCTATCTATCTATCTATCTATCTATCTATCTATCTATCTATCTATCTATCTATCTATCTATCTATCTATCTATCTATCTATCTATCTATCTATCTATCTATCTATCTATCTATCTATCTATCTATCTATCTATCTATCTATCTATCTATCTATCTGTCTATCTATCTATCTATCTGTCTATCTGTCTATCTATCTATCTGTCTGTCTGTCTGTCTGTCTGTCTGTCTGTCTGTCTGTCTATCTCAGTCAATAGTAATGTGAGTGTTTGCATGTCTGCGTTGTCATTCTGCAAAGACAGTTGTACTTGTACAACTCTTTTGCCAAAACAATTGCAATTTGTGATAAAAATGCGATAATAAAAATTTGATGTGAACAAGAATCTAATTTTTCAGTGATCTGAACTTTTTTTTTTTTTTTTGGAGAGAAGAAATGTCTCATTTGAGAATTAAGCAGATTGAGAAAAAACTATATAAAGTATTATTAGAACAACTTAATTTGTGCAAAAAGAAATGGTATAAAAACTGATTCAAATATTAAAAAAGAAACAGCTATTTGTTTGAGTCAATATATTTAATCATGTTCGTCATTTCAAAACCTTATTACCGTATGTGTTATTATGCTCGCAGCAAATGAAAGATGTATCTTGGAGCTACACTGCAAATGCATCTTATACAAGCTTCATAAAATAAGTGTTACATAACATTTTTTTTACAATAACAATAACATTGAAAAATCTTTGCCTTTTACTAGCTGAAGAGAGCAGGATATCCTTCAATCTGCTCCAGGATGTTTGGGTTAAAACTCTCCTGTTCGGTTGCATCTATGTAGCAAAAACAATGATCTGCACCAAGTATTTAAAGCTGCTCACAGCAGCCGCTTATCAGGGTCATCACAGAAGAAAACAAACCCATAATTGTTGAATGGTCAGCAGGGAGACATTGACCGTCTCTGGTGATTGATGAGAGCTGGTCACAGGTCAGCGAGGAAAGCACAGTCCCGCCTTCTATAGCTTCTCGCTCAACACTGCTTCAGTCATATGAATTAATCCCGCCTAAATTTCTTCATCCAGCCAATGACTGCACAGAGCATGCCAGTGCCATCCAGGCATGAGGCCAAAAAAACATACTGCACAAACCGTTGCTTCTGTAAACATGACCTGTATGTTGCTTTATAACAACAATGACCACCAACACAACAGGGTTATCGTGAGGAGGAAGTTTCCCCATCAGCACTTTCAATACGGAAAACAAATCACCCATTTTGGGGTCGCGGCTCATTGGAAAGAAAGCACCTCTCAAAGGACACTGATCCGACTTCCGTGACAAGAATCTTAACCGGAGGGAAATTGCTAAAGTGGTCTTGGATGAGTGCCGTAGAAACTTAAGCGATACATTACATACTATATTGCAGGAAGCAGGCAGCAACCTGAGCAAGAAATTAATTACAAGACAAACATAATTATCTTTGAATTCTGCAAAGGAGTTCACATCTTTAAGTGACATAAATAAAGTACTCATGAACGATTAGAGTGAAAATACAAGATGTTGGAATCTTTTCCAAATAGAATTTGTGTATATACATTTTTTTATTATTATTATTTAACATGAAGATTACACAGTACAAATTAAAAAAAAAAATGTAAATGGGGAAGTATGAAGATCATGATATATGCTACATTTTATTAAATAATGTGCAAAAAATGAATGGTATAAACAAAAACTTACCATATGTTAATTACACTTTGTAAAATAAACAGCTATTTAATCAGGCAAAGAGCCACTTCATTTTTGGCATTTTAAAACCTATTTTAATAAATTAAACATATCTTGGAGTGACAATGCAAGTGCAGCTAATTTTTAAGTGATATAAATAAAGTATTCATGAGGGATTTGAAATGTATTAAGTATTCATAAGGTACTAGAGTAAAAATAATTGATATTTGAAGCTCTCCTGAACTGATCTTTCTGAAATCATTCTGAAATCTAAAAACTGCACAAATAGTGTCATGTCAGTAGTGCATCAGTAAAATGTCAGACATTCATCCCAATCTCATGTACTATTTAAGGAGGTGGCAATATATTAATTTGCAATGTGATTTGCATTGAAACATATTCAACTTATTCAAAGAAAGTCCACCCTATGCCTAACATCAATGGTGCATAAATAAATTATACAAAATTGTACAAATTGATACAAATTAGCCATCAATTTGTCAAAATAACAATTACAAATTGCCATGTGATTGAGCTGGAGACAGTAAATTAACAAAGTTACAACATCTTAGTCTTTTATCAAAGCCGAAAATATCATAAAAACCCTTGTTCATGACTTACTTTAATCAGTTTTAATCCTTAATTTGCCTTTTCAACATGACATATCTTTAAATCCCCAAACTTTGAACACCATTTCTGATGAGATATTTGTTTGAATCAAAGATTATCTGCAGAAACAAACTCTGGTGAAGACAGATAAGTTTCCTATCAATTCTAAAAGAGCAGACAGCACAATGATAATACCTAAAATATATCATTTTTATTTCCTCCCTAACAAGACACACAGATATTCTACACAGCAATGAATTGGTGCATCTGTGACCCCTGCGATAAATTATAGTTATTGAAAAGGTAGCAAAGGTTACCAGAGAGCAATAAAAAAAGTACTGCTGGTGTGGACAGTCCCTTTCAGCGATGGTAGTGTGTGTAGACCGTTAAGATTGAATCCAGTTTTTCCAGGTTTGCTGTCAATATGGCACAACAGTTAAAGGCTTTTAGTGAAGGCCCCAGTGGCAAAGTAAGATAGAGATGACTGGTTAAAATCTAGATGGGGAATGAATTGAGGGTCAACTGTGGAATGGGAGTGCTATTAATATAATGACCTGCTTTCAGGAGTGTCCATATAGGTGGCAGAAAACAAAATACAGTCCAACAAAATGTGCAGTGCTAGGATTGATTTATTAGGATTATTCAATATGCAATGAGTTTTAAAATGCAAATAAACAGTAACAAATATAATATAATAAATAAAAACTGGAATATATATTTTGGCTACTATTATCCTTTCTATCACAGTGCCCAGTCAACTATGTGAGTAATATAAAGATAAAACTAGAATATTATAACAATGAAAACACTCAAGTATACAAGTACAAACCCGATTCCAAAAAAGTCAGGACACAAATAGTGAATAAAAGCGGAATGCAATGATGTGGAAGTTTCAAATTTCAATATTTTATTCAGAATACAACATAGATGGCATATCAAATGTTTAAACTGAAAAATGTATCATTTTAAGGGTAAAATAAGTTGATTTTAAATTTCATGGCATCAACACATCTCAATAAAGTTGGGACAAGGCCATGTTTACCACTGTGTGGCATCCCCACTTCTTTTTATAACAAATAGCAGAAGACAAATTGTTCAAGTTTAGGAATAGGAATCCTGTCCCATTCGTGTCTAATACAGGCGTCTATTTGCTCAACTGCCTTAGTTCTTCTTCCTCTTTATGATGTGCCAAATATTTTCTATGGTGAAAGATGTGGACTGCAGGCTGGCCATTTCAGTACCCGGATCCTTCTTCTATGCAGCCATGATGTTGTAATTGATGCAGTATGTGGTCTGGCATTGGTCTTCCCTGAAAAAGACGACGTCTGGATGGGAGCATATGTTGTTCTAGAACTTGGATATACCTTTCAGCATTGATGGTGCCTTTCCAGATGTGTAAGCTGCCCGTGCCACACACACTCATAAAACTCCATACCATCAGAGATGCAGGACTCTGAACTGAGTACTGATAATGACTTGGGTTGTCCTTGTCCTCTTTAGACCTGGTGACATGGTGTCCCAGTTTTCCAAAAATAACTTTGAATTTTGTTTCGTCTGACCACAGAACAGTTTTCCACTTTGCCAAAGTCCATTTTAAATGAGCCTTGGCCCAGAGAAAACACAACTGCGCTTCTGGATCATGTTTAGATATGGCTTCTTTTTTGACCTATAGAGTTTTAGTCAGAAACGGCGAATTGCACAGTGGATTGTGTTCACTGACAATGTTTTCTGAAAGTATTCCTGAGCCCATGTTGTTACTTCCATTACAGTAGCATTCCTGTTTGTGATGCAGTGGCCCAAAGTAAGGGCCCAAAGATTACGGGTATCCAGTATGGTTTTCCTGGCTTGACTCTTACGCAGAGAGATTGTTCCAGATTCTCTGAATCTTTGGATGATATTATGCACTGTAGATGATAATAACTTCAAACTCTTTGCAATTTTTCTCTGAGAAACTCCTTTCTGATATTACGCCACTATTTTTCACCGCAAAATTGGTGATCCTCTGCCCATCTTGACTTCTAAGAGACACCACCCAATCATGTTGCCAATTGACCTAATACGTTGCAAATGGTCCTCCAGGTGTTCCTTATTATGCACGTTTAACTTTTCTGGCCTCTTATTTCTACCTGTCCCAACTTTTTTGGAATGTGTAGCTCTCATGAAATCCAAAATGAAGCAAGATTTGACATGACATTTCAAAATGTCTCACTTTCAATATTTGATATGTTATCTATATTATATTGTAAATAAAATATAAGTTTATGATTACTAAATTATTGCATTCCTTTTTTAATCACAATTTGTTTATTTAATATATATTTGCAATGATTTGGCAATGTAAGATTATGCAACACCTCTGGATTACATATCACTATAATTTTATTTGTACAAAATTCGTGCTATATATAGTACAAGTACAAATTTAACAAAATTAAAATAAAAAACCACACTGAATATGACAACAACAAGGACGCCTTAAGAAGTGTAACGTTTTAAGTTTCTTTGAAATAAATTATCACTTTTATTTAGCAGGGATGCATTAAATTGATCAAAAGTGACAGTAAAGATATTAAATTTACGGTAAAAAGTATTACAAGTAACATTTTCAGCCTTTAAAAACAGGTTTAGTGGTCCTCTCCCGAAAGCCAGAATGTCCTCACCAAGCCCTTTCCCTGAAATGGAAGAGAACAGGGGCAGTTCCGAAGCTTTGAAAACTTGTTAAGAAGAGGCTATTGGTCTATTTATAGGTCCTTACCAGCTGTGGCTCGTTACCGAAGAAATATTTCAACTCTTTCTGAAATTATGTTGCTATGTATACATAACTTTTCAGATATCATTTTTTTCATCCTTGATTGTAGTTATGATTTCATTTTATTGCATTATGGCTTTGTAACACAATGGAATTGTCACTGTTAGTACAAGTAATGTTAAAGCACCAATCCTAAAATAAATGTGTGAAAAGAGTCCGCTGAGCGATTGTTCAGACGCGGTGAGACAGGGGAGATGAGCGCGAGATGATGTTTTCTGATGTGAAAGAAGTGACAGAAACATTACGTAAAGTACCTTTATATGGATGTCACCTCGCAGTTCACAGCGGAAAGTCCTGAAAGTGTCAAGGAGAGACTTGGTTGAACTGCTCACATGGATCTTCAGTGCTGGAGAAGGGAAAAGTTAAACGTTATGACACTTGTCTACGCTATTATGTAATCATCAAAAATATGCTTAGGTCCAGGCAGTGGCAAAATCATGCGACATCAATCACATGGGATTCATGTAAAAAAAACCTTTGCAGATATTTTACTTATCTACTGTCAGCACATTCTTCACGAGTGATCTTACGTAATCCATATGTCTCCATCCTGGAGGCCGTGTTCACGGTGTCTCCAAATAAACAGTAGCGTGGCATTTTCAGACCAACAACCCCTGCGACACAAGGCCCTGTAACAAACAAACTGATTTTTTTATGATTCTGCATTTTTCCTCAACCTAGTTTTAACAAACACATTTTAAGTTACTTCTATTCCTCTATTGCAGTAGTATGGTTTGCAAGCCTAAATCAGCTCTTAAATGGCGGTGTTATGTAATATAATGTACAATGATGTATTTTATTTGAAATGTCATAACACAAGTTGGCAAGTTCACGGCACAAATGCCAGAGCGGCTGACAGCGTAAACACTCCTCTTATGCATAAATTGACCAATCAGAATGAATATACAAATGCGTCATTGGTTTTCTACTGCAAACACATCTGAAAAAGGCAAGAGAGAGAAGAAATAAAATGCACTGTATAATCCTTTTGTATAAATAACCAGTCATAATCAAATATGAAAAGTAGTCTACCAAACCTGAAGATGGAATGACTTGTTTCCTAGATTGTGACATAATGTGAAATATAACAAATGTAAAATAACTGGTTTTAATAATATACTGACAATTGTAATTTATTTCTGTGTGGGGAAAAGCTGAATTTTTAGCATCATTCCTCCAGTCTTCAGTGTCACATGATCCTTCGGGAATCATTCTAATAATGTTTTGAAACATTTCTTATTACTATCACAGTTTAAAATAGTTGTGCTGCTGAATACTTTTGTGGAAACCAATTTTTTTTTATGAATAGAAACTTTGAAACTTTTGAATCACAACACACATTTTGTGACTTTTCAGGGCAGAAAATCAAGTGGACAAATGAGAGGCGGTAGTACCGAACACTCAAAGTTGAGTGGCAACTTTTAAGCTGCAAATATGTTTCCATGCACAAAGCTGTGGTGTAGGATGAGGGATTTAAAGTTTATTAAATATGGCTCTTGCAGACAAAATACATTTGCCAACCTTGCTCTCGAACTCGCTATGGTTGAGCACCACTGATTTGTTGTATATTTCATATTTTAGTAAAAGAGCACAAAAAGTCCACATGAAAGTTTACTTTTATGTTATATACAACATCATTTACAACCCAGTACCAAAGTACACTCATATCCTGAGCCCATTTATTTTTCCTGATTGATCAGGGTCGTTGCAGGCAATTGAATATACAAGAATAGCCCAGCCAAAGAGCTGTCATCATCCAGTTATTACCTGAATGGACTCCAATGCGGACCCTCAGCTGCTGCTCTGGTACGTGCAGACTGTGGAAGCTCCTCATGCCCTGCACTATAGCTAATGACATTCTGGCTATTTCTTTTGCATGGTCGTCTCCATTTCTTATAGGCAGGCCCGATACTACCATGTAGGCATCGCCAATCGTTTCTACCTGGATACAGCAAATGAAACATGAAGCAACTCATTCCCTACAGTGGAAGGGTGAGGCATTCAAATGGCATACCTTATAAACATTGTGGTTGTCAATGATATTGTCGAAGTATGTGTACAGGTCATTCAGCAAGTTCACAACCTACAGGAAAGGAAACAAGTGTGCTCAGTTTAAAGTCAGCCTATGGATACAGTGATATCCAACTCTCTTACAGAGAGTTTCTGTAAGATGACAATAGCTTTCCATTGTGGTTGAGCTGTGGGCTTCAGTATCATCCAAATATAGCCTCATGTGAATGTATTATTTCCACTTTAAGACTCAGGCGAGCTAGCGAGCCAACAGCTATGCTAACATAAGCCTGATATTCGTGACAGAGTGGAGTTTTCGGCACTTGAGCCATGTGATATAGTAATGTCAGGAGCTCTCATAGGACATATGAGACCCATTCCAGAGCTTACTATGTGGGTATTTGATCTTACAACATGCCCCTACACAAACACACACACACTTGTTTAACAAGTCCAAGGTATTTCAAAGTCTTGGACAACTCAAGAAAGACAGCAGCTCCTCAAGCCTGCCCAAATGGCTCTGGACATATGTATTGTTCAAAATTTGATCGAAATTCGTACAAATGACCCCCCATAGGAGTTTTTCCTTTTAAAACCTCTGTGAAATGTTTTCAAAATGCAGCCAAGTCCACTCAGAAAGTACTGGGCAGAAGTTCTCTGAGATGCTGTTTGAGTCTTGGTGTCTTTCATCACCTGCATTGGCGTGAGGGATGCTGACATGGCTGTGAAGCCTTCAATGTCACTGAAATAGATGGTGACGCAGTCGTAGGTCTCTGCTCTCACTGTCTTTCCCGCTATGAGCTGAGCAGCCACAGATCTAAAAATATGAGAAAAAAGACAGGCACTTTTCAAAGGCAGGTTTCAAGTGGAGGCCTTGGTGATGTTTATCACTGGTCTGGTCACGTAGGCTTGTCGTTAGGCCAGGTGCAAGCAAGTTTTTAGTAACTGAAGTGTTGGGGACGAATTCACTGAACACTTTTGCGCTCATGTCAACACAAAAACATGCAACTTTATTCACTAAGCATTACGTTTAACTAGGTCTTAAACCCACAACTGAAAACTCATTATTATTAACTCACCAGTCATTCCAAATCTTTCATTCATCTTCAAAACCCGAATGAAGATACTTTTAGATGTATAATTTTTGCCTCTCCTTTGAAATATGACAAACAGAAGCTCAACCTCAAACCTTTTGCATTCTTATGCGTCAAGCAAGTATGGTTGAGCTTTCGTTCACCATTTGATGTACTCAATGTACGTGTGTTGATCAGTGTTTATGTGTGAATAAAATTCAATTAAATCTGTTCATCAAAACAGTGATTGCATATCTTCAGAAGACTTGGATTAAAAGAAAACGAATTGCAATTATGTTTACTGTTTTGGGTGAATGGACTGTCAATGAACAGAGAAATTACTCAGATTTCATAAACAAATATATTCAGTTGTGTTTTGAAGTAGAAAAAAGTCTGACAGATATGGATTGCTATGAGGGTGAGTAACTGACAGAATTTTCTTTTCTTTTCAACTCTATTAAATGTGCTAAAACATAACAGCAACACATTTAAGTATATATTTTTTTCAGTTCAAACATGACATTTCTGTATCTAAATTACATTTTATTATAGATTTTTATGAAGTAATAATATGAATGTATGAAGTAGTATTCATCATTTTCTTTATGTAGATTGTTATGTAGTTTATTAGTTTGCATGATCACTGCAGCAATAGTTCATCAAATGACAGACGAGTAGCCTGATGTGGTCATACTCAATTCTAGTCAGAATATGAGTCTGATACTGCTCCATTTGGCTGTCTTTATGGGGTGTTTTAACCAATCCAAGAAAGACATCAATTGGATAGATCTACAACCAGTCAGAGCAACGCATAACATTAGTTGTCAAATAGTTGTCAACAGAACTCAACTGCAGTGTTGCCAAGTCCACTTTTTTTCTGCGGGTTGTTTTCCATGTCCGTGGGTTGAATTGACCTCAATTATGTGATATATAAACCGATGCAAATTTTAGCAGGCAACCTTGCCAAAATAACACACATTTAACCCCCAAAATGCCTTTTTTTTTTCAAGAGAACCCCCCGAGAAGCTATTGTTTTGGGCTAGTAGTTGGCGGGTTGTGTTGTAAAAACTTGGCAACTCTGTCTGCACGTGCGCTGGAATAAACGATCTTTGCCGGTGGTGTAAAAAAAAGAATTTAAAGATACACAGAGTACTTACTCAACATGATCATCATTTCAGAGAGAAATAGTGAAGGTGAATGCATATACAAACAAGCCCTCCGTTTAGGATTTGAACAAATTCAATCAAGCGCCTTTTATGATGTGGATGATTAGTTACTGTTTATCATCTGTCCATCATCGTCTAAAGCCCGTCCTGATGATTTCATTGGTCCGAACAGTTTCTGTTCGGGCATAATCACTCTATGGATCAAGTCCAGACCGAACTGCCTGAGCTCAAATGATGTGGGCAAGGCTGAGTTCAGCTGGTATCCAGGCTAACAGAAGATTGCATTAAAACTCAAGCATAAAGTCTCATCAATTTATGGATTACCAATTGCATTCAGCACAAAATATTTAGATTAAGTGTTAAATGGATAGTTCACCCAAAAATGAAAATTCTGTCATCATATCTCCCTCAAATGGTTCCAAATCTGTATGAGTTTCTCTCTTCTGCTGAACACAAAAGAAGATATTTTGAATATTGTCGGTAATCAACAGTGGATGGACCCCATCGACTTCCATAGTATTCGTTTTCCATGCTATGGAAGTCATTGGTCCTCATCAACTGTTTGATTACCCATATTCTTCAAAATATCTTGTTTTGTGTTCAGCAGAAGAGAGAAATTCATACAAGTTTGAAACTTTAAAACTTGAGGGTGAATAAATGATGACCTGTATGACTGTATGAGAGGAAACAACTTTCCATAACAGCAGGTGGCAGTAGTGTGTATTCATCATTTAAAAAGGCATGCTAGCATTCGGTTTTTGCGTTCCACTCCCCTATTAGACACACACTTGTAAACTTCCCTAAGCACTTCCCCTCGGGGAATCCCCGCCGCCATTTTAAAGTGCGTTCCACTTCGTGAAGTGGACGAGGGAAGTTTATATGGACAGAACCTTGCTCCCGCGATTTTGACCGAGTGAGCGAGCCGGATCTCACGAAAATGCGTATAAATAGCATGTATGCGCCAAAATGAGTTTTGGCGTGCGTATGGTACGCGGTTTTTCGCGTGCATATGATACGCACTTTATGGCGTATTATACATACGAACCACCCTAAACCTACCCAAGAGCGTGTCATATGCACGCCATAAATTGCGTATCATATGCACGTGAAAAACCGCATACCATACGCACGCCAAAACTCATTTTAGCGTATTCATTCCACGAGATTGCAAACTCATACCATTTATACGCATGACCATGAGATCGTGTTGAGTGAGCAGGTCTACTTCATATGTAGACTTCAGGCAGCTTCATATACCACAATGCAACACTATTGTGACGTCAATATCGCATTTAATTTACCCCACCACAAACAACTATGATATTTTAATCAATTAGAGAGGTTTAGATAAAGGGGCTTGAGGGATCAATTATCAGTATTTAACCTGACAAAAATGTTTTATTAAATGTTATCCCCATTATATTTCCCCTGAAACAGCATTAAGAACTTTTGTAATGATACCTTGGGCCATTGCCTAATGGCCAAATGCATTATTTAAATGCATCATTTATTAAAAATATAAAAATTAAATGCATCATTATATTAAATTTTCAAAAACATGAGGAGAGCATGGCAGATCAACATGCTACCAACTATATTTCTCTCGTATAGGGTAGGAAATTTAACTGAATGTGGAGGATTTTAACTGTGACGATGTTTGACAGGGCAGTTTAAACGGTGACGGTGCACGTAACTTAACGACAGAGTCCGTTAAAGATGATGAAGTAGTGTGTCCCAAAGCTTGCATACTCTTCTGCTACACACTCAAAGTATGTACTTTTTCTTCACAAAAAGACTGCATACTATTTCGTCATAGTATAATAGGCGAAATGGGACGCAGCAATTGTCATGTGCATGCTTGCTTTACTTCCATTTTTAATCTTGTGAACTGGTTCACTAAACTTAAACTGGTGTGGACCATACCACAAAAAAAAGGTATAGATGGTCAACAACGGCCTGTCATTGGCCAATGGCCAACCATTGGCTTGATGTGTCAGAGCTTATGTGCATATTTTCTTTTGCGAATTAGGTTAAAACATCAGTTTTATGGCACAGTGGTATGATTTCATGATTTCTATGACTCCATACTTAACCACAACCTTAGTATGAGATAGTAAATGAAGGAACTGAAAAAAGTGTTTTAATAGAAATAAAAGGCTTTTAGGCAGCATTTGGTTATAATCTGGAGCATTACCGTGGCAGCATCTGTGTGAGTAGTCCCTCTGCCCGCTTCTTCTCTTCCTGGAGTTCAGCGGTACGCTCACTAACTATATCCTCAAGATTACACGCATACTGCTCCATACGGGACAACAGGTTATCTAGAATGTTCTCAGACCCCCTGGGAACACACACACAAACAATTAGCAAAAGTAATTTAATATTATTACTATTAACTAGCTTTAGTGCTATCACATTAAAGGAGCAGAAGCAATTCTTTATTGTCTCTTCAAGGGACCATTCTGCTGCAAAATAATTATTATCAACACACAGTACACATAACACAATTGGTCTTTTAATCTGTCTTTCTCTTTCTCTCTCACGCGCCCTTGCACCTCTAAGTCCAGTATAAATGTTTAGCGTGATACGTTGTGACAGTGTTGTTCTCACGAGACTCTGTGCTCACTGGGTTGTGTGTCTCTGGTCCCCAGAGTGCTCATATCCTGCTTGTTTGTCTACCTGATTAAGCACTGTGATTTGTAAGTGTAATTAATGATCCTCTGTGTCCCTGTCTTGTTGTTCTTCATTACCTCAAAAGTGCTCATTAGTCAAAACTGCCCTCATTTTCTAAGCTGAAACAAACACAAAGAGGAAGAATGTGCAACTGTTACAGTATCAAGACAGCATTAGATTGGAAGGGAGGGATAGCGATACACTAGTGATGTCTCAGCAGTGATTGTTTAAAGTGGCTTTAATCAGACTTATCTCAGTGTTAACACTGCCTTCACTTGGGAATCTTACTCTGTAAGTGGGGAAGATTGTATCAACAGAAACTCTAATAAAAGTGCAGTCCGCAGAGGAACATAAATGTCAGAGAGTCTGTGGATCTCTTTGTTTTGGTATGTGGTATGCAAGTGCCAAATATCAGTTGCCAATGTTTTGTTGTTTGTTTGTTTTTTGCCTGATTTCACTGACAAGGCTTAAAGGGTTAGTTCACCCAAAAATTACATTTAATGACTAACCCTAATGTCGTTCCACACCCGTAAGACCTCCGTTCATCTTCAGAACACAGTTTAAGATATTTTATATTTAGTCCGACAGCGTATCTAAGTGTATGCACACTATACTGTCCATGTCCAGAAAGTAGTAGTCCATATGTGACATCAGTTAGTTAATTAGAATCTCTTGAAGCATTGAAAATACATTTTGGTCCAAAAATCACAAAAACTACGACTTTATTCAGCATTGTCTTCTCTTCCGCGTTTGTTTTCAATCTACAAACAAAGATTCAAACGGTCATGAATCAGCGTATTGATTCATGATTCAGATCGCCAATGTCACGTAATTTCAGCAGTTTGGCAGTTGACATGCGATCCAAATCATGAATCAATTTGGAGGATAAACGGAGGTCTTACGGTCATTAATGACATGCATTTCCTTTTTGGGTGAACTAACCCTTTAATAAGCAGTAAAAAAAAGCCGTTTATTGAGGCAAAAGTCATAGTTAATAGTCAGTTAATAATGAGAATTGGACGCTAAAGTATTGGACCCATAACATTATTGCTCTGCTTCATAACTGACCCATTAGGACACATTTTTTTGATGGCAGTCCTGAGAGATGAGAAGTCTGGTCTCTCGGCAGGTTTCTCTCTCCAGCAGCTGAGCAGGAGACCCTCCATTTCCTCTACACACTCTGCTCGGTCTATGTGCGGCCTCAGTGGGCTACAGCCCCCCGATCTGACCCTCTCCACAATCTCTGAAAAACAGACAGGGAGAGAATCTTTCACAGGTGTCCATCTGCAATGGTTTACTTTAAGATAGGCTTTAATATAAGAAAGGGGGTTATGGAGAGAGGGGGTGGAGTGTATTGCCATACCTCTAGCACTGAAGTGGCTGTTTG
Organism: Pseudorasbora parva; assembly: GCF_024679245.1. NCBI lineage: Eukaryota > Metazoa > Chordata > Actinopteri > Cypriniformes > Gobionidae > Pseudorasbora > Pseudorasbora parva. The sequence goes on along the minus strand of NC_090175.1, from coordinate 18,025,100 downwards.
GGATGTAGAAAGGCCCTCTGCGATATACCACCTCTTGAGCGATAATGGCAAAACTGTAGACGTCCCCTTTTTGAGTGCCATTAGCAGCCATGGACTGCCTCAGCAGCTCTGGGGCCCTCCATAGCAGAGCTTAAAATGCAACACACATATTTAATTACAGAGCTGACAAAACGTAACTACGTGCGAATTCCAATCAGAAGTGAACATTCCTAGGCCCTACTCACTCCGAAGGGCAGAGCCTTTTAAGTGGTCACTTTTGAGGGAGCTGGGCACATTTGTGTTTCAGTGAGTGCGTTTACATGCACGTTCTTAAGCCGATTATGCCTAATAAGTTGACAATGAGCATAGTCATGTAAACGTGGAAACCGTTTTCTTTTATCGGAGTAAGGTCTTAAACGTCGTAAGCATAAACCGGTCAGGGCAGGCAGTTATTTGCCTCTTACCTCGATTTCGCATGCATGTAAACGCATTAACCTGCTTTCTGGCGGCTTATTAAAGTGCGCATGTGTGATGGGAGACAAAAACGCAAACTTAGAGCAGATTTAAAGCCATCCAGACAGAGCGAGCTAGCGCTTTGCATGAAATAAGGATAGATATCACTAACACAAACTCTTTTAGGACCCGGAAAGTTATAAAGATGTGTTCTCATCTCATGCAGCAGAAGTAGGAGAGGTTCAGCAAAACCCTGCATCTGGAACTGCATAGGATAATATGAGACGTAAATCTCCCGCTGACACGATGCACGTTTTATTTAACATCACAACTGACGTAACATTTGGAATACTCCAAGGCAGATACGGACATTATTATTTTTGACGTCACTACAAGGAAATAACCCGGTTTATTAATAAAATCATGTAAACGCAGTTTACTTGCATTATCAGCTTACTGGTGTGCAGGTAAACACGCTCATTGTAGCCATTTAGAACACACTTGATAAGGGGAGCAACCTGTAATGTTACCATTATCTGTTCTTGCAACAGGAATTTCATATTATTGCGCTTAATGTACATTTTATACATTTTATAATGAAGTTTTTAAAATATGGTGTGTGTGGTCCTGGTATTCCCTACGCAATGGGGACCAAATGTCCACACTAGTAGCAGTACATTTTGACCTTGTGGGGACATTTTTTTCTGGTCGCGATGAGAAAACAAAGCTTATAAATCATACAGAATTTGATTTTTTTTTTTTTTTTTTTTTTATGTAAAAATGTAGAAAGTTTTCTGTGATGGGTAGGTTTAGTGTAATGGGATAGACCATTACATCTATGGAGAGTCCCCACAAAGATAGCAAACCAGACATATGTAATGGATATACTATTAATACATGTGTGTAAAATATCACAAACAAAACAACTTGAATTATTCTGTTTATACATTAACACTCTCGCAGCATCTAGCTTTAAAATGAACTGTGATGACGCACCATCCTGGGTCACATGACCATTAACAATAAAAATGACCATCGCATGTTGCCTTCGCTAACAAACTTGTGGAATGGCCCTTTGTGAAGGAATTCAGATGTTCACTTTCACTTGGAACTACCCTACAAATGGTATCCCCTTCCTGAAGTATCCTTCAAGGTGCAAAAATACCATTTGGAATTCACCTTAAAACTATAAATATCTTTTTGCATATAAATATGTATATGTGTTTAATGTATTGAACTCTAAATCAGATATAACTTTTTCTCTCTCTCTTTCTATAAAACATTTTTGGAAGCTCCACATTTCCAATTTACCAGTCCAGGGGTCAAATCCAGGGCCCTGCTCTGAACGCCTCAGTGCGTTGAGTCCAAAATCAGTGACCTTCAGGACAAAGCGGCTGTCCACCACACAGCTCGATGATGAGAGGTGACCGTGACAATGCAGGGGACTACGGTGCAAATAGTCCATGCCCTACAAGAGTCAAAATTTCTCCATCACTGTTTTATATTCTACTGTCAGCAAAATCATTTTAGATATTCTATTGTCAGCAAAATAATTTTAGACTATAAGACACAATGACCTTTACAATGTCCAGCATGAGGGAATACTTAAAAGTCCAGTCCAGCTTGATCGACTCATTTTTCAAAATGTCCTGCAAAGTTTGGAGGTAAAAACCTTTTGTTACAATGGCCATTCGAAAAAGAATAAGATACCATCTTCACATGAGCGGACAGTTCAATTCTGACTGCATTGCATTTTATTAAAAGTATGCAGTTTTAAAAAGTTTTTTAAGTTCACACAAAAATGAAAATTCTGTCTTTCTCCTTTTTTTTGTAAAGCTAAAATTTGTACACAGAGGAAAAAAAAACTAATACAGACAGATTTAGACATAACAAGGCTAAATAATGACATAATTTTCATTTGTGAGTGAATAATTCCTTCAAACTAATTTGATTTTAGCCATACTAAAAAGGTAACAATGAGAAAAATCCTAATGATGTCTTAACTGTCTATCAATATATAGCCACTAAGCCATGACATTAATTCCAGGAGGCTAATCTGCCCTGAATTCACTTTGAAATTTGTTTTTTTTCTTTTTACTTTAATTTAATTTACTTTAATTCTGTCATTAATCACTCACCCTCATGTCGTTCGACACCCGTAAGACCTCCGTTCATCTTCAAAACACAAATGAAGATTTTTTTGTTGAAATCCGATGGCTCAGAAAGGCCTTCACAGCCACAATGTAATTTCCTCTCTCAAGACCCATAAAAGGCACTAAAGATCTCGTTACAAAGCCCATCTCACTACAGTGGCTCTACAATCATTTTATGAAGCGACGAGAATAGTTTTTGTGCGCATAAATAAAAAACACACTAAATAATGACTTATATATAGTGATGGCCTGTTTCAAAACAAATTCAGCCTTGCTATACAAGTCGTTATTTAGTTCACACAAAAACTATTCTCATCGCTTCATAAAATGATTGTAGAGCCGCTGTAGTAAGATGGGCTTTGTAATGACGTCTTTAGTGCCTTTTATGGGTCTTGAGAGAGAAAATGACATTGGTGTCAATGAAGGCCTTTCTAAGTCATTGGACAACAAAAATATCTTAATGTGTTCTGAAGATGAACAGAGGTCTTACGGGTGTCGAACGACATGGGGGTAAAGTAATTAATGAGAGAATTTCAATTTCATTTTTGGGTGAACTTACCCTTCAATGAGTAAAAATGACTTGAAGATACATTGCCGTTTTATTCTACAACACAAATTACACACATCCATTCCTGTTTAGAAGCTGCTATGTATGTGGAAATCAAGTAAAGACTACACCAAAGTTACACTCATTTAATTCATAAATCTAAAACTTCCATTATTAAAAACCCATATGGAAAACCTGAGGGAATGCATGGTTCGAAAATGCCATTTCCCAACCATAACTTCCTTATAACTGATAGAAAAGAAACAATTATCTTAATGTTGCGCAACAGCACCTGCAGACTTCCTTTAGGGCAGTACTCTGTCAGGACGAAGGGTTCATGGGTCTCTATGGCCACTCCAATAAATTTGCAAAGATTATAATGGGTCAGATCTCTGTACTGAAACACACACACACACACACACACACACACACACACATAGAGGTGTCATAGTTTTGTTGTGACAGACTAAAATCAATATTTGCCAATGTTTTAAAAAGATTTCACCTGTTTGAGTTCTGCCAGCAGCTCGGTGTTCAGATCAGTGCTTCTTAATTTCAGATAGCAAACAGAACAAATTGTCCCCTGAATAAGAGAGAAAATAATTCAAATAAATGAACTATGAATAGTTTTATAGGGCAACTTAATCATAGCCATTGAATGTTTTGCATAAATAGCATAATTGTCTAGCCTAGAAATCTAGACGTAATTATGTTTAATTACTAAGATCCCAAATACTTCACTTTGTAGACTGCGGTTCTGTGTGCTGATGGCTTGTCTTGCATGCTGCTTATGATAGATTCCAAAGAAGTCTGAATGGATTTGGATCTGTTGGACTGAACCAAAGAGAGAGAGAGCCTATTAATATAATATATTCAATCATAATGCATATTAAATACAAAATCAAAAACAAAACAAACAAAAATCACCAAAAAAAACAGCATTGGTTGAGGGTAACTCTTTAACCCTCATGTTCTTTGTAACAAATCCTTCCTGTGGTGGCAAGCAGCGAGGCGAGGGACCGTGAGAATTGGCCGGTGGCGAGTGTTAATGAGCGCCAGCTGCACGCCACACCGGTCTTGTCTCACGGCGGAGTGACGGGAGCATAAAAGGAAGCGCGGCGACAGTGGAAGAGGAGAGAGAGAGAGGACCAGGCCTGGATATATGTTATGTTTACGTTTTTTTGTGTGTGTGCGGGCAGTCGTCCGTGAGGGGCTGCCCGCGTTACTTTCATTTTGTTTATTAATTTCGTTTGTGTTTGTTTTGAATTAAAAGTTGTTGAATGTTCGCCGTTTCCGCCCCCTTCCTTCCCATATTAAATTTATTACTCTTCCGTGGCGAGTTGAAAAAATTTCTATTTTTTCTAAATCCAGAAATCTTAATTATACAGAAGTCCTAAGAGGCCATGGACTTGATTTGTTTGTCTTGTTTTTTGTGATTACGACTTAAAGGGATAGTTTACCCAAAAATGAAAATTCTGTCATTAATTACTTACGCTCATGTCGTTCGACACCCGTAAGACCTCCGTTCATCTTCAGAACACAAATGAAGATATTTTTGTTGAAATCCGATGGCTCAGAAAGGCCTTCATTCACACCGAAGTCATTTCCTGTCAATTTGATTCATGAATCAATACGATTCATAACGTTCGAAACTTGTTTTGAAGTCGGCCCATCTCTATATAAGTCGTTATTTAGTTGTTGTTGTTGTTTTTTTGCGCACAAAAACTATTCTTGTCGCTTCATAAAATGATTGTAGAGCCGCTGTAGTGAGATGGGCTTTGTAACGACGTCTTTAGTGCCTTTTGTGGGTCTTGAGAGAGGAAATGACATTGGTGTCAGTGAAGGCCTTTCTGAGCAATCGGATTTCAACAAAAATATCTTCATTTGTGTTCCGAAGATGAACGGAGGTCTTACGGGTGTCGAACGACATTAGGGCAAGTAATTAATGACAGAATTTTCATTTGTGAGTGAACTAACCCTTTATTGTGATCTTGAGATAACAAAAGTTGTTTTCTCATTATCACTACAAAACCCACTGCACTGGAGTCTACTGTTGCTATAGCAACGAACACAATTGTGGATATTTCAGCTAAATGTTTGCTTTGCGCATGCAGCGGCCATTGTAAGCCCACAAGACGTAACATAAAGTGTGCAATTTTGTACAGGGCCATCATGTGTGTGCTGGGGTGGTGCGCATGAAACAAACATGAAAACCAGACTTCATTCGCCTTAACTGAAAGCATATTTCTGGATCGTTTCCTAACATATATATAGTGCGTGCCATTCACCATGCAGAAAATAGTAAATGTGTGAACAAGGGACCAATTTTAGCCGCAGCGTCATCTTTATAGTGTAGGGGACGGGGCTTTCAATTCTAGAGAACATTTGATTGGACAGTCTGCGATGATGTAATCAAAATCTGTGATCCATTGTAACAGAAGAGAGAAAGTTTTGAATGCTTAGGCCTATATCTTCTAAATGCGACTGCGAGCCCCGCACATGACATGCAGGAAAAAATAGTAGGCTCAATCGTGCACATGATATATTAACTTGTTCCCTTGGTTTATAGATCGTGCGCATGATTCATAAATCAAGGGAACGAATTAGTAAATCGTGTGGACAGTTTAACAAGTCGAATGAACAAATTAGTAAATCGTGTGGACAGTTTAGCAAGTGGAATGAACAAATTAGTAAATTGTGGGGACGGTTTAGCAAGTTGAGGGTACAAAGTTGTAAATTGTGCACATGATTTATGAATCGAGGGAACGAATTAGTAAGTTGTGCGCTCTATTAACTCTTTTTTTTCTTGCACGTCATGCGGGTCTCCGTATTACTTAATCCACATATGATGCACTAATTCATCTCAAAACCTTTGCTGGCACGGTTGAGGAGTGGTGCTCCATCATTATGACATCATCAGCATTGATTGTCCACAACATCTTGGAGGCTTCCTCCTGGAGTTTGTACTTCCTGGCAATAAAAATGTATTAGTCTGGAGAATGGAGAAAATGTAAGGATGTATTTCAAGCAAATAAAACCTGAAATGCTGAGGAAAAACTAAAGAACTGCGGTGGTTTTGACTGAATAAGGCCTGCATTTTTGGACATAAGCTTGAATGCTTTAGCTGAATTTAGTAGTTATCAATTCAACAGAAAGTTTCAACATAATTGAAGTATTTTATGCACAATTTAAAGCCAACATAAATAAAAATGGTGTAACTAGCAAAAACGCTTTCTTGGAATTGAAAACAAAGTATATACCCCATATTTATGCCAATATAAATGTTATAATTTCGACGCTTGGTTCAGCAATTCTAAAGGTGCAATCTTAGAGTTTTAGAGCAGTCAAAAATACACACTTTGACTATTACCTGTATCGAACACAGACTGTAAGTGTTCCTGCAGCCACCAACCCAGCAATAATCCCCAAAGCAATCAAAAATTTTCTCTCTGAAAATAAAACACATACATTTGTAATCTGCAGGTCTGCTATGTGATTAGCACACACACACTCGGTATCAACATCCAACTACGTCCATTTATAGAAGTATGATACAGCAAGACTTGAAGCGGCCAAGGGTAATTCTGTAGGAATGCAATATGAATCAGTCACCTTTTCAGAATTCTGATAAAAGGATTATATTTGGTTGCATAAGACTGTCCTGACTTTATTACTTCGACCTGTTAGCTTCGGGGAGATACAGTCAGTGAATAGCTGAGAAATCTATATTGCCGTTGAGTTGAACATTTGGGTCTGGCAGGCAAGTTCTTTTCCCTCCCCTTTTTTAATCAAAATGAGGGTTGTGGGGCAATGCCAAAACTGAAAATCAAGGAGTGGGAAAACAAGGGCTGTGTGGTGGGGTGTGAATGTGCTGATGTGAAGAGCGAAGGTGGGCTTTTGGTGCCCCCTTCTGGAAACAAATTTACTGCACTGTGGCCTCTGACTGGCCCCTTGAAGAAGTTGATAAGCAATAACAGCATGAACACACTTCCAAACTTCATATCATATTGCTGTGAGCTATTACCACACAGACACTTTACAAATTAGTGAAGAGTGGGCCAATACTAAAATACATTCAAAAGCCTTGAGGCCATGAAAGTCTCAAAATCAACATAGGCTTATTGGACAAATGTCCCTCTACCTAAAGTTTTACAAAGTTCCAAAATCTGCACAATTTTCAGCAGTAAAACACCAGCCATATGATTACTGGGGCAGAATATTAATTAATAAAGACTTATTTATGTGGTTCCTTGAACAATACTATGTAATTATCACAAAACAATTTTACCATAGTGCTTTACCAATTGTAACCTATTACATTTTGATGCCTTGTGAATGAAGTTTTTATAAAAAGAGCTATAAAAAAAAGTAGAAGTAAGCTAAAATGGCATGGTTGCTTCAGCAAATGCGTCTTTATCTCATGTTTTCTTTCTTGAACACTATCTGGTTGGGTTTAGGATTTGTTTCAATATACACTATATTTGCGAAAAGTATTAGACACCCCTCCATAACATTGAATTCAGATGTTCCAATCACTTCCATGACTACAGATGTATAAAATCAAGCACCTAGGCATGCACACTGCTTCTACAAACATTTGTGAAAGAATGGGTCGCTCTCAGTGAATTCAATGCGAGTTTCATGGAATGGGTTTCCATGGCCGAGTAGCTGCATCCAAGTCTTACATAACCAAGTGCAGTGCAACGTGTTAGATGCGGTGGTGTAAAGCACACCGCCACTGGACTCTAGAGCAGTGGAGATGTGTTTTTTGGAGTGACGAATCATGCTTCTCTGTCTGGCAATCCAATGGACGAGTCTGAGTTTGTTGGTTGCGAGGAGAACTGTACTGGCCTGGCTGCCAAGTGTAAAGTTTGGTGGAGGGGGATTATTGACTGCACTACTGCATTATTGACATGACTGCACACCAGTGCACAAAGCAAGTTCCATGAAGACATGGATGAGCAAGTTTGGTGTGGAGGAACTTGACTGGCCTGCACAGAGTCCTGACCTCAACCCGAAAGAGCACCTTTGGGATGAATTAGAGCGGAGACTGCAAGCCAGTCCTTCTCGTCCAACATCAGTGCCTAACCTCAAGCGCTGTGATTGGTCTATCAGAACCCCTCCCTCAGGGATACGCATGCTCCCTCTGCATGTGTAACTGCACGGCACTGGTCTGTGGTCCGTGGAATGCAGCATTGTATTAGTCGTCACAGTAATTTGCAATAAAGAATTTCGAGTAAATTGAGTACTCCGATTGAATCAAAGAATCACATAACAGCCGTAGGTGGTACATTAATTGATGTGCAATAGAGCATTAACCTTTTAGCTCCATTCCGAATTCATTTCTGTACACATAATACATACATACCAAGGAAATAAAACATTGCAGATTCAAGTTCATCTGTTTTAGATAAAGCTGAACATGCCTTTACTGGACATTTAAATTTGAAAGTGTGGCGAAACGTGCAAGAAGCAATGTAAGACATACAGCCTTCAATGAGCCTGGGGTCCATTACCTAGATTGATGCAGAGTTCTCCTTGAAAGCCACAATCTGGAGAGTCTTTAGGAGGAGTTGTCCGTCCTCCAGGCCAGTGGATGTGAACCCCTTTTACTGCCTTATATGTCCCAAAATAGTTGGCAATGATCTGTGTGGAGAACCCAATAACCCATTCGACCAATGTAATTCAGAATAGCAGAGCATGGCTTCCATTGGTTGTGCTTATGGTTGATCTAAGTAGTGAGTAAATGGAAGAACCTCACCTGACTCTGGTTACTACTATCTTGAATCTGTTTCAACATGTAGTTTAACTCACGATCTCCATTTGCATCAATAGTTACATCTCCTTGGATACCTGCATAACAAAAAGTCACAAAGCATTTACTATAATGAAATCCTGTCAACTTGATGGCAATTTTATTTACAATAGGAAATTACATAAATTGTTGGTGTAGGAAGGACAATGCTCAAGTACACCTTTTAACAAACCCGAAATAGGCTACCTTATAACTCTAAGGTCTGGGAAAGAGTTCATTATTACAAATTTGCACATTGTTTGCAACCCAATTGTGAATATAGATATAGTTTAAGCTCTGCAAACCAGCAATGGTCCTGTTCCACATTCGGCTAGTGATGGCCAAGCCGTCATATGGGTTTCCACTTTCTGCCAAAGTTTCATTTAATGCCTGGGCATACAGCCATACAGTATCATGGGCTATGGCTGCTAGCACTGACACCTGTTGAATTTAAACAATTGAAGTCATCATTAAACTCATCAACAATTGAGCATCCAAACCAACATCCAGCATAATGTAAAATCCAACCTTTTCATGAGAGGCATATGTGTATCCAAAGTCTATTTTGGATCTTCTGATGACATTCTCTGAGAAGGCCTGATACCGTTTGTCATTGGGTTTATACAGAGACAGGAAAAACAGAGCCTGATAAGCTTCCTTGGCCGCTGAGTCATATTCATCACCTGAGAAAGAAGAAAACCATGCACTATAAAATAGATCAAATTCGGTAATATCTCACTTTATTAGGTTAGCAAAATCATTGCTTTTGAGGTTCTGCAACACACCTTGTTTCCAGTCAAAGCTGCCAAACAAGACCTTTTGCTTGTATGGCTCGAAACAAAAGAAAATGAAATCTCCATTGGTCAGGCCTTTCTTGTGAGCTTCAATTAGCAAGCTGCGGACCACCTTACCATGTGCTGATATGACAATAACTGTACAGGGGAAAGCACAAACAATGGTTTCATTGTTTAGTTCCTCACAGGTTTTGTGAGAATACATTCTCATTTTCATTCAAAGAGGGATTTTTTTCTTACTGCGAGAGACTTGAGCCACCTCAGTTAAGACCCAGGACCAGGTTGATAAAGACCCTTGGGAGAGTGAGCCATGGATCTCTTGATACCTGGTCACTGTGATATTATTGTGCTCTGCTTGATACCTTTGAAGAAATTAGGTTTAATAATGAAGACAAAAATTTAAGTGATAACCACTTTTCTCAAATAATATAAATATAACTTAATAATTGAAATATGCATAAAAACTGTAATGGTCTTAACCATTTTAATCACAAATCACTAGTCAGGAAATTAGAAAAAAAGTGCACAAATACCGTATTAACACAGCAATCTCAGCAAAACTTGCAGACAGCTTTTTATAGGAAGACAGATCAACAGTAGTTGAAAAATTTCTCCCATTTAGTTTGAGTTTAGTGCAAGAACAAATATTCACTATAGGATTCAAATCTGGACTCTGACCTTGCAAAAACTTGAGCCTGATTTATGTAGACGTCTTCTCAAGCCATCTATTGGTTGTCTTCACGATTGGGGGAGGAACATTGTCTCGTTGAAAAATGACATCTGATCATTCCTCTTTAGATAAGGACTTTTCGTTTGTGGCAAAGCAAGCAATGTACTCCAGAGCATTTCATTACTTTTCACAGTAAAGTAGCTCACCGATGCCAGCAGTTAAAAAGGCTCTCACACAATGACACCTCTTCCTCTACATTTCACTGTTGTAGAGATGCACTTATTACTATTGCATTCTCAGCAGATTTTCAAAGACATCGCTCTGAATGTCGTGTTTCATTGGGATTCATCACTCCACACACAACTCCCCCATATTCTGCCAAAAAACAGTTTTTTTCTTCGACAGCAATGGCTGTTTAAGTAATGCGTTTGCTTAAATTTGGCCAATTTCCTGACCAATAATTTGTGGTTAAGACAATAAAAGCTAGTTTTTATTTATTTATTTGGAATATATGGTTAAAAAAGGTGGTCGCAAGATTTACGTTTTACAGATTTAAAATAAATTGACGGGGAAAAACATGTAGGCCTACATTTCAGTAACTAAAATAATGTAAATAAACCAAATTATTAAAATACATTCTTCACCTTAAGCATAGTCTGACAACCACCTTAAAACACATGCAGGTGGTAAAGAGAAAACAATATCAATCAGCTTTTCCACAAGCTGAGGTTAAAACTAATATGTAACACCATCATGATAACACATGATTCTAAAATAATGCAATAAACTTTAATTTAGGAACATAAGATGTAGCCTAAAATAAAACTATTTTAATGAAAACCCATCAAATAAAAGCTGTCACACAGAAAGTTCTGGGAATGGCAATTTATGTTTGTTTTTTTCCACAGTAAACTCTAAGATGTCATGTTTTACAGTATTTTACTGTAAAATGATTTGGAGTTTTACACAGTATAGGGTAAGATAACTTACTGTTAACCAATTAACAGGTTTTTTGACCATTTACATTTAAAAATATATTTTACCGTTATGGTGTACATGCAGTGTATAATAAATGTTAGTATAGGCTACAAAGATTTTTCCACATCTTCATGGTACATTACATACTTGATCCCCTCGGCGGGAACAGTCCAAGAAGGTTTGCTGTCATGGATGATGCCTATGTGCTGCCAGCCAAACTGTTTACAGATTTCCACAACGAAAGCTCCTAGTTTAGTGAAAGGTCCAAACACTCTTGTTAAAGTCGGATAGGCCTGAATTTAAGGGGGTCAAAAAAGACATTTAGCAACCAAAGGCATTTTGCGATACACGCAATGGTAACATACACATTAAACCGACCTTCTTATCTAGAAACTGTTGCTCTGCACATACGGGACTGATGACAGCGATGTTCCAATAAGCTGCCAGTTTAGCAGTCACGGCACAGACCTTGAATAAAAATTAGCAACAAATGATAATACTCAATTTCATACACAACGAACATTAGTCTTGTAATGATGATATCTTGTGACAAATGAGATTATAACGAGTTTTGTAATTACTTTTTGATAGCCCTTCGTGCGTTAAAAGTCCATTTTAAGCTTTAATTGGAACTGTGTTCATGTGGAAGACCTTAATGCCTTAATCTGAGAGGCTATTGTCTGAGTAATGATATAATGAGTGAACTAGCCGTATTTAAATTTTGTATTTAGTTTGACCTTCAACTGTCTGGGGAGTGAGGCTGCATTAGGCAAGCACGTACATTTGAGCAAGACGGTCCGATGAAAGCGCTGTATTTCTGTTTTTGGTAAAGCGCCACGATTTTCCCCGGGCCACGTAGATCATTGCATTCATCATCCACGTAATGGTAATCCAGATAATGCCCTGACACAAATCATTCAACATATTACAATAAAGATGATATATAAATATTACTCATCTTCCTTTTATACTTGGTACAAATATAGCTCACTGACCTTGCAGTAGGTCCGGACTGTTGTTTACAGAACTGATAGCGACAAGAGCTCCAGCCCCAATCCGACCAACGCTGAAAGGAATGGAAGTGTTGGGCATGGAGATCAGCAAGGTGAATCTGGTGCCCAGACTGAGAGGAACCAGGGCCATCAAAAAGAGCAGAGAGACAGGAACTCCCCCGAAGTGCTTCATTAACTCTAGATGACATATTAGTCTAAATGTATGTTCATATTTTACAGTGTGCAAAATATACTGTGTAAATATCACAAAGAATGTAAACAAACTATGTACAGATGTATTTGAATACATAGTATCTAATTTGATCATTGTCAGTGGTAAAATCACTTGTTCTATGAAGACGAGCTTAAGAAATTAATGAATGACTGTACTTACCACTCATTCCTGAAGAATAATTCCAGCTTCAACACAGAGGATGTTCAAAATTAGTCAAACAAATTCAAAAAGGGACCTTGCATCAGAAACTACCTGTATCGAGGATGGGAAAATATCCAGTGGCAAACTGTGGCCATATGGTTTAGCTCTGAAACCAGCCATCCAAAACAGTGATCTCCCCAGAGTGACTATAAATCAAGGGTCTCGTATTAATACTGCTCTGTATCTCAAGCTGTGGTGCTCCTCTGACGTTTGTTTGTAGCTAAAAAAGCATACGAGTAAACACTGGTCTGCAGATATCTATGGGAATTCTCATATCTATGAGGTCAGGACAAAAAAAAGTGTTGTCTGTCAATGCTTTGAGTGCTAGAGTAGTTTTGGCTTTTTGTTTAGACAGACATAAGGGTTCTTTTTTTTAAATGTGAGGGCTCTCCTTATGTTTCATAATAGCAAGAAAGTAAGGAAATATACTGGTGTGAGCGCCAACTTCCTGTGTCTCACAGAAAAACAGCAAGACGAATATAAAGTATATACTTAGCACATTAATTAACAATTATAGATCAAGGAAGCCAATCAGCTCAAGAGTGAGAGTTAAAATAAGAACAGTGTCAGCTCCCTGCATAAGGCTTCTATATCGTGGGAATGCCCTCTAGTGTCTATCCATTCCACAGGGCAGAGAACATTTGAAACCTCTCTCAAAACACTAAAGCTGAGCACCATGACAAAGAGAGATAAATGGTAAGGACATTTTTACCCAAACAATGTATTTTAAAACAACAAATTCTATTTTGGGGTCAGTTTGTGTCACTGCACAAGTACGCAGGGGAATATAAATGCCATACTGGAATAGCGGAGACATGTTTCTGCTTCTGCTGTTAAGATTCAGTTCACATTTTCAGGGGGGAAAAGTAGCATTTTTCATAACATGAAAGATAAAACTTGTTTATGTTTATGTTTATGTATATATATATATATATATATATATATATATATATATATATATATATATATATATATATATATATATATATATATATATATATATATATATATATATATATACACTCACCTAAAGGATTATTAGAAACACCTGTTCAATTTCTGATTAATGCAATTATCTAATCAACCAATCACATGGCAATCAGGGTATTCAATGCATTTAGGGGTGTGGTCCTGGTCAAGACAATCTCCTGAACTACAAACTGAATATTAGAATGGGAAAGAAAGGTGATTTAAGTAATTTTGAGCATGGCATGGTTGTTGGTGCCAGACGGGCCAGTCTGAGTATTTCACAATCTGCTCAGTTACTGGGATTTTCACACACAACCATTTCTAGGGTTTACAAAGAATGGTGTGAAAAGGGAAAAACATCCAGTATGCGGCAGTCCTGTGGGCGAAAATGCCATGTTGATGCGAGAGGTCAGAGGAGAATGGGCTGACTGATTCAAGCTGATAGAAGAGCAACTTTGATTGAAATAACCACTCTTTAGCATTTGAGAAGCCACAACACACACAACCTTGAGGCGAATTCACTACAACAGCAGAAGACCCCACCAGGTACGACTCATCTCCACTACAAATAGGAAAAAGAGGCAACAATTTGCACAAGCTCACCAAAATTGGACAGTTGAAGACTGGAAAAATGTTGCCTGGTCTGATGAGTCTCGATTTCTGTTTAGACATTCAGATGGTAGAGTCAGAATTTGGCGTAAACAGAATGAGAACATGGATCCATCATGCCTTGTTATCACTGTGCAGGCTGGTGGTGGTGGTGTAATGTGTGGGAGATGTTTTCTTGGCACCCTTAGTGCCAATAGGCATCGTTTAAATGCCACGGCCTACCTGAGCATTGTTTCTGACCATGTCCATCCCTTTATGACCACCATGTACCCATCCTCTGATGGCTACTTCCAGCAGGATAATGCACCATGTCACAAAGCTCAAATCATTTCAAATTGTTTTTTGAAACTAAAATGAGTTAATTGTACTAAAATGCCCCCTACAGTCACCAGATCTCAACCCAATAGAGCATCTTTGGGATGTGGTGGAACTGGAGCTTTGTGCCCTGGATGTGCATCCCACAAATCTCCATCAACAGCAAGATGATATCCTATCAATATGGGACCAACATTTCTTAAGAATTAAGGCAGATCGAAGGCGAAAGGGGGTCAAACGCAGTATTAGTATGGTGTACCTAATAATCATTTAGCCATATTTGACCCAACATTGGGTTAAAACAACCCAACATTTTTTAGAGTGTGTGTATATATATATATATATATATATATATATATATATATATATATATATATATATATATATATATATATATATAATACAATTACTTTAAATATTTAAATAGCCTAGTGTAGGAGCCATAGTTACTAGTTTATTTAATTTTTTATCAATTTGTTTATTTAAATATAATTTTGTTGTTGTATTATTAATTGTTTATTTCTTTGAGTGTGTGCCCTCTATAGGTGAAGTAAATGTTTAAGAGGATAGGCCACCCCTGACAGGAGGGGGGCGCTGGTGCAAGAGCACACAGTCTTTTGAACGTGCACATGGAGAAAGCCTGAAAGCGGCCTTGCAGTTGTTTGTTTGTTTTATGCTACAATGCATCTTTATTTTGACTTAATAAACCTCAGTTATCGTTAAGAAACATCAACACGCCTCTTGGGTTCAATTCATACTACTTTGCACGCGTCCGAAATATTGCATCATCACCTCTCACAGTGGCCAAGAAACAAGAGACAAAACTGGAAATTTGAAGCTTGTTTTGCCGCTACAAAATGTCAAAAGACTAGCTTTGAAAATGGAATAGGTTTGAGAAGAAGAGGATTCTTAAAACTGAACATTAATGGAGGTTTGAACTGTTTGAGACCACATGGCATTGGAAGCAGCAAACAAAGGAAACTTCTCAAAGAGGTATGTGCTTGTGGAAAAAACATGCTGAGTTAAATTTGAATGTTATTGGAAAGACTTTCAAGTTTGCTGAAAACTGTGGATGAAATGATTAATTTGATGGAAGAGTTCAAAGGTTTTAATTAATGTGATTTTTAAAGTGAAATCAAAGGAAATTTGAAAAGTTTGTCTTCGGAAAGAGGAGATTTGCATGTTTGAGACAAAATGGATGAGTCTGATCTAGAGCAATCACCAAGCTCAGCTCAAAAGGACTTGAATGAGGTTGCTGCTCGTTTGAAAGCCTCCAGAGCAGGCAAGATGGCACACCTTACAAGACGAATGAATATTATTAACTCTTTGATGACTGCTGCTGAATATCTTGAAGAAGTAAAGGGAAACATGATGAAGTTCAATGAGATGTTTGTTGAATTCAAATCTCTTCAAGAATCATATGTACAAGTGTTAAGTGAAGAGGACAAAGTTGAAGACCTGAAAACCTGGTATGAACCAAGAATGACCCAAGTTGATATGTTTGTTTCTACTGTTGAGAAGTGGATGTCTACTATTCAAGAACCGGACTCTCAAACTAGTACTCAAGTTTATTCTGCTCTAAAAGTGACTGACCAGCTAATTGATGAAGATAACACTTCAGTTGTTGCATCTGTGCGTAGCAGTAGATCTAGCAGATCTAGCAGATCAAGTGTGTCAACATCAGTTTCAGCGCGCATCTGTGCAGAGGCAGAGAGGGCAGCTTTACGTGCCAAAGCCGATGCATTGCAGCAAAAACATGCTATAGAGACAAAAGAAGAAGAACTTAGAAAGATGAAGGAGATGTGGGAAGTTCAAGCTGAAATTGCAGCCAACACAGCAAAAATTGAGTATCTCAAGAATGCTGAAAACCCTGAAACCAATGGAGATGCAGTCACAAAAGATGCTATGAATGTGTATTGTGATGAGGTGATGAATAAAACTCCATCCAGTGCAACAAACACACAAGAGGTGCGTCCAAAGGAGTCTGCTGTTCATGCACAACTCTCTACTGCACCAAGACATTCCTATCCTCAGATTAGCAATGCAATTCATCAATCCACCTCTATGATTGCTGATTCGAAATCATCTGCACAAATCTCTCATACAACTCAAGCAAGACCACTACAAGGTATTCACTCAATGTCATCTAATGTCACACAAGTGCCTGATCTCGCTACAGTTCTTCAAAGACAAAACAACTTGACTGACATGCTTGTGAAACAACAACTTCTTTCCACCTTACCAAGAGGAGAAATGCCAATCTTTAATGGAGATATCCTGCAATACAGGTCATTCCTTCACTCTTTTGAACATATCATTGAGAGTAAAACTGATGATAACGCAGACAGGCTGCACTTTCTCATTCAGTACACAAGGGGGCTACCACAGGAGCTCGTAAGAAGTTGCCAACACATGTCACCGGGCAGAGGTTACCAAAAGGCAAAACAGCTATTGAAAGAACACTTTGGTAATGCATTTAGGATTTCATGTGCTTATATTGAGAAAGCACTTTCCTGGCCTTCAATAAAATCAGAAGATCCAAAGGCTTTACAGGCATTTGCACTGTTTCTTAGAAGCTGCTGTAATGGTATGGAAGACTTGGAGTTCATGGAAGAATTAGACACAGTCTCCAATATGAGGAATATTGCCCTCAAGCTCCCATACAAGCTCAGAGAGCGGTGGCGCACGAAGGCATTTGAGTTACAAGAGCAGAGGAGAAACAAGATAAAGATGGTAGATCTTGTCAGTTTCATTGAAAAACAAGCTAACATTGTCTCAGACCCAATTTTTGGGGATATCCAAGACTCAAGCCCAAGTAAAGGAAAGCCTAAAATCTTAGTGAAGCCCAAATCCAAAGGCAGTTTTGCGACCAACGTGCATGTGAACTCACCACAGACCGCTTCTAAAGATTCACAGCCATCATCATGTTGTCTCTACTGTAACAATGGACATGAGTTGATGTCATGCTTGCAGTTTGAAAAGCAGCCACACAGGGAAAAGATAAACTTCATAAGACAGAATGGAATCTGTTTCGGGTGCCTAACCAAAGCAGGACATGTGAGTAAAGACTGCACAAAACAGCTAACCTGCACCGTATGCAACAAACAGCATCCAAGTGTGTTACACATCACACCATTGATATCATCTAAACAAGTGAAGAAAACACCTGTGAGTAGTACACAGGTGTCGCTTCAAGATGGTAAGCATACTGGAGTCAGAAACTCTCAGAGTTACACAGAGTGTTTATTGTCAATTGTACCAGTACAGGTTAAAAGTTCTAAAGGAAGTAAGATACTGCACACGTATGCCTTTCTTGATCCTGGCAGCTCTGCAAGCTTCTGCACAGAGGATCTTATGAGGAAACTCAACATTACTGGAAGAAAGACCAATATTCTTCTTCGAACAATGAGCCAGGATAAGTCTGTGCCCTCGTACGTCATCAGTGGGTTGGAAGTCTCTTCATTGGAGGAAAATAACTTTATTCTATTACCAGAAGTCTACACACAGCAGAGCATGCCCGTTGACACCTGTAACATTCCCACAAGGGAAGAGCTGTCTAAATGGCCGTACCTGAGTCAGGTACAGTTTCCTAGGATTCCATCCAAGGTGGAGTTGTTGATTGGAAGCAATTCTCCCAAAGCCATTGAACCTTGGAAGGTCCTTAATAGCCAAGGGGATGGACCATATGCAGTTAAGACCCTGTTAGGATGGGTTATTAATGGTCCTCTACAAGGCAAAGGCACAGCAAACAGGGGTAGCTGTGATAATGTTGTTGTTAACAGAATTTCTGTCTCAAACTTGGAAGAAATATTGATGCAACAATACAACCATGATTTTAATGAGCGATCAAGAGAAGACAAGGCTGAAATGTCTGTTGAAGACAAAAGATTCATCATGATTGCAGAAGAGTCAATCAAGTTGAAAGATGGACATTACACTCTTGATCTACCTTTCAGGAAACATGACACAGCGTTGCCTAACAATTATCAAGTGGCAGAACAGAGACTTAAAAGTTTAGAAAGAAAATTCAAAAGGAATGAACAATTCAGAGCAGACTATACTGATTTTCTAACAGAAGTCATAAATAAGGGCTATGCTGAAGTGGTGCCGCAACAAGAGCTGAAAATATCAGATGGTAAATTGTGGTACATCCCACATCATGGTGTATACCATCCGCAAAAGCAGACCATAAGAGTAGTCTTTGACTGTGGTGCTACCTTTCAAGGTAAATCCCTCAACTCAGAACTTCTTCAGGGTCCTGATTTGACCAGCACACTTTTCAATGTCCTCACCAGATTTCGCCAAGAGCCTGTAGCAGTTATGACAGATATCAAGGCCATGTTCCACCAGGTCAGAGTGTCAAGATCGGATGTTGACTTCCTGCGATTCCTCTGGTGGCCAGGTGGTGATGTCAGTATGCCTGCTGTGGAACATCGAATGCTGGTACATCTATTTGGAGCGGTCTCATCCCCCAGTTGTGCTAACTTTGCTCTAAGGCAAACAGCCAAAGATAACAAAGACTGTTTTCGAACTGAGGTAATAAGCACTGTTGAGAACAACTTCTATGTAGATGATTGCTTGAAGTCACTGCCAACAGAGCATGAAGCAGTAGAGCTGGTAAAAGACCTCACATCTCTCTGTCGAAAAGGAGGATTCCACCTCACAAAGTGGGTGAGTAACAGTCGTACTGTTCTTGCACACATTGCAAAGGAAGACAGAGCTTTGAATGTGAAGACACTGGATCTCGACAGGGAAAAGCTTCCTACTGAAAGAGCTCTTGGATTGTTGTGGTGCGTGGAGAATGATGAGTTTAATTTCAACATCACTGTCAAGTGCAGATCCCACACCCGAAGAAACTTACTATCATTTGTGAGTTCGATATATGACCCACTTGGATTTTTGAGTCCCTTTACTCTACCTGCCAAATTACTTCTCCAAGACCTATGTAGGATTAAATGTGGTTGGGATGAGGAAATACCACAAGCTGCAGTAGATAAGTGGACAAAGTGGATAAAGGATCTTGATGATATACAAGATTTCAGAGTGGCACGTTGTGTAAAACCAACTGGGTTTGGAAAGTTGAAGCGAGCAGAGCTGCATCATTTCTCCGATGCCAGTGAACAAGGTTACGGCATAGTGAGTTATTTGAGATTGACCGATGATATGTGTGCTGTACATGTGTCTTTCATGTTGGGGAAAGCCAGAGTGGCCCCACTTAAGCAAGTCACAATTCCACGTCTAGAACTTACAGCAGCAGTGCTAGCAGTCAGAGTGGACATCATGGTAAGGAAGGCATTGGAGATAGATCTGAAAACCTCAACCTTTTGGACTGATAGTCAGTCAGTGCTGAAATATGTTGCAAATGAGAATGCAAGATTCCACACCTTTGTAGCTAATAGGATCTATGTTATTAGAGAAAACACAGAGGTAACACAGTGGAAATTCATCAGAACAAAGCAGAACCCAGCTGACTTAGCATCAAGAGGGGTGAGTGCCAGCACATTGGTGAAGTGCAAAGAATGGATCCACGGACCAGACTTTCTATGGAAGAAAGAAGAGGAATGGCCTAAAGAGTCCATGGGACCCATGTCTCTCTCTCTAGATGATCTTGAAGTTAAAAGGAACACCATTGTGTACAGTACTGTCATTAAAGACAAGGAAAATCCTACCTGCCAACTGCTTAACTACTTCTCAAGTTGGACAAAGCTGAAGATGGCGGTAGCATGGTTCTTGAAATTCAAGAAGATCCTTTGCTTGCTCAGTGCAAAAAGAAAAGAAATACAGGCAACCTGCGTGAATATGGACACTCAGAGCCAAAACAAGGTATGTGGTGAAATTAAAGCATTCAAGACATCATTTGGAGGGCAATCCATTACCCTGGATGATATTTTGGAAGCAGAAAAGGCCATTGTGGAGTTTTGCCAGAGACAAAGGTACGCAGAGGAAATATCAAGAATTGGAAAGGCATCATTTGTAGGAAAGCGCTTGAATAGATTCAGCAGCCTGTACAAGCTAGACCCTGTGATGGATGATGGAGTTTTGAGAGTTGGAGGAAGATTGGACAAGTCTGCAATGCCTGATGAGTCAAAGCGACCAATAATACTTCCCAAAGATCTTCACATCTCCACACTTATCCTTCAACATATTCACGAACAGCTTGGACATGCTGGCAGAAACCATGTTCTCTCACACTTAAGAAAGAAATATTGGATTATAAATGCCAATTCTGCAGCCCGCAAAGTTCTTTCTAAATGTGTGGTGTGCAAGCGTGTAAGAGGAAAGATTGGAGAGCAAAAGATGGCAGATTTACCAAAGGAAAGACTACGAGCTGATCTTCCACCTTTCAGCAATGTTGGCGTTGACTACTTTGGACCTTTCGAGACAAAAAGAGGTAGAAGTCAAGTAAAAAGGTATGGAGTCATTTTTACTTGCATGACAAGCAGAGCGGTTCACCTAGAAATGGCTCACTCACTGAACACCGATTCCTGCATTGACGCTCTAAGACGATTCATAGCCAGAAGAGGTCAAGTGCTGCATATCCGATCTGACAACGGAACTAACCTGGTGGGTGCAAACAGAGAATTACGGAAGTCACTTTCAGAATGGAACCAAAGCAGAATCCAGAAGGCAATGCTCCAAAGGGGAATTCAGTGGACATTCAATCCTCCATCAGCTTCACATCATGGAGGAGTTTGGGAGAGACTCATTCGAATGGTGAGGCAGATATTATGCTCTATTCTACAACAACACACCCTGGATGATGAAGAACTACAAACACTCTTTTGTGAGATAGAAGCTATCCTGAATAGTCGTCCCATTACCACATTGTCTGATGACCATCATGATCTGGAACCTCTTACACCAAATCACATTCTCCTGTTAAAGTCTAGCCCTACATTGCCACCTGGATTGTTTCAAAAATCAGATGTATACATCAGACGTCGTTGGAGGCAAGTACAATATTTAGCAGACCTGTTTTGGAAGAGGTGGTCACAGGAATACTTACCATTGCTGCAGGAACGTCAAAGATGGTTTACTGCTAAAAGAGGACTGCAGAAAGGAGATATTGTGCTAGTTGTGGACAGTTCAGCACCTCGTGGATCGTGGCCTATTGGAAGAGTAACCGAAGTTCTACCTGATTCCAAAGGACTCATAAGAACTGTTAAACTTAAGACAAAGACTGGTTTCTTGGAAAGACCTATTACCAAACTTTGCCTGCTAGTAGAGGATGCAGAAGATAAGGTCTGAAAAATAGAAGTGACAACTGAATAAAGATGAGTATTCATTTTTCTTGTATAGACACATTTGGCTCCTTTTACATTTAATTTATTGTAATTGATGCTTTAACCCTCAATTAGGGGCCGGGTGTAGGAGCCATAGTTACTAGTTTATTTAATTTTTTATCAATTTGTTTATTTAAATATAATTTTGTTGTTGTATTATTAATTGTTTATTTCTTTGAGTGTGTGCCCTCTATAGGTGAAGTAAATGTTTAAGAGGATAGGCCACCCCTGACAGGAGGGGGGCGCTGGTGCAAGAGCACACAGTCTTTTGAAGGTGCACATGGAGAAAGCCTGAAAGCGGCCTTGCAGTTGTTTGTTTGTTTTATGCTACAATGCATCTTTATTTTGACTTAATAAACCTCAGTTATCGTTAAGAAACATCAACACGCCTCTTGGGTTCAATTCATACTACTTTGCACGCGTCCGAAATATTGCATCATCACCTCTCACAGTGGCCAAGAAACAAGAGACAAAACTGGAAATTTGAAGCTTGTTTTGCCGCTACACCTAACTTGAAAACATTATCATATTTCGATAAGACTGTTAAATTTGTTTGATTTTGTTTATTCAGTCATTTTTAAAGACAAAGGATAAGTTTTTGTCCTAGCAAACCTCAAAACAAATGATATCTCTGAAAAGTCCTTAATGTGTTCTTTATACAGGGCATTGGCATTCATACATTAAAAAAAATCACTAAAGTATGTCCTCATACATGGACAGTGGCACTCTGGGGGTTACTTCTTTTTTTTCTTTTTTTTTTAGTCTTTTGGATGTTATATATAAAGATATACATTTGCATATATACCACATAAGCGTTACTGATTACAACCATAATTATCCTTTCTTCTCGAGATAAGAAACCATGTCGTCATGCTCCGCCCAACCAACGCCCATTTCTATAACTGGCTCGAGGTGACAGAGTTAATTAGACAGGAGTCACTCAACAAATTTGAGACCTCATGTTAGTAAGAACGATTAAAAAACGCCTTGTCGTGTAAATCTAATCTGCTGACCCTCTCGTCTAACTAAGAAGGTAATTGCAGCAATCAATGTTCTTTATAATTTAAAATGTCTTTCGTGTGCGAGCTAACGTTAGGCCATTATTTAGAATGTGACCATGCGGTGTTTGAACAAAACTAGCAAATAAGCCACTAAATGTGATTTTTACTTTTCCTGACCAGAAGATGGCAGTCAATACATAAAGCTCAGAATGAACACCATTTCCTCAAAATAAAAAAATGTACCAAATTTTGCTTGGCTCTTTATTAGCTTGTGTTTAATACTGCCAGAAATCGCTTAGATAGTCATCGGGTATTTTGGTGATTTAATGGCCTAATTAAACCACATAAAGCTAAAATATTCACTGATAATACGGCCCAACTGCACACGCAAGACACAGCTTAAGTTCATATTACTTACATTAAGAATCTTGTGACCGTGTCAGAAAACGAAATGCTTCCTTCGGAGGACGCATTCCAAGGTAGGAAGGCATCAAAGCCCGTCCTCATCTATCACTTTAGGAAACTCAGCATCTTTCATATGTAAGCGTCAAATATTTTCTACATATAGTTTGAACTTCTTTTGCCTAACTTCCAGTTTTCACCTTTTTATTATTATATTCTGTGCAATTTAAAACGTCATAGTTATCACAATCAATGATAGCACAATGATTATACATTTGTGTACCACTGATCCCAGTGGAGTTTTAAAAATCTTAATTTTCCAGGTCAACACTGCCCTCTCTGGGTAGGTAAGAAGCATTTTCTTTGTTTTGTGGTTTAAAGAGCTAGTTCACCCAAAAATGAAAATGCTTTCATTATTTACTCACCACCATGTTGTTCCAAACCCATAAGACTTTCTTGCATCTTCAAAACACAAGTGAAAATCGTTTTGATAAACTCTGAGAGCTTTCTGTCCCTCCATAGACGGCTATGCAACTGACACTTTAAACACTTCAAAAAGATCATAAAACAAATCCATATGAATTGAGCGGTTTAGTCTAAATTTTCTTTTCTGGGTGAACTATCCCTTGTGGTGTGTTTCAAACTAGAGCAAAGCACTAAGAGTCTACACTTAATAGTCCAGCATGAGTTCTTCTTTGGTATAGAACTAAAACTGTAAACATTTTATCATTGTACTAATATTTGTGCTGCAGAAGTTCTACGTTTCAGAAATTAGTTCAATCATATTTCAATATTTAAAAAAAATGACATTTGAATAATAAACAGAAACCGACTTGGAAAGAAAAGTCATGCTTATTGACATTAACATACACTTTATTTATATCAAGTCTTTTTGTTGTTAAATTTTTAAAGACATAAAATTAAATACAGAAGGCACTTACAAAAATTGTTAAATTATAGAAACATTAACATTGGTTAAAAATAATCTGAAAAATAAAAACCAGAGAAAGCGCCATATGGCAGCCTTGTACAGTACATCTCAAGTAAAATCTACAGAGCGCTAATCTAAGTACAGTATAAAGAGGATTTATTGTTTTAGTTTAATGCCCCTACTAGGTTTTCATACATAATTTAATCATTTGAAATACAGATAGCACGTAACACATTTGTTTTTGTCACTAGTAAGTGGTTCTTGTTTTTGTTGCGATTTGTTTTAAACATTAGGCTTTGTGGTTTCTGCACCGAAGGAGTACTGGTACAGCTCAATCAAGCGGTTGGCCTCCCTCTGTCCTGACAACAAAGCACCATGGGTAGTGGAATAGTATTTTCTGTGGGTGGCCTCCCCAGCAAACAACACCTGTAGAGGCTTTGGATAGAAGAAAAGAACAACAAAAGGTTAGCTTGACCAAACATATGCTCTACAACATTATTGCCCTAGTGCCCAGTAGGCTATTTTTAGCATGAGTCTCAATCTTTCCGATATAGAAAAGTGAGGTCTTCACTCTCCAGCCGCTTGTTCTTTTTGTGCTGTGTGTACTGTTGGGTCAGACTGTTCCTTTCAGACATTTAATTGGCCTGAGCATGTTTGTGTGAGTATATGTGTGTGCTTGTACTTGCTTTGGCCTGTGTACAACCCAACCTTCTCATCTGACTCAAATTTCAGTCTCAGCACTCCACAGTTCAATATGACACGTTTAAAAAAAAACACTGCGCAAGCCACTTGGGTCAGCCTGAATTTAAGAGCAGTCAAGAAATCTTAACAATGCTGCGAGGTAACAAGATTAAAATGGCTTTGAGTAAAATAATAATCAGAAAAAGTCTTATTCCTTGGAAGGACACCCGCTGCGTTAACTAATGTTAAAAGATTAGAAAACTTTAAAATGTAAAAATGTATTGGTAAATGTTGAAATTGACAATGACCAATACTTGTATTAAATGGACTGCATTTATATAGCGCTTTTATCCAAAGCGCTTTACATTTTTGCCTCACATTCACCCATTCATACACCGACGGCGATGTCAGCCATGTAAGGCGACATCCAGCTCGTCGGGAGCAGCTGGGGTTGGGTGTCTTGCTCAAGGACACTTCGACACTTGGTCAGGTGGAACCGGGGATCGAACCACCAACCTTCTGGTTTGTAGACAACCTACATGAACCACTGAGCCACTGCCGCCGTATTAACCTCATTTATTGTTATAAATGGAATCTGGTGGTTACCATGTCATTTAAAGCCAAACAAATTTCACACCATAGCAGCAAAATAACCAAATATGTATTACAGTGACGATAAAAAAATAACTGAACGGTTGCATTTCTGATTTGTTTATTTGTTTCTGTCGGCTGCATGATGATAGTTTGCTGTCCCACATCACTAGCTTTAAATGTGTGACTTCGCTGCATGATGAAATCATTAAAGCAATCAGCTGGATATAAACTTAATGCAAATAAATAGTAACAATAGTGGCATTAATCATTTGGGTCAGTTGTGTTTGTTTTTGTAATACTGTTTTAATTGTTTGAGATACTACTAATGTAATGTTAAGCATTTTAACCACCGCAGGAACTTTCTCCAGGATCTAGGGACTTTGGGGCGGTACTCTGTGTTTCGACTGCAGGACTCGGGGTCTAAATGAAGTTCCGGGTAAATATTTCCCCCTCAAAACGGCCCTGCTTGCGAGGTAGTACTTTTCCAAAGTTCAGGAACTATCAGGGGTGGGACTTAGTTCCTGGGAAAAAAGTTCCTGGGACAATTTGTTCCGGGTAATTTCGGTGGAAACGGGGCTTAAGTGTCCTCTCAGCCTTGACGGTAAACATACTGCTGTTCTTCACTAATGCAGCATCTAGTCACTAATGCAGCATCTAGTCAACAAATAAATGACTGTGTAGTGTATACATACTGTTTATGTCTGTTTTAAATCTGCATCTGAGGGGTATTCCAGAAAGCAGGTTATGTGACATACCCAGGTATTTTTAAGAGTAAGCCAGTGGATAGCCTCAACTTTCGGTTCTAAACTGAGGTAACTTTGAGGGTATACACATAGTCATAGCAACTCTCTGAACATAACCTTCACTGGAGCATAACCTCCTTTTTCTTTGCATTTGTTTCCATGGTGAATCATTGATTCATTGCTCCATTAAGACTGTCTTGTGTGTTACTGGGATCATACTCCGAGTCTGAACTTACTCACAGACATGTTTTTGGAACCAGCATACCTCGAGTAAGCAAGGTTTGGGTTGAAGGTGCAGTGTGTGAATTTTAGTAGAATCTAGATGAGGTTGTGAATTGCATCATCCAGCGCTCACCTCTCCCTTTCAGAGAACATAGAGAAGCTACGGGACACAGGACAAAAACGTCATAGAGAGAATTGTGTCCATTTAGGGCTAACATGACAATTTCACTGTAAGGGGACCTTACATATGTACCGGTATGTAGATAGAAGCAGATAATTCTAAGGTAATAGAGGTGCATTTCTGTCATATATCCTCATAAATACTATGCACTGAACCTTTTAATAAACCAAGAGTTCAGGGTATTTTGATGGTAAGTCAACCTTGCTTTCTGGAATACCCCTGTGAAGTGTCCCGCTCCGTGCAGCGCGCAACCTCGTGTGTCGAAACAAACGCCACAAGGTGTCAGTGATGGTTTTTATTTTGCCTTTAGTGGCCGCTTTCGTACTGTATAATGACAACGGACCCTTCTCAGCTGCTCAAGCAGCAGATGCAACCCAGAAAAACTAAACGATTGTTCAAGCAAGTGTTGATTAACTGGCAACACCGATCAATCGGTCAACCTCTAGTTGTTTCTCCTCCATATGACTATCACTGGTTTTGAATGTGTGCAGCTGGCAGCTAACAAAGAACTCTTGCTTGTACTTTGTTCATTTGTTCTTCCTTTTTATTCATTCGCCATCTCCACTTATTTTCTGCGAATTATTATTTTGCTTTGCTTTTGCTATGATAAAAATGCATCCACTCTTGCATTGTGGGAGCGGAGCAATGAAGGGAGGGGTGTGTTTGCTTGGGTTGGTTTAAAATATCAACAGTGTTCAACAATGATTATCAGAAATCGCTTGCTGCACCTTTAAACTCAGTGGAAATTTCAACTCACCGGAGCCTTAGTGTTCTTAATATAAGGCAATGGCTCAGCTAGCCTCTCCACATCTCTGCCGCTGGAGCCCACTTGAGTGAATGAGTAAGAACCCCTGATATAGGGGTTACTGCCCCACGAGGAGCGCAGGATTCGTCTTGGCTTAGGAATATTCTGGTTCCCTGATGGAAACATCAAACATATGAAAATAAATGGACTATTCATTACAATACGTTACTCTTTTTTTGTGCTTGTTAAAATGTTTATTTTACAGAGACTTTGTGCAGGAATCCATCTTTTTTTAAATGTACTTCACTAACTTAATGCTGATCTGTTTTTTTGTTTTGTTTGTTTGTTTTTTTGGGTGGTGGTGGTATGGATTTTAGTAGACGTGCTGATTAATGAAGGGTAGTGAGTCTTACGTCATTTAATTACAGAAATTAGAGGACCTTTCAATTACCAGTGATAAGGTGTGAT
The DNA here is from genome assembly GCF_024679245.1 of Pseudorasbora parva. NCBI lineage: Eukaryota > Metazoa > Chordata > Actinopteri > Cypriniformes > Gobionidae > Pseudorasbora > Pseudorasbora parva. The sequence goes on along the minus strand of NC_090175.1, from coordinate 17,997,160 downwards.
CAAATCCCATTTAAGCGCACTAATTACATATGATTGAAGCAGATGGGAGGGGAACCTGCTGTGGCTCTGGATTAAAACAGACTGACCTAGTTAGGGGACATTTCAGCCTGTTGACGTAATCTACAGAGAATGTGTGCATTGACCCTTATGTCTGACTAGGTGTACTGTCACGAAAGGGTTACAATGGAAGAGAAACCAGAGTTGTTTACTCAATAACTCAATATTTAACACAACCCTGGAAACTTTAGAGCTCTTGTCTACTTTACCCTGACTTTAACAAAGGTCATTTTATGTCCTTATTTCACAGGAGCTTTCTTGTCACTGAGAAATATTATAAGTGACAAGAAACATAAGTATAGAAACTTATAAGCATGACAAGACGATAACATTAACTCTTTCCCCACCAGCATTTTGCCAGCCAGCACCAGCATTTCTGATTATTTTCATAAAAGTTTCATGGCCCAAAGAATATTTAGTGGTAGGGATATCTGAACATCCAATTTATCAAAAGGAAGAACAGAGCTGCTGCTTTTAATCAAAATTATAGCCACATGTATTCCTTTGTAAATTTTTATTAATTCATAGTGAAGTTGAGTGTAACCAGTTGAACACCGGTAACACAGACTATCGCAGCAAGCCTAAGCTCTAACCAAAATAAACTAAGCAGGCCGACACTCGTTCCAGTACGGAAGCCCTGAACCGCAAAGTAAAAAAAAAATTCTATAATTTCGAGATTAAAGTCAAAATTACAAACGCAGCCTCATTGACGTTACAGCCCTGCGCCAGCCGCCAGTGTATTTGAACAGGGGGCCGAAAACTTTCATCCATATATAGAATACACTCTAAGGTGTGTTTTTCTTGAGAACTTGTAATTAAATAATGACACCACCAGTAGACTATGCTTTGTCGGCTCATATAGTTGCATGGAGGTGCATGTTCTGGGGATCATATTTCAATAATTACACATCAGAAAATGTGTTAAAGCAGAATTTCTTTAGAGAATACATTTATCTATAACTCTACATGCTCAATTTTTTGAGAACTTGTATTATAATTAAATAATAACACCCCCATTATGCTTTGTCAGCTCATAGTTGCAGGGTGGTACAAGTTCTGGGGATCATATTTCAACAATTAGCCTACACATCAGAAAATGTAATGCAGGATTTCTTTTGAGTATTAATTTACCTCTACGTTCTCAATTTTGTTTAGAACTTGTAAATAAATTAATATATGTGTATGTATATATATATATAAAATCAGTTTGACATTAGGTTCTTTCAAACTTTTAAAAAGACAAGACATTAAATCCATTTTAAATCCATGTATTTTAAATGCATCAATCTGTATCTAGTCATTTAGCCTGATCCCTTGATTTCCTCGGATATAAGCTGGCTACCTCCATGCAGTCTGAAAAAGTGTTTTCTCCTGTAAAGTCTATTCCTGCGCAGTATATTTTGTAACGTCCTAAGAAGACATATGTCATGTTGGTAGATAACATTTTGTGCTGTTAAATTTCCTTTTGAAATCCTAGATAAAAGTAAAAAGCAACTTTATTCCAAAAGCTAAGAAAAGAGCCAAAAGGTAAGAAAATCTATGTTTTTGTCAAAGACTACATGTAGCATACTATGTTTTGATCACTGTTCTGATTGAATCTGATCCAGATTCAATCAGAACAATGATCAAAACATAGATGAGTCGATTGAGCCAGCATTTCAGTCCCCGTCCTGGGTCGACATTTCATTCAGTAACCTGTTGATAATTGTGTTATCTTATATGTGCATCTGCGTGCATATGCTATCGCTTGGTTCTGCTTCTTCACGTCCTTTGATCGGGAGATTCAGGTTTTTTTTTTTTTTAGATGTCATAGCTTCCCCTAACCTATGGCATTGAGAACACGGAAAGGCTGAAAATGCAATCATTGGTGGGAAAAATATAGCTAGTTAAATGTGCAAAACACTTGACTCCTTGTTTGGATGACCGACTTGATTACATTAAATTGCTGAACCCAAATCTCCTGTCAGCTGGAAATTATCTACCTTGATTGTTATCCAAGTGCAGCTCTCTCAGACATAACAATATAGGGGATTATAAAAATGAGGGAAAGGTGGTGAAGAGCTGAATTCATTATGCAAAAAACACATTAAACAATGGTCTTTTGTTAATGACAAACCGCTGTCAAGAACTGTCAACAATATGTCTTAGTGGTGGGAAACAGGGAGTCTGAAATTCAGTGAGAGATTAAGAGAGGTGTAATTGTCTTGCTTTGTAACACCCTGATTAGAGATCAGTTTAAACAGGATTTCACCCAAATACTAAGAATCTTGCATAGTATTGCGGAAACTTGTATAGTTACAGTGAAATAATGAATGTTACACTTGCTGACCTGTGAACTGACGTAGTAGTTCAGTGCATATCTCCGCCACAGTCTCGTCGTCACACCTTTCCATGCGCAGAGCCTCTTCACCGCAGATCCAGCCACTCAACATGTGACCATAGCGCTCAGGTGGATACAGCACATCAAAGCTGCAGATCTTTCGATACCACAGCTCTTCTGGGTATGCCTGGCTCTCCAGTTGTGCCTCGTCCTCCCAAACAAACTGAATGCTGTTGCACTCAGGGCTCCAGAAGGGCTCTGCGAACTCCAGAAAGATCTTGTCAGTGGTACTAATGCCCAGTTTCTGGATGGCCTGTGCTTTGTCTTGTGGCAGGCACGGGGAGAAGAGAGTCTCATGAGCTTTCTTCAGGAACCCAAGAGAGGCCGTTACGATCACATGGTCTGCCAGCAGACACTCTGCGTCTTCGCACTCCACACAGACTGGCGAAGGGCTGGGCCGTTGGTCCTGGTTATGGTCAGCCTGGTCGTCAATTTCCTCTGCATCCTGGGAGCTGCAGTTCCAATGGACGCGGCGGACAGGCTTGCTGAGGCGGAGGACACGACTTGGGATGTCCTGGGCCAGGATCTCAACGACTTTAATGAAACCAACAGGAATGACATGGTGAGCGCCGGGAATCTCTGTCCATTCTCCAAACTCGCTTAGAGACACTTCATCCATGCTGGGCGAACTGCTTTCACAGCTTTCCACCTGAGGCACAAAAGATATTAATAAATAAATTGCGCACAAACCTGTGTTACCAGCATCTTGCTGTTAAGGTACTTATTGGCAATAAAACTAAATATACTGAGTCAGATAATGTGATTCTTCACTTTATGTATAGCCTTGCATAGTTTCATTTACTGCTTGCTAAACACCATTTACTCTAAGGTTACTGTTTCAAATGATATTGCTGTAAACAAACACAAGCAGACATAGTCTAGCAGGCATATAGCCAGCTGAGTGCTTTTTCTGGTCCTGCCCCTTCTTCCCATGACCTCTAGCATTACATGAAGACATTTAATATCTGTCCTACATTTACCTCAATAATCCAGAGCTTTTAGTACTTTCACAATGTCTATGAATAACCCGACCAAACAGTAGTGTGAGACTTTTATAGAGAAGTTTAAATCATACAAATTGTGAATACAAGCCAATTGTGAGTCTAGGAGGTAAAAGGGTGGAACATTATTAAACTGCAGTATTGTTGAAATCCACACCTCTGTGGCCAGAAGTCTACAGTTTTGCATTTCACAAGACAAACTTACTGTTGCAACAGAGTAGGAAATATGCATGGCCGCAAGATTGACATCACTGTTTTTTTTACATAGGTTAGGACACATGCAGTGTGTTTTGTTGTCATAGATTTGCAATAAATCTGCTTATGACAGGAATTAGGCTATTTCTGATGCCACACCTCTAGTTGAAAAATCAGAGATAGAGACTGGAATATCTTGATTTTTAACTATCCTATGAGTAAACAAACTATGATTTGCTTATGAAAAATCTCTCTGAAGACATTAATGCCTCGCCCACCTTGAGGTACTGTTGTAGCATAGATAACTTAAGTTTCTTGGTGCTCTCTGAGTCATAAGGATCGAGCATGATCTTCTTGCGCAACACATCTCGTGTGAAGATCCCCACACTGTTTTGACTCTCGGCTCCAACAGGCTTTCCGTTCTGGAAGAACTCTTGTGTCAGCTCGTACACCTGCTCAAAGGAGGTTGTTCGACAAGATTAAGAGAGAGAGATCCTAGAGTCAGATCATGATCATGGAGCTCTCCTTACCACAAACAAGGGTTTTATTCCATTAGTTAAGCTGGGGCCACACTAAAAGATTTTGAAAATATTATAAGAAATCATAGATTTAACCATTTTGGAAAGATTCAATTCACAAACAACAGAGAATGTGCATGAACTGTGAATTAATTTCGCCTGCGAACAAGGGAAATCTCGTAAAATCTCTCACATCAAATGTGACTTTAAAGTAAACGAACATGGCAGACGGCCGGCAAGAAGAAATGTGCTTATAGTGGGGTTTGGATGAAGTCATAGAGACGGTGTGAACGTGTACTTTAAATGTAACCGTCAGTTCGCTTTCTGATATTAGGTATTGTTTCGTTTCACATGATAATCTCCAGAGCGATCACGCGTTTGTCCTTCAGGTCGTCGTCGTCCCACACACACACACACACAATAGGATTTCCGACTCTGCCGTTCTTCGATTCAGTCACTCAGTCACACCAAATGAAAATCTGATAAGGGAATTTGTAAAACCATCAAGATAATCTGGACTTTACTTAGTAATGTTGGAAGGCGGGAAATCGTTCCAAAAATTACCACGGATATCTTGTAGTGTGTACTCAGCGTTAGTCTGGATGGAATACACTATAGTCATAAATATTACATTACTTTAGGGATAGTTTAACCAAAAATTACGTTTTGATGACTATTGATTTTAAAAGATTTGAAAGATAAAAAATGTTTTTGGGTGAACTATCCCTTTAAGTGTCTCTTATTAACTAGCCAACATTTCATTAACTAGCAAAAAAGCTGTTTTCATGACACAAGATGCAAAATATAAGAAATATTAGTCCCAAACAAAAGACGGATGTTGCAAAACACTGTAAGAACAGCAGCTCAGGATGAGGTAACAACCACAGAACTGAAGCAGTGCTCAATGCAATGGATTTTTTTTTCTACTGGCCTGGACCCACCACACACCACCACCACGACCCCTATTAAAAACGCATGTAACCACATATATAGTGCAAAATGATATTAATTCTGAAGTGGTGCCTGTATGCACTAAAGCACTGCATGCCCGTCATGTTAGCTGATTAATACAAATAGAAGTAGAAATGCACCTTGAAAGACCACTTGTGATTGGATCATTAAAAACAAGTTTTAATACCAGGTGAAAACAGGGTGTTTTATTTAAGGCTTATAATTCACAAATGCTTGCACAAAACCAGGCACTCGGCTCTCTTTTATCACCTCATTGTACAGGTCGCTGAACTCCTCCACCAGATCCTTCGGGATCCGCTTGCCGTTGTTGGTCTGGTAGTGAGCCACACCATTCTTGGCGTAGAGGCTGATGCGGCCCACACTCCTCTCCTCCTCTGTGGTGTGCTCCAACAGCCCATTTTCCTCAGCCAGGTGGTAGATGGGGTTCCCATTTGCCCCATGTATCCAGGTTGCTCCGAGTTCCAAAGTGGTTTTACCTGTTGAGAGAGGGCGATATGGCACCTTGAAAAAGAAGCATTCTCTGATCTAAAAAAAAAAACGATGATGCTGAATTTGAAGTTAGAAAAAATAAAATGGATGCTGCATATAACAACACTGTTATTCTCACCGTGCTGAATGCTTTGCACTCTGCCTCCGATTCGGTCTGAGGCTTCTAGCACCGTGACATTGGTGAAGCCGTTTTCCAAGAGGGTTTTGGTGGCGGCAAGGCCGGCCAAGCCCGCGCCAATAACTACTATTCGCGGTTGTCGATGTCTGCGTAGGGCTCTACTAAGAGGATCATCAGTGCTGTCTGAAGATATTTCGCAACTTTGCATGCCGTCCAAGCTCTTCTTCTAGGGAATCTGGGGAAGGATGAGATGAGGAGAAACCATTAGAGCAAACATCCAGCCCTCAAGCAAGACTAATAATAGACATTATTCATAAGAAAAGAGCACATAAACATACAGAACCTTACATCTTCGAGCATGTGGTTCAAAGGACCGACTGCAACAGTGTTTTTTTTAAAGCACAGCCTTAGATAACACTATTCACAAAATAAGGTATCTTATCTCCAACCTCTTGTGTATGAGGTGAGAGTGATTATATCACTCCTGCCTTGCTGAATAAGAATGTTGGTGAAGTGTAAGTTTGATTCTCACTTTGTCTTCCCCATCTGAGGATGCCATGTCGGACCAGGGCAAAAGACTTACAACAACATACTAGAGAATGTAAAATGTCAATCCATTACACAAGTGAATGGAAAAGCTCTGTGGCTGTGAAAATAACTGCACTGTGATAGCCACAAGGAAATAAATGCGCTCCTCACATTTCCGTTCTGGCTTTTCAGGCAAGGTCTCACATAAACACACCAGCTTATGTGTGACAGCCAAAAGAAAAAAAAGATTCACCTGATGTTGGACAGACCTCAAAAGAGGGGTTTATTGTTTGAGGGACCTGAATGTGGGAATGGAATATTGTTATAGATACAGCAGGATGTTATTATGGTGGACCAAACAGAACTTTTACTGTAATCTTTCCTGACATCAGAGTGAAAAAGTAATGTACCACTCTGGATCCAGCCAGTTAGGAACATGCACAACCACACACTCCTTATCTGTCAACGTTGTTATTGTACCCAGTAGGCATAGATGTTCGCATGCAATGAGGAAGAGATTAACAACTGTGAATGATTATTATTTGAATGAATGAAGTTGTGGCTACAATGCTCTCTGTACACACTACAATAACCTCCTGTTGGGAGTTTGCACAGGCCAAATTCTTCAACAGGGTTTGTTATCAGACTGCAGAAAGGACAGGAAGGGCTGCCTGCGGCTTCTCTGACACACAATGACAATCAGAACATGAATGGCGTTTTTTCACTGCATGGTACGGCTCAGTATGACACTTAAATAGTACCACCCCGGTTGAGGTTTCAAGTGAGCTGTATCAATAATAAAGCTTTCCTGTAGGCTTTCCTGTAGCTCAACCAGTAGAGCATGGCGCTAGCAACGCCAAGGTCATGGGTTCAATTCCCAGGGAGAGCTTAAACTGACAATAATGTAAAATGTGTACCTTGAATGCAATGTAAGTCGCTTTGGATAAAAGCGTCTGCCAAATGCATAAATGTAAAAATGTAAATGTACAGTGTGATGTGAAAACACTGCAGATCACTGATTGACCAGAGAGAATCTTCACTACTTGGATTTGCGAAACGAGACCCCAAACCGACTAGAAACAAACTACTTATTCTTGCAGTGAAAAGCATCCATGATAGCATGATAGAATAGCATTTATGATATCAACAATTCATATCCTGTGAACGATTAAAAGTCAAAAACGGCTTGCCATACATCCACATGCAGAGAATCAAGAACACCTTTCCATCAATATGCTCATGTGTTGTGTTTACAATGTCACGGCAGCTATAACGATCAGACTTTGAAGCCGTACTAAACTGCAGTGGAAAAGCAACCCGAGTCAAAGTAAAGCAAGGCATGCCAAGCCGAGACGTATTACGCAGTGGAAAAGCGCTATTAGTTAACAGGTTTGCTAGCATGATGGCGGCATTGTGTGCTACTACATGAATGGGTTGTTTCCTTCTTAAGAATTCTCCATTTGTGACCTCAACTGTATTTATTCACAAATTTTAAGGCCTTGAATAAAATATAAGTAAGCTTTAAATATGTTTTGTTAAATATGTTTGTTTTTCCTGGTTTCCACTAAATATTCTGCAGCGAACACTTACCACTAGCAATGTTATTAGTGTAGTAAAAGTGTCGTGTGATTGAGATTGGCCCATGTATGAGCTTGCTCTGTCTGTCTATTTTTTTCTTCAATCCGATAAACAGGCCGCCCAGCTCAAACGAATAGAGCAGTTCTGTTCCGCTTTCATTTAGTTTGTCATTTGATGTTTCTCATATATAACTGGCAGCTCTTATTATTTGGGCCCCGTAGAGGTCACACCGGTGTAACCTCTAACAAAATTGTGTCATACCAGCAGGAAAAAGGGTTGCAAAAGGCAACCTTTTGGTCGCAGTCTGGAGCCCTGTACTTTGATCTTAAGACACAGATATACAGTGAAACAAGCTGGAAATATCTCGGTGTGTGGCCTACAGCTAAAAAAACAACTAGACTATAGAGAAGCTCTGCGGATGTAAATCCAAAATTACAGAGTGAAAGCCGTTTTTTTTCCAGATTCTGGAAAAGATAGCCTAACTTAAAAAAAAATTTAGCTGCCCATATACTATTTTTGACATTTTATGGCTTAAGCAAAGCAATGATTTTAAAGCAGCTTTTGTAAAGTTAGTTAGTGGCAACAGTATGGTAGGTCGCTGATTCTTGGATTAATGCTTGTCTAGTGAATGGGTCCCTTTAGCGAATGTGAATGTGTGATGTCATCATGTAGGTCAAGGAGACATTTCCTGTTAAACTGAGAAAAAGCAGTGAGGCATTTATCAATGACCCCCAACCATAAACTCCTATAGAAAGGACACTCTACAGCAGGGTTCCTCAAATCCAGTCCTGGAGGATCACTGCCCTGCAGAGTTTTGTTACAACCCTTAATCAAAAACACCTGAACAAGCTAGTCAAGAGTCTTCGAAGTTACATGAAAAATTGCAGGTAGAAATCAAATTGACTTTGATCATGGTTTGAGCTTAACTCTCTAGGACAGTGGACCTTCAGATTTGAGGAACTCTGCTCTACAGGGAGATGAAGAGATGGGGTCCTGGAATTTAAAGTTTTGGATAACCTCAGTGCAGCTGCAGGTCCTAACAACCATTCCTATCTTAGGTGAAACAATGTGTGTGCAGTGTTTAACAGACAGGCATCATTGATAAAACCAGGGCTTTAGTTCATGGAGCACATCAGAAGTTGCTTAAGGCATTAGAAACAGCTGTACCTAATAAAACAACTAGACATTCACCTTTTATCAATGCAATGGTCATGGTCGAGGGGGTTTGTGTACGGAACACTGCATGCATGAGAACATCCTTGCCTTGTGGTACGTCTGGTTTCAAGGCCAAGGCAAAAGGCCACGTCTTGTAAAGTCAGGATGAAGCCATAGCAGAAAATTAGATAAAGTAGGTATGTAAGGCATGGTTTCCATTGTTCTCATCCTACATTAGATGACCCAAAAAAGGACTTTTTCTCGAACTTTTTTCTTTTTTTTCTTTCAACAAACACTAAGTTATGAGTTAGTATCGACTAGTTGAGTTCACAGTTGCCTCTTTCCCTTTAATTGGAGCTTTTGGATGTTTTCTCAAAAGTCACAAAGATTGTGATATAATATGTTTGCGCAATTTCTGAACAAGGGGTGATGCTTCTCCATCTGGTGAATTTTACAATGAATTCACAATGTGTTTAGTAATAAAACTAAACCAGAGACATTGCCTAACATAAAAAGAGAAGTAGCTGATGTATCTTGGAATTCTCCCTTTTGAGAAACCTCAAATGGCACTATTCTTACTGTGGCTCAGATTTGTTCTTGTTTTGCTGAAGCCTGAAGCAATAGTACTTCTGCTTGATTTTTTTTTTTTTCTGTCAGAACTTTCACCTCCAGCCATCATGGACTTGAGTGTGATCCTTGTAGCAGTATAATAACCACACCATAGTTCCCGGCTCCTCACTTGCCACAGATTAAGGGTGGGCTTTGGGGAGGTACTCCACATGACCTAGAAATCATAACCTACATCCTCTGTAATGCCTGCCACTCCAATCACACATTGTACGACCTGTATGTATATCACCACTGTGCAGTTGTCCCTGTATCCCACTTCATATCATCAGCATGGTGGTTAGTTCACCCAAAAAATTCTATCATTAATTACTCGTCGTTCCAAACCCATAAGACCTTCGCTCATCTTTGGAACACAAATATATTTTTGATTAAATCCGAGAGTTTTCTGGCTCCTCCATATACATCAATTTAAGTACCACTTTCAAGGCACAGAAAGGTATTAAATACATCATTAAAATGATGTGTCTACCGTGGTTCAACCTTAGGTCAGACTCTTACGCTGTTGAAACAGTGCAGTGCTTCCACAGCTCTGGCTTGCCATTGGCTGACACTGTTCACACAAGCACCACGACGAATGCGAACAAGGCTATGCTATGTCAACGGCATTACTGTGCGTTCACACCGCGGCTAGCGAGAGCGTCAAAATTCGCTCTGGCCGCCCTGCCAACGATGCTGTAGAAAGATTCGTGGACGCGTTGCCGCTCTGATGTAGATTGAGTGCTTGGTCTTTTTTTAAACTGTATTTAAAGGGTCCGCAAAGCAAACAAGTATGTTAATGGGCAGACTGACCACAAGTAGGGTATAAGTTAACCTCGTATAATATAGGGTATAAGCACTTCTACATTCCAATTGGTTGCGGTCGAACCGTGCCATAGCTCATTACCATAAAGTTGAGCTGATTTCAACTCTCCTTGACGCCCAAATTGTCCAAGACACGCCGCGCTCCCATTGAAAATTAATGACTTTCGGCCACCTTGACGCTCGACACCAGCTAGAAAAATGGTTGAATAAAGTTTTTTTGTTTTTAGCACACAAAAAGTATTCTTTTCACTTCATAAAATGAAGGTTGAACCCATGAAATCACATGACTATGACAAACAATGTTTTTGCCTTTCTCTGCCTTGAAAGTGGCAATTAAATTGCTGTCTATGGAAGGGTCATTGAGCTCTTGGATTTCATCAAAAATATATTAATTTGTGTTCTGAAGATGAAAAAAGGTCTTACAGGTTTGGAAACGACGTGAATAATTAATGACAGACAGCATTAACTCTTTAAAGCAGATTGGAATTGTTAGAAAGACTATCAGTCCAAATACATGAACTGTCTTTTTCGAGACGATATCCTTCACGAAGCTGGCAGAGGAATCGCTGATGGGATGGAGATCTTGTAGCTTAGCTACAGGTTTTAATACAAATTAACCAGTTATCTAGACTATATTAGCCTATTATTATTAGTATTATGCTCATTTATAACCTGTGATAATAATAATAATAATAAAATAGCTGTGCATTCATAAAACCCAGAAGCACTGGGTAATTTGAATTGAGATAGCCTAAGTGAAGTTTGGCTGCTGACAAAGTAGCAGCACAAAGTGCGTCCAGTGGAATCAGCGCTGCCACGTATAACTACTGTTATATGGAGTGGCCTCCAGTGATACGAAAATAAACGTCAACCTATGACATTTACCACACACAAAAAAAAAAAAAATATATATATATATATATATATATATATATTTTTTTTTTAATGAAATCAACCTTTACTGTATCTTGCTCAGCTGACTGATCATTTGTCATGCATGTCCCACTATAACAGCACATTATTAAGCAGCTGAATACAAACTGAACTGACAATGGACTGCGATTTCAAGGTGGGGACACGGGGGGGAATAAACCGAAAAACACTGAAAGAAACACGTACTGTCCAATATGAAAACGCTGATCAGTCCAGTTTTGTTTACAATTTTGGACTGACCGTTTCTCCGTTAACACGCATCATCAAACCACGCAATACTGTAACGGTAACACTAACACACACAGACACACACACGCACACACACACCAACCATATTTAGTATGATCTTTACCTGACTTTATCGTCTTCAGCGTAAAGCGGAGAGCGATCCTCTGTTCTTTGTATAGCCTGCTCGCAGCGTCTCGCTTTGTATTTATGTCTTGAAACCAGAAGCAGCCAGTTTAGCCGATGCCGCTGCCTCCTCGCTGAATAAATATGAGGATCTGTGACGTACCGCCACGAAATCAACACTGGCGCTCAGTCTTGGCGTGACTCACTGTTTGCCTCAGGGTCGTATGAGCTACACACAAAGCCCACCCTTCCTGTAACGATCAACGAGTACAGATGGTTTTGTTCAGTCTTGTTAGATTATTCCAAACGCCTATTCTTAAGCAGACAACCCAAGCTGGTTGGATGAATCCATCAAAATTTAAAATGACGTGTTCAAACTAAGTGACATCATTACTTGGAAGTCATAGCTAGCTGTGATGTAAAGATGATAATGATTCTGAAGTTATTCGCTAATATAATATGCAGTTCATTCAAATATGTCATACTTAAAGGAAAACATTTTTAAGTGATATTCATGACTCAAAAAAATCATCATATTTGTGAAATTGTTTTTGCCTTAAAGGCACAATATGTAAGATTTTGTAAGATTAAAATATCCAAAAACGAAAAGAAGAATGTTATAGGTTTTGTTGACTTGTAGGCATAGACTGTAAAAAAAATATGGACGTAGTGTCCGTGACGTCACCCATAGGATTCCGATAAGCCTTTCTGAAGCTTAAAGTATGGTCTAGCTGGGCGTTGCCATCTTGTGAGCGAGTCAACGTGTGTCACTCCCGGATAACAGAAAATGGGCAAAAAGGCGGGATGTGCGCGGAGCTGAGGTCACGCAATAACTATAGACGGCAGATAAATGGCTATCCACTTGTAACCACTTCATTTAATTTAACTTAATTATGCAGAACTTTAAGGCTTTATATAACGTAAACGAATGAGTTATAAAAAAATTCACCCCCCTCAGAGTTGTCATGAAGATCAAAATTAGCCTTATAAGCCAAAACCACAATTTGTACCAGGCTGTAAAAAAATTTTTTTTCTGCTTTAAAGTTGAGAATTTTAACATGGGGCTCAATGAGATACTGCTCCCTTCTGGAGCCTGTCCCTAGTGGCCAGTTGAGGAATTGCAGTTTACATTACTTCCGTATTGGCTTCAAGAGAGATCGCGGGAGGTTGCCGCTTGCTTGTAGGCTTACTTTATCTGAAATGTTTCCAAGAATGTTTCAATCCAGAGAATTCAGCAATTTTAACCAGGACACGTTCCGTGCATTGCTTATCAATGACATCATACCTGCATCATCCTCGATTTCCGGTTATTTTGTAGAAACCATGGAAACACCAAATACGCTATTAGACATGCAGTGCAACTGTTTGGATGCATTCATCGACAGAAAAATAATCATTGTGTAGCTCAACACAGTTAGTGTTTAAATTTCCTTTTTCTTGATTTACCGTGAGCATGTTTTATCATGCCTAATATCTATCTAGCTAAATGCAGTGTGCAAGTGTCTCATAGCAGCTGCCAAGCGAATGCACAGAGTAGCATTATAAAGCAAAATGTTTATAATGCTACGGTCATCTGTGGCATAATAAAAGCTCTACGAAATCAAGGCGTCATCATGCCTTTTTTTTATTATTAAGCGGTAAATAAATTACATATTGTGGCTCTAAATGTTTGATTGTTTTTAAATAATGGAAAGGTTAGTACATGTATTCAAGGTATATTTTATTTTAAATAGGCTATTTAATATAATTTTCTTTTTATTTAAAAAAGGTTTGGCACACATAAAGTCAGTTCTTATGACAGTATACAAAGAAAAAGAAAATTCCATAAAATCTGGGTTGTTTTAAATTGGTTGTATTATAGACCTATATTTATCTGTTCATGTCTCTTTGCATAATGAAATACACAGAACGAGATGGGTGCAAGATGTATAATGATTAAATGCCTTTGAGACTAATTTAATCAAGTGGCAATTAGTGCATATTTGTATCTTTAAAAGGATTAATCCCATCAAACTTGTATTCATTTCGCTAGTTCTCATCACTTGTTAGTTTAGCAGATTCAAATGGCATGGTACCAATATAACACTGTGTCCTTGTTGTGACAAAATGTTGGTTACTCATTTTGTCATTTTTCTACAATTCACGTTTTAAAATGGATATGATTATTTCATAATCATTAAATTAAAGTAAAATATGATGGTGAATTAGTTCTGGATGCTTTGGTTTATGCTGTTATCTAATCATTTTACACACAAAGTTCTGTAGTCTGTTCGTTGTACATCAGGGTTTTTTAAAATATTTTTTTACACAATTTTCATATTCATTTTTTACAGTTCTATTTTTTTCACTTTGATGTATTTCAGCATGCACATGCAAAAGAGAAGGACTTCATGTGCTTGTTTTGTAAAGGGATCAGAAATCTCACATTTTAAAAACTTACAATGTTCATCAACTTATTCTTGGTAGAATTATATGATCATTATTTACATTTGAAGGATCCTTGTATTAGAAAACTTGATTTGATAAAGGCCTAGTTTATTCCAATGCCGTGTGATTTAAAGGCCTGCTTTCTGCAAGCTTTTGGTACATAAAAAAAATAAAAACAAAAAACACAAGAGGATTAGCACTGACCAGTACGTTTCTGAGATGTAGTCCCAGGAGAATAAACTAAATCTCATTCATGAATGGGTGCCAAAGCACAACTCATTACAATTAAAACACTGAGGATTAGAAGCGTTCCATTTGGGAATTAGAAATATCCCAGATATAGTTTTTTTTTTTTAAGTCCAATGTCAGCCTGTTTTGTTTTATAAACCCGGCTGTACATTGTAAACCCAAATAAGTTGGCAAAAATCAAAACAATTGAGGCAGTCACCTTAATTTTTAAGTTAAAAAGTTTAAGCAAGCCGATCTGCCAGATTTATTTGTACTTATACATTTTATTTTTTCTTAACCTGAACTGTTTAAACACTAATTCATACATTTAAATTTCCATGTAACCTCAATGTGAAAAATTTGATTGGTATAACATTAGCATAACATAACATGAATCATTACTAAATCTCCAACTTAACATTAATCTACACGTTATATAACACTTAATTTTAGCATTTGCGGTCCCTTTCGTGGGCCGTGGGCAAAGGATGCTGGGAAATAGAAATCCCAGCCCGGATTCAGTTTAACTTAAGTTTGCCTAAATTAAAATCAATAATTTCATAAAGCCCAAAACAATAAAAAAAAGTTCAGTTTTTAAAATATATCAGTTCTGTGACTATGAAAGAAAAAGAAAGGGTTAAATACTCATAAAAGTTCATCTGATTTAACAAATTTGCTTAATTTAAGTTTGTCCTACTTCTTATGTTGAGCTTTAGGGTTTACAGTGTAGAGATATCATTTGTTATTCAAAGGTTTATTTGACTTTAACGTTTTAGTCTAAATAAAATTGTGTTGGGAACAGTTTAGAACACTCTAGAGTAGGGGAACACATTCACAATTAACACAGTTGAGTTTTTCCTCAATAAACCTCTAATTGCTGTGAGTTATTGATAGTAAGGTAGCGGTTAGGTATATTGGGTAGGATTAAGTAAGGAGATGTATAATATGGTCATGCAGAATAGGGCATTTATATAAGTATAATAAACAAACCATATGCTAGTAATATGCATGCTAATAAGTTGAGTGGTTAATATTAATTAAACTATTAATAAGTTATTGGTTAATATGTGTTACCATTCTGTTTGATATTTATCAGAGTGAGGAAACTGTGAGAAGTGGCGGGTGGAGCATAAGTCGTTGTTGACATGATAATCTTCCGATTTAAAAGCTGGTCAAATTCCTCTGTTTTGAAAACACTGTAGAGGCTACAGCTAATTAACATTTTCTGTTTGTTTTGAGAAAAGCCATTTGTATTTTACACAAATACACAGATAAGCATCTCAGACATGCTTCTTGTTCGGTTTTGTAAACTCTCCAAATTATTGTTGACTGGATGGAAAATGCTTATCCACTGACGAAGGCTTTTGTGCGTGCTTGATTACCCATAAACATAATGAATGCCTTTAATCTCTGAGAAATCACCCATTTTGAGTCTCCTTATTGCTAAAAAGTAAGGACTCGCTTTAAACAGTGTGTCACTGGTTTCAGTAACACATGGGCTGCACTTTGTATCCGTTATCTTGGTGTTTCAAAGCAAGCTTGGCCACATACAAAGGCAGCCATTATTAGGCCAGCACGTGAATGGACACAAGCCTCGCGAATAAGTGGAACAAAGTGGAAATGTGGTAAAAGGCCTTCGCCAATAGGCCGGTCAACTAGAATGGCCCTTCTGTTGGAGACTTCAGTGGGATGCATAGCCTGCACATTGTCAATTCTGCCCGCCTAGCCTCAGTTTTCTCTAGCAGTCCAATTGGCATTGGCCATGTGCCTTAACAATACAAAAGAGAAGGAAGAACGTGTCTTTTCATGAATAGGAGGAGAAAGCAAACACAGGAACTGGGTGGACTTCTATTCAGGCAGCTTCAAAGTTGATGTTGGCAGTGGTTACCTTGTGGGCTGAACTAAGATTTTGTGTTGGTTTACTTATTAAAGTAGCCTAAACTTATTTCTTTAGTGTTCCACTCCAAATGTTTTTTTTTCTCTGTATCAGTAAGCTCTGTTTGTGTACTCTCTGAAACACCTCGACTAGTCTTGAGTTTTCTTCTGGGAACTTACACTGCACAATATTCCTCATTTAAAAAAATTCCTGCCAAAGGCATATACAAAAAAAATAAAAAAATAAATGAATCACACAGCACACTGATCATGCAGCCAACCACATTGTGCTTTTCATAGAGACTGCAGTTTAAAAAGACATCTGTAAAAATAGGGCACAATGTACTGTATTAATTTGATGGAATATTCATATTAAATACAATATTTTACCTATATTTCGATTTTTGGCCTTCAATGTGTTATGATTTGGGGTTAACAGAAATGTCTGTAAAACTACTGGATAATGGCCTGGTAATAAGCTGTAGCACTTTGTCTGTTATGATCAGTGTTGGGAGTAACGCATTACAAAAGTAATACATTACAGTAACTTATTACTTTTTGCTGTAACGCAGTAGTGTAAGGCATTACTAATCAATTTTCAGTAATATTTTACTCGGTACATTTTCAGTAACGCTTGCCGTTAAATAGAACGCCTTTCGGTTAAATAGAATAGTGATTTAAAAGCCCAGATACCGGTGATGTCATCACACTTTGATTAACTGGTCGGAAAATGTCCCCACCGTCTCATCCCTACTGTACATTCGCGAGATGGATGCGCATTGCTTAGTTTATCAGAGATAAGGACAAGAACGTAGGCTAGTCAAATGCAAATGCAGTCAAAATACAACCTTTTTCTAAAACCGAAATAACTATCTCGCAACTATGTCGCAACAATAAGAAAAGAACAAAGTTATTGTCATAACTTAGAGTTTACACAGTTCTGTTCTGTCTATGAACAGACCTAAGCTATTTCCAGATATTGCCAGATAATCACTTTACCTCTAAAATAATACTTATAACAGAGTTGGATTGTCATGATTTTTTGCATTGTCTTGAGCATTCACTTTTTTGCCAATTCTCTATTGTTAGCCTGGATAGCCCATGTCATTATTCTTCATCATATCGCCTACTGGATGTAAAATGCTCTCTGCCTACATTTTAGAATGTTAAGAGCTACTTCAGAAGTTATTTGGTGAAAGTAACTCAAAAGTAATACAGGAGTAATGTAACGTATTACAATTCTGAGACCGTAATAAAACAGTAATAAGTAATCTATAATATATTACAGTTTGGAAGTAACTTGCACAACACAACTGGTTATGATCCACATTTTTTTTTTTTTTTTTACAGTGTGGAAACCCTGGTTACCCCGAAAGAATTGTTAGCCGTCATTAACAGCATAGTTCAACGAGTCAGTGTTTCATGAAACTTCCATCAAATGTTAGCAAACAGCATCGCAAAGTTTGTGTGGTTGGAACGACAGCTCTCGACCTGCATGTGGTTAGAAGCAGTTTCTTGTTTGGATGACATGTTGACTTAATAAATCCTTATCTTGAGCAAAATGAGCAAGCTGACATTAAGTACAATCTCTATCTTTTATTTAGAATACATACAAATGTCATTCACGTCTTTTTAGTTTGTCAAAAGATTTAAAGCACTGGAAATAAAGCAAAACAACGGAGAGAAATTAGAAATATGTCCGTAATTTATAGCAACACATCTAGCATTAGGCCGTGTGTCCGCAAAAGCGTTTTTATCCAGCTGAAAATGCCAGGCGCTCTGCTGAAAACAACTCTCTGTGGGAGCTTGAGTGCGTTTATATGAGACTCTTTTGCTTGTTATGATATGGAATATCTGCGAAAGTGTTACTAGTGTGTAAACTGTTGTCTCATTTCACAGATAGTTTGTTTCTGTGTTGATTCTATACAAAAATGCTGATACAATGTAAAATATTTGTTTTAAATAAATTTTCTTTCTGTTATTATGCTGCTTGTTTTCATCTGTTCTGTTGATGACGTTATACAGGCAGAATGTGGCGGTTGGCCGGTGTTGTATCTCTCCCGCCCCTCCTCCAGTGTGATTGGACGGCTGGGTGAAGAGTGACTGTGATGAGCTCTGCGTTCTACTCTCAGTAAAACCAGTAAAGAAATAGCATTAAATAATCACTCGGCACCTCGTTACGCTCCATGCGTTTTTAAAACGCGGCGCTCCCGCATTGAAAACATTTGAATATGCCAGCCGCGTGAAAAAACGCTTTGGTGGACAGACACATGGCCTTAATTCGATCTCAAACAGATTATGTAATGTCTTTATACACCACTGAAAACTTAGTTACTGTATTAATATTTTATTACATTTATGTCAATAGATCCTCATAAATACTACACACTGCTTCTTTAAAGCTAAAGCTATGAGCTAGAAGGTGATTTCATGATTTCTCCAACATCTTTGTTGAACCTGGAACAACATTTCAATCAACCAATCAGACTTGAGGGACAAGTTTACAGTTTGTCAAGTTACTGCTCATGACCGGGGTTCGGTGCTTCTACATCAGTGTTATTCACCTGTTATTTTCCTCTGATTTTAGGGATAAGTTATGGGTAGAGTTAGGTTTTAGGGGTTTCAGACAGAAGTGCTGTTCCAGGATCAACAAATTATGTTAATCCAGGAACATGTCTTGGCAAAATCACAGTGGCTGAGCAATAATATACTGTTCACACATTTAGGGTAATTAAGATTTTTAGTTTTTTTTAGTAAGAAATTACTACTTTTTATTCAGCAAGAATGCATTAAATTGATCGAAAGTGACAGTTATAGACTTTTACATTGTTACAAAAAAAATGTGTTAACTTTCTCTTCATAGGATCTACTGCAGAACTGTTTTAGAAGGATTTCTGAAGGATCATGTGACACTGAAGACTGGAGTAATGATGCTGAAAATTCAAATTTGCCATCAGTAAATACAAAGAAAAGGGTACTTATTTAAAATTGGGACCCACTTTATATTACACTGTAAAAAAAATATTGTTGTTTTTTGTTGGTTTAACTTAAAAAAGTAAGTAACCTTGCTGCCTTAAAATTTTGAGTTTATTGAAATAAAAAAATTGAGTTGATACAATGAAGGAAATTTGTTTAATAAATAGAAACTCAAAATATTTTTGTATCTGAACCACATAAAAAATTTGATAAATCATGAAAATAGCACTATTTGGCATGTTTCACTGCGTCATCAGAAATAAAACGCACAATTACCCAATATGCAACCAGGTAACAATTTTTTACAGTGTAGGTGTCCTTAACTACTATGTACTAACATTGTTATTAATCATTTGATACAATGCACTTATTGTATACATACATGTTTTTACATTGTACTTACATTTTAAAAAATACCTGCATGTAATTATGTCTGTAATTAATATCTGTAGTTACATTTGTAATTACACAGTTGTTACTTCCCTTACACCTGACCCTACCCTTAAACTGACCCACACCACCACACCTGCCCCTAACTCTACCCGTATCCCACCTCAGTATCAGCAAAGGTGTTTTGCAATACAATTTGAACACAGTAAGTACATTGTACTTATTTGATGTAAGTACATACTTAAGGCCACCTAATATAAAGTGAGGCCAAAAATTGTAACAATATTTCACAACAACAGTTTTACAGTGTATCACCCACTCTAAACATATGTTGCATGTATTATAACATTTGTAAAGTAAAACCATACTCGGGTGACCTAAAAATGTGCTTCATGTCGTAACATCTAAACGAATTGGTTTTATTTTAATTTATTCAAGATCATCACAACCAGACTACATTAGGGTACACAGACTTTTTTTTTTTAAATGTATTTTTTAGAGTAGACTTTGTTGATTTTATCATAGAAAGGGTGAAAAATCTATATTTGTGTGTGTGATTAAAAAGCATGATACAAGCATAGCCAGCTGCTGTACCTAAAGTGAGATGAATTTTAATCAACTGCACATAAAGACTGTTCTCTTCGACAAGAATGAAAGTGTTCCAGTATGACCCAGGCAAGCCAAGACAGACTCGTTCGCTATCTCCCTCTTGTTCCCTCACCAGCTCTTTTGTATGCTTTCCCTCACAGCTCTGGTTGCGCAACACTCTGGCTAAAGAGATGTGTTTCTCTTCATTGTGGTTATGTGTCACAGTGCGCTGTTACCATGCGTTACGAGTAAATCCCGTTTTCCAGTGTACTATAACTCACCAGGGCCGCACACCCTCCCATTTTAAGCTTCTTACGTAAAGACTTAACAATGAAAGAATAAATAAGTTATTTAAGAACCTGAAACCACCTGTTGTGCTTAATGCAGTTTTTTTGTTGTGCTACACCTGTCATTCAGTCTTCAATGCACATATTTGTGGTTTGTAAAATATGATGAAATACCGGTTATCCTAAAGGTTAAATAAATAGAAACAGAGTTTAGGTAAATAGAAAATTGTTGGTGGTTTAACTTAAAGATGAATCAAACAATACGTTTTTTGGAATGGCCTCTGAGATTTTAAATCTACTTATCACTTTCAGTTAATGTAAAAATGCATTTACTTAAGAAAAAGAAAGGCAAGCCCTAAACTCTAACACAAAGAACCATGGAATAAAATGGTTTTTCAGGATAATTATGATTTTAATATAACTGTTACTCTATGTAAATAATCTTTTAACCCTCTGGTGCTTGTTGTGTGGCAGTCAAAAAGGACAGATTTTTTTCTCTCTCAATGAAATGAATGTACCAGGCTATTGAAGAGTTCAGATGCAAAAGCCACTTCTCACAAATGAGATGGCAATACTGAGTGAATGCTCTCCACATATAGTATACATTCATAAAATACTTCCACGTCAAACCACTAAATCCCAGCCTCAGCCCATTCAGAAATACCGGTACTTATGTAGAAACGTAGGAGCCTGACAGAAATGCTTATTTTAAAGAAAAGCGTCAGACGTACTTGGCTTTAGCATCTGATGTCTTAATTTGAGGTTAGATAAATGTTTTATGTGATTAAAATACTTTGTATTAAAATGATAAAATGGTACTAAATGGTACTTTTATGGTATAAAATGATATAAAATGGTACTTTTAGTACCAATGGTACTTTTATGGTACTAAATTATATTTATGGAATAGTTATGATCCATTTATCACCTGTTAATCAGCACTTTTTGATCATAGAATCATAAATTTCCCAACTTAAACTGTTAAAAACACATATAAGTGAATGCTTTAGGATATACACCAATGAAGTGGACTTGACGCTGAACATTGGAGGCATCCTCCACTAGCCATTGTATGTTCCTTGTGCTTTCCGCCCTGTTATTCTTAGTGGTACTCTGGGTGAGGTGACAGTGGGCGTCTGTCCTTCTGTCCCGTCTCGTTTTGGGTGTGTCTGTAATAACATGGCTCATATCCTCCTTTCTGAATCATAGGAAGGAAGCCTGTGACAATGACAGACCTAAACAATTCATGCATCCTCCTTTCAGGTCTTTCCTCAGAATGGGAAAGACGAGACCGGAGAGGGTGGGATGGACTTGGTTACCTGCATCTGTCTTAGGTCTCTGTGGGGGACATGGGACACAGGTTCATTTTGCAAATTTGAGTTCAAAGACCTTCTGCCTATCAGGAATCCGGTTCAGTTTTTTTAAGCATATTTTTGTGGTTTAATATTAAGGATCAAGATTGTGTCTGGGAAGTTTAATGTTAGTAATCAAATTTATATTTTTAATTGGATTAAATATGGATGTTTTCTTAACCTATTGGGCAGTCTTATGTTCCATTTTAATATCTAAATTAAATTAAAAATTGTTAATTTAAATACTCTTTATGTATAATTTTATATTCTTCATTTTAAATCTTAAACTACACTGTACATTTTTTTTTTTTTTAAATCAGGCCCCAATTAAAACATTTCTAGTGACTGAAATCATCAAAAATTTCAGTTGGCCAACTTGAATTTCTGTGAATTAAATTGCATCTATTTACAGAAATTCAATTTGGCCACATTGAAAATCTGATCAGTCACTAGAAAATTTTTAGTTGGGACATGAATTTTTTTTTACAGTATATGAAAATGTTGTCACAAAATTGACAATTAAATAAAATCTGTAATTTACATAAACTATACAGTAACAGTCAAATTTTGGAATAATTATGATTTTTTAAATTTAATTTAATTTAATACATCTCTAATCACAAATGCAGTATTTATTAGATTTTTTTAAAGACATAACAACTGTAAAATTGTGAAATATTATTCCAATTTAAAATAACTTATTTTATTCGAATATATTTTAAAATGTAATTTATTCCTGTGATGCAAAGCTGAATTTTCAGCATCATTATTCCAGTTCACATGAAATTTCCTTCAGAAATCATTCCAAAATGCTAATTATTCTAGAAAAAATAACTTAATTATTACAAACTTTTTAACCAGAATTGTATGTAAATATTTTTGCAAATGGAAATACTTTATACACTTTTTTTAATTACCACTGTCACACAGTCAAGCCAAACAAACATTTTTCCTCAAATAACATTTTTAAAAAGTTATTAATTAATATTGCATAAATACTAGCGATAAAATTCCCAAAACATTTAAATGATCATTCTCATCACAGAATGTTTCTAAGCGCAATAATAATAAAAAAACTTTTGGATGTGGTTAAATTAGTCACAACTATTAAAAACACTTGCTGTTTAGCTCAAGTAGATGGCAGACCAAATCTAAATATCTCACGGTTCCATGACGGCTAACTGAAATTAATATCTACAGCTGTCCAAACACACAATACAGTAAAAGGTACAGTCTGTGTTACTTTAATATCTATTAGCAATTTGATTTATCACCAATATGGAAACATGGTAGTTGATAACACAAATCAGCAGAGTGCTGTAATACTAGCAGAGATGGTTCCCTTCCAGGTTTCTTACAGCGGAACACTTGACCTTCACAACAACAAATATGTCACTCTCCCACAAAGTCAAACCGCGCAAATACAGGCGCATTACCCACTGATATCAAGTATGTACTCATGTGTCAGTAAATAAACATTTGATACCAGGAGCACTAAGCGCTTTGAAAAGAAGGGGTCGTTATCTTTTATCAAAAACAACAAAACCAGTGGAGAGGGTAATTGTGGCCGGTTATTAACGTCAGAGGCTATACAGGTTCAAGCTGTTCTTGCCCCCCTCTGCCTCTATAGGCTGTAAAATGATACTGTAAACAGTCCATCAGCTGAGTTAGTCAGCATACCTTCACTGTAGAACCCGACTAAGAGACGAGGATCATGTTATACACAAACACACTCTTACCCGCAGAAGGCTGAAGTTAGTGGTGAATTAAAGTCACAGTGAAATCAAATGTATTTTTATTTTTTTATATATACACCGATCAGGCATAACATTATGAGCTTATATTATGTTGGTCCCTTTTGCTGCCAAAACAGCTCTGACCCATCAAGGCATGTACTCCACTAGACCCCTGAAGATGTGCTGTGGTATCTGGCACCAAGATGTTAGCAGCAGATCCTTTAAGTCCTCTAAGTTGCAAGGTGGGTCAGTCTAATCATATTGTATCAGATTTGTCGGTTGGAGTCCTGCATTTACTTATTTTACAATGATCTAAGACCCAACCTGCTGGTCCTTTTTCCAGTAATGAATATTAGTACGTGTTTGGTGTTGGTGGGGCTGGTCTGTGCATATTAACCATGCCCACCCAGAACTGATGATTTCACATTGACATTCATATTTTCTGTCTGTCACACAGCAGATGGGCCAACAGCTGTGCATATCACAGATAACAGGGTGCTATTCTCCAGCTAGCAAAGATTTCTAAACCGTCTCAGTCAGAGCACAGCACAGTGCAGATGTACAGGTTATCGCTAACTAATTTTCAGTCCCAAAGTTCTAGCGGATTATAAAGACAAAAAAAAAGATTCATGCTAAACCCATTAGGGCACCATCTCTTGGGGGGTGTCAATTTAGCCTATACGAAGCACAATACATGCTGAACCAATTCCCAGTAAAATGGTGTGTGTTTGTGTATGTACTTGTTTATATTACATTGTGGGGACCGAACGATGGTAAACCCTACCTTATGGGGACAAAATGTCCCCACAAAGATGGCCATATCTGAAATCCTTGTCCTTGACATTTTTTGGTCCCCATGAGGAAAACATCTTATACCAAGTGATGTTTTTTGAAAATGTAAAAATGCTGAATGTTTCCTGCGATGGGTACAAGCAGTGTAGGGGGATAGATTGTACAGTTTTCTTTTAATATCAATGTGTGTGTATTTATATATAAATAATAATTATACACAATAGCAATAACTGACTATTAGAGTTGTTTTATCCCAGGCTCAACTTGCTGTAGTAGACCTATTTATAAGGTATAATTCACCCAAACACAAATTAACAAATGTAGTACACACTTTAACACAAACTTTGTCTGTCTGTCTGTCTGTCTGTCTGTCTGTCTGTCTGTCTGTCTGTCTGTCTGTCTGTCTGTCTGTCTGTCTGTAATCTATTATTTGTGAATACCGCCGGCGACTCTTGGATCCAAATTTAGAAAAAGCCTGGATACAAAACGATTACAAGAAAAACAAAACTTTGTACTCACATTTCGTATGTATAATACGCCATAAAATGCGTGTCATATGCACGCGAAAAACAGCGTGCCATAGACACGCCAAAATGAGTTTTGGAGTGTGCAATGTCGTGGAATGTATACGCCAAAACTCATTTTGGCGTGTCTATGGCACGCGGTTTTTCGCGTGCATATGAGACGCATTTTATGGCGTATTATACATACGAACCCCCCACCCCACCACCCTAAACCTACCAAAGCGCGTGTCATATATACGCCCCGCTACCCTAAACCTACCCAAGCGCGTGTCATATATACGCCCCGCTACCCTAAACCTACCCAAGCGCGTCATATATACGCCCCACTACCCTAAACCTACCCAAGCGCGTGTCATATATACGCCCCACTACCCTAAACCTACCCAAGCGCGTGTCATATATACACCATAAAGTGCGTATCATATGCACGCGAAAAACAGCGTATCATATGCACGCCAAAATGAGTTTTGGCGTATACATTCCACGACATTGCACACTCGTACTATTTATACGCATTTATGTGTGATCGGGTTGATTTATACGCATTTTTATGAGAATACCCTGAATAAATCAATGGCTAAAATGGCTGTGCACATGCCCCACCCCACGTCCTGTCACCGAACCCAGTCCAGGGCTATGCTGATGATGTGGTCGTTGCATCCTGCGATGAAGGCGGGATTAAAAACATGTTGTCATGCACTGACAGATTCATGATATGGTCTGGCCTGCAACCAATCTGTCATCGTGGAAGCCAGGCTGCACCATAACAACATTGTTCACCTGCTCCAGCCAAGAACTAGTCTGATCT
The DNA here is from genome assembly GCF_024679245.1 of Pseudorasbora parva. Taxonomy (NCBI): domain Eukaryota; kingdom Metazoa; phylum Chordata; class Actinopteri; order Cypriniformes; family Gobionidae; genus Pseudorasbora; species Pseudorasbora parva. The sequence continues at coordinate 17,971,471 of NC_090175.1, read as the reverse complement.
TACCAGACTCTCGTACATTTCATTTGTACATAGAGTCCGGCCACTCTCCATTGACAAGTGTTCACTTCCGCGAAGGCGGTATATTGAAGTTTAAAACTATTGGATCTGCTATAACCAATCATTAACGTTTGATCGTGACGTATGTCATGCACCCTTCGCCTGTTTCACACATGGAAAGTGCAGCCGTATGCAAAGTGCAGCCATAAGGTGCTCTGCAGTGGTCAAAAATGATTGATACCTTCCCACCCCACGAGAAACCATTACTGTCCAAATATGGCTTCTGCCAACTCCTTCAACACTAACGGAGCGAGCTGGAAAATCTAACTTTTCCCGGCTTGTCCCAAGGGCCACAACATCATGGTCACCAACAAACCCCAGCAAAGATTGTTATTGCTCCGGCTTTACCTTCTGGATATTTGGCAGCGGTGCCATAACGGAATGAATGGTTTTTGTTCGCATCTTTCTCCGCCACCATTACTGAACTACAACTCAAACTAGCGTACAACATCAACATCATCGTTCTCACTCCCTCTGCTTGCTGATTGGACCGGTAAAAAATAGTTCGGAGAAAAGTTAAAAAATACACCACAGTCCCAGACGTAGTACTGAAGGAAAATTAAAATTGAGCAGAAGTACATAGGAGGGCAGAGCCAGGCTAGCCTAGAACATCAAGGCAGACTATTTTGTCAATTTAAAGAGTCAAAAATTTGGAGCATTGGTCCAGTTTAAAACTCCAGGGAATGTTGGCAAAACTGTCCTGTACGGACCACTCTATATCCCACACCATCTACAGCAATCCCTCCATCAGTGAGGCGATCCTTGTTTTCTTTTTAAAAGCACGTCTGCTGGTTCTTCTTGCAAAATAAAACTTATTTCTGTGGTTTCCCTCTGGATGGGAACCCTCCCTCCCTCTCTGCATGGGAACTCTCCCTCACCCATTTACCGCTCTGCATGCTGCACGACCCTCAACACCTGGAGTCAGTCACCCATATCATGAACAGCTGTTCATCATTGAAAGGACTATATACTGCCAGACATGACAGACTTGTGGACCTCATTGCTGCTCAGATTCCCTGTGTGGCTGATGAACAGATCTTTTAACACACTATTGTACGGTCTGAATGGTTAAATTCTCCTGTAAACACTTTTTTTAGGAATTGCGAATACACCCGATATTGTTGACATCTTAGAATGGCAAAACAGTTCAATTATTTGAAGTGTCATGTGCATTTGACTTGTTTATGGAGGACTCTTACTGCTCTAAAACTCTAAAATATCAGCCATTGTTCCCTTTCGAAAGGGAACTTGAGCTGCGTAAGCTGACGCTATGGGGGAACGCCTCCAGTGTGACCGGTGTCTGAGCTACTATCAAATCACAGCAATCCTATTGACCGGTGACAGCCTATGATGTCATCAAGGTGCGACCAGGAAGTATATAAGGGCGCCTTGCAAACATGACACCAGCTTCTTCATCTTCAGGGACTGTTTTTGTCTGAATGCTTCAAGTCTAAGGTAATCCAAATTCATTTATTTTCTGCCTGGGATTAAGAGCATGCACAATCAAGCTCTTGTGGAGTCATTTGTTTGATTGAGTGTAATGTGAGCGAAGTTTTCAATCCGAGATCGCTCCGTTCTCGTCTAGCGCTCTTCCTGAGGGAAGAGCGTTTTTGCATCTGAGATTAGTGATGTGGTCCCCGCTCACACCGAGGGTGAGCGCGGATGCACGTCACAGTCCCTCGGATGGGGTCGCCGATCGCCGCGAGGGGCGATGTTTCCCTCCGGCGATCTAGCGACTGACGAGATTAATCACGAATGCTCGTAGGGATGGCTGGTGAGAAGGGAAATAAATTTCTCGGCCATCCTGACCGTGTATGCTGAGCCGATGGCTGTTATGAGCGCGCTGCATGCAGGCTGCGGCCGTCATGCAGGCGCATTAAAGGAGAGATCGCTCGTCGGAACGATCGATTTCTCCCCGGCCATAAAACCGTCGGCTCAGTTGAGGTTTTCCATTCCTTCCTGATCTCCTGACTGAGATCGTGAGGGTAAGGAAGAACCCATATTCAGTGTATTCACGGACATCAGCAGGTGGTAAACGCTGATGTTTGGAGGATGGGTGGATATGGGTATGTGTTCTCGCCCCGGATTGCCGTTAAGAATAATCTAGAAAGATCCGGGTAGGCGGGGACACTAAGAGCTCCAACCCTGCCATCTAAGCTTCTTTCGACTATGTTTCAAGAAGTGTAGATGGCGGGGCATACACGGCAGCGGGTCAGCCTGGTGCTACTTTTACACCATGTCGGTGTTGCAAGTGTACTGGAAAGACCTGCTGAGGGATCTCAATCAGGGAAAATACCCTGACGCACTGCGCAGCTGTGCGCCATATCAGCGATAGCAGGGCCTGAGGGCCAGTGTCGCAAAAGCGCAGGTGGTGGTGTGTCCGAGGACCCGCACACCGCGGAGATCCGGGTCCCAGGCAGGTGGGAGACATCACGGTCTACGGACCAGTGACGGGGCCTGAGTGCCAACATCGTTTCTCATGCTCCCCGTGGTTAAAGGCGGGCCGCAAAGAGGCGGACTCCCACAGAAGAGGAATAGTATCACAACGCTGTTGGTGTGAATGAAATATCCCTCCCTTAGGTGGGTGAGTTAAGAATTACATCTAATTTACTGCTCTTCTTCATTTTCTCCCCAGGCGCTTCTTACATCCGGCCCTGGGTGGGGCCATGACGATGATACTCTAGACCCTGCCTCCCCTAAGGGGGTGTTCCTGGGCTCCAGTCACCAGATGGCAGGTAGCAGGCCTCACCAGGCCTCCCGGAGGGCCTGCTGGGTTGCAGCAGGCCTCATCTGGCTTCCCCTGAGGTGGTGGTCCAGGGCCTCGGCCACTGGGTGACAGGGATTAGGCCTCGCTAGGCCTCCCGGAGGGTGAGCCCCGGTTCCCGGTTCTTATGACAGTGAGCATGGTTGCTAGCCAGGGCTCCCTAAGGTCGTTCCCCGGCCTCAGTGCCGGCTACGAGTAGCCTGGCAAGTAGTAGGCCCTGCGGGGCCTCCCTGGGGGAACGAGTTCCTTGGATGGAGACACATAACTGGCTCAAGCTGACAGCTAGTGGTCCTACCATCAGGCTTTGGTCCTAGCCGGCAGCACCGGATGGCGGGCGCATACTCTAGCACGATGAGTTTACACTGCTGCTATGCGGTCCCTACAGGACAGGGACCTGCATAGGTTGCCTACAGCATGGTACCTACCAGGCAGGCTTAAGAGCTCCCCTCTTATGAGGGTTGTCTGTGAGCTTACGGCCGCCTGGGCCTGGTCAGTTGGTCGTAGGCCCCTCGGGGCCTCCCTGTGAGATCAGCCTGTAGGCCTTCTCAGGCCTCCTGAGCACCCCTGTAATGTATGTGCTCGGTAGATCCTAGGATCGAGCAGCTGACTCCCCTCGCTAGCAAGGGTCGGAAAGCACTACGCTGAGCGCTGTTCTCCAGGATAGCCCGTCTCTGAGGTCCGGCCCGAGGCGGACACTGCCAGTTCGCAGTCCCTCAGCTGGATGCCTCTCCAGAGGCGAGTTTCCATTGGCTCTGTTGTTAACAGACTGGGCTGGCAGACAGAAGCGTCCCGCATAGTGACGCCAGGTCAAGCCTCCCTGGTGGCATTCGGTGAAGTTCTTCCCGAATAGTGACTGGCTGGGGCGCCCTCGGGTCACCTAGCCACATTCCCTTAAAGGAACCCCTTCTGTCGAACAGGTTGGTTCCAGGCCTTTGAGTGGCCGGGGTAGGGTACATGAAGGTGCCGCAAGGCCATGGCTCGGGCTATGACCATAGGGAATGCTGTCACTGACAGCCTAAATGTGACCAGAGGGGGAGTGGTTCAGGCATTTCAGTTGAGTTTGCTTGTCCTGACAGTTGTCACGGCCGGTAGGTATGCACTCCCCTCGGCATGGTGGCGTGGGTATATCGTTCTCCATAGCGTCAGCTGACGCAGCTCGAGTTCCCTTTCAAAAGGGAACGTCCCCGGTTACGACTGTAACCTTAGTTCCCTGAGAACAGGGAACGAGACGCTGCGTCACTTTTGCCATGCCTCGGGGCCTGCCTGCAAACAGTCCCTTCAGACGAAGAAGCTGGTGTCATTTTTGCAAGGCGCCCTTATATACTTCCTGGATGCACCTTGATGACATCATAGGCTGTCGCCGGTCAATAGGATTGCTGTGATTTGATAGTAGCTCAGACACCGGTCACGCTGGAGGCGTTCCCCCATAGCGTCAGCTGACGCAGCGTCTTGTTCCCTGTTCTCAGGGAACTAAGGTTACAGTCGTAACCGGGGACGGTATCTACCATTGAGAACCTTGGGTAAAAGGTTGGGTAAAACCTCGGCTGGCGATCCGTGGACTCTGCATCGGGGGGATTTCTAAAATGGGCCAAACAGTTGGCCAAGTACTGCTCAATTTCAGCTACTATAGAAAGCATGTTTATCTGGAAAAGGCGATGTTTTATGTACCCTTAGAACTGCATTATCCATAACAATGTGCTGTTTTGTTTTAATCTGTTAGATTATTCCAAAAAATGTGATTCCTTGTGCAATTGACTTGTAATGGGGAATCAAATAAAGTATATAAAGTGTGTCTGTAATTGCATTAAATACTTTATCATTTACTTTATCAATGTCCCTATCAAAACCCTGATGTAATGTAATGTTTAGAATGTTATGCTCGTGTCTCTGCCCTCGCTCCTTTCCCACAGCTCTCCGCCCCGCTCTGCTTGCCACCGTAATCAAGAGGTAGTCCAAATACATTATCTTAAGTAATCCATCTGCAATCTGCAATGGACTACTATTTGTAAGTAATCTACCAAGCACTGTAACTTATGTGTCTAATATGCATTCTGCTAGTGTCACCCTTAAATCGTTCAGAAGCAACTGTTGAGAATCCTTCTGATTGACCTGACTGTAATGCAATGTACATGCATTATCAATGCAAAACTCTGCGAATTGCAGAGAGAGATTGACAGCAGTCAACATGGGTGTAGGAAAGTCAAAGAGCTCCGTGTTCACATCTTTTCATTAGCAAAAGAGGCCCTGTTGATGTGTTATGCAACTGTTCTCTAGCTGTAAGTAATGCCACAGGCTCAACTGTGAAATGTCTGAAGTGAAGTGTCCTCTAACGGCTAGCAAACAACCGATTACTTGGGGTTTTTAAAATGGTATCTTCTTTTGACAGTGAATTGAAGAGGACTCCATCTTTGTATACATTGAACAGACTGCTAGTTTGGATTGACTGGAATGGTCTTTTTAAAAAAAAAATATCCCTGACTTGGAGATATTTAATCTTATTTTACTTATATAGAAAATGATAGCTGTCTTTGCGCCTAACCCGTTTAATCACAATGACATTTTTTCCATCATACTCTATATTGCCAAAGGTTTTGGGATGCCTGCCTTTACATGCACATGAACTTTAATGACATCCCTTTCTTAAATCCATAGGGTGTTTAATATGACGTTGGCTGACCCTTTGCAGCTATAACAGCTTCAACTCTTTTGGAAAGGCTTTCCACAAGGTTTAGACATTTTGACCATTCTTCTAGAAGTGCATTTGTGAGCTCAGGCAATGATTTCGGATGAGAAGGATTGGCTCGCAGTTTCCGCTCTAATTCATCCCAAAAGTGTTCTGTTGGGTTCAGGCCAGGACTGTGTGCAGGTCAGTCAAGTTCATTCAACCTCAGCTTGCTCTTCCTTGTCTTGCTTGTCTTGACCGTGCTTTGTGCACTGGTGCTTAGTCATGTTGGAATAGGAAGGTGTCATCCCCAAACTGTTCCTACAAAGTTGGGAGCATGCAATTGTCCAAAATGTCTTGGTATGCTGAAGCATTGAGTTCCTTTCACTGGAACTAAGGGGCCAAGCACAAGCCCTGAAAAATAACCCCACACCATAATCCTTCCTCCACCAAACTTTACACTTGGCACAATTCAGTCAGGCCAGCCCGTTTTCCAGGCATCGGATTGCCAGACAAAGAAGTGCAATCTGTCCCTCCAGAGAATACATCTCCATTGCTCTAGAGTCTAATGGTGGCATGCTTTATGCCACATTTAACGCATTGCATTGCGTTTGGTAATGTGAGGCTTGATTGTAGCTGCTCGGCCACGTAAACCCATTCATTGAAGCTCTCTATGTACTGTTCTTGAGCTAATCTGAAGGCATTAAATTTGTAGGTCTGCTATTGACTCTGCAGAAAGATGGCGACTTCTCTGTGACCCCGCTCTGTGATTACTTGTGGCCTACCACTTTGTGTCTGAGCTGCTGTTTTTCCCAATTTCTTGCACTTTGTTATAATACCACTAACAGTTGACAGTGGAATATTTAGTAGTGAGGAAGTTTCACAAATTGACTTTTTGCACAGGTGGTAACCTATCAAAGTACCACTCTTGAAATCACTGAGCTCCTGAGAGCGACCCATTCTCAAACGTTTGTAGAATTTTATTTTATTGGAACACCTGAATTCAATTATTTAAATTTAACCTCATCCTAAAAAGGGCCTCATTTTTTGTCCTCTATTTCAGGCACTTTTGGGATTACGGTATTCACCTCTTCATGAGAAATCGCTGCCTGTATTCCTCAGTTGTAAGTCGCTTTGGATAAAAGCATCTGCAAAATGAATAAATTAACATTTTGGAGGGGTGTCCCAATACTTTTGGCAATATAGTGTATGTTACTGTAAGCTCTTCTTCTTCTTCTTTTCCAGCCATTTTTTTTTTTTTTTTTTTTTTTAAACAAATACCAATTCAGATTTGTCAAGTAAAGATCTTGCATCAATGCTACAGAGAAAAACAATGAAATAAAGTATTTCAGGCAAGTATAATTGAAAAGTATTACATTTGAGAATTGTACAAGTATGCGTTTCTTATACATATAAGCATGGTGTTCTATGACAAGTGCTTAGAAGAGTCGTTTCTCCAATAAATAGACGGCTGAGCAGTGTAGAAAGCATTCTTGATACTGTTGAAAGAGTAAATCTCATTCAGTCATAACAGTAATGAAGACATCTGCTGTGATTGCTTGTGTAGAAACATGTGAATAATCTGTGTTTGATTTTCTATAGAACCATGGACATTCATACATCTTCTCTAGCTCCTGTAAGAGCAGATCAGTCATTCACACTTTCTCTGGTGGTCATTACCATCAGTGCAGCTCCAAATGAGATGAAATTGGGCTGTGTGTGAAATGTCTAGTCCTTTCAAGACATTACTATTACATGTAAATCGCTACCCAGTTCTATCAAACATGATAATCTCATTTTGTATAAATTGCATAGCCATGAAGAGTATTTTGCTGCCACCTAGAGGATACATACATGTAGAACAAAAAACTGAAAGCCTGTTATGGAAAGTTATTTATTTGTGTAAATATTTCTCTTTTTTTTTCTTTTTTTTGTATTATTTAATTTTTATTATACTCTTAGTCTTCAGCTCCACTTCTTCCAGCCATGACCTCTGTCAAGTCTCTCTCTATCTTTAAAGGTCAATTGTTGCCTTTAGCTGTTTAGTATTACATTCCCAATAACTGTTAGAACAGCTGATGCACCAATCAATCTACAAAACAACAAACAAAAATGACACTGCCCAGGGTGTGTTTGATGTGTCAGTTCATCTTTAGATAATCATATTTAGAAAATAAACACAGTCATTGGAACTTTATCCCACTGGTGCCAAGATCTTTCTCTTTCAGAGATTTCTTAATTAGATTGGCATCTTTCATTTAACATTTTATGCAGTTCAGTGTATTTAAATTTTTTGTTATACGCTTTTATACAGCAAAAATGCATTCAATTGATAACAAATACAGTAAAGACAATGATAATGCTACACATTTTGTAAACAACTAAATTATGGTTTCCACAAAAATAAAAATAAAAAAATAATTAGAAGCACAACTGTTTTCAACTTTGCTGATTTGATGCTTAAAGCGATAGTTCACCCAAAAATGAAACTGTGATGTTTATCTGCTTACCCCAGTGCATCCAAGATGTAGATGTCTTTGTTTCTTCAGTAGAACACAACTGAACATTTTTTTTTAAACTTCAGCTGTTGCTGTCTGCCAGTAATAATCCATTTGAATGGTTAACAACACTATAAGAGTAAAAAAAAAAAACATGCTTAGACAATGTGCACAAAAACCCTGCTGCTCATGATGACACATTGATGTCTTAAGAAACAAACCGATCGGTTTCTGTGAGAAACACAACAGTATTTCTTTTTTTACCTCATATCCAGACAAATCTCATAGTGTTGCCATCAGTTTATAGATAGATAGATAGATAGATAGATAGATAGATAGATAGATAGATAGATAGATAGATAGATAGATAGATAGATAGATAGATAGATAGATAGATAGATAGATAGATAGATAGATAGATAGATAGATAGATAGATAGATAGATAGATAGATAGATATAAAACTATGATCGCGCCAGTTTTGACCTTACCAGACAGAAGTAATGACGGACGGGAACACTCAGCCGGATCTCACGAAAAATGCGTATAAATAATTCGAGTGTGCAATGCCGTGGAATGTATATGCCAAAACTCATTTTGGCGTGCATATGATATGCTGTTTTTTGCATGCATATGATACGCATTTTATGACGTATTATCAGAGGTGGACAAAGTACACAACTCTATTACTTGAGTAAAAGTAAAAGTACTACTGGTCAAATATTACTCCATTACAAGTGAAAGTTGTAAAAAAAGATTTTTACTCAAGTAAAAGTACAGAAGTATTTGTTTTCAAAAGTACTTAAGTATAAAAGTACATTTCCTTTTTTATGCCAACGCATTATTTTATTATTGTTGTATAAATGCACACTGTCATAATAATTTAAGTCATTCAGTGATGCTCCATCTGACATACTACCATACGACTAACTTAAACTCATTTAAATACTTGTATATAAGTTACAAAGCTCTTTACAAAGCTGATGTCACTTTAAGGCCGAATGCACGGATCCAATACACTGATACACATCTGATATTCTCCCAACTTTACCATTCTCTTTCTCCCAGGAGTTTATATTTTTAATATTTTATAAGACACGCACCAAGTGTATGCCAACTAAACTAATCTTGATTTTTTTTGAAAACTGAAACATACTTTCAAAGTATGGCTCAGGGTGCACACACTTGTGCCTAAGAACCATCTTCTTCCATTTTGCTATGAACAGATCAGTGTTCAAAAATTTTGGGGGAAATGTATATGACTATAAGAGCGATTCCTGATAGACTGTCTACAACAACAACAACAAAAACTAGAAAACCAAAAAAAAAGTAGGAAAAAATCATCCACCGACTTTCAGAGGTGCAACTGAAACGACTTTCGACCTTGATAGAAATGTAGTGGAGTAAAAAGTACGATATTTGTCTTTCAAATGTAGTGAAGTAAAAGTCATAAGTTTCCAGAAAAAATAATACTCCAGTAAAGTACAGATACTCAAAAAGTGTACTTAAGTACAGTACTCAAGTAAATGTACTTAGTTACTGTCCACCTCTGCGTATTATACATACGAACCCCCCACCCCACTACCCTAAACCTACCCAAGCGCGTGTCATATATACGCCATAAAGTGCGTCATATGCACGCGAAAAACAGCGTATCATATGCACGCCAAAATGAGTTTTGGCGTATACATTCCACGACATTGCACACTCAAACTATTTATACGCATTTATGTGTGATCGGGTTGGAACACTAGATAAGATTCGTCTGATACGAGGTTAAAAAAATGACATAAATATTACTAATTACTATCTAAATCCCAAGTCAGCCCTGACCAGTTGAACAATACAGGATGGACATGAAACTGCTCTTTCAAATAAATAATATAAATATTTCTCACAGAAGCCGATCAGTGTCTTAAGACATCAGTGTTTCATCACGAGAAGCAGTATTTTTGTGCATGTTGTCTAAGTGTAACAGAGTTTAAATCATGTTAGTTAAATTCATGCACAAATTGGCTGTTGCATCACTTGTACGTATGTTATACCGAGAGGCGGTGCTACATATTTGCCAGCAGTTTCGCGATGGTCATGACTCTTGTTGCTGGTAAGCCGCTTTGATCAACGTCCTGTCTTAATAACTAAATTTGGACTGTTTTCAAGTGCAAAACTTTTATACTACACACAAGTTTACAGCTTTTGTGTGTCATCTCCTAGCTCTGTCATTCAAGTCAGATATGTTATTTGTGGTGATAAAATGAGTGTGTGTATTGACATGCTTGTGAACTCTGAACTGTTTATTTTGCCTCTAATCATTCTTTTTGGCCGTGTATTTTCCCCAGGCCAATAAAGACGCTTTGAGTGGCCATGCACCTGATTCTCTGCTTAAAGTTATTACCATCAAGATCAACATAAGCATGCTTTTTTTTTTTTTTTTTTTTTACTCTCATAGAATTGTTACCCATTCACGTGCATGGCAGACTGCAACGGTTGGAGTTAAAAATCTTAATTTGTGTTATACTGAAGAAACAAAGACATCTACATCTTGGATACTCAGGGGGTAAGCAGATAAACATCACATTTTCATTTTTTGAGTGAACTATACCTTTAAGAAATATTTCTCATATTAGAATGATTTAAAGGATCATATGAAAAAGTCTACAGTAATAGCTGCTGGAAATTCAACTTCGTAATGATAGGAAAAAAATTACTCTTTAAAAAAAATATATTAAAGTAAAAAAAACGGTACTTTATTTAGTAAATTCCTAACATTTTTATTTATTTTTTAATTTAAAACAGTAATATTGTGAAATGTTACTAAAATATTGTGAAATATAATAATAATAATAATATTGTTAATATTATATATAATACTGTTTTACTTCAAAATATTTTTGTTTTTTATATATGTACAGAAGAGACTTTTATCAAAAACATTTAGAAATCTTTCCAGCCACAAACATTTAAATGGTAGTATATAAAATATACTATGACAAACCTAGATTGAGATATGGGATTTTGTCTTTTAAGTTTTATGTGTAATATATATATATATATATATATATATATATATATATATATATATATATATATATATATATATATATATATATATATATATATATATATATATATATATATATATATATATATATATATATATATATATATATATATATATATATATATTCCTAAAGTGTACATAGTAGGCTACCGAAACCTGAACTAGTGACTGTAACATTCTAAGAGTGTTAGCCATTTGTAAACACTAGGGGGCGTACACATACTCTTCAGAAGTAGGTTTGCAGTTAGATTTGGGCCTGTATGCAACACTTCTCAGAAATGCTCTTAAGAATAGTCTTAAGCTTTGACTGAAGTGTCAAACATTCTTAGTAAAAAGCAGGACTTGTCTAAGAGTAGGATACTTTTATAAAGAAGCTAAAAGCATCTTTCAGTAAAGTCTAAGACTGATTTTTGAGTGCTGACTGATATCGATTTCGATCTTGATTCAGTATCAATTTATATGTAGTATATAGCCTACTGTACATAATAAGGAAAAATTTGTTTGTCTTAGCACTATTTTAAACGTTTCTTGGGTCAAATTACGTGTTCGCATTCATTAATATTCACTTGTGTGTGCTTATTTAAGTTGTATCATTATTCATTAAAAATATTAGGATGCAAGTTAATAGCGTTTTAAAATGTCACTTTTAAAGAAATTTTTGTGTTTGATCATATCTAAATATTTGTTAAAATGCAAGAATGCAATAATTTTTTGAGCAACTAGATTAGATACATGTATATTAAGCGCCATAAGGCACCTACTGGGTAATGGCATTACAAATGAACATTATTATTTTTTAGCCACAAAATGATTCTAATTTACCTCTTTGAATTGGAATTCTCTATTTTAACCTTAATTACTACACACATTGTAATATAAAAAAGAGAAATATTAGAAGAAAAATATTTTAAGTGGTCATTAATTGAGATCGCCTCAAAATATTCAATAAATATTATTGAACTAAAATATAGAACATTTATTTAATTGGAAAATAGTTCCCGTGTATGGTCACATTTGAACATCAATGATTATGAGTGTGACCAATTAGTAAGGCTTTAGGGAGGCTAAATACAAGAATAACATTAATGTTACCAATGTTGCATCTCTATCACTCTCCATAATAAAACTATCCTGTAAATATGGTTGATTTTTAACTTAAGTCATTATATTTACAGGATAGTTTTAGTACGGAGAGTGATAGAGATGCAACATTGGTAACATTAATGTTAGCACAATGAAACATGCCAAATTGTACGGACATAATTTTCCAGGCTGTCATAAAGGAAATTATGAATGTATGCAAAAACAAGAGAGGACCAATAGAATATGAATAACTGATTATGTTGCAATCAATGTATGATAGACTATATATTATTTTTATCTGTTTCATTTTTCTAAAACATGTACTTGTAGTTTGCCTTTTTTGCCAAATAATTTTGTCATATAAGTATCTTCACTATGTCTAGTGTTTTGTTCTTCCGTCATATTTTAACATATATAAGTATAAAAAACATTGTCCTAATATTTTGATGGTTTAAAAACGTAATAAAAAAACAAACAAAAAAAAACACATCAAAAACACAACAAACCTCCACACATCACTTTTGGCCACCACTGTAGGTTTGGTGTGGTCAGTGCATTATATTTTCGTTGGAAAGTGTGTCTTCTCCTCTCTGCTGGCATCTTGTTACTCCTAACTCTGGAGCTGAGACCTAACACTTAGAAACCTTTATGAATCACACTTATTCTTAAGTCTAGAAATTAGAGTAAAATGACTTCATTCAAATTACGAGCGGCTTTGCCCCTGAACTTTTGATTGCAGCTTCTATGGTGGCCATGGAGACTATAGATTAAGCTTCCTAATGTGCTGTTCTCTGTTCATTTGCTCAAAAATGATTCATATAACTATACCTTCACATCCTTTTTATGGAGAAAAAATATATATATCAAGAGGATGCTTTCATCAGTTGGCCTCTTTACACAATTTGAGGCGAAGTGCATTGCAGAAATGTTTCAAAGGTTTCCTAGAATTCTGAGAGTCAGAGGTCAATGGATCCTTTTTCTGTAAACTTCATCAGTCTTTGACTGACATCTCTATTGTGTGGGATATATTCCAAATCACAAGCTGTGAAAAAACAACGCCACAGCTAAAGGGCTTGGACATTTTGTAATTTGAATCGCATCGAGAACTCGGCACTTATGTGTCCATAAACATTTAATCTCTGCACATTGAATGGAGATGTTAATTAACAGATCAAACAAGGAAATGAATTCCTTTTGGCTACTGGAGAGATTCAATACATGTTAATAACCTCATTTGAAAGAGAAACACTCAACAAGCCTAATATTTATAACGCCTCAATCTCAAAGTCATAATTAAAAGACAAGCGTATAATATATAATTTAGATAAAACATATTATGACCAATACTTTTAGAACATGTTTAAGTACTGTGATCATAATGTGGTCAATGACTAGGATCAAGAAAAGGAAAAATAGCATCAATTTAATCAAATGACATGATATCTGTTTTTATGCAGAGATTGATTTGTTTACATGTGGTGGTTGTCAAAGAGATCACTTTAACCGTCATTCCAGAGGTATAGAGATGCAACATTGTTAACATTAATGCACAATGAAACATGCCAAATTGTACGGACATAATTTTCCAGGCTGTCATAAAGGAAATTATGAATGTATGCAAAAAAAAGAGAGGACCAATAGAATATTAATAACTGATTATGTTGCAATCAATGTATGATAGACTATATATCATTTTTGTCTGTTTCATTTTTCTAAAACATGTGCTTGTAGTTTGCCTTTTTTGCCAAATAATTTTTAATAATTATTTTATCAAATAATAATTTTTGCCAAATAATTTTCAATGTCTCGATACCATAGGCCTTTAATATTCCATGTGTAATACTCCATTCTATATCATTGGCCTGTACCAAAGATAATGCTTCCTGCCTCCTTGCACCCTTTATTACCCCACATGTCACTTGATTCAGTGCCAGTCTAGCGCCCGGTGTGTCGGCCTCAATAGGGCTTTGTAAGCGCTGCCATCCTGGTCTCTCGACCCACCCCCAGGCAGCTATTCATGGGTTCCCATGATTCCGCTCAGTTGGCTCTGGTACAATATGTGTCTGTCAGTGGCACCTCATTGGCATGCACTGGCACACGCACATAGGCTGTGTCTCAACCAAGTGTGCCCACTCACTGCTTTCCAGAGATGGTTAAATCCAAAAGGGTTTGCAATGGGCACGGATTCGCCCTAGATTCATCAAATATGATTGCTACTTTCATATTTAATTGCCAAACATTTTCATGTTAATTAAAAATACAAAGAAAAATTATATTATATTATATTATATTATATTATATTATATTATATTATATTATATTATATTATATTATATTATATTACATTATATTATATTACATTATATTATATTATACATTCTCCAAACTGCTTGGGTTGAATTTATTATGTTATTAATATAGTATTATATTTTACAAATAAGAACAAGAGGCTACAATTTGCACAAGCTCACAAATTGTACAGTTGAAGACCATGTTGCCTGAAAAATGTTCCCTGGTCTGATGAGTCTCGATTTCTGTTTAGACATTCAGATGGTCGAGTCAGAATTTGGCGTAAACAGAATGAGAACACGGATCCATCATGCCTTGGTACCACTGTGCAGGCTGCTGCTGGTGGTGTAATGGTGTGGTGGATGTTTTCTTGGCACACTTTAGGCCCCTTAGTGCCAATTGGTGATTGTTTAAATGCCACGGCCTACCTGAGCATTGTTTCTGACCATGTCCATCCCTTTATGACCACCATGTATCCATCCTCTGATGGCTACTTCCAGCAGGATAATGCACCATGTCACAAAGCTTGAATCATTTCAAACTGGTTTCTTGAACATGACAATGAGTTCACTGTACTAAAATGGCCCCCACAGTAACCAGATCTCAACCCAATAGAGCATCTTTGGGATGTGATGGAACAGGAGCTTCGTGCCCTGGATGTGCATCCCACAAATCTCCTTTAACTGCAAGATGATATCCTATCAATATGGGCCAACATTTCTAAAGAATGCTTTCAACACCTTGTTGAATCAATACCACAAAGAATTAAGGCAGTTCTGAAGGTGAAAGGGGGTCAAACACAGTATTAGTATGGTGTTCCTAATAATCCTTTAGGTGTGTGTGTGTATATCTATATATATATATTATATGTATAATGTATGTATATATGTATGATATAGACTGATAAGATTATACACACACACACACACACACACACACACACACACACACACACACACACACACACTGGTTCACTATCTTTGTGGGGACTCTCCATAGACGTAATGGTTTTTATACTGTACAAACCGTATTTTCTATCCCCCTACACTGCCCCTGCCCCTAAACCTACCCATCACAGGAAACATTCTGCATGTTTACTTTCTCTAAAAAACTCATCCTTTATGATTTATAAGCCTTTTGAAAAGTGGGGACTGCTGGTTCCCACAATGTAGGTGATCTCAGGTTTTACTATCCTTATGGGGACATTTGGTCCTCATAATGTAATATAAACAAGAACACACACACACACCCACACCCACGTATATATATATATATATATATACACACACACACACACACACACACACACACACACACACACACACACACACACACACACACACAAAGCTACTTTGGTTACTACTTGTGAGTGTATTAAGTTATTATAATATATATTATATTGCAATACATTATATTATTATTTATTGTCCATACTACTTATTCAAATGTAGGGTTGTGGGTGTTATATATTATATTATATTATATTATATGCATTATATATATATATATATATATATATATATATATATATATATATATATATATATATATATATATATATATATATATATATATATATATATATATATATATATATAAAATATGTACAACTACACTGGACAAACAGGACTTGCTGAATCACAGGAGGATATGTCCATACAGTTTTTTTTTTTTTTTTTCTCCAGAAGAAACAAATGTTTCACATATCCTTTAATGAATTCCATAGCATCATAAAACATTAACATTTTAACATCAGCTCTGACATGAACATTAAGGACAACTCAATCGCATATTATAGAGGAAGAAAAAATGAACAGAAAAGTGTAGCCTATAATAAAAAATAAAGAAGAGGAATTTAATTATTCGCAAATATCCATATTTTCATTGCTTTGCGGTTTTAAAAAAATCCTTGTAAGGTTTCCAAATAAATCTTCATGTGTTCGTAATAGTGGGCATCCTTTCGGACCTTTTACATTTGCGTATGTAGAATTTCCTAAGAGATATTATAAGATTTAACATAAAAACATGACTTGGAATTTTTTTGTCGTCATAAAAAAAAAAAAAACGTCCGTAGCCTATGGCTACTCTATGTAAGGAGATACAGCAGGATTACGTACGCATCTACCCCTCCCCACCTCTCTGAAAGCATCCGCATCATCCCTCCCTCCCTCCCCACCCCGCACACACTGACTGGACTCCCCTCTCTCTGTGATGAAGGAGGAGGGACCTGCTCGTGTCGTGAGCTACGTGCAGAGTTCACATATACCACCAAAAATCTCAATCTACCAGCCCATGCAGACGTATCAGGAGCGCACACACTTCACTACATTCTCAAGCGATTTTAGGGTGTGTTTTACAAGCATCTGTGAATTTACAACCTACGATGCTTGTGTTTATATGATTATTGATTTGTAAATATCGCGCTAGAATTGCTGCAGATTAAAAGTCGTGGTTGACTGATTTATGGTCGGTTGTTAGAAAAAGGTTGGAGCTGAATTACACTGCGGAGGCGCTGCATTTGAGCTCTTTTCATCTGTTTGGGTCTGAGATCGAGCAGGAGGGAGGAGTGGCGGAGAAACGGCTGGTAAGTCCATAACACTACACCACATGAGCAAATTACAGTCATGTGGCTGTTGCACTATTATAAACAGACATTCTTCCTTGGCATAACGTATTCCTCGAGTGCACTGATTGAAGCGCGAGACTAACGGTTAAAATAAACTGATGAAACAAAAACTGATGTCTTGTATCAGACTCCGTTAGCCTGCTGCTTAGCGATGTCCTCGTTCTTTTGAGTCGGACTCTTAAAAAGATTTGGTTGAGCCGTTCATGAATTGGACTGAATCGGTTTGCTCTTGAATCAACTCGCCGACTCATTGATGCGCGAAACGCCTCGTTCGAACATTTATAATCAGATATGCGATAAAGATAAAGCAAAAATAATAATAATGAAAGTTACTTTAAAAGCTTAAAAAATACTCAAAAAATGTGCATAAAGCCTTGCTTTTTATTTAAAAAAGCACCTTATCGACGTGTGAATAAGCGTTTCGGTTAATAGATTAAAATATATTAGAAATTCAGATTAGCAGTTTGTAGCAACTGAACTCACAATGTAATTTTATAAAAATGTAATTAATTTGCAATAACTGAAAAAAAAAAAAAAAAAAAACTACATCCAGTCTAAAAGTAGCCTACCTGGGAAATGCAACATTTAAATATTTGTGCAATGATTATTATTAAGTTTATATTTTTATTATATATTTTTAACAACTTTTTCTAACAACCGTCCATAAATCAGTCAATCATGACTTTTAATTATATATTTATATAAACACAAAGCATTTGAATTCCTTTAGAGTACAATTAAAAAATCGAAATCCAGTCTTACCCTGCCTACAAAATCCAATAATAATAATAATACAAAAAATAATTGCATGTATATTTAAAACTGTTGCAGTTCGTATAGTTTAGTACTGGATTTAGATTTTCTTAAAATAAAAATATTTTATTACAATAATGTAATACTTCGCCTATTACATCATGTGCAGTTTTTACATTTAATTTCTACATAGTTAAATAGAAATGCAACATGCATTTATATTCAACATGCAATGGTGCACCAATTTACAATACTAGTGTTATCAGTAGGCTATTAATAAAATGTAACAAATACATAATAAACAGTAATATGTGCTTATACTTTAAAGCGTGATGGACCGCGGACGACTAGCTACGTCATAACGTAAAGAACGCTGATTTGTTTTTAACTGATTTTTTAAAACGAACTGTTCGAACGAATCGATTCGCAGAAATGAATCTGACTTCCTATTACTGTTGCCGATAGCAGAATGGCTAGTGAGCTCATGTAAGTTTATCTAAGTGTTTAATGGTGGCTATAGACGTATAATGTTTATGTTAATTACAATTAGACATTTATGGGTTTGCTTCTACAAGCAGAGAGCTTTGATTTATCCGTATAGTCTCAGATGACAGAGACACCGCCTACTATCAGACGAATACAAATATAACCGGATTAATACATCCAGCAACGGTTTAACTAATCGAATGCGAGTCTGCGTTTGGATTTCCGCAGCACCGAGGCTTTTTATCTGCTGTGTGAGAGTCTGCCACTGCGACGAGCGCTCTTTAGCTGAATGCTCGTTTATTCGTTTGTGTTGTCAAACATTCTCGACGTCATAATGATAATAACGAAAGCGCGTGAGCAGAATGTTCTAGTCGCGTGCTGGCCTGACCCCAGCTGTTTTTTTCCCCACGTGCTCCTTTTACACAATGTAAACACAATAGTAATCGGTGCCCTTCATTATGAACTCCAGCGCTGGAGACTGTTTGCTGCATCGACACTAGAAAAAACACGTTAAAATTGTATATTGAGGCTTAGTTTTTTAGGGGTGAACATATTTCTGATCCTGGACCTAATTTTTTTTATATTGAGATATAAAAGCTGAATAAATAAGCTTTCCGTTGATGTTTGGTTTGTTAGGACAATATTTGGCCAAGATATTTGAAAATCTGGAATCTGAGGGTGCAAAAATATTGAATTATTCAGAAAATCGCCTTTAAAGTTGTCCAAATAAAGTCCTTGGCAATGCATATTACTAATAATAACGATGTATTAATAGTAGAAAATTCACAAAATATCTCCATGGAACATGGTCTTTATTTAATATCCTAATGATTTTTTGGCATAAAAGAAAAATCTATAATTCTGACTATATATTTGATATTTGCTATTGCCACAAATGTACCCGTGCAATTTATAACTGGTTTTGTGGTCCAGGGTCAATGTTATAGTTATCTTAGTTATATTCAGTGACATCTACGAAATGAAAGGCCAATTTACTGTCCTACACTGTCAGAAAATTGCACTCAGTTACATTGCTGTCACTGAGGCGGTACCCTAAGGTACAATACCAAAAAGGTACAAATAAGTACATTTATGGCACTAATACACACTTAAAGTACTGATATGTACCTTTCAAGGTAGGAGTGAGTAAGATACAAAGTTGTACCTTTAGGATACCGCCCCAGTGACAGCACTGTACCTTTTTTTCTGACAGTGTATAGCATGCACAATTATAGCATATTAACATTTGTTTGAATTCAAACGTCCATGACCCTATCAGAACAAACCAAAGGTTTCTCAGGGTGAACGACATGTACGGCATGTAATAAGAACTAATCAGGAACTTGTTTTTGTGCACAATGTCCAGAGATGTCAGTTTGCCTTATGCCATCCTGGCTGCTTGGTACTAGACAATGAAAAGAACAGCCCCCTATGGTGAAGAGGTCAACAGTGTGACCTAACGTGGAGCAGTTCTCAAAAAAATATAAACATTTGCCCACAACTCACTGTTAAAAGCAGTTTATTCATGGGAAGTTGACCCTCGAAATCCACCTGTTTTCACCCTGCGTTCAGATACAAGCAAGTTTATTAATGTTTCAACATGCTGACGTTTAAAACAGATTTGATCATTTGCGATGTTTTTGCTTTGTGATGTACAAAATGCTTGTATGTTGCTGTATGCTTATGACTAACAAATATTCAGCTTTGCTAATATAACTTTGAGGCTACTTAACATGCAAATGAGCTGCTGAACACATATTGGCCAGTCTTTGATTCGTACATGATGCTTATGAATAGTTTTACACATTCCAGACATGACTCATTGGTCATTTGTGGTTGGTGTTGTTAATTTTCAAGCCTAATTATGTCTTTCTATTGATAAGTCCAGAAATTGTTTTATTCAGGTAGAATATATGTGGAAACGCATCCTGGATAAATGAAGCGATTCGTCATCAGCTGGATTTGCATGTTTGTTCCCCTCAATACTATTTTATGTTTAAAAAAAAAGAAAAGAAAAAAAGATTACATAACTTTCAAAGACACAGATGTGAATTAGTCATCATGTTTTACAGGCTCCTGAATTCTGAATCCTGCCTAAAATCCACAAAGATGATATATCTGCCAGTGTAAGTGTTAACATAATGCTTTACAACATATTTGATAGCTGAGTTGTCTGGTCATTTAAGGACAATTGATCACCGAAATGCAGTTCTATAGATTGTCTAAGCAATATATTCTAAAGGAATAAAACTGTCTCTTGTGTGAACGATCACTCGGCTGAGATCGCTCGCCTACATAATAATGTCTTGTATCAACAGCCTGTAAGTCTTTTTAATGAACAGTTGCTCCGGTATTTCCGGTAACTGTGTTTTTATAGACTCTTTGAAAGAAAATCACCCTGTGCTGTTTTAGAAATGCTGATTTTTGTAGCACTAGCTAAAGATACTTTTGTAATAGTGATACTGTACCAAAGAGTTATTGTGTGCATATTTGTGTATGTATTTACATGGCCACATGATGAAAAGAAAATGAGAAATAAGACTGAAAGACTGTGGCAAAACAAAATACAAAGTTGTTTATGAGATAGCCCTGTGGGAGATGTCGTCTGAGAGGGTAAATTAGGGGCAACAGCTGCTGGTGTCACTTCTACAACTTGTTTGTACCATCTCATGTTACCTTTTAAGCTCACAAGACAGGACACTTGCCCTCTTAGTTGATATAGGTTCATCGAATCCCTCATAAAAAGCGACTGCAGATCTGTCAGATCTATCGGAGAACAAGCCAGCTTGCACTTTCAGCAGAGCAGAGCATTAGGGGAGAATTGTTGCGAGATAAGCTATTTGTTCGCCTGTACAGCATTTATTCTGGACGTATAAACGTATTTTCTCTTCCAGTGCTTAGTCAACTCAGCAGTGCGTATTCCCTTTCACCCCGACATGAAAATTCTGTCATCGTTTACTCACCCTCATGTGTTTCCACACCCATATGACATTCTTTCTTCTGTGGAACAGAAAAAGGACATTCTTTTCCCTTTTGTGTTAGTTGAAATAAAGTCATATGGGTTTGGTTTGTCTTCTCTGTCCTGTCTAATCCCTCACCTGCAGCTCTGCTCCTGCCTAAAGTTGATTAATTAGCTGTTGGAGTAGCACCATTACCCTGGATTAAACACTGTATTAGATGACTTTCACACTGGGCACACTGGTTGGAGTCCGAGCGCGATTGTTTCCCATGGTGTGCCGAATTCTGACCCCCACCAGATTATTCCCCGACTGAGGGTACGTTTACACAACAACGATGTACTAAAAAGGGCTGCAAGTCGCTTGAAACAGACAGCGAGGAGATTTAGATGTTCCAAACGGTGTGGAAATGAACAGGTTTTTATCATTGCAGAAGTGAGCCACAATAGGATCGCAAATGGACAAAAAAGCGAACTTGACACACGAGCATATTCAAGGAAAAGCCAGCATATATTAGTTCTCGGCTAATGTCCGTCATGTGTGTCTTGTGTTTTGAATAATGATGTGCACTGAGCACGCTCCCTTCTCACCATCCAATAGTAGAGACTTCTCCATGCGATGAAGACCTCCCTTACCTGCTGATTGACTACAAGTTTGTTATTGGAGTCTTGAAAAATCAGAGCTTTGAAATAACACTTACCCCACCTTTGACGTTTCCCTCATTAATGTGTTGAGCGCCACCTCGAGGAGTCATGAAGTATCAACACTGGGAGCAGGGAAATCTATTTAGAGTGCCTTATTTTATTAATTAAAATATCAATATTTGGTGACAGCATATTTCGGTTCTCGTATCGCATGGAGAAGGACAACGATATATTGCCCTCTCGATATTTTGACCGACCCCTAGTCCACAGTATAGGTTGGTTTAGGTGTGGCTGGGGTGGCTAGGGTTAAGATAAGGCAACCAGATAGCAGACTCAACTAGGGGGGGGTAATCATTTGGCAGGGAGTTAAAATTCCGCACAACACCGGTGCCCCCCGCAGCAAAAGTGAATGACGCATGATACAAAACATACCTCGAGTAAACCACACTCCACCTTTTGAACAGTTAGATCACATGAGTGTCTACGCTACGAAAGCAATCCGGTCTAGTGCCTTTTCAACAACCAGTGGAAGTGGTCGAAAGTGGACAAGCTCAAAACCACATTTTCGACCACATTCAAACTTGGATTTAGCGATGTCCACGTGTGATTCGAAAACGCATCTTAATACAAGGTGTAAAGAGGGCCTTTGAGCAACTTCAACTTGTCCAAATTCAACTCACAACTCTCAATTCAAAGCACAATGTTCTCTCACCTTCCTATCTAGTTCTTGCGGCTGTCAGAGCAGAAACGAAAGCTGCGGCTCTCTGTGTTTTTCCGTCATCTCCTGTCGTGTTCATATGTAAATTGAGTGAGATCATTTTGTCCATTAGATCGGAAGATCTGTAAAAGCCCATACATTTACCCACCCAGACCTTCTCCTTGAGGAAATCTGGACTGAAGTGGTTGATAGTGAAGAGACAGATTAAAACACCAGGCGCAAATGGGAATGTTTGTTATACGATCCAAAAATATACGATTCAGTCAACCAATACTTATTTTAATACAAGGGCCAAACAGGAAGAAGCGCCGTCATTTTGGATTGACTATAGGGGTAAATCGTGAGAGTATATTTACTCATTACACTGATGAGAAACATGCATGTTTATGCTGATGTTAGAAGTCACTGTCTGATAGTATCTATTATTCTCTATGCTGAGATGAAGCCTTTAAAACAAGGTGGGGAGGGAGGGTCTTGTCTTGGCATAGTTGTGATTTTTCACTGCCACTGTTGACATGGTTCTGCAAGACCATCAAATCGTGTTAGGTAGTATATGTAAGAAGAAATAATAAACTCGTGACCACATATTCTCTCTGACCTGGCACAGACACTGTCAGGACCCACACCACTCCCCTTACGAAGCTGGAGGCCCTCTAGTTTTGTAGTAATATTAAGTTTCAAATGTGCAACTGGGATAGCCAAGGCTCAAGGCTCAGTGGAAATTTCCACTTCAGATTCAGACAGCAGCCTTTGTTCTGGGGCAGGGGCTTGCCACAAGCCGCTGGAAATTGGCTTGGGACTCTGTTGTGAAAGAGTGCAAACAGATAGCTTTCCAGACATAAAGAAAAATAGAGAAAAATGCATGATGCTAAAAAGAAAACAATCTAAAAATCGGTCTCAACTTCTGGCAAAGCATGTTCCTGTTCTTCAGTGAATTGAGGGATATTGAGCAATTCAACCTTTTCAACCCTTAACGGTCAGTACTTTACTTCTTTTTAGAAACGCAGAATCATGTGCATTGCATAAAAATGTGTTGCTTTCCAATGCCCCTTTTTACTGGCAGTCATCAGGAATACTAATTATCCAAACTAATATCCCTAATTGATCATGTTTGGAGTCCAGGCGGCTGTAAAAAGGGAGCGATCACCCATGCTCAGTAGGGGCATGTTGACAGAAAAAACATGGTTTTTGCAGTTCCTAAGCCTTGAGCTATTGAGCTCCTCCTTTGAAGGTGGGGGGTAACAACTACCCTCCCTATGATGGAAGATTACCAGATGTACTCTGAGGAGTCGTCTTTCTGGTTAACCACGTTCCCATGAAGAAATATGAGTTTAAGTTATCGGCATATAGTTAGGTCATAAAAGCAAGTATTCATAAGGGTGGCATATTGATTTTTATGGGTGTTACACAAGTGTGTCCTGTGGTAGATGAGCATGAGTTATGAGTATTAGAGTTATTTTTGTCTTGTTGAATGGATTTTACTGTCTTAGAATGAATAAGCAGTTTACGTAGTGGAAAGATTATATACCTTATCGTTGTTACAAAACCTAGTAATCTAATGTCTGTCTACCTTATATTTTAGGGAATTATAGGTACACTCTTGGTTTGATGCAAAAAAGGCGTTACGGCAAACAGTCTCAATCTAAGAAACACTCGTCTATTTTGTATAGAAGGCGATACCAAAAGGAAGCTTTTCTTGGAAGTTCGCTTCGGCAGGCTTTTTCAAACTCCTGAAATTAACTTCGTTTCCGTCTGATTTCGTGCGAAATGACGTCACATCATTTCTTGGATTTCGCTTGAAGTTTGTCCCATATTTCTCTGAGCTATGCGTTTTGATTGCACGTAAGAGTATTGCACTTATAACTTAGTGACATGCTTGCTAATGTCAAACGCTATTGGAATAAATTGTGAGTTAAGTGTTTCCTGTATAACATGTGAAGAGCGCTATGGTGTGATATGCAAAATGCATTTTAATCTTGAATGCCGGTTAAGATGCTGCCTTAGGTTTAAGTGTTAACTTTCATTTTAATGTAATTTATATATAATACGTTTGAGCCACTCAGTGAATGTGGGAAATATCTATGCGTTAAAGTATGCCAGTGTGTCTTCAGCTACCAGACAACGTAAGAGAGGTCATTATAAAGGTGTGTGCTGATAGTCTGCTTGACTAGGTTTCACAGCATCACTGGCTGTGCAAACACTTTAGCAATCATGGTTGTGCACAGAGTGTGTAATTATAGTTCTCTTTACAGCAATAAATGTTTCCTTTTGCGTCTTTGTTGAGTGTCAAAGTGAGACATGACTCATGAGCAAATTTGAAAGTAAAGTTAAATGTCAGAAACTTTCATATCCTTCAGTATGGAGAATTGTCTTGGTGGCCTAAAGAGAAAGTATATATTTTATTCCAAAAATACCAGGGTGCTTTTTCTTTAAACCTCAGGATTTTTTCTTTGTTCTTACTGGCAACAAACATGGACATTTACTGCCAGAAAACCATAATAGGACTGTGGTCAAATTTGTTGGAAATATTATTTAATAACAAATTTTCTCCTTTAAAGCATGTGTTTGGTGTGGCCTGGTGGTTAAACATTCTGACTGGTAACCAAAAAGGTTTTAGATTTGAAACCTGAAAAGTTTTCTGAAAGTATACTGTATGTAGTTTAATAATATACCTAGTTTATTTTCGATTATCTGCTAAATGACAACTGACTTAATGGTTAAAATAAAAGGCCCAATTTTAACAGTCTGAAGCGCATGGCTCAGGTGCACTTAGGGTGTGTCCGAATCTACTTTTGTTTGTTTAATGATTGTTGGTGTACCAGGCGCATGGTTCAAAAAGGTTGTATCTAGTCTCATAATGAGTCATGGCTGTGTTTTGGGCGTAAAGTGCAATAAACCAATCAAAGTCTCAGCTCCCATTCCCTTTTAAAGCCACTTTACATGGCGAAATTTGCAAGTGGTAAGACTGAACATATTATTAATATTTAAAAATGTTTGTGTGCTGCTGCGTGTCCCTGTTTGTGTTATAAGCAGAATGTACGCACATGATGCACCCACCTTATAGGCGCACATTACTAATGCGCCCTTTAAAGGTAGGATAGGTAGGAATTGGTTGAAAAAAATTTTTTTCCAAATTTGTTTAAACTTTCTTTATATATCAATAGATAATTAAAATGTAAGTACTCTGAAAAAGAAAGTATAAAAATTGAGTGTCTGTAGACCTCTCACGACTGTTTTAAAGACAGCTCATTATTTCCATTCACTCCACCTTCTCCCTTCTGGGCTTTTTCCAAAGCCACGCCCCCAAAACACATGAATGCGCCTCACCGGCCGCTCAGCTGGAAGACGCATTATTTACCTCAGACGAGCAGTGTGCATGTAGTGACATCATGTCAGAATCACATGTAATATAACATCAAACTTTATCAGTATGAATATAAACAAATATGATGTCTTTTAGTACTCACTATTAAGCTAGAATACTGATACTGGTAAAGTTTAAAATATATTCTTGTTTGATTTGGTAACGAGCTAGTTATATTTATAAGGCAAAGAAAATGAGTAGCATCATGTTTTTCCAATAACATCAGTTATACTGTAATGAAGATGAATTTCGTGTAAGATTCATAACATATACTGTGTTTTGCATGTAAGAGTTTCCATGATGAAAGCATTGTTTATTAGTTGTAGCTAAAGCTAACTTGGTTCTAAAAAAAAAAAGTTCCTGGATGCGGTGTACAAGCTTTTACATATGCCATTATTTTGCCTTGGTTTCTTGCCTCTTGAACTGCTCAGATCAAACGAGCGCGCGCATGTGGGCAGATCCTGTAGAGAAAGCGGTTGTCGCCATGGTAGTGAGAGAGAGTGTCAGTCGCCCAAGCCAATCATCGTTTCGTTTCGTCCCGAACGAAAACAATGAGTGGTGTTTATTGCAGATTAAAAAGTCTAGAGTCACTCGATTTTTATACTCTCCTTTTCAGAGTATTTACATTTTAATTATGTATTGACATATAAAGAAAGTTTAAACAAATTTGGACAAAAGTGTTTTAGATCAGTCCTACCTATCCCACCTTTAAATAACACAAAAATACTGCGCTATTACACCAGTATTTGGTTGGCCAATGGCACGTTGTTTTCAGTTGCCTCAAACCAGCGAAATGAAAATTGGACATGAAAATGATAACTGGGCTGAAACTAGCAAAAAAGGCACCCCTGAAAAAAATTCACAGCTTTGCCACAGAGGATGCTACAATGGACATTTGTATGAAATGTAATATTCTACAAGTCACTTTTCTCTTAGTTAAACTCATAGTGAAGCAATAATTAAAAATAATTTTGCTGTGCAAGTTAAAGTTAGTTAGCTACAGGGGTGTAAGTAATCAAGTAAAAATACTTTGATACTTTACTTAAGTATTTATTTTTTTGGGGGATCTGTACTTTACTTGAGTATATTTTATTTGCATCTACTTTTACTCTTACTCCACTACAATATTAAAGGCAAAGTTTACTTTTTACTCCAATACATTTCCCCATGCCCGCTCCAAGTATTAAGTATTTATTACACTTGATTTCCAAACCGGTCTGGTCGGTCATGGATGATCCAGTCGGGTATAGACTTGGAAAAGCTGACAAGTCAGGTTTGCAACACTAACGTTAGCTCAGTGTTTCCCCAACTTTTTTATTTTGCGGCACACAATTTACTATAAAAACATCAGTAACATTTTACAATACAGGTGCACTATTATAATTCATGCCTAACTAATGCACAGATAATCATGAGTTAATGTATTACTAATGAAGAACTAAACCATTTATTAATGATTACTGCATCAGCAACTAATGAACATTCTCTATGATTAATAGATTAAGTAATATATGAATTGCTATTAATTAAATATAACATCATTAATTCCCTAATAACATATTACATGAACTAATAATGTAAATTCATGTAGGCTATTCAAAGCCATGCATTCCGACTCTCAGTTGTCTGTTTAATTCATCATTAATCATAACAATTGGCAAAATTATAGTATGACTTTACTTGTTGAGGCACATGACTATTAACTAATTGTTACGTAATATGTCATTGTGGTTATGGCTTTTGAATTAATGTTGAATTAGTTAATAGTATCTTGCTCCTCATCTGTTTTATGGAGCTAATGTTATGGAACATGTCTATTTTAAGTTTAACCCCTATACTGCGTTAAGGTGCTTCATTGTCTCCTATTAATTGCAAATCTAACAAATTCTTAATTGCAGTATCTAATCTTATCATTTGTTCAATTAAAGCGTTGCATATCAGTCCGAAAAGATTTTATCTGCTTAATTATTGATATTTACAGTTAATTTGAATATTTACTTTTTACTTTCGGTACTTGAGTACGTTTTAAATCTGATACTTTTGTACTTTTACTCAAGTGATGTTTGAATGGAGGACTTTCTACTTTTACTGGGGTATTTTTTTATTTAGGTATATATACTTTCACTCGAGTATAACTTTTGAGTACTTTTACCACCTCTGGTTAGCTACCTGAATAATTTGTAGCAGAAAATGTATAATATTCAGATTGGCTAGCTACCTGAATAATATCATTCGTTTTAGATGGTCAGACATTTGAAGTTAACTAATTGCCACTGTATTCAGGTCTTAAAATAAAAGTTTCTTGGGTTGACTGCACAATACATTTCTAAACTCTGTGAATAAAACTTCTGGATCCTACGGTTGTAAATTCTAAACCCTGTACTACTTTTAAAGTTAGACGCCTCCTCAACTTTTCTCTTTTTACAGAACTCTGAAACTAAACTTTAGCATAATCCTGCTTTATGTAAAACCCCTGCCACCTTGATATATGTTGTGGTGGGTGCACTGAAAGCTTCACTATTAGCATTGGATAAATGTACCAATTGTGTTCTACTGGTGTGAATGATGACCAGACAGATACTTTTGACTTTGGCACAAGGCCTGCATTGACTTCAGCTGGGAGAATTCGATGTATGTGATGTACTCACTCCATTTTTCCCACTCTGCTGGTGGGCTGTGCTCTCTTGGGTGGTTAATCAGGCTTTTCCTCTGTTGTCTGGGATACTGTCAACATTTATATTATTCACAGTAGGTTTGGAATTGCGATTAGAGAACACACATAAATTGGAATATGACATTGTGCCCTAATATCTTATGTAATAATGCAAAGTAGATATTGTTTATAATGGGAGGCAATACAACAGACAAGAAAACTGCAACATTATGTACTAGCAATAAAATTGTTGTTTATTGATATCTTATGATATCTAAAGAAAATGCAAAGTTTATAATAGTACTAATATTATTAAAATAGATCATATACAGTTCTTCACACAAATACAATTTTGTTTTCAAGTAGCAATCATAGATATGTACTAGTGTTGTGAGAAAGTCGTCTTGTGGGAATAGATTTGTTTTCTTTAACAAGGGTCCTTCAAATGCTTTATTATAGTTCAAGTGTGCACCAGTTAGGCTATTAAGACAATTTTTTTGGACAATTCTCTCTCCTTGGTTTACCCTGAAGTTGAAAAAGGAAATAATGTAGATGGCAAATAGGGTAGGTTTTGTTGCATTGTTTTATTAAAACCAAAAAGTGCTTTACTATGGTACTTAAGTGCACGTGGCTCGCTGTAAACGAATCATTGTGTTAGTCGAACAAGCTTAAGAGCTTTCTTTTTATAACCCATTCGAGTATATTAAGGATTTTAAAATGCAAAAAATGAAGGGCCACTCCAGTATTACTCTGCGCTTCCTCTCAGCTCTGAGAGTGACTCGCGGTGCGGTGCACTACTGAAATGCTTTTCCTCCTCAGTGGAGGTAAAAATACCATTTGGCAGTGTTGTAACAGCAAGCTGAGCATTGCAGAATGACCTTGTCTGGTCAGTTTGGTGACATAATGGGAAGTAGGGGTGAAAAAGCACTTGATATTGCACCCTGTGGTATAGAAGATCTGAAAAAGAAGCTGTTTAGTTTTACTTCCCTTCTTTTTTGGTGGTAGCAATGGCCTGACAGACACTTCAAAAACTCCTTTTGTATTTTAGGTTGTTTTTCACAGCAGGACACTGGCTCCGGGATAACATTTGGTGTCTGAGACTCTCTTGCCCCGCAAAAGTCGGTTTGTGAAACTGTCACTCTGGTATACAAGGAGGTTTCCTTAGCAGTGCCCCTGTTGTGACCTCTCTGAGCTTTCCCACTTCTCACTTTTGAGAAGTTGACATGCTTTTAGACCATCTGACCGGCTTACTATACTGAAGATTCCCTTTGCAGACAAGGGTCATGAAAGTTACATAACTTTTTTACTTTGACCATCAAGAAGGAGACAGGAAGGAAAGATGTCTACTGCTCATTTAAGAAACATCTTCTTAGAATCACAAGATCACATTCGGGTAAAAAGCTGTGTGCGAGAGCCAGATATGTTTTAAATGGTTCTTTCTTTTTTCTTTGGTGGAACAAACTCCTACCGAAGCAAAATTGGACAAGGAAAGCCGCAGTGCAAACAATAAGTGCAGAAATTAGTTTGCAGAAGCATGAAACACTGTCGGATGGGAACAATACTATAACTGCACTCATTAAAAAATGTTATTAAGTGCAACGTAAAAAAAAGGAACATTGTATTTGAAATGGCAGCAGATATTTGCAATTACTGGATGAATTAAATTAAATTTTACTGATACCAAAAATGGTATTACAGCACAATATTTGAACTCATAAATTGCTTATTTTACTTTACGTCTTACTGTTTTTTTAGTGTCTAAGTGATACCTTTTCAACAATATATTACATGACTATCTGAACTTTATGATGCTTTTACCAATTCCTATTTGATTAGTATGACCATTTTTCATCACGTAAAGGGAAAGTATCAGCTACTGTATCGGTGACAACAAGCTGTTGATTATTAGTTATTGATATTAGTAACAGAATCTCAAAATCAAATTTATTTTTTTAACTCGAAAAACGTGTGTGTACTCAGTTTTCCCTCATTATGGTTGATAAACACAAACACAAATCTCACCTGGAATGCTGTTAGTGTTAACTGGGGTGAAAGTGATGTTGTAACAAATGCATACTTTGTCTCCTTGTCTCTGAGCGGCTCAGTGTAGCCTGACTTTGACCCTTCCTGAAATTGGAGGCAAACCAATTAGAAGTAGTTAAAACAGTTTTTGCTCACTTATTATCAGCCATGAATACCTTGTCTGATACTGGGAATACTGACATTTTAGCTGTCTTTTTGTTGATTCAGGTTAATGTATCATCAATCAGATACGATTGGTTGGTACAAATATGCACCTCAGTTATCAGAAAAATCTTTTGACATCAAACATTTGAACAGTAGTATATACTTTTTCTCATGGTATAAGTAGATACTTTGCCCAGTTCTGTTGCGTGGGCCGCATAATGACTGCAGTGAAGTCAAATATGTTACAGAGGCTGCTGTTTTGGGCCATATTTTGCAATTGGCAGAGCTTGTTAAAAGTTCTGTTCCTTTTGTGAAAATTTCTGTAAGCAAGTAATCATTCCGCAACATTAACACAAATTAATTCCTTTTCCCCTTAGTGCCAAATGACACTCAAAAGGTGGAAATATAATTGCCTGCAGCCAGTGGAGCCTCTCCCAGACTTGAAACCATTCAAAATGGCCAAACCCTCTATTTTTTGTTTTAATATGCATGTCCTTCCGGATTCTTTTCCATGTCCTGAACTTGTGAAGTTTTCCTAAGGACATGGATCATGGCATTTGAGGGCTGTGTGACATAAACCCGGGCCACTAGAGCTCAGCCGATTAATGCTTGTAAAGCAAGATAATGGAATTAAAAGAGCAGTGAACCGTATTTTGCCACAGAGGCAAAATGGCATCATGGACCCGACAGATACAAACCTCTACCAAACCAATAAAGTTACTGTTTACTAGTACATTCTGTATTGGTAAGAATGAGGGATGTTGTTATATCAATAACAGAGTGTGTGTATAGCCAGCTGGATATTGATTTTCTGTTGGGATATTTACCCTGATCTGCCAGAAAGTTTTGCATGGGTCAAGCTGTAATGGACACAGACAGAATAAGACCGGCAGAGACGGGGAATGGAAGTAAACAATCTGTTCATGGTCAGTAAGAATCTGGGTAAAAGTGGGAGCATTTCCGAACGTGTCAAAGGCCCTCACATTCAGACAGGTCCAGGATATCAAATGTTTATGGGGACAGTAAATCTGCTAGTATGTCTGTGAGAACAAAGTATGACGGATCACACCCAGCTGCATGTGCTGTTAAGTCACACAGCGGTTCTCTACCTCCCCCTTTGTTTACACACACAGTCTCACATGTGGCTTTACTCGAGTCTTATCTACTAAAGGCATGTCCAGACATGCCCGTTTTGGGGGGAGTAACATCCTAAATGTCCAGTGAGAACTCTCACTCTCACACACATAAGTAAACAAAGACCCCCACACACAAACATACACTCGTTTTAGTTTTTATGTAGTGGTGGGGATGTGCTGTTGAGCCCAGTTCCTAAATTAAGACTTTATGTTGTAAGTAGTAGACTATCCTACTATCTATTATCCATTATTTAGTTACTATACTTTGAGGCGTTTGCTAATTTGTTGGAAAAATCTTACTCTAAATGTATTATACTTTTATTTTATATTTTGTTTTCTAATATATTGAACACTTTTTAGGTTGACTGTACTCACGCCATTCATGAATTTAAGATTAAGAGACTTTTCTCTTTTGATTTATGACATAAATTACACACAGTCATACCGTAATGGGATTTTTTAACTATAAATTTAAACCAAATTCCATAGGGAGCCAATGGCAGATTAGCCTTCAAGTTTAGTTTGCAAACCATGTCTTTCCGGCATGCCTGAACAGCTCTATTGCAATGTAGCATTCCTTAAACTAACGGATAATTAGCACTACTAGGCAATTGGACGGCATTTTGAAGAAAGATCCTGATTATGTGTGCATTTGTTGGAAAGATCTTACTCTAAATGTAATATAATTTTATTTAATATTTTGTTTTCTAATACATGGAAAATAAAGTTTCCACACTCTAAAAAATGCTGGGTAAAAAAACAAAACAAGTTGGGTTGAAAATGGACAAACCCAGAAATTGGGTTGTGTGAATGGGTCCATTCACTGGGTTCGAATAACCACATTTCTGGGTTTGTCCATTGTCAACCCAACTTGGGTTGTTTCTAACCCAGCATTTTTTTAGAGTGCAAACAATTTTTAGGGTGACTGTACTCACACCATTCCGGAATTTAAAATTAAAAGGTTATTCATCTCTCTGTTTGCAATTTTAAGGGTTTATTTTGAGTATTTTTCCAGTCAGAAATGAATATATTAAATATTAAAAAAACATGCTCATAACAGAGAAAATCAAAGCTGCTCTGACTCTCAGTAGATTAGTTAACACTAATTTTCCACAGATAGACAGTGTGGGTATTGCTTAATGGCTCCTGCAGGACCAATGTTCTCAAGCTCTCACCGCTGGAATATTGCATGCACTGCCCAATGCACAATTTAAGGCATTAATGAGTTTATTCATTGGTCTATTGGGTACATAAGAAGGTGTTCTGGAAACAGTCCAGAAAACAAGCCAAGCAACATCAAATCACAGTCATATTGATAAGAGCATTCGCTTATACGTGTCTGCAGACAGGGTGATTATTTTCCTTTGGGTTTGAGTTGCACTAATGGGCATATAGTCTGCTAGCATTTGCACTAGCATTTAGTGTTGAGATCAATGAACCACTTTCTGATGTTTCTTTGTCTCTTTTCCCTCTTATTCTCTGACCAGGTTATCCATGACCTCAGATTTACAGCATTACACTTTCAGGATGCCGAATATAGGGTTTCAGAACCTTCCCCTCAATATCTACATTGTTGTCTTTGGGACAGCCATTTTCGTCTTCATCCTCAGTCTACTCTTCTGCTGCTACCTGATTCGGTAAGACCACCTGGCTCTTCTATTTGTGAGGCAGCAGAATGTGTTTCAACAAGCTGTAGAATGCCATACATTTGCTTGCATATCCTCTTCAGCCAGTTACAGGGTTTGAACGTCTTGATCAAATCCCTAAACATACTGGCTTCAAAGCGGAACTGTTGTAATTTAACACCTAACGCACATTTGAGTGTAATTTGCATCATGATTTGTTTGGAAATTCATGACAAATGCAATTAACCCAGTGTGCGCAAGTGGGTGTAGTTGGAACCTGTGGTGTAGGAGTCAGTATTGCCAACAGGAACAGACTACATCATAAAAGTCACAATTATACCACAAATATAAAAGTAAGTTATTTAGGAACCTCATGTGCTGACATCCAACTGCCTTAGATTATGTCACTAATGCTGTAACAAACCATTGTGCATCTAGGCAACTGTTAAATGCAGCACGCACAAAGGTAAAATAGAAAATGGAAGGGAGTTTAAAAGACTTCCGTGAGAGGATAGAGGAGAGCTGACAGATGGTGGTGGAACGGAGATGTCCTCTTTCATCTTCACACCGTGTCCATAGCATGAGAGGCAGCTTTTATCATCCTCACTTTGAAGACTGAACCAACTCTGAATTTCAGAGCCATACTTTAATTATTAGTGGTTGCTCAATAAAGAGAGGGATAAATGAGCAACTCCATTGAATTCCACAATATATACTGTAATTGGGATGTTCAATTTTAGTCTTAAAATTAGCCTTGTTAAGCCACGGGTTCCCTCAGGAATTTTGGATTTAGTTTTGGATTCACTGGGGTAAAGTAAGGTCTGCGGTTAACATTTACTTGAAGAGACTTTTCTGTTTTGATTTATGACATAAATTACGCACAGTCATACCGTAATGGGATTTTTTTAACTATAAATTTAAACCAAATTCCATAGGGAGCCAATGGCAGATTAGCCTTCAAGGTTGGTCTGCAAACCATGTCTTTCCGGCATGCCTGAACAGCTCTATTGCAATGTAGCATTCCTTAAAATAACGGATATTTAGGACTACAAGGCAACTGTACGGCATTTTGAAGAAAGATCTTGATTACTTGTGTCTGAAATGGTTTCTTTACTTTTGATAGTTTGTATGTGCGTGAAGAGTGAGAAGGTCACACAGCACAGTTTGGAGAAGCTAAGAGAGCTACTGACTTGAATAATCTGAAATGAAACTAAAACCCACCATCACAAGCTCCCCCTGCATGGATTTGGCTTGAAGTTTCCATGTAGATGGATGTAAAGCTTTTTGTTTGCACATTAAATGAATCCAAAGCAGCTTAATTGCACAATCACGAATCAATGCATTTTCGACATTAAAGACACAACTGTACATTGTATCACCAACTTCCTTTATGGACTAAGTGAACTCTACAGCATCTGCTCAATAAAATGAAGGACATTGATTAACTTTTCAAGTGAGAATGGACCTGGTAATGATAAAACTGACCACTGATGCTTTACAGCTTAAGAAACTATCCATTCTTCATCAGCTACGGAGCTGCTGTTATCCAGTCAAATTTGCCATGTGACTATTCTTGGCAGCAGAGATACTGTAGCTTTAATGTGTAATTGAAACATGTAGCATCTCTTACTTAAGTCGGTGAGAACCAGCAGCTCTCATTCAAATTCAGCCTAACCAGTGGGGGAGATGGTAAGTTCCTTCACATTTATTATATACTAGTTATGTTTTATTTGACTTTGCCTCCCCCTTAAAGGTGCCAAAAATGGAGGTAAAAATATCCAAAAAATGACCTACACGCATCAAAAGAATGAGAAGAAATAAGGGCGATGATGTGATTAAAAAAATGTCAAGTTATAGTCCTGCAGAGATATCAACCTTAATTAGCAGTAGCATTACTAGCCCCGGCCCGACAGGTATCGTAATACCAGTCTCGGCCATGGGAGGTGGTATGCGGGCAACATAACCACCAGCCAACCTGCAAATACACTAATAACTCGCACGGCTTGTGGGCGTACTTGAACCTGATGTCAATCGTGTGGAAAGTACAGCCCACTACTTCATTTCAGTTCAGGGAAGAGAGCGGACAGATGGCCGAAGCCCTTGGCCCCTTAAATGTATCTGATATGATAATAGCTGCTTTACCTGACCGGAAAAAGCGGAAACGGACTGTGTCCCGTCCCGTCCCGTCATAATAAAAGTCCCGGTACTCGCGAGCCGTGTTTTTTATAACAATCGCTCCAGCGGCTGTGCTCAGCCCCACAACACTCGGTCCTGCTCTGCTTTACACTACAGTAACGTTAATAACCGCATCCATGAACATGATTTCTGCCCGAGTCCTATTTTCCACCGGCTGTGAGGTGAAGACCACATGCTGCGCTAACACCTGGCGTCATCAAAATACGCCTTTGTGTAGAATAGGCGACCTCTAGTGGACGGAAAGTTGCATAGTGCACCTTTAAAGGGTTAGTTCACCCAAAAATTTTAATTCTGTCAATAATTACCTACCTTAATGTCGTTTGACACCTGTAAGACCTCCGTTCATCTTCGGAATCACAGTTTAAGGTATTTTGTATTTAGTCCGAGAGCTTTCTGTTCTTCTGTTCCTCCATTGAATGTATGTAAGGTATGCAGTCCTTTTCCAGAAAGGTAATAAAAACATCATCAGAGTAGTCCATATGTGAAATCAGTGGGTTAGTTAGAATCTCTTGAAAATACATTTTGGTCCAAAAATAACAAAAACTATGACTTTATTCAGCATTGTCTTCTCTTCTATGTTTGTGTTCAATCCGCAAACAAAGATCCGAACTGTTATGAATCAGTGTATTGATTCATGATTCGGATTGCGTGTCAAACTGCTGAAATCACATGACATGACATGACAAAACACACAATCTGAATTCTGACTCGATACGCTGATTCGTAACTATTCAAATCTTTGTTTTGGGTATACTTAAACTGTGATTCCGAAGATGAACAGAGGTCTTACGGGTGTTAAACGACATTAGGGTAAGTAATTATTGACAGAATTTTCATTTTTGGGTGAACTAACCCTTTAATGTATTTTCAAATGTGTAAATGAATTGGTAACCTTTTACAGTCTTATATTATTAATCTTAATGAAAATGAAAACACTGGTTTATTGAATGAAAAACTCTCAGATTACCAAGTCATCTATAAAAGAGTTTGCCTTTAGCCCAGATAACAGACTTCTAAAGATGTGGTCTCCCTTACATTAGATCACAAATATTCATGGATTCCTCATTGAATTAACCAGCAAATATGTGTTATGCCCCCATTACAAAACCGCATAGGCCTACAATTGCACTGAAAACTATTTGGAGACTTAAACACTTAAAAAATCATTAACATCATTACATTACAAAACAATATTGTTTTAAATAACTGCACATGCACACTTTTCACATTCAGCATTTCACAAAGGTATGTTAGGTACAGTACTGTCACTGTACATCTGAAAACCAGTCCTGAAATATTTATACATTACACCAGCAATTGCAATTTCAGCAAATACCAAAATAGTAGGCTACCATTCTACCTAGCTGCATTTTTCATTATATTTTTAGCTTGCTATTTTTCACCTTCACGTGTACCTTCAGCATAACTGAAACAATATGCAAGGGCCTAGAGTGCTTATTCATAGCTTTTTACATCATTTAAAAATTGCTTTTGACAAGCTGGAGACGTCCCTACTGAGAAGACCAACATATGCTTTTGGATGCTGGTCTGTGAGGTCTGTGAGCTTGTGTCCCCGACAGGTTTCTCATTAGACTAGTTCAGCCAAAAATTTCGCTTTTGTCATTCATAACATATAAGGTAGGGCGTAGGGGTACGGATGTAAGTTGTGTGGGTTTTGAAATCATCCAAGTGACTAAATGATGGCAGAATTTTCCTTTGCGAGTGAAACTAATCCTCTAGCTAACTTAGCCAACTAGTTTTGGCTATAGTCCACCAGCTAGACAAGCATGAAGTTGGTCTTTCCAGCACGGATTTTAGTTTAGAAGATCGAGATTAAAAGGATGATGGTCTTTGCAGATGGTCCCTTGACCTCTTTAGTTGTCGAATCAAACCGTTATTTTATCGTGAACATTAAAGACTTAAATCAAGGACCACCAGATTGTAGAGTCGTGAGACCGTGTGGACATTCAATGTGGAAGATGAGGGAGTCGTGAGCTCGAGTGGACCTGTGAAGGACGTCGTGATTCAGAGCAAACACACGCGGCCGCACGTAGCAGCCATGCGCCAGCTCCGACACACAAATGTGAAATGCCCCTGTGACTGGCAAACACACACTTTTAGAAGAAAAGGGGTGGGTGGGTGAGTGTTTGTCTGGCACAGTCATCCTCATGGGAAGGCAATCGAAATTCACACACACGTCTGAGATTGAGCACTCAGTGTGACATGTTAATAGCTGCACCGTTATATTACGATGCAGGATATGGTCACAAGGTGGTTTTCAACCTGATGAATTGTAATACCTGCCTAATGGTGTGTTAAAAAATCATGACTGCCTGTAGTTTGTCAAACAACAGTTAATCTTGACCTGGCCCGACTCAGGAACTAGACTGAAACTATTTTTGGCCTTGATTGTGCAACACAATATCTTCGTGTGCAATCCCTTCACAGGATAATCTATTTTTGCTTTTTTTATAAACGTGCGCTAGACTGACGTGTCGTACTCGTGTATTTTGCAGCATCGTACACATGACGCGCCATTTTAAAAATACAGTGCTTAAAGCCACAATATGTAATTTTTTTTAGCAGGTAGAGGTGGCTTATTGAAAGAAAAGCCGTGGATTGCTGACGCCTTGATTTCACAGCTTGTATTATGCCACTTTTTCCGGTCATGCATATGTGGGGAAACGCAGCAGTGTTTTATCATGTTAGATCAATTTAAGGGGCTTAAAAGTTATGTTATAAAGTTATAATGCTATTGTGCGTTCGCTCGGCAGCTTTTATGAGACACTTATTGCACACTGCAGTAAACTAGATCAATTTTAGGCATGGCAACATAAAAGAAACTAGATTTAAACAAAAAGACTAACTGTGTCGATCTACATAACAATGATTAGTCTTCTATCGATGAATGTACACATCAAGATGCATTTACTAGAAAAGTGAAATGACACAATATATTTTTTCTTGTTTTCTTGTTTTCTTAAAACAAGCAAAATGATCTGCCAATGGGTAAGAAAAAATAATCTTGTTTCTGATTGAAGTCTTGTTTATTGTCTCTGTCCCAAACAGAAATAAGATTATTTTCTCACCCTATTGGCAGACAATTTGGCCTGTTTTAAGCAAAACCCACTTAATTTAGATTTTTTTTTCTTCCAGAAAACAAGAAAAAATATCGTGTGTCATTTTACTTATCAAGTAAATGCATCTTTAATGCATTTACTTGATACTGCAATATTTAGATATTGGGACTGTAAACAAGGAAAAAATACTAAGAAGAGCATTTTGTGCAGTGTATCCAAACAGTTGCTCACCTACCTCATAAGAAATTTGATTTTAATCCAAAAATCTTACATATTGTGCCTTTAATAACATTTTTAAAAAAAAATAAAAAAATGCTTTACAAAAGTGTTTCTAGACCTTTTAAACGCAAACATAGTTCTGTGATAATGGCCTTTTAGACATCAACATTAGTGCCTGAGCTTTTTGTGGGGGGTTGATATGTTTTTGGGGGGTTGAATTGTCTAAATTCCTCCAAAGGGAGTATCTACACCTTTACCTGATGGTCTCTTTCGCAATGTCAGTTTCTCTCCAAGACTGTGCTGCCTGTTTTACAGGTCCCTCTCACTCTGCTGCGAGAGGTTAAGCTTACTTGTAACGGAGGTAAATTTTACAACACGTCTCCATTTTTCACATCTATCCAACTCTCTTTTCACTTGAGTTCTTATCTTTAAAGTACTATATTTACTACTATATTTATACATTTATGGATGTGGTTGTAAGATACTGCAGTATTTTATGTTCCTTAGACCTGTGCTTTTCCTTTGTACGGGAAGTAATTTTGTTCAGGCCTGAAATATGTTTTTGTTAATGTTGAATGAATTGTCATATCTTCCAGATAATTTAAATGGAAAGGGTTTCAGCACAACAAACAATCATAATCAAAATGAATGTCTTATTTTACTAATGATCTAACAACTGTTCAGAAAGTATGCTTACAAATTTAAGGTTAAAAATTGTGTATAGCGTTTTATGGTTTTCTTTAAATAGCTTCACTAGAGACTCTTCCATCATGCCTGACACATTCCAGTTATTTTCCATCAGGGTTTCTCTCTCTCTCTCTCTCTCTCTCTCTCTCTCTCTCTCTCTCTCTCTCTCTCTCTCTCTCTCTCTCTCTCTCTCTCTCTCTCTCTCTCTCTCTCTCTCTCTCTCTCTCTCTCTCTCTCTCTCTCTCTCTGACACACACACTTGCTCAAGATGAAAATAGTGTTAAATGTAGACCTTCCATTGCTTGGCTGCCTCCATTTCTTGAGTTCATGCCAAGAGTATCTGTATATAGTTCTTTTAAAGGCTCTGGCACCAGTCTAACAGTCACACTCGGTGAAGCATTGCAGCGGTGCGAGTGGGTAATGCCTGGGCAGTCTGGTTCAGACAGGCAGTTAGTCTGGTCAAGCTTGATGAGACAATACAAGACCTAAATCACCCTAGAACGACTATAAAGATAACATGCCAAGGCAGCTCACAGCACTCCTATAACTGGACGCAGCCAATGTCAAAGGAGAGGAAATGTTTGTTTTTTTAAAGAGAAACAAGCCATGGAATAGTAATTTGAAAGTAGATGGCAATGTGTTTTTTAAATGACCAACATGGCAGATTTGTCAAATTGTGACTGAAAAAAAGATACAGGCATGTGTCGACCATATAAATCTGGAACATACAAACAGAGGTCCAGAAGCACATACAATGTTTTTTTCACACCCAGCAATACCACTGGCATTTAAAATGGACTGTATTTTAGTGTAACTGGATGATTTTTGCCTTTGTTTGTATAGTATCATGAATGTCTCTCCAAAACAGGTTGTTGTGTCTCTCTCTCTGAACTAAAACAATGATTTCTTTTGTCAAGGTTACGGCACCAGGCACACAAAGAGCTCTATGCATACAAGCAGGTAAGCTGCTGACGTATCTATTCAAACACTTTACTGTATTGTATAAATATGCATTATTTACTGGGTATGAACGGTAGTGTTTCTGTTTTTTTCTCATGTAATTTCAAACGTTACGGTTATAGAGTCTTACTCTAAGTACATATAACTAAGTGTTTTTATTTTTAATTTCCAGGTTATTCAAAAGGAAAAAGTCAAAGAATTAAACTTGCACGAGGTAGGAGTTCCCACTTTCATTCAGCTGCGCAGGCCTTTTTGGTAACACATTACATTAGGGTTTATAAAGGTGTTTGTTTATGACTAACAACTCATTTACAAATGCATTGTACGTCTTTGATAAGCAGTTATAAAAGCATGAATAAAAATAGCCATTCAAAACCAGATTCCTATTTATTTAAAGATGAAGCAAACATAGTGAAAAATAGTACTGTGCTGTATTTGTGGTTTTCTCATTAATATATCATGACTGCCACTTTCTTACGATGTTGCTAACCAGAAGTTACTTATGATACTTTCCAAAAAGGTAATGATGCATTGATTCAATATATTAATTCATGATTCGGATCGTCAATGTCACGTGATTTCAGCAGTTTGGTAGTTTGACACGCGATCCAAATCATGAATCAATAAGCTGATTCATAACCATTTGAATCTTTGTTTGAGGATTGAAAATAAACGCGGAAGAGAAGACAATGCTGAATAAAGTCGTATTTTTTGTTATTTTTGGACCAAAATGTATTTTCAATGCTTGAGATTCTAATTAACTAACTGATGTCACATATTGGACTACTTTGATGATGTTTTTATTCCCTTTCTGGACATGGACAATATAGTGTGCATACACTTAGATACGCTGTCGGACTAAATATAAGATATCTAGAACGGTGTTCAGAAGATGAACGGAGGTCTTACGAGTGTGAGTCATTAATGACATAAATTAAAATTTTGGGTGAACTAACCCTTTAAGTATTGATTGATCAATGGATTTCTACTTGGACACTTGTCAAGTTTAATGCTGTCACAAATTATTGTCAGCCATGATATTAATGAATATCAAATACATTTAGGGTTGTGTATTGCTTTAATTTGAGCAATTCCAATACTGCTTATCGATCCCCAGTTTCGGTTCTAATAAGGTAAACAAATATATAAGTCAAACATTTAGATATCAAACATAAAATACAAAGACAGCAGCAGGTATATTAGACTGCTGTCACTTGACCTAATGCGTAGACCAAATATACTGACATATGCGTTTTCTTAACGTTTTACATTCACAAAACCTGAACTGCCCTCTACCCTGAATGTAAGGACTTTTTAAACACACTCTTCATGTTTAATAATAGCATGAGCTTATGTCATTTAACCTTCACCAGTTCGTACATGACCGCTATCCTTTTGCTAGTGTTAATAGGCCAGACTGACTTCATATGTGAGTGCTAATGAAATGGTAGCGACAGTATTGAGGTGTGAGGACACCAGTGCTCTAGTTGAAAGCACAAACCCTTCACTACTGTTTTTATACTCAGCAAGGCCAATCTGAAAATAAAAGTGTAATTAATATTAGCAGGGCTGTCAGTGGTTTTATATTAGTCATTTCATTTGAAACATTGCCTTAAAGTGCCAAGCAAATGTCATCCGCACTTGTAAGGAAAGTTTTTCATGGTAATCCGATTTTTTGAAGGAGGGCTTTTTGTGCCAGCAGTCATGACACCCATTTGTCAGGCTCAAGGTTTTATATTTGATATTGATTTTGTTCATGAATACTTGAAGAATAAAAAGATGTTTCCATTTCCACATTTGCAGGTGTTCCTGTCTAGGACTGCACGATATATAAATCATGTAAACATTGATAACTGCATGATAACTGCATGATTTTAATACTCCAAAAGATTACAAAATGCATACGTTTTTAGGTTGATGCAGACAGCAGAGTGTGGACTGGACACATGACTGTTACATACTTGTGTCATGCTTAATGGTATTAAATGCAGTAAGTGAAGTACTCGCAAGCACAGAAAGCCGCCTCTCAGACAGCGCATGATACTCTTCCACAGCTTATATGACCATATACACAAAAAATCGGAAAATGCTTATCTTGTTGAGTATTCACATCTTAAGTGCACCGAACAGTTCAGAAAGAAATCGTGCGTGCAACACTATATTTGATCCCTGCAGGTCTTAAAGTGACAGCAGCTTAATAAACCTGATTTCATCTGCTCGCGTAATGTTGATCAGACAACAATGACAGGGGAAAATCACTCGCTGCTCTTGACTAAACTTTTGTAGCTTCGATGTGAATCGGAATATATTTAAATATTTAATTCATACAGTGAAGTCGAAGCAGTGTTTTATTTTTATATTTCATTATTCCATTTCTGTTCAATAAACCTAATGTAGGCCTACCTACCCCCCCCCCCCCCCGCTTTCTTTTTTTGCTTTTCATTTGCAGTTTTTAAATATAATTTATTAACTTAAATCGTTATCATTTTGCATATCGAGTACTGCATTATTTAACAAATTATTGCATTTTTCTTTAATGTTGTGCAGCCCTATCCTGTCTTTTTGATAGGAAAGATATTAATTTACTAGGCTGATTTGATTATTCTTTCAGCAAGCAGTAAGGATTTAGTATATATTTAGCTCTTTTTAACTATAGATAAATCTATTCCACCATCCAATGCTGAAGATTTGACTTGAAAATTAGTGCAGAAATTTTTTTTAAAAATCAAATGGAGTTTTTTTTTTTTTTTTTGTATTGGAACATTGTTGAATAAGACTCAATTAGTGTTAAAAACATTTTAAAATCTAAATTAGGCTAAAACTGTTTAGTTTAATATGAGGTCATGAGGTTATTATAGTTTTAAATTCTGAGTTTCATATTTATTTCTATTTTATTTTCGGTTTTAATTTAGTTAGTAGTTTTTATGTTTTATAGTAAATTTATATATAGACATTATATAAATTATATAAAATATAAACAAATTAAAAATTACAGGCATAAAATTCCATCCATTATTTCTCTGAAAAATTTTTGTCTCAGTTTTTTATATTGATAGTGGAAATATTACCAGTAATAACACTGAGATTTGTCAACAAATCTTGCAATGTTTCAATAGGGCATTTGTGGAAATGAAAATAAATAAATTTGGGATTGCACTTGCATATGAGCTCAGACAAGAAGCATAGGGGTGGGGGCTGAGCTAAAAGCTGGCTGGTCTCTCCGTCCTGTGCACACAAAAACACTATTATGAGTGTATGCTACAGGCCTGGGAGTTTTTCACTAGTATAGTTAGAGGTTACTTAACGTTTAGCACAGCCATGCACAGCTACTGTTTCCCCCTAAGCAACATAAACTAATTGTCATTAATTGTTCC
The DNA here is from genome assembly GCF_024679245.1 of Pseudorasbora parva. NCBI lineage: Eukaryota > Metazoa > Chordata > Actinopteri > Cypriniformes > Gobionidae > Pseudorasbora > Pseudorasbora parva. The sequence continues at coordinate 17,927,393 of NC_090175.1, read as the reverse complement.
GAACTTCGGAAATTTCATAAACTGTCACATTACTGTGGTTAAAGACAAAAGTTAGAATTCTGCCATTATTCGATCACCCTAATGGTGTTCCAAAGCTGAATGACTTCTGTGGAACACACAGCAATGTCACACTTTATATTACGTGACCTTAAATACTGTATGTACTAACATTAAATTCCTATAAGACTATGGGATATACTTTGTAACTACATTTTTTTCCTACATACTGCTAATGAGTTTGAGGTATGGTTAGGTTTAGGAGTAAGTCTATGGATCATAGGATTAGAGTTAGGTTCTGGGGTAAGGGTTTGGGTGTTAATTAAATGTTAAAAGCTTTTAAATGTAATTGCAACTCACCAACATTTATGTACAAAATATGTATGTTGAATAAAATGGTTACGTACAGTACATATTAGTTAAGGCCACCTAGTATAAGCGTAAACTTAGGTAAACTATATAGGTCAATTGTGTCCAAATAAATGTACTATCTGGAGCAAATGACGACTGAATTTTCTAGATTCACTTCACTAGATCCAATACTGAATTAAGGAGTGTCTGACCACAGCATGTAGCCTAGGCTTTTAAGTTCAAGCCCCCATGAGTTAGAAAGGAGATCTGCCTGACAGAATTATACAGCATCAAAGAGCTCTATCAACTCTATCCTCAATCTTACATAAGATACAGGGACCATCAGCGTGAGACGAGTGAATATAATCTCAGCTCTCGAAACATTAAGTACCCTGATTATATACATAGACATTGTACGGTACCACACATTGTATGGTAGAGCTTGTGCACGGATGATTGATGTGCAAACCCACCGGTGCAGAATACTAGCATATGTGCCAGACAGTTGCCAAGATATGGATCTTCAGATGGCAACCAGTGAGAACAGCATGGACATAAATATCACTGCGTCAGTGAGTAAGATGTATCGTGCGTAAATCCACCGCAGTGAAACAGTCGGAAATAAAACTGCATGGTTTGTGTTTTATAATACTTGCAGCTCACTAGGTGAGAGAGCAAAGAGACAGGAGCGGCAGCATGAAATGGACTGAGCAATGCTTATGAAGGTTTATTCCCGTTTGTTAAAAAAGATGCCGGGGAGTCACATTTGAACTGCAGAGGTGGTTCTTTCAATTCAGAAGCCTAGTGAAGAGAAAGAAAAAGAGGGACAGATGATGGTTCAGTGGCATACTATCACTGTTTAGGCAGTTAAGGCCTCACTATTCTGATAGGAATGACACAGGCCTGGTTTGTTGGTTGGATGATTGATTATAAGCAGATTGGCCTTGCTTGGAGAATAAAAACAGCAGTAAAGGTACTGTCTTTGTTTTTTGATTTTTGCAGGACTTACCATTAGTTTACTAAAAGAAAACCCCTCAGGAAGTGGCAAGTCATGCAGTCCGTGAGGGACAGGTTGTTAATGACAGGTTCTTGTTGTAAATTCAGTATGTCAGGCAGGAAATCCAATTCATTCTTATAATTTGAAACATTTAAGTAGAAGCAACTTTACTTTAAAGCTACACTGTGTAACTTTTTTAGTTTATTCTTAGCTAAAATCACTTAGTTCTTTCAAAAATATATGTGCTCATTAATGTATATTTACTTCTTTCAAGTAATAATGTATTCTCGTAATTTTAAAATAAACAATTGAAAATACATACGTGTCAGGGGTTCGGATGGCGGTCGCCATGTTGCTCATCCATATTGAAAGTACATTTGCCAAAGAGGGACATACCCGTAAATTCAAGCTTCGCTTTTCGCGTTTTTACACTCGATGGCACCGTGTCGAATGGTCGAATGTGAAGAGGAGGATTGCTTGAGGCTGCTATATGATGATGGAGGATCACTCTTAAGCCCCTTTCTAACTGCACGTCGGACCCGTAATATTCCCGGAACATTGCCGGGTCGCCTTCTGTGTGAAAGCAACCACGTCCCGGAATTGATTACCGAATTCGACCCGGGTCGGGGACCTAGTAACATTGCGGGATATGTATCAGAGTCGCCAAGGAAGCGGAAAAGAGAATTAAGACGGCAACGCGACAGGCAAATCAACAAGACAAAAGTAAATTTTGGAGTGGCCTTTCCAAGATGGAAAGAGCTCATGAGGAGCACCGATTTTAAAAAGAACGCCGACGTTGCCTGCTTTCTTCTCGACAGGTAATATTAATTCAGCCTATTTGTTTATATTGGAAGTTTTATTGTTGCTTGGCTAATTATATCATGGTGTGCTGTGCATAACACTAGAACGACGTCTATGATAGTTTTCCTTGCGTCAATGATGAAAAAGTATTGTTTACCTTAATTGTCTTTCAAACTCCCTCTGCACGCGATAAGATAGCGGTACACCAACCGGAGCAACGACGGTGAAGGGGAGCTCGCTGACTGATTAAACATTCGCCGTATCCGGTCGGCTAAACTCCGAACACATCTTCCTTTTTTAAGAATGTCTTCAGTGCCGCTCTTTGTTCTTTTCTCAGAGGAAAGCTTAACTCCAAGTCTTCCGGAGGCGCGGGCAGAGCTGATTCGAAAGACCGCCGCCGTTCGCCAGTTTCTGTGTTTACTAGAAGACTGTGTTACTAGAAGCACGCAAACGCAACTCGGCCGTCGTCATTATGGCCCCGCCCGCCGACTCTATAGCCTACCTACACGATGTGATTGGGCCGTCCAGATTCTGAGGAATACAGCTCAGATAGGAATTGAGAGTTGCTAGACCACACTTGCGGGCAAATTAAATTTGCTGCCGCTAGGGTGCGTCTAGATTTCTAGGCTAGGCCATTGTAGGAGTTGAAACGAAATCGAAATTGAGAGGAACAGAAACTATTATTCACTAGATGGTCATATACCTTTTCACCACTAGATGGGGGAAAATATCCCACAGTGTAGCTTTAACGTTAAACTAAATAAATGTGTGCTATAATTAGGCGCATGACATAAGAGGCGCCGGCGAGATCACGTGGATTTTTTCCTGATAACAGCAGAAACAATTTTAAAAAAATTTGAACAAAACATACTTTTTGTTCATACAGATAAGATTTCCTCAGCATCATTCAAAACTTTTAAGGGTTAGTTTTACTTGTAAAAGGGGTTAATTTTATTTGTGTAAACTTACAATAACAGTAAAATAAAGAAAACAAACAGGATGCGCTTTCTGTGAACTGAAGCGCGTCAGAAAAATGAACTGAAAACTCAAGAGTATAGGCTACTTGCCTCAAAGACATGAGAAGCATATATATCTATAGAAAACTAGAAATTTTTACTTTTAAATAAACCAATTCAAATGGAAAACAAATACTGCAATTTGTATGATGTGAGCATCTCTCTAGATGAGTACACTACACTGCAGAGATGGTGAGTCAGCATCATCAACTTCATCTTTGCAGCCGACACGGACTCAGAAAACACTAGTTTATTAATACATAATCAAAATGTCTCCTTGCTGTTTTTTCATAATAATTACTTTTGCCGGTGCCTGTGCTGCAAACTTCATGTGTGCACTTGAGGGCATCTGTGTCGGGAAGTAACTAGCATGTAATTTGATTATGTAATTTAATTACAAAATAAATGTAACTGTAATCAGTTACAGTAACTGAGAAAATATGTAATTAAATTAGTTACTTATGAAAATATTGCTGATTACAAAGGGGGTTATATATATTTTCTGTAAAAAGATAGGATACATTGAATAATATGAATTTGTTTGCCTGTGTTTGATGTGCATGATACCTCCTGCCATTTAAAGTCTGTTTAGTAAAGCAACACTATTCTGATGCTTTTGATTGGTTCTCTTATTTGAATTTGCAGCGCATCTGCCAATTACAGCAATCCACATTGTCGCTGAAAGCTTAAGGCTATACCTATCTGAGAGTTGCCAACATGGCAAGTGATAAAAATGTGTTTCAGTGCTGGAAAATTAAAAGTAATCTAAAAGTAATTAAATGTTATCAGTTAGATTACTTTAATAAAGTAATTGAAAAGTTACACTACTTATTACATTTTAAATAGGGTAACTTGTAACCTATTGCATTTCCAAAGTAACCTTCCCAACACTGGCTATAGGAATATTCTGCTCCTAGTATATATTTAAGTAATTAAATCAGTATAAACATGTTGTTAGTCAACTAATGGCTTAAATGAACGACTACTAGTTGTCTAGAAACATCTTTAGTCGGGGCAGTCTTAGCTACATGTTTAGTGTTATGAAGAAACATGCACACACATGGGCGTATTCTGTCCTTTGTTGGCCCTGTTAATGGCATTCTTTCCTGACAAAACCCAACAGTGTATATTCAACAGACAATGTCTTCTTCTTGCAGTCTCGCTCATCTCAAACAGAGAACCATTGTGTCTCGCTAATTCGCTGACCACCCCCTGGCCATGGTCAGTGACACCTAAAGCACTAGGACTGTATCTAGCTTTATAATACACACACAAAACAGTAAATAACTGTTATGACAGACACCCATGTGCCCAGGCACATTTGTCCGAAATCCCTTTTGTTCTCTTACAATTACTAGTTGTCCATTTCCCTGCTTCCTTATTTGCTGTCTGCAAGATTAATGAAATATTTACTTTGTGCATCGTTCTGGAAGATGTCCTAGATAATATAAACTACCGGTTTTAACTTTCACTTGCATTATGAATTATTCCAGCAAGACGTTATAAACAAATTAAAATTGTGAATTATATCAGTTAGTTATTAATACAATTTGTCACAACCGGGGTCAGGATTTTTGTTTTGTTTTTTTGGCTAGTGTCTCTTTCATTCACATAATTAAAAAGTTTAGTCATTTTTAAATGTCTCATTCAAGTGAGATACAAAGCAATGGTTTAATCTGCTTCACTAATACAACCTGTCTCAATATTTGACTTTACCTCAGTTTACCTTGTCATTTTCTTATACATTCCTTTGAATTTCATTGACAGCTTTATCAAAGGAACTAGCTATTAGCCCTCAACCTTCTATGGAAAAGCCAGTACAGAGTCTTTTGACTACCTTCAGATTACATCACCATTTAATTGTGTCCAAATGTTCACAGAATTCCACTCTCTGACGTGAGACAGGTTGTTAAGCAAAGTGTTTAGCTTGGCTTTTATAGTACCAGGTCTAGACATTTTTTTTTTTTTTTTTGATGAAATGTCATATCTGCACCCCAACCTGGTATACTTCACTGTGATTACAAAGGAAACTTTTTGAGTGTAGACCATTTCTTTACTTAAGATGGAGCAAGCCTTCACGAATATTGGTTTTACAGCCTATCTATCAGAAAGTTAACAATCCTGAATGAATACAGCACTATAACATGTCTTTCTGTCTCGCTGATCTTTGAAATTGAAAGCCTCCATTACTAGTAATTGCACGTTGAGACAAGTTTATTCAATGGAATGTTTATATTTCAATATTTTATCTGTGCGTTCATTGGAATGTATTGTTTTCTCTCTACAGATTTGTGCGGTGTGTTTGGAGGAATTCAAGCAGAAAGATGAGTTGGGAATCTGCCCGTGTAAACATGCCTTTCACAGAAAGTGAGTACCTTGACATATGTTGTTTTCTAAAATAGCAGCACCAAACAAGTTTGGCAGTCTGTTTGTTTGAGCGACCCCGATCGGGCCAAAAACTGACATTAGAGTTTGAGGTTGGACTACCTGTTTGAAGAACAGTGGCAGACAGGTCGTGTTGGACAATTGAACAAGCCATTGTGATTCTGCTAGTGGCAGATATTACATCAGTTACACACGTATAAAAAGGTACCTAAATTCAAATTGTGCAGTTTATATGGTTTCGAGCGTGCTGATAACTGTGCACTGCCATTGATCTAGTTGAAATGTGTCTGACTCGACCATCTTCTCATTCGCCCCTTTGTGAAACATTTGCACTGGGCTGTATGTCAGAGTAAATGCCAAAGTAAATGTCAGAGCAATGCTTGGACACTTATCAGAGGGTCTGGGAGCTCTCTGTTCTTTTTAAACATTTCAACATTTTAGTTTGCCTCTCTAGGAATCCAGCCAAATGTTAGAGCATTAATGGGTCATTGAAATCATATATATTATATACTATACTGTGTGTATTTATACATACATGTGCAGTATTTATCCTTTTGATTGATCATTCAAAACCTAACCTTTCATTGAGGTGAGGAATGTAAAATCGGGGGGAAATCACATTATCAAATAATTGTTTTCCAAAACACATTGGCCATAATTATTGACACCCCTAGAAAGTATATCCCCATTAATATTACATTTTCTTAGCACACCAGGTTGACTAGGAACATGGAATTGTCCAGCTGTGACGTCTTGTTCCACAGGAGTATAAATATGAGGAAACAAAAGCAAAATTCCCCTAATAATTCATTATAATGACATGTCTATATTGTCTTAATGCACAGCCAAAGATTGTCCAAGAATGGACAATGAACAGATGGAGAATTGCAGAGATTATTTGAGTCTTGCAGTCAGAAAACCTAAAAAATATATTAAACAACCCCTACATCACCACATGTTGTTTTGGAGGGTTTCAAGAAAAAAACATTCTTGCTCATCTAGAAACAAAAAACAGGTTTGGTTGTCAAACGTGACTGAAAATTTAAAAAAGGACCTGGTTCTGTAGTCATATGAAACTATAAAAAGATGCCTGGATGCCAGCTGAACTCAGCCTTGCCCACAACATTTGAGCTTGGGCGGTTCGGTCTGGCCTTGATCCATAGAGGAGTGATTATGCCCGAACAGAAACTGTTCGGACCAATGAAATCATCAGGGCGGGCTTTAGACGATGATGGACAGATGATAAACAGTAACTAATCATCCACATCATCAAAGGCGCTTGGATTATATTTGTTCAAATCCTAAACGGAGAGCTTGTTTGTATATGCATTCAACTTCACAATTTCTCTCTGAAATTATGATCATGTTGGTAAGTAAATGTGTATCCTTAAATTCTTTCTTTCTTTTTTTACAACACCGGCAAAGATCATTTATTCCAGTGCGCGTGCAGACAGGGTTGCCAAGTTTTTACAACAAAACCCGCCAACTACTTGCCCTAAACAATAGCTTCTCAGGGGGTTCCCCGGAAAAAACGGCATTTGGGGGGTAAAATATGTGTTATTTTGGTAAAGGTTGCCTGCTAAAATTTGCATTCATGGGTCTATATATCATATAATTATCACTTCAACAAGCAGAAATGGAAAATAACCCGTAGAAAAAACGCGGACTTGGCAACACAGTGCAGTTGAGCTCTGTTGACATTTGACATATAACGTAAGACGTCGCTTCGTTGCTCTGATTGGTTGTAGGTCCAATTGATGTCTTTCCTGGTTTGTTTGAAACACGCCCCATAATTACAGCCCAATGGAGCAGTATTCAAACATTTATACAAAGTACCCCATGGTAAAGAATATAGCTGAATCTTTAATGTTGAGATCCTATTTTTTTTGCTAGAGGTCCTGGACATCTTGTTCAGATACATGATGGATTCTAGCAAATACCAACAGATAAACAATCTAAACCTGACAGCATCTGCTAGAAATCTAATAATGGGCCGTGGTTGGATCTTCCATCAGGACAACAATACAAAACAAACATCAAAATCAACACACGGATGTGTCACTGACACAAAATGAAGCTTCTGCCATCACCATCCAATGTTCCCTGACCTGAACCCTATAGAAAATGAGCTGGGAATCTGAAGGATCTGGAGAGATTCTGTATGGAGGAATAGTCTCTGATCTCTTGTCAGGTGTTCTCCAAACTCATCAGGCATTATAGAAGAAGACTCAGAGCTGTTATCCTGGGGAAAGGAGGTTACAAAAAGTATTTCATAAAAGGGTGCCAATAATTATGGCCAACGAGTTTTGGAGAAAAGCATTAATCCCCTACAGGTTAGATGTTTGCAAATTGTTTGAATGATAGATCAAAAGGATAAACAATGCATTTATTTTTATTTCTGATCATATTTACCAGGGGTACCAATTATTCTGACCACAACTGTAGGCCACGAGGGTGCTAGCTGATGAAAATTAATAGACATGACTACATGAAACAATATGTGATACTATGTATCATTTGCACATCACAGAGAGAGATAGATAGATAGATAGATAGATAGATAGATAGATAGATAGATAGATAGATAGATAGATAGATAGATAGATAGATAGATAGATAGACAGACAGACAGACAGACAGACAGACAGACAGACAGACAGACAGACAGACAGACAGACAGACAGACAGACAGACAGACAGACAGACAGACAGACAGACAGACAGACAAACAAACAGAAACATACATATTATGGACTGATTACTATTGATATACCTCTGTCAAATCACCCAAAAATCCCTACATCCAGACTGTGTCAGTAGTTAAATGTAGACTTCTGTATCATAGATCTGTTTGTGTACCTGATGGGACCAACACGGCCTAAAATAGAACTGTGCTTACAGTGAATTATTCATCAGAGCAGAGATGCCAACATCTCACTCAGACTAACCTGAGATTCAGTCTCACATACCACATGGGCTTCCTCCAAGGAGACGCCCAGCTTCGCCAACACAACCAGGCCTGAGATATCATATGAGATCACTTTTGACTTGCTACCAGTTGTAGTTCGGGTTAGTGGAGCCTGTTTGTAGTGGGCAGATTCAGAAACTCTGCTGTGATCTGGGAAATGTTAAGCATAAATTTATCTAGTTTGCCTTTCATGCCTTCCACATTCTCTGTGTCTCCCTCAGGTGCCTTATCAAATGGCTGGAGGTGAGGAAGGTATGCCCGCTGTGTAACATGCCCGTCTTGCAGCTGGCCCAGCAGCAGAGCATGTCTGAACCTGTGCCCCCAACGCAGCAGCCACTGCCCGGGGTGGAAAATCTGGTGTAACCCCTCCTGTTTCTCCTCAAAATTTGACCACCACTACCTTCACACTCCCTCCTGTACAGGTACACGCTCATATCCAAGGACAGGCCGCAGGATTTGTGCCCGGAGCCACGGTGACGTGTGACCTGCATATGTTCCTGTCCTGCCTTGGTGGATCTATAACGGATTTTTTTCCAAATTACAATAATAGATGATTTACTCCATCAGTTTTATTTGGGTTTAGCTTTTTTTCCTGTGGGATAATGAAGACGAATTAAGTTTACATGGCCAAGTCATGTTTAAAGTAACTGTTCCACACCAAAGCACTTTTCTGAGGACATCAGTGAAAGGCAAAAAATACAAGGACTAAAACAAAATAACAACGTTAAAAACAAAAAAAAAAATACTTTTTAACTGTTTTTTTTTAACAAGCACTTTACACAAAACTCAAACTTAGTTGCTTGTGCTAGTAGCAAGATCTTGTTTTATATTTTATGATTTCAAACTATTTTTTAGTTGATGTACACAGAGCAAACCATTGGTATTATTTTCATTAGAGAGGGTTATGTTTATACTGTATATTAAAGGGACAGCAGCTCTCCAGTGTGTATATGTTTGTTTGTTTGTGTGTGGCGGTCAGTAGAACGGCTGTATTGGTAGATACGGTTCGCTGCGACCTTTAGCTGGTGCCCAAAACAAATGTGAATGCAGAGTTCGTGTTCTTACGGTCAGGACGTGACCCAGCAGTATTTGATCTGTGTTCTGTGGACGCCTTTATATTTGACATGCTTTTTAACTTAGGACTGTTAAATACACACAAACACACACACGCACGTCTGTAGCTTTTTTAAGGCTGTATTTGATGAGAATTTAAAAAAATGCAAAAGAAAAAAACAGGAGTGTTGCACAATATCACGATAGATGTCGTTTCAAATCTATGATTTCCGTTTAACTTCCAAACATGAATGACATTTTTTTTATATAACCGAGACTTAGAGAGACTTCTATACCTTCATTACCTATCCATTCCCCTACAACTTCAAAAGGATCCAACCTCTAGAAGATCCAAAAATGTCATAAAAGGCATAAAAATAATCAATCAAACGGTCTAATTCAAATCCAAGTCTTCTGAAGAGACACGATGGCTTTATATGATAAACAGATTCACAATGACGTGCATATTGTAGTAAACACGGACATGCAAATTCTTGTGTGACGCGCAAGTAAATGTTGGATGAACTAACCGTTTACAGTTTGGGAATAGTCATTTTGACACTTTCTTGCGATTAGAACTGGCATTGATAATCTGAGAGAGATGAGTGTAGAGAGACAACGAATGCCTGCATTCAAAGAGCTAATGCGTGAGGAGGAAAAAAGTATCGCCATTTGTATCGAATTATGACACAAATGTATCGTTGAGTGTATCGTTACACCCAAGCGTCAACCTCTCAGTCTGCTTCCTAGCTCAGTAGTCAGGGACACTGATCAGGTTGTCAGCCCATTGACTGATTCACTGATCAGTGCTCTGACCACTGAACTAAGGAGCTGATTGAGACGCAGCCCGATAATACGGAAGTGACTTAAACTGCAATTCATCGACTGGCCACTGGAGACAGGCTCCAATAGGGTGTCACTTAAATGGCCATTTTTAAATCAGAAAAAAATGTTTACAGCCTTGTACAAAAATTGGTTTTGGTCTATAGAGCTAATTTTGCTCTTAACAATTATATTAAGCCTTAAAGTTCTGCATAATTAAGGCCGTGGCCACTTAAGTGACTGGTGGATTGCCTGCTGACACTACTAGCCGTTTATCTGCTGTCTATGAGTCCTCCCACGGTTATCTGGGAGTGACCCGCTGCCAAGATGGCGACAGCCGGCTCCGCCCACTTTGGGCTTTAAAAATGCTGTTTAGAAACCTACAGGTGACGTCACAGACACTATGTGCTTTGTTTTATACAGTTCTGTGGTTACCCCTAAAAAACACTACCGTCACTCTTAGAGTTTATTAGATATTCTAAATAATTGTCCAACCTAGTCTAAATAACTGATAATTACAGGCCTATAAATAATAGGCTACCTTTAATTTTGTAAGGAACTTGCAGACCCCCTGCAATACGTATAACTTTGGGAACGGCTGCCATTAACCTCTCCTGTTTCCACTAACTGTTCATAGTTGAAGCATTAGTCAGTTGCTGGCTTCCCCATCCGCACAGTGTTTTTTCAGTTTGTTCGTCAGCTGCCTAGTTCTGCAGATGTGTTATAGTTAAAGGAAATGGTTCCAAACAAGGTGTTAACCAAATTTAAACCGAACAAAATGTCCCAAAGTAGGGTTTTGCCATTGAGTAATTATTATTCCATAAATCGCCTATAGGTTTTATGTGCCAGGTGCTTTTTTGGGGGATGTATTATATTTTCTTAGTTATCCCAAATCTCCCGTGAAGCTGTGGGTCAATTCAAAGCTGCAAATGTGTGTGCTTGTTTTTGTGAAATATGGCACAAATGTGTATAATGACATGGGTATGACATGGCTATTACAAGGAGAGGGTGAAACTTTTCAAAAGGCTTATAAATTATACAGAATGAGTTTTTTGAGAAAGTAAAAATGCAGAATGTTTCCTGTGATGGGTAGCTTTAGGGGCAGGGGCAGTATAGGGGGATAGAAAATACGGTTTGTACGGTATAAAAACCTACTGTATAATTACGCCTATGGAATGTCCCCACATTTCACAAAAACAAACGTGTGTGTCTGTGTGTGTTCATACTGGATCTCATATTGTGCTACATAGCTTCCTAAAAATATACTTGGCTTAAAGCCCTAGATCTGTCTCCAACAAATATTAATAAATGTAATGCCTCTCGAGCGAGGCAAATCAAACCAGACACGCTACAGAAACAACCTCAGATCTGACTAGAAGTCACTGAGATTGGAGAATGCCTTCAGTACAGACCCAGCTGACATTCACAGTCTAGTCTAGTATCATTCCGGCATCTTTCAGCTTGTCAGTGAATCAGCCCAGCACTTTGTAACACAGAATCCTCAGCCACTATGATCAATGATGCAGTCAGCAGGATGGGGCGTTCTTTATTCTCCATAATAGAATGGAAGCTCTGGCTCTTTCCTGCTCTATAGTACTCGTTTTTCCCCCATCATACTAACCTCCTAGGGTCTGGCTGGGTCTCGGTTCCCTTCACGTTAAGGCAGTCTAGAAAAAGATGTATATCATCACACTTTTGGGCTGGCCAAAACACAAGAAATGATGCCAAATACATGTTGTTGCTGAGTAGAATTATCTGACACGAGTAATGCTTTATATAAACCCAAACTAAATCTGAATGAGTGCTGTCTGGTCGTGGATCGAATGTTGCAATACTCATTCATTGCCAAGCAAACTGCCCAACATGTTCTGCAGAGTCTTTGTTTTTTTGTTGCTTTTTGAGAGGCTAGATTCAGACTGTGAATTAAGTTAAGCTTATTTAATGAGTTTTTATTTTTTATTTATTTTTTTTGCGCATTTGCTGAGTGTGTGAAGAAATTCTTGTGCATAATATCTAAACAAAACAAAAAAAGAAACATTGTAAAAAAACAAAAACAAAGAGAGAAATAATAAGGCTTTTTTATTACTTCTTTTGGTTTGCTCTGGTACTTTGTCTTAACAAAGTGTAAAACACTGAGGGTTCCCTTTAGACTTGTAATTGCTTATCATGGACAAATATTGTTCAATTGTGAGTCCTAAATTAGGATCTCTCCTTCATCTTTTTGGCGTTTGTAACACAGCAGGTCTTAAAGAGTCACTCTGATCACGAATGTATACATATAGAGAGCTGTGGTTCGACTGTGTCATTATAATGTGAAAGTAGTTGATTGTGTCGAAAATCGAGTTATGTCACTGCACTTTTCATATTCTTCCGTTTTGATGGTATTGCTGCCTCTTCCGTTGAGGCAGAGCTGAAATGGGGTTAAAAAAAAAAGTCTTATTTATTGTGTGCTAAGGTTAAAACCCATAACATTTCAATAGTATGTTCTAACAGTTCTAATTTAGTGATAATGCAGATTAGGCACAAAAAAGGCTTTGTTGACAGTTTAAAGCAATTTCAATATCCAAACTCGGTCTGAAAACATATCTAGAAAGTTAAATGAGTGCGTGTATACAGGAGGTAGTCCTCAAGCAGATTGGGAATGTTGTTAAGCGATAGGTTACATTTTTGCTTAGCATATTCAAACTGTTGTTTTTTTGTTTTTGTTTACCGATTATTACTGAGAGTGCCATATCTGGTTGACCAATTGTATTTTCGAAAGACAAAAATAGTATTTCAGTTGCAACTTTACAACTTTTGTTTGTTCCTAACAGCTTTTTAGACTAGAAAGCATTTTATGTCTAGTCTTTCTATGACTAGAAAGCATTTTATTGTGGTGGAAAAAAGGCTGTTGGGAAGAAATTGGCAGTATTTCTGTAAAGTAGTGGTTATTTCGTAGAACGTGGTCAAGAGTCACTAAGGCACATAATGTAATTCAAACATTGTTTTTTTTTTTTTTTTTTGATACATGATTACTATCAAAACTAAACTGCCAATTTATCAACTATTCCAAAGTCGTTGTGAGCCACGATGAAACTTTTAACTTCCTTCTCTTTTCCCCACATCACTCTTTTGCCTCCTTCTGAGATGACCTAATATCGGCCCATCCCTCACCGTTGTGACCTCACAGATGTAAACATTAGCCCCGCCCCGCCCCGCCCCGCCCCTTCCCCTCCCAACACTTGTCTTGTTTTAACACTGCTAATGTTTGTGAATCTCACAAACATGTTTGTATAAGTAAGAATTCTGCAGCAGAATATTTTCTGTATAGTATTTGTAAACTATATTTTTGTATATTTAATCAACATTTTGAAGAAAATGTAAAAAAAAAAAATGCAAATATGCTTCTTTTTTTGCTAATTTTGTGTTATATTCATTAAAATATGTTGCATGTGACTGACTTGAATTGTAAATAAAGTTGCCAAGTTTTTGAAATAAAGAATATCTGTTGTCTTTCTTCAGTTTGAAAAAAACTAATTTCTTCAAGATCTTCGCTGTATTACAATAAATGTAGATTGGGGGGTAGTGTGATAAGCTGTGTCAAGTCCCCCTGCGGTAAAAATCGTTTTTTTTTTTTTTTTAAAGTTGATTTTATGTCTATGTGCTGTTTTTAATATACTTTGTGATAAACAAAAATATGATCATTGATAAGGAGGCAGGCTTCAGCATATCATTAACTATGATCGCTCTGAAGCAGGGGAGTCTCAAGAGAAGCCAAGTTATACTTGTATATTTTTCTGTTGATATGAAAAACAGTGCACATTTAGCAAGTGATATATGTATATAATGTATATTACGATGTTATGATGAACCATGTCTTTCTCCACTGATGTTTTAAGTTGTTTAAGGCATTTCTAAGGATGCTGATTTTCAGAAGGCAGAGTGAGATAACATTAACACTAACATTACAGTTTTTGTTCAGCACAATTGATAAAAAGAAAGGCTAATTTTGTCAAAACACTACACACGATTCACACATCCACACACATACAAGTAGCAGAACAACAAACATCCATCAAAATTTTACAATAATAAAAATAAAAATAAAATTTTTTGATGAATTTACAGTCCATATTGATGAATATTTGGTGCTCTCAATCTTAAACAGGCCAAATTTCTACTTTTCAAATTATATAATCTAGGTTGGATTATTTTTCAGAGATATTGTTAAAGTAAAAGGATATTGACCAAAACAGTCCTGTACATTGATTAAAATATTTATTTCTCTTCCCATTGTAAAATCCTTTGATTCATTCATGTATTTTCCGAGGTGAGTTTTTTATTTATGTGCTGAGGTTGGCCTGAACTCTCAGTCCTCAGGGTTGCATGAATCTTCTTTGTCCATGTCCTATTCCAGATCTAAATCTTCACCCTCAGCCTCTCTACACTCTTCTCCTCTCTCCCCCCTCTTCCTCTCCCTCCCTCCCCCTTTCCCCTCTTTCCTTCCCTTCCCCCCTCTTATCCTCTCTTCTTCTCTCTTCCCCTTTGATTTCTTATAGTGCGTACCTCTGATTGTCGAGTTTACATTTAAGAACCCATGATGGCTGAGTTTGATCAATTGGTTAATATACAGTAAAAAATATTGTTGGTTTTACTTAAAAATTAAGTAACCTGATTGACTCAATATATTATTGTATCTGAACCACATAAAAAATGTGATAAATCACACACAAAATGTGAAAAATATCATTTGGCATGTTTCACTGCGTCATCACTAATAAAACACAATTACCCACTATGCTAAATCTTTTAATAATATTTGAATAAAGGTTGTCGATTCTCAAAAATGTTCATTGTTTTTCAATCAACTCAAAATGTTAAGGCGACCAGGTAACTTATTTATATATATATATATATATATATATATATATATATATATATATATATATATATATATATATATATATATATATATATATATATATATATATGTGTATGTAAAAAAATATTTAAAAAATAAGTTACCTGGTTGCCTTAAAATTTTAAGTTAATCAAAATTTTACAAAAAAAATAGTTATACAATGAACATTTTTGAGAATCAAAAACCTTTATTCAAATATTATTAAAAGATTTTATAAGCAAATTGGGTAATTGTGTGTTTTATTTGTGATGACGCAGTAAAACATGCCAAATTGTGATTTTTTTATGTTTTATCAAAATTTGTATGTGGTTTAAATACAATAATATTTAGAGTTTCTATTTATTAAACCAATTTTTTATTGTATCAACTCACAATTTTACTTTCAATAAACTCAAAATTTTAAGGCAACCAGGTTACTTACTTTTTGAAGTTAAATCAACAATATTTTTGTTTACAGTGTGTGTATATATATATATATATATATATAGAGAGAGAGAGAGAGAGAGAGAGAGATAGAGAGAGAGAGAGGGAGAGAGAGGGAGAGGGGGAATTTTTTTGTTTGTTTTTTTCACAGTGTAGGGGTGGTATTTTGGCAGTGCCTTGAAATGGCAAAGAAGTGACATCAGGTTAGATTTCTGTGTCTAAGTTAGAGTAAGTGTTTAGTGTTTTGTAACAAGTGTGAGGCTGTAATTAATCGGGTCAGGTCGTTTAGTGGAATTTGTTTTGTTTGTTTAGGTTTATCCCACCCCTCTCATACCGATTACAATTTCTGTTTGGTTTTTATTCTGACTGAGGTGTTTATGTGGAACATTTTCATTTGGACATTTACATTGGAATTGCTCATGTAAACGCACCTAGTTTGAACAATTGTGCTGTGCATGTCATTTTAGTGTGTTAGCAATTGGGAAAAAACTGTAAATGCAGCAAGAGTGTAGAGTTACATTCAAGCTATTTTAAGGCATGGAGAGAAAAAAATATCAGAGGAATAAAAAACCATTTAAATATGTATTTTTGGGTATCAAAGATTAGTTTTAAGGGATAGAATTATTAACTACAGGGTGACTTTAAGTTGTCCTCTAAGCAAGAAAAATGGTTTAATATTCTGAATATTGAGAGACAAAATAGCTTTTAGGTCCAATTTCTATTTTTAAGTCTGAAAAATAAGTAAATAAATAAATAGAAGTAATTCATGATTTTTAGTAAATAATTGACATACTTTATTCACTGGTGACTGACATAAATATCTGATATTTTTAGACCTGTATAAATATTGTATTAAATATGGACATATATTGATTATTTCGACTTTTATCAAAAATGTATGCTCCTCTTGACGGAAATAAATGTCGTGATGTTAATCACAACTATATCCCCTGAGATTTTAAGTTAATAAATTAGGTCAAATATAAAATTAAATCAATAATAATAATATTTTCAGTTCTCTGAGATTAATGATCACATGTGGGTAAATTAAATATTTAATATTTTTTAGTAATCTTTTAATTTAAACAAAATTATTTTAATAATAAATATAGTTAGGCTGTTTTTGGAAAGAGTTGATACAGTGTATCTGTCTTTTATAAATCTAATAAAACGTAAGCCTTTTTTTGTGAAAATGTAAATAGTCCTATTAGTTACTAACTCGAGTTAAATATTAGTCCGAAAGGCCAATAACACTCTTCTGCCCTCCAGCCTACTGACCCACTTCAGTTCACTCTCAGTGCTCATCAAACACAACACAATGCCCTCCGCAGATAAGCCCACAGGAGAACAAGAGCTTATCGCAACTGTACACAAATAAATACACACAACTATCAGTTTCTTTTCTTAATTGACAATCCTCCTGAGAACTTGTATTTGTATCACACACACAAACTTCCACAGACATGAATCTAACACCTACGGTGTGATAAAACAAAGTTTATATGTAAACAATTATGTAGCTATATTATACTAGGTGTAACTAAATAACCCTGATTCCCTGAATCATTTACTAAATCAATAGGACATGACTCAGTGAAGTGTACAGACCACAATATTTTCTGCTTGCTTAAACTGTGCACTACTGGCCTCTGGTGGACACTGTGGTGTAATTAATGTCAAATTTATATTTTCTATGTTTGAAATAAAAATGCGCAAACAGGACAGTGCACAATTGACAATGATCAGCCCTCAGCAAAATGCTCAGGTCACGACAAAATGTGCTTTTACATGTTGGTCCAAATATAATAAAAGTCCTCTAATGATAGGCCACAGCCTGAGGTTGCACTTAACTTATCGTTGCATTTTATTTACATTTACACAGATTTCTGTTTTTTATGTTTACCCGTGTATGTTGGGAGAAGAGTGTATGTTGGAAGTCTGTAGTCTACTTGTAACAATCGAAAATTGGTGCCAAAAGTAAATTATAATAAAAGGAAAATTGGTTACTCTTCACAATTAGCTTCCATTAGTTAACATCAGATAACATGAACCGATGCTAATGCTAATTTAAAAAAAATGTACTAATAGGTAAGCCTATCAAACTTTATATTTGTTAATAGTATTTAATGGATCTGCACTAGCATGAACAAACTATAAGCTGTTGTATTTATTAACTAAACTTGACAATGGTTAATACTGTAACGGCTCATTGTTTATTAATATTAGTCAATGCATTACCGGATTGAGCCTTATTGCAAAGTGTTACCAAATAATCGTTCTTGGCAATAGGACCCAGGGACAGACTTTCGTCCTTTATATTTGAGTGAATTTCTCTGACACCACACATATCATTGTTTTGTCTTGTAAAGAGCACAGGCTTTTCACTGATACCAAAATGATAGCAAATGTTTTTGAATTTCACAACGACAGCTGCGTCTCCTTGGACTTTGAAAAGACTGACATTAATTTAGAGATACAATGTAACACTATAGAGATACAATGTAATGTGTTTTGTAATTTTCATTTAAATCTGACTAATTATTGAATTATTTGTCGTAAATCAACTTCTCAGGGAATTTTTATTTTATTTTGTTTTTGATGTTTCGAACCCAAAATGATATTGTGTTTCAAATCAACATGGATTTCACACATGCCCTCGTTCATCAGGTATTTAGGGAGGCATAGGTAAATAGGGAAATAATTTATATTTCAATATTCTTATGAAATAGTAGATATCGTTATGAAAATCTTGCCAATTGCTACTTCCATTATTACACTTCTTTTTTTCATTACATGTTGCACCAAGAACACATTAATATGCAAATTAGAGACAATATATACGTAGATACGTTGTATATAATGGGAAGACCTGCTTATGGCTATTTTACATAAAGCTAAATTATACATCAAATAATTTGGTTTTACATATATATTTCATAACATAGTTAAAAATCACCTTTGTACAAAATTTGGTATACAAATCCTGAAACCTAAAAACTGATTGGTGATAAAAAATAAATAAAGGTTCTTCTCATTTATTTATTTTAAATTGAGTCCAGGTGCCTTCTACAGAGGACAAATCATGACATTTGAAGAACATTTTAAAAAGTGTTATTTTCACACACACTTGGCAAAGAAAGCTCAATCTGATTCTGAACAAAAATAGATAACTAGTCTCCCCCATGTGGTTTTAATGAATGAATGTGCATTATGACTCAAAGCTGTAGTTTAGAACTTGAATTGTGACGAGGTAAAGTATATCCTGAGCAGACGAGACATGCTAAAGCAACTATATGAAATCGTTTTTCTTCTGTATGCATTCTTGTCTTCGTTTTGAAAGTTTTTAAGACACATTAGTGTCAATGAAAATGTGCCGCATCTCACCTGGTTTGGAAATGTCAAAGTCCTAAATTGATGCACCAGTGTTTTGAATCAAATAACACAAAGATGTGTGGACGCTTGCCAGAAAGCAATGACCTGGAGGTGATTGATGATGGCGATATCTGGCTTGAGTCTGCAGTGTCTGAAGGAACCAAGGAGACCAATCAATTGCAGTTCTAAAACATACAAAACAGGGAAAAAAGAAAACAGCTGGAAAAAGAAACTTCTAAACCAGATGGGCATGCAAATAATGCAATCATTTTTTTCTGAATTTCTGACTTTGCAGTTTAACACGATAAAGTCTTACAGCTTATTATAAAGGATCAATGTGATTTTCCCAGCAAGACATGTTCCTGGGTTATGTTTTACTCATCCTGGAGCAACATTCTTGTCAGAAAAAATGTAAACCTAACCACATAACTACCCCTAAACCTAACCCTACCTATAAGTTATCCCTAAAATCCCTGAAATAATAGGTGAGCTTAAACTTGAAATAAACTAAACGTGTCCCTCAAATCTGATTGGGTGATTAGAATGTCGCTCCAAGTGTAAAGGTCAAGGTTATAATCTGACTCATTTTACAGATTATTACAAAGAGAGCAGCTGTAAAGTTCAAGTTTCTCATTGTTCCGCACAGAATGCTGCCGGCTGATTCAGTCTCCTGCGGCAGGACCCAAGCCAGTCAATTGGTTTGGAGGAAATCCTGCTTCAATCACGGAGCCTCCGATCAGCTAATAATGACTTTGAAGTAATTCTTTACATTACATTTTTTATGCATTCATTTTTAAATGTCATTTGTTTATTCTGACACAATTATGATGTCAAATCTCTTCTAAGTGTAACGCATGTAGACACCTGTAGCACCCAGATTCCTGTATTTTGTTAAAGGCCACCTTTAAAACAGAAGAAACTATTAAGAAAATATATTTATAAGAAAATATTATTTATTTCGGTGATGCAATGCTGAATTTTCATTATGAGAGTGTGCGTGTATGCATGCATGCATGTGTGTGTGTGTATAATATATATATATATATATATATATATATATATATATATATATATATATATATATATATATATATATATATATATATATATATATATATATATATATATATATATATAATCAGCATATTAGAATTTATATATATATATACAGTCTTGTTCAAAATAATAGCAGTACAATGTGACTAACCAGAATAATCAAGGTTTTTAGTATATTTTTTATTGCTACGTGGCAAACAAGTTACCAGTAGGTTCAGTAGATTCTCAGAAAACAAACAAGACCCAGCATTCATGATATGCACGCTCTTAAGGCTGTGCAATTGGGCAATTAGTTGAATTAGTTGAAAGGGGTGTGTTCAAAAAAATAGCAGTGTGGCATTCAATCACTGAGGTCATCAATTTTGTGAAGAAACAGGTGTGAATCAGGTGGCCCCTATTTAAGGATGAAGCCAACACTTGTTGAACATGCATTTGAAAGCTGAGGAAAATGGGTCGTTCAAGACATTGTTCAGAAGAACAGCGTACTTTGATTAAAAAGTTGATTAGAGAGGGGAAAACCTATAAAGAGGTGCAAAAAATGATAGGCTGTTCAGCTAAAATGATCTCCAATGCCTTAAAATGGAGAGCAAAACCAGAGAGACGTGGAAGAAAACGGAAGACAACCATCAAAATGGATAGAAGAATAACCAGAATGCCAAAGGCTCAGCCAATGATCACCTCCAGGATGATCAAAGACAGTCTGGAGTTACCTGTAAGTACTGTGACAGTTAGAAGACGTCTGTGTGAAGCTAATCTATTTTCAAGAATCCCCGCAAAGTCCCTCTGTTAAAAAAAGGCATGTGCAGAAGAGGTTACAATTTGCCAAAGAACACATCAACTGGCCTAAAGAGAAATGGAGGAACATTTTGTGGACTGATGAGAGTAAAATTGTTTTTTTTTTTGGGTCCAAGGGCCACAGGCAGTTTGTGAGACGACCCCCAAACTCTGAATTCAAGCCACAGTACACAGTGAAGACAGTGAAGCATGGAGGTGCAAGCATCATGATATGGGCATGTTTCTCCTACTATGGTGTTGGGCCTATTTATCGCATACCAGGGATCATGGATCAGTTTGCATATGTTAAAATACTTGAAGAGGTCATGTTGCCCTATGCTGAAGAGGACATGCCCTTGAAACGGTTGTTTCAACAAGACAATGACCCAAAACACACTAGTAAACGGGCAAAGTCTTGGTTCCAAACCAACAAAATGAATGTTATGGAGTGGCCAGCCCAATCTCCAGACCTTAATCCAATTGAGAACTTGTGGGGTGATATCAAAAATGCTGTTTCTGAAGCAAAACCAAGAAATGTGAATGAATTGTGGAATGTTGTTAAAGAATCATGGAGTGGAATAACAGCTGAGAGGTGCCACAAGTTGGTTGACTCCATGCCACACAGATGTCAAGCAGTTTTAAAAAACTGTGGTCATACAACTAAATATTAGTTTAGTGATTCACAGGATTGCTAAATCCCAGAAGAAAAAAAAATGTTTGTACAAAATAGTTTTGAGTTTGTACAGTCAAAGGTAGACACTGCTATTTTTTTGAACACACCCCTTTCAACTAATTGCCCAATTGCACAGCCTTAAGAGCGTGCATATCATGAATGCTGGGTCTTGTTTGTTTTCTGACAATCTACTGAACCTACTGGTAACTTGTTTGCCACGTAGCAATAAAAAATATACTAAAAACCTTGATTATTCTGGTTAGTCACATTGTACTGCTATTATTTTGAACAAGACTGTATATATATATATATATATATATATATATATATATATATATATATATATATATATATATATATATATATATATAAATAAATTCTAATATGCTGATTTATTATCAGTGTTGTAATATATATGTTGTTTTGATAAGTCTTATGCTCATCAAACATGCATTTAGTTGATTAAAAATACAGAAAAATATATGATATTGTGAAAAATTATTACAATTTAAAATAAGGGTTTTCTATATTAATTTACTTTAAAATAGAATTCATTTGTGTGATGGTAAAGCTGAATTTTATATATGACTTTAATCTGACAGGTGAAGTGAATGGCATTAATTTTATCATTACAATAGCACCTGTAAAATGGTGAGATATATTAAGCAGCATGTGAACAGTTCTTGAATTCCATGTGTTAGAAGCAGGACAGATGAACATGTGAAAAGGTCTGAGTGACTTTGACAAAGGCCAAAGAGTGGTGACTAGATGGCACTCATCTCCAAAACAGCAAGTCTTGTAGGATAATCATAGTATGCAGTGCTTAGTTAAGACCTCTTCACACAATATGAGTATATGTATCAGGTTTTTATTATAACTCAGAATATGCCTGGAACAAAATGGCATGAAATTTGGAATGTAAACAATTCCATCACACTCTTATAATCAGCTTTTCGCAAACTGGAATAACCGGTCGAAAAGACAATAAGGAATGCTATAAAGCAGGCCACAGCAATACAACGAATTTAAAAAAAGGTCTGCAGTCAGTTGTTCCCACAGTCAAGAAAAGAGTTTAAACATGAACATTTTCCAATAAATATTCAACTTTGGGTGATGAATTGCCTTTTTGTGCAACAGCAGAGAATGTGCAGGGTATTCATTAAATAACATCAATGCAATCTGTTGGTATAAAAAAAGCAACACAATTCAATTTATGTTGCAAGATGTTTGAGGTAATGCATGAAAGCAGTTCAGACAGATGGGCATAAAGTACAATCATTCAAACGACAGCCTAAGAGGTAATGACGATGACTAAAGAACACAACGGCACAAAGCTGAACGTCGAAGAAGCCATATTAAAAATCGCCAAATCAAGGAAGAGTAGCTGAAATAAAGTAGGCATTAAGATGTATATATTGTTATATATACATTCCAAGGCTGTGGAGTTGAATTTAGACAGTGAATGCAGTTTCTGTCCATATTTTACTGCAGCCGATTCCACCAAACGCAATGGAACAAAAAAGCGGATAATACTCTAAACCATATGTTGGTAGATTAGTCTTTTCGACATACTTTTAATAATAGGTAATTGATCTGATGGTTACAATTACAGCTACACATGAATTGTCACAACATCTGGCACCTAACAATAGCTAACACCTTTATAGCTGATTATTTCAAGTAGTTCTGTGGCACAAAAACAATGTTTATGCTTACATAAAAGTTATATTTCTGACCGCTTCCGATAAAGTGGCATTCTGATATTGAACATTGTCTTCCATCCATGTCATTTTCTAGATCTGTTAGTGTCAATTCGAGTTTTGGGTTGGTCACATAGTTCAGAAATCTTTTCAATAAAATGTCAAATTCAAATTGCTCACACTATTAACCCGGCACATCATCACTTTTATCACTTATTGAAATCAAAGCAAATCAATTACAAATAAAAACATGATTGAATGTTTTTACATGACCAAGCAATTATATATATATATATATATATATATATATATATATATATATATATATATATATATATATATATATATATATACTATTTAATTTTTATATTGCAGGTTAATGCTATGCATTAAATAAGACCACTGCAAGGGTTTCATAAAAAGTCACTAAAACTATTGAACGGACCGATCACGCGATGAATGGAAAGCTGATAGTCTTCCGGTGCAAAGCTTAGGAAAAGAGGAATTGCACATGAATTATACGAAAGCAACCATCATCTGATTAAAAAAAAGTGCATTACATAGTCAGATTCTTTAAAAAGGCTCGACGTTAAACAAAATAGAACATCAACAGCTTAATACTAAACATTAGCAGTTACCTTTTTTATCATAATAATGGTGCAACGGTTGCTCAGTCTTAAAATGAAAGGCAGCAAGCAGAGCACTCATATCTAATAATCTAATAACATCTACAGCAGAACAGTTGAAAAGGCAACATGATATATAATGCTCTAGCACAAACATGCCATCATCATAGACATCTCTTTTTTATAGAAATAAATAGTTGAAATAAACTGTACTCTGTGTTTAAATTATATTTCCATCTCTATAGGACTCTGATACACATTCAATATAAAGCATCTATCATACACAGCATACTGCAAATTCAATACCTTTGAACTCCGGGACACCCTTTCCAGGCGGATTCCCGTTAAACACTCTTTCTTGGTTACATTTCAAATATGTACACCGTTTTGTGATTCCTTTCCAATAGAAACAACATATACATACAGTTTTTTTTTTTTTTAGTCTTCAGAAGACAAGAGTGCCAGCACACTCGAAAAGTCATTGTGTGGGGTTGTGGGTAAAGTTGCCCTTTTCCACCTTCTTTCTTGAAGATGGTCTTGCAGTTTCTATTCTGGTCCACATTGCTTCATTTTGAAGAGCCATCCTGAAGTAACCTCAGGCAGATCATGTGAATACTCCTCTCGTGCCAATTGAATGTGTTTTAAGACAGGAAGTAGAACGTTGCACTATAGAAGTGCTCGGCTTGACTAAAGCACTTAGAGTAGACCGTTTAGACCGTGTGATTTTAGCCCACGGGAAGCAGAAATGCCTGATGGGTAAGTCGTACAGCACCGAGAGCGGTCGAGACCATTACTTGCATCAGTATTATTGCATCAGCATGTTATTTTAAAGAAACATGATGAGAATGGCGTATTCTATTTTCTTTGTATGATTGACTTCTAGCTAAAACCATTTAAGTGCTTTAACATTCATTTCCAGACTTTCCTAACCATGGAGTGATATTCCAACAGAAAGCAAACCTGACATGTCATGCGATCTACTCAAAAGTGCACCAAAAACATGACAGGAAAAAACGTTTCTCTTTGAAAACAAACTAATGCTGGCCTTGACAAAACAAGGCTATGAATATTTAATTCAATCTCATTTTTTCAATTTCTGGTCTGACTGCACCAGCCTAATATGGCTGTTTTTTATCATACTTTTACGTTTTAAAAATCCAAGGAACCAATGCCAAAACCTAACCCACATTTCCGAAGTGCAGTTCCTACAGATTCTTGGAAGAACCTGCATGTATTTTTCACACCTATATTCAATTGTGCAGTGTGTACATTCAGAACTCGGAATCTCCGAATTCTACCTTTAGAACATGGAGAGTACCATCTGAAATCAGCGGAGCAGATGGGGAAGTGATCTGTTCAGCGCCACCAGCCTGAGTTCCATCAAATTTCTTCAGAAGTTTGAACGGTAAGTGATGGAAGAGATGGAGATGTTGAGATCTGAGGTCAAACGGTAGGCGTAGATTGGGGTGACAGCACCATGAGCTTGTCTCTTTCCCTTAAATTCCTTAAATTTACCCTTAAATTCCCTTTAGATAAGTGCACACCTTTTAGGGTATTACTTAAAACCTTTTATGCCCCACTGATTCACTAATGGCACATTGGAAATGGCCAAAATTCAACCTTGAAAGCAAAATGTCGAAGCTATGGATGGCACATTATGGAGAAGGCATCTGAAACAGATCCAGCGATGAGAAACTGTCCTGCCAGAAAGACCCTGGTCATGGAAATTCCGCTAAAAGACTGGAGGGTCTGACACGAATGAGGCAGCTTCTTGGCTTCTTGGAAATTGGCTTCTTCATTCGGTTTGAACTCGTGCTTATGGACACAAGATAGCTGCAAGTAATAGTAGTTTCTATGGAGACACATCATCCCCTAAAGAAGGATCTCAGTAAGCCATGTTTGAAGCTGGTGAATATGTTATGTTGAAACTGTCCAAGTAATTTGGCTGGCCGAAGCATCCAGACGACTAATGAACTCTTTTGCTGTACGTTGGGGAAGCAATCGAGCTGATCACACAAACACATACTCCCAAATGAATAACTTACCCATGTGCATTTTAAAATTTGTGCTGTTTGGATTTCACATTGATTGTATCTGGAATATGAGACCGTTCCCTCCTGCAGCTCTGTGCTCTAAAGAGAGTTGTCATGTTCTCTGAGATCTTATTAAAGTCAGCGCGTTTGGCATTTAGGAGAAAAATCCTTAGTCAGTAATCGTAACTTGTTTGCAGTTGGGTCTGTTTGGAATGGGATCCAAGGCAAGTAATCATGCCTTCTCATAAAGTTTGTTACGTATTATCTTTACAATCTCCTCTATTTGGTTGCGTCATGTCAGAGCTAACAGATGCGCCCGTCTTGGTGTGGTAGACTGGTGTTTAGAGTTCAAACTGAAGCTGAAGTGTTTGATTCTTCCTCGTTTCATCAAGGAGAGAATTACTCGATCAGGTTGAAATATTCGGTGAACCTTCATGTGGCTCTGGCCTCAACATAGCAGAGTTAGCATAAGCCGTCTGCCTTCACATGGAGGATTTTGGAGAAACCAGGTCTTTTCTTGAGTGCCTGAGAGAAGATGGCAGAGAGGATGTGAATAAACAGGTGTTATATTTCTGGAAATATGAATGACATATGTATATGGGTGCATGTTGGAAATGTATAACAAAAAGGGAAATGAACTGCACTTATAGAATTTCTTCTTGTCGCTTGAGTCTCTTGAGGTCAGAGGAGTGAGGTTTACTCGCACGGTAACTACTAGCTGGCCTCTGTTACACTCACCCCCTTAAACCTCAATCCCATCTGGGTCACACCACCAATGTAACCCCTTTCCTGTTCGAACCGCCAGCTCCAAGCGGGGCTCGAAACCGGGTCCGACGGCATAAGAGTCAGATGCTCTAGCTCAGAAGAGTGAGGTTTAAATCGCAAAGCAACAACTAGCTGGCCTCTGTTACACTCACTCCCTTAAACCTCACTCCCATCCGGGTCACGGCACCAATGTAACCCCTCCTGCTCAAACTGACTGCTCCAAGCAGGACTCGAACCCGGGTCCACCGGCATGAGAGTCAGATGCTCTAGCAAGGAGGCTAAAGGCTGCAATCTCTAGTGTCAGTCACTAGAACGTCTCTTGAGGTCAGAAGAGTGAGGTTTAAATCGCAAAGCAACAACTATCTGGCCTCTGTTACACTCACCCCCTTAAACCTCACTCCCATCCGGGTCATGGCACCAACCCCTTCTGCTCAAACTGACTGCTCCAAGCAGGACTTGAACCCGGGTCCAACGGCATGAGAGTCAGACGCTCTAACAATTTGGCTAAAGGCTGCAAATTCTAACGTCAATCGCTTGAGGTAAGCATAGTGAGGTTTACTCGCACAGCAACTACTAGCTGGCCTCTGTTGCAAGAACACAATAGTGAGATCTGATTTGGCGGCACACTTTATGTTTGTTTCAAAGTCTCTTCACATTCTGATAGCAATCACTTAGTTAAAGGAAGATTTAAGATTTAAGATTGTGGCCAAAACTGGTTCTCCAGGTGTATCCCCTCTCCCCCTCCCCCTGACTCGAGGTTGCCAGATAGGCTGCAGGATCCAGCAGGAACGTTTGTATCTGCAGCTGTGGTAACTAGAGCAGGACTGGCAACCCAGATCCCGAAACACTACTGACTTCGTGATTGGTCGATAGGTGAAAGCGGAGCTTCAGGCCAAAACACAACATGACAACATCAACATCAGTTGAGGACTGCAAAAACTACTTTTAAATGACAATATCCTGGCCGGACTACTGTTGTCAGTGGTATAAATATTTGAAATGAACATGATTTCTTAATGTCTAGTGACATATCAGGGCCATTTTTTATGATTAATTGAAATACATTTCTTACATTTAGTTCCTTTAAGTGTATACATATCATCTGTGAAAGACGTAGGACCATACATTTTTTGTTCAATCATTGCATTCTGTCCGATGGAATTTATTTGTAAATGCAAATAATGCTAAAATAAAATACAAACATTAGATTAAATACTTAAACTTGAAAAATCGAAATAAAGTTTAAGACCTATGCTATTCTGTAATAGTATATCAAGAGTAAAGAGGTCAAAGACCCATAGTGCATTGTTACATTTCAATTCAAATTACAATTCCATATTCTGTTGCTACATCAATTCAAATTCAGTCTACATGCAGAAACTGAACTGGAATTTAAAAGACATTCGGAAACTGATGACGAAAGTGTCGGCTAAATGTACTATTCTATTTCAATTTTATTGAGGTTTGTGATAAACTGCTTCTTTTGTTTCTAATTTGTAAGTATCTTTGGATAAAAAGAAGTCAAATTAGCAATGAGGCGTCAAAGTTACATAATTTGAGATTTTAAAAATACGTCTGGATCCTAATAATAATCTGAGCTTGTATTTTGAGGTGTTCAACTGATCCTGTGATGTTATCAAAGAGTATTTTTTTAAAATAATGAACAAACCACATGGAAGAGCCAAATCACTGAGATGATATAAATCTGGGACCGTATTCAGGTCCCGTATTCAGGCCCCTTAAGTAAGAGTTTCCTCCTAAAATCTATTAACAAAGCTGCTGAGACCAACTTTTACTAAGGAATACAGAGAAGTTTTAAGCTAAGAGAAAGGGTCGAGTTGACCTCGTTGCTATGGATGATGTGATCAGTGATTTAATCATAGAAATATTGTAGAGCTAGGAATCATGTTGCCATATTCAAATACAGATTTTAAAATGTAGGCTAAGTGTCTCTAATTAAATAAGTATATGTTCAGCTAATTGTCAGCCTCTTGAAAGATTGCAGAATTCAGGAATTCAAGGAGGAGCATGTTCAAACTGTCTATTTAATCAGCTCGAGAGGAGACATACAGTCAAACCAAAATTTATTCAGACACCTTCAACATTTTCTCACTTTATCAGTTCGCTATATATAGTTTAGAAAATGGTAATTAACATGACATGAACTCAGAGTTAAACTGTGTCAGAACAAATTGATCTTGATAATGTCAGATAACTTTGATAGAAAGGTACATAATGGATTACAATCAACCAATCAGCTGTCAGCTGTAAAATTAAAGTACACAATTAGATAATGCCAAGTTAAGTCAATGACCGAGTAATGATTCATTATGTTCAGTCGTTGGAGTAAAAGATTAGCAATGAAAGATAATACACTGCAGCAAAACGGTCAAGTCAAAGTGTCTGAATTTTACTGGTAGTCCACTGAATGAAGAATCTTTGGGTATATGTCGTCACAGTTTCCTTTATTTTGCTATAGTAATAACTATAGTGTTCTGAAACCACTAGCAAAAAAATGATGTGTGGTGTCTGAATAATTTTTTGCGTACATACACACACACACATACAAGTATACACTAACCTAAAGGATTATTAGGAACACCATACTAATACTGTGTTTAAACCCCTTTCGCCTTCAGAACTCCCTTAATTCTACGTGGCATTGATTCAACAAGGTGCTGAAAGCATTCTTTAGAAATGTTGGCCAATATTGATACGATAGCAACCTTGCAGTTGATGGAGATTTGTGGGATGCACATCCAGGGCACGAAGCTCCCGTTCCACCACATCCCAAATGCTCTATTGTATAGAGTGGGGCTCTATATCTTAGTAACTTAGGAGTCCTCCTTAAGGTTCCTAACTTTTCACAGATTTAGGAATTGGTATTAGTGCTAAAATTCTTTGAGAAGTACTCTTTTGGTGCGTTTGCTCCATATGGGCGATTGCTCGGTTAGTGCGGTTCATTTGAACATATTTGAACGTTGCCATGTGAACCCTGGTGCGCACCAAACAAGCGGACCGAGACCACTAAAAAGATGGGTCTCGGTCCGCTTCCAAGCGAACTCTGGTGCGGTTCGATTGATATAGGAACGCAACATGGACCAAAGACATGTAAACGAACCAAAAACAGGATGTAATGTCAGAAAATGCGACGCTACAAGTCAGCTGATTTGGGATCGCGGAAAGATCGGTGTATCGAATGATTAACGTACGAATGATTAACGTTAACATTAGAGGGTAAACGTAGAGCAATGAGGAGGTAAAGTGCCTCATTAATATTTGGTCTGACGAGCATGTTTCGAAAATGCTAGAAAAAACACACAAAAAACCTGGTTCTTCTCATCAAAGGACCTGTGTTGCCCATTTGTTGGTACAGACGACGGAACTTCCATCTATTTGGCAGCAGATCTTCATCTCTGCATACAACGGAGGAAATCCTGGTACTGTTTTGAATGTTTTGAACATTTTATGAGCTCTCGGTGAGTTCTCAGCTGGTAAAAAATAATGCCATATGTACACGCATCGCATTTAATCCAGCACAGAGCATTGCTGCTTTAGGTGAAAATAAACTGTGGGCAGTTTCTGAACAAGCACAAAATATTTTTGAGCCTCTTATAAAAAAGTTATACGATGAGCAATGCACTCTGTCATCTAAAGCAGCCCATTTCGGCACAGCTTGTGTAAGATATCCTACAAGTAACTTAAACATGTGGGTGGGTGTAACCCCACTTCCACTTCCTCTCAGCTTATCTAGAGTCAGAACAGAGAAGAGGCAGCTTCCTGCATCCTCAAAGCAAGCAAATGGATGAGATGAATCACTTGCATTTGACTCATGGTTCCTCAACACGGCAGCTGTGAGAGGTTCTTCTGCTTTCACTTACTCATCTTTAACGCCGTCTCAGACACAGGACACCCCACGGCCCAAGACTAAATTACTACTGAACAGCTTTTGCTGGTAATTTTAGTCTGGCAGATGGATGGGTCAAATTTTTGATGATTCCATACCTGCAGCTTGTTCACCATTTCGTCAAAGAGTTTTCTGGCCTCTGGGCTGTTGGGGTCTTCAAAGTAATCTTCTATACCGATTTGCACTACAATAGACTTCAGGTTACGACACACACCTGTGAAGAGAGCGGAGCAGGGAGTGAGTAAGGGAGCTAGGACAGAGGGTCATTTTATAGGAAGTGTAGGAGTATATCGTGCCATTCATAGCTCCAAATCTAAAGATACTAACATATCACACAGATATTCTACAACTTTGTTAACACTTTATAAGTATAATTTGAAATTCATTTAATATACTAGATTATTCATTAGCATCTTGAGTTCATTTAAGTGCATCTATTATGCTTTTTCGAATATATTACTTTTCATGTGGTGTGTAATATAACGGTGAATGTAAAAGGTCTGCAAAGTTTTAGCGATCAAGGTGTACAACAAATACTGTTACATACCTATGTAACAATGAAACACATTTTCATAATGCTAGTCAATGGTCTTCACTGGCTGCCTACGAACTTTAACCTGACCTCAAATAATATAGTTGTAGCCGAGGCCTGGAAGAATTTGGTCAGTGGTGTCGACAAGTTGAGAAGATATTTTTCAGAACAAACGGCAGGATCAATGCCATAAAGGGCGTGTCATAGGGATCGTTCGCCAGTTTAGTAAAACTATACACAATGCGCTAGTTTATGATCGAATCAGATTTTTTTAAATGCACAAGCGTGGTCTATTGATAGATCATAAGCAAAGTTGAAACACTGCGGAGACCTTACACGTCACATCCTGATGTCATGTGGGCGGCACATATAAGGGGCGGCAGTGGCTAAGGGGCGGCAGTGGCTCAGTGGTTCATGAAGGTTGTCTACAAACCGAAAGGTTGGTGGTTCGATCCCCGGTTCCACCTGACCAAGTTTCGAGGTGTCCTTGAGCAAGACACCCAACCCCAGCTGCTGACAAATCCTGACGAGCTGGATGGTGCCTTACATGGTTGACATCGCCGTCGGTGTATGAATGGGTAAATGTGAGGCAAAAATGTAAAGCGCTTTGGACAAGCGTGGTCTATTGATAGCGCTATATAAATGCAGTCCATTTACCATTCATGTGTCTTTACGGGAAGTGTTTACGCACGCAAGAAAATCACTGGCAGTGTGAATGAACCAAAATCAAACGATTCCGGGACAAATCTCAGAACACATTATCAGTGTATTTTCCGGAATCTCTAAGTGAAAAGTTCATATCGCAGTGTATCAAGCGCTGAGGAAGCTCCGGAGCTGAAACTCAGATATAGGATGATGAGCATTTATTTTCTGACATGCGCTGTAAGCCGTCGACAAATCATAGACTGGGCCATCTGACCAATCAGAGCAGAGTGGGCTCATGGAAAAGAGTTCTCTGGCTATCACCAGACCAAGCTCAATTTAAGACTCAATATTGGTCTGGGGAGTCTGCTCTGTATTTTCTGCACAAGAGGCATGATCAACGGGCATAATTCAAATGACTCTGTACGCAATTGGATGGTCCTTCAACCAATCAGACCACAAGAGGCGTGATCAACGGGCAACGACCCATCGCTTCTCAATCTGTCAATCGCGTTAAACCCGCCAATAGCGTGCCAGGTGGATAAGCCAGTCTGTGATTGGTTCCCGCTAAAGTGTAACAGAATCAGGATAGAAATGAATGTACAGATGTTCCAGACTGAGCTGCAGGGCAAAATCAAATCGTCTGCAGATCAGGCTGAGTTTACCTAGTTTACCAATTATTACATGGAATAATTTATTTTAATAAAGCATGATTTAATAGCTCTTCTTTTGACATCAGGCTTCTGTTTGGTTGCCACTTGGTCTAAATGTAACCATGCACAAATATAATTATTGTTCAATAAAATTCTAAACAATAATAATGAATCAGAATCTAAATCTGGGAATGTAGACTCACTATTGAAGTGAAGCAGGGCTTTAGGAGTAACAGGAGTTGAGGTGAGCACCAGCATCTCCAGACCCTTCAGTCCCTCTCGGCACATCTCAGCAGCCACTTCCTGATTTATTTCACTGACGTGATCCAACTCAAGCACCTGCAGCCTCATGCAGTTCCTTGCTGAAGGTATATACACACAAAGAGGGTCATTACAGTCTTTGTGGAGAATGCAACAAAGAATATATTTTGCCACACTGCTAGACGACTGCATTACTGATGGTGTTAAAGGAATAGTTCGCCCAAAAATTAATATTCCATTCATCCTAAAAATAAAAAAGAGACTATATTTAGGTGGGCACAGGAAGAGAAGACCATGCCGCCTAATATAGTGCACGTTTCATGATGTGTTTACTGTGCTTTGTTATTTTGAACTGGACTAGAACAAAATAACTGAAAGGTGGATTGAGAAAAACATGTAAAAAAAAACAATTAAAAAATGTTTATCTTCCTGGTTCATTCTCTCTAAGTGCTCTATTTGAAGCTCAGATGAATCGTTGGGATTTCGAAAGGTCAAATCCATTATATTCTATCTAATGAAATGGTACAGTAAAGTAGGTTAAAAAACAAAGCATAACAGAAAATAGCTCTTTCCTTCTTCGAAACATTTATTTATAGTAGAATATGCCTCCAGAAGCATGTTAAAAGTGTCATTAACGGTGTCTCTTTGTCCCAGTTTTCAATGTGAATAACAAGTTCTTGTCTATACTAGATATATAAAAGGGTTGAGTGAGTGATGTCGCCTTGTGTGCGTGTGCGTAGTGGGGCAAAAAAGTTAGTCAGCCACCAATTGTGCAAGTTCTCTCACTTAAAAAGATGAGAGAGGCTTGTAATTTTCCATCATGTGTACACTTCAACTATGAGAGACAGAATAAGAAACAAGAAACACATTACCTGATTTTAAAGATTTTATTTGAAAATTATGATGGAAAATAAGTATTTGGTCAATAACAAAAGTTAATCTCAATACTTTGTAATATACCCTTTGTTGGCAATGACAGAGGTCAAACATTCTCTGTAAGTCACCACAAGTTTTTTACACACTGTTGCTGGTAGTTTGGCCCATTCCTCCATGAAGATCTCCTCTAGAGCAGTGATATTTTGGGGCTGTCGTTGCAACACGGATTTTCAACTCCCTCTAAAGATATATCAGTCTGTATATAATATATATCAAGGCTAACAAAGACTGCATTTATTTGACCAAAAATACTATATAAACAGTATTATTGTGTATAACTGTATTCTGTTTTTAGACATTTTTTTTTACATTTATTCATGTGACCGCAAAGCTCAGTGTCATATGATCCTTCAGAAATCCTTCTAATATGCAAAACATTTCTTATCATTAGTGAAAAGAGTTGCCCTGCTTAATATTTGTGTGGAAACTGTTACTTTTTTTTAATGATTCATAATGAACAGACTTTTAAAGGTGTTCTATGTAATTTGCTGCATTATACATGTACATGTTTGCGCAGAGATGTATGAAACACCCCATGTTCAAGCGCTTGTTTCTCTGAAAAAAAAAAACATTTTGAAATGTGCGTTTCCTGTCTGAATATCTGTTTTGTTTTGGTCTGTGTGACCTCCACTATTTCGAATTTGGACTGCAGTACCCAGTTCAACTGCTCGCAGTCAATATTACACATTTAATGCACCTTAAAACAATACAACATATCCTTGCTGAATAAAAAAAACTAAACATTCTCGCTCACCCAAAGAAGCCAATCCCTGAATGCCACAGCCAGCCCCGCCCACGCCCAAAGCTCGCAGGTGTGGCCAGCATCTGCCAATGGTCTGCAAGCACCTGTTACTGAAGCGTGCTGGCTGCTGACTGCACAAAGACAATGCATATTTAAAATGAGTGATATTAAACTTTTTTTTATGTCAGATACAAATAGTAGATATAATTAACTTTCTTAAAAATTTAATAAATAAACTTTCTCAATAAAGTGAATCATATCTAAACTATCAAGCCATGTAGAACCACTTTTACACAATTCTACAATTGTCTTTGAAACAAATTACGGTGCATTTCGATCTTACCATGGATGCAAAGGTGCCACCTGTAGTGAGATGATGTCTCTGCAACCAGCTCCTAATGCCCAGATAACCTCTTGTCCAACAGGGTCTGTCGCACTCCTAAAACATAATCGATATCTGAGAAATATTCTTTTTTCTGACTTTGCAAACCCTATTTTGACCTGCCAACAGGAACTAAGCAACCGAATACATTAATTGATATGTTTGTTTCTACTCTGACCTGCATTGGCCTTTGGACACACTTATATAAGCTTTCTGGCTAATATATGTATGAATTTTATTAGCACAAAGTCAAAACCACAAAAGCACAGGGGCATGGTGATAGGTAAAATATGAGAAGGGAGGAAAGATTTATTTCAATGCATTTGTTTTCTCACAAAACTATTTTATTCCCCTGAGAAACTTCACGTTCTCTCACAAAACTTCTGTGAAAAACTATATTTCAGCGCTTCTTCAAGCATGAGGATGCAAGCGAACAGAAATGTTTCACGAGCGAACGCAGTTTCTTGGGGGAACATAATTCTTTCCCAAGAGAACCCAAACATTCTGTGAGCGAATGCCAAAGCATTGAAATTCTCATAACTTTTCCCATCACCATGTCCCCTTAGGGGCTCCACACTTTTATGGTTTTGACTGTATGCTTATAAAATTCATACTTATATTAGCCAGAAAACGTTTCAATTATCTCGAAGGGCAGTGCAGGTCAGAGTATAACTATACATACAAATTAATGTATTTGGTTGCTTAGTTCAAGAACACGGAAACATTCAAATCTAATCACCATGTCCCTTTAGAGGCTCTGTACAAAACTAAGTATCTTACAAGAGAAAACTCACTGTAGTGACCTTAATGTCTTTAGTTAAAGGTGCCCTAAAATGAGTTGAAACAATATGTTAAATTGTTCTCTGATACCTACATAGAGGGTATGTGGCTTATTTAAAGGCAAACATTGTCCAGATACAGTTTTACAGGTCCATTTACAACCCTAGAAATTGTCCCTAGGATGCTCTGTTTTTGCCTTATTTGGAAGAGTCATAAATATTAATGTTGAGGTCTGCTCTGATTAGCTTATTTCAGCAGCTCACAGCACACAGTTCAGTTGTTCAGCGAAGCGGCTCGTGAGTCCTGACAGAACACAGACCGACTGAATTACACTTTAAGCAGAACATCTCAAATGGAGATTGCTAAAATGCAGCTTACTTGTTTATTTGTGTTTTCAGATCATCCTCGCACGCGCGAGAGAGAGAGAGCTTGCGTACATATGGTTGCCAGATTGCACATGCTTAGGTAAAACACTGGATAGTATATATGTTCTTTTTACAGAAAAGCTCTGACTGGGGGATTTAAATGAATGAAATCTGGCAACCGCAAGCACAAACACTCAAAGGCTCTGCTTTTTCCCCTGACAAAACCAAAACCAGTGCTTTCTGTTTAAGTTTTTATTTTTTAAACTACATTTTAGATTAGATTTTTTTTTTTTTTGTCAATGATATTGCATAATCATAACGTTAGTCACAATGTAGGCTACGCAGTGACTGTGATGTACTCTGAAATACAAGCATGCAAAATGACTGTTGTTTTAACTTATGTTGGTGTAGAAGGTGATGTTAGCTAGAAGGATCGAGTGAACGATCTGTAACGAACATACGTATCTACGGTTGTATTTTGTAATACAAAATAATATTACCCTTTGTCATTAGACACACTATTTAGTTTTGTATGGTACTTGGGGTTTCCTGTAGTTACTGTAGGCTTCTAGAATCTTGCGTTATAGACAATGCTGTCTCTCTAAGAAACTTTCAATTTAATCAGAAATTGTTTAGACAGTCAGTAAGTGGATAAAATTACTTACTGCTTGCAGGAATATAGTTGGAATTGCCCCTTTATTCAGTGTTAGAAGCTGAACGAAGCTTGCTTGATATTGTCCCAGGTTAGAAAAACTGTCCACGGTGAAATGGGCCAAGCAACGATTTTGAATTAAATTGTTGTGGTATCCGATTATAATAAACATCAACCATGACTGTTGACATTTTTTATCCGTGGGAAGGGTAGAAAAGTCCTCACGTCCCCTGCACAGCCTGGAACATGACATTTGTGTCCATGATCTGCCATCCCCGCATGAGGCTTGTTTACCTGATGATTCGGCTGAACAATGACTGACAATGAACATGTGCTGACATATGCAAATGTTGGGGACGTACATATTAATGATCCCAGCGATTGCGTCGCAGTTGGTGTTATGTTGAGATTTGCCTATTTTTCCGTGGTGTTTTTCATGCAAGAGATTTACATATGAAGGAAGAGACTCACAGTATGTGATTTCCATGAACTGAACTTTTATAATTTAACTATGGCAAGGTTAATTCCATTTTTCATTCTAGGGCACCTTTAAGCTGAATTATATGTAACTGAAGTCTATAGTTCATTGCAAAATAAACCCTAAAAGGATTTTTGTATTCTTAAACATCATCCAATTTATCATTGCTATGAATTATTGCGTACTGAACTGAATAGACATGAACAATTCATTAGAGTTAATATTATGTTAATTACAGCAATGCAGTTAATGTGTCTCCTATGGACATTTTAAGTTCAAGCCCATTAGCACGGTAACGCAATCAATATCAGACAGCAAAAATTTGCAATTAATCATTAATCAGAATGCTATTGTATCAGAAAATTGCGCGCTAAAAATGTTGAAGACTAAACAGTGCTTCCTTGTGGACCAACCTGTATGTGACAGCCTGTAGTGCCCTGCAATAACAGCTCGCCAACCACAGAGAGCGATCAGTCAACAGATTTGGACAATGAGACACCTTCAGGATGAGCAGATTACTGCCGGTAGCTTTCAACAAAGCCTCCAGACCCTCCTCAAGACAACCACTAAACAAAAAAGAAAGAGAATCTATTCATATTTCAGTTTATGACTACAGTCACCATACATCCTAATAAAGTTAAGAACTGCACTGTAAAACATAAATCCGTAAAATAACGCAAAAAGTACTGGAAGCTTATTACCTGGATATTATCCGGTAATTTTATATTATAATACATTTCCGTTAACCCTAACATAGAATGCAATGAAGGGCAAAAATCTAAATGCAGATTAAAAAAACCTTTAAAAAATAAATATGGACAATTCTGTTAAATTAATACAATTTTCCCAATTTTATGGTGTGAGTGTAATTTTATTATCCTGGGTAGCCATTTTGCGCATAAATTAGTATTATTTTTATTTTGACGGCTGTTAATGAATGTCTTATGAATGGTTGGTCTCAGATAGGATATTTTAATATAAAAAAATGATTTCTGCTTTACAGGTTTAGTCCACCCAAAAAATACAATTCTGTCAATTTCTCACCCTCATGTCATTCCAAAGCTGTAAGCGGCTCATCTTTGGAACACAGACATGAGAAATTACTGTCCCTCCATGCTACCACTTTGACGCTTCAAAAAGTTCATAAAGACATCATAAAATGAATTAAGTGGTTTAGTCAAAATTTTCGGAAAAGAGACACGATTGCTTTATCTGATTGACAGATTGAATTAAGGCTTTTATTCACATATAATCATTCATCAGTGAATATAAACAGAAGGGCAAGTGTACAAACCTCACTGGTTCTTGTGGAAGCTCTAAAGCGATGCGTAACCCACGAGAATGGACTGCATTGGTCCTTACACGTCAAGCCAACATGCTTTAGCTTCAGTTAACCATATGATGTGTGCGTTGATGAATGTTTTTGTGTGAATAAAAGCCTAAATTCAAATTCATCATACGAAGTGATCATGTCTCTTCAGAAAATTTAAACTCAACCGCTCAATTCATAAAGCATCAAAGTGGTAGTTGCGTAGCTGTCAATGGAGGGAGAGAAAACGTACATATTTCTTCATGGGAGTGAGTAAATGATAACGGAATTTTACATTTTTGGGTGAATACATTTCAATCCACCAAATATTAAACATTTTAATGCAGGGGAAAAAAAACCTGTCGATTTCTTTCATGAGGTTTTCGATTGGCACTCTGGTTGAGGTGATTCAGCAGAGCAATTAACAGGCTGCTCATTCTGTTCCCTTCTCACACTGGATCTCTGAACAAGCACTTCACAAGTGTCAGACTGCGTGTGTGAGTGAGTGAGTGAGTGAGTGAGTGAGTGAGTGAGTGAGTATCTGTTTGGTGTGGATGAGGGGATCAGGGAAGAGCGCAGAAGTTAATAAAATAGCGACAAGAGGAGGAGGGGGTGCGTGGAGCTCTGGGAAGGCAGTAGCCCCACACACAGCGGGGTCAGTATGGTACCGTAAACAGCAGGTGCAGTGGGAGACGTGTTACCGTGTGCTCTTCAGATATTCTTCTTTTGTTTCTTTTTTCCCCCTCTGCCGGGGCTTTAGGTTCTGGAGGATGAGGGAATGCGTCTGTGTGCACCACTGAGACAGAGTGCACAAGAACTAAACAAACATAATGAGAGACAGGGTAAGAGAGCTTAGCCTTTATCAGGACTTTCAGCAGTCAAAATATCTAGGCAGCAGGTCATTAATTATACATCTCATTTAGATCTGTTAAATGTCTTTTGGGTTATTCCTACAATGTGGTACATTTCCATCTCCCCATTTTTAAAGTTAGAAATCGCTTTAGTTTGTTTACTTTTACCTCAATATTACACATTTCAATTATACAAATTTTACAATGGAAAAAAAAAATCTCATGTACATAAGTATTGACAGCCTTTTCTCAATACTTTGTTGAAGCACCTTTGCTACAAGCTTGGCACACCTATTTTTGGGCAGTTTCTCCTATTCTTCTTTACAGGACCTCTCAAGCTCCATCAGGTTGGATTGGGAAGCTTCAGTGCACAGCCATTTTCAGATCTCTCCAGAGATTGGGTTCATGTCTGGGATCTGGCTTGGCCACTCAAGGACATTCACAGAGTTGTCCGGTAGCCACTCTTTTATCTTGGCGGTGTGTTTAGGGTCATTGTCCTGTTGGAAGATGAACTTTCACCACAGTCTGAAGTCCAGAGCGCTCAGGAGCAGGTTTGCTTCAAAGATGTCTCTGTACATTGCTGCATTAATCTTTCCCTCAATCCTGACAAGTCTCCCAATTCCTGCCGCTGAAAAACATCCCCACAGCATGATGCTGCCACCACCATGCTTCACTGTAGGGATGATATTGGCTAGGTGATGAGTGGTGCCTGGTTTCCTCCAGACATGATGCTTGCCATTCAGGCCAAAGAGTTCAATCTTTGTTTCATCAGACCAGAGAATTTAGATCATGGTCTGAGAGTCCTTCAGGCAGACTGTCATGTGCCTTTTACTGAGAAGTGTCCTTCATCTGGCCACTCTACCATACAAGCCTGATTGGTGGAGTGCTGCAGAGATGGTCATTCTTCTAGAAGGTTCTCCTCTCTCCACAGAGACACGCTGGAGCTCTCTCAGAGTGACCATCTGGTTCTTGGTCTCCTCCCTGACTAAGGCCCTTCTCCCCCAATAGCTTAGTTTGTCCGGTTGTCCAGCTCGAGGAATAGTCCTGGTGGTTCCAAACTTCTTCCATTTATGGATGATGGAAGCCACTTGTCTCATTGGGACCTTCAATGGCTCAGATATTTTCTGTCTCGGATGCCTACGGACAATTCCTTGGTCTTCACTGCTTGGTTTGTGCTCTGACATGCACTGTTAACTGTGGGACCTTATATAGAAAGGTGTGTGCCCTTTCAAATCATGTCTAATCAACTAAATTTACCCCTAGTGGACTCCAATCAAGTTGTAGAAACATTTCACAGATGATCAGTGGAAACAGGATGAACCTGAGCTCAATTTTGAGTGTCATGGCAAAGGCTGTGAATACTTTCGCAAAGATTTCAAAACACACTTCTTTCACATTGTCATTATGGGGTATTGTTTGTAGAATTTTGAGAAAAATTATTAATTGAATCCATTGAGGAATAAGGCTGCAACATAACTAAATGTGAAAAAAGAGCGCTGTGAATACTTTCTAGATGCACTGTAGATATAGATTAAATATGTACATAAAGATTAACATTTTTTAGCAAAATGTTTAACAATTTTTATTTTGGGACTATTATTTTAATTGATTGATTTTCAATTAAATCTATTAAACATGTCCCCCTTTGCCCCTAATATCCCTTTCTATACTATTACATCTTTTTTTTTTATTCGTTTTACAAAAAACAAACAAACTAACAAACACTTTCTTAATGACATAATGCTCTTGGTCTAGGAAGTAACGACATTTCATACCATTTAAAAATGACTACAATTAACTTTATATGGAAAAACCTTATGTCAGCTAACTCTCAATCCTTTACTGAGCAATTGTAATCTTTACTTATTTTCTTCCTTTAAAGCTTTACTTTTTTAACTGATATATAGCACAGCCATATTATTATTATTATTATTATTAAAATAATAATTCGTTCTAAATGTACTGCTGTATTTTAGGAATGAGCTTTTTAATTTGAAGGTGTTCACTGTCTACTAAAGTAATAATCCAAAAGCGATTCTGCATTAGAAATAATATATTTTTAACAATAATGTCTAAAACATTCAAGACAGACTAGCCATAAGCTCCAAGGTAATAAATAATATAACATACATTTTTCACTAGATGTTCAGCAATTAAACACATTTTTTATTGTCATGATGTAGTGTTAGTGAAGTATTTTCTGACAAAAAAAATACATTGAAAAAGCCAAGGGAGAAGGGAAATCCAGACTGCTTTCATTTTCACAGTGACAATTAATTAAGAGTTAATTCATTCATTAGCAGTTTGTCAATTTGAATCGAAAAAAAGTGGGCGGTCAGTGCCCAAATGTAACAGGAACACTACTATAAGAGTGTTTGCATGAATGGTGTTAAAAACCTTTGAGGAGATGCGAGCGTTCTCCAGCAGAACTCTGGTCCACACCGCTGGGTGACGAGCCACAAACTTCCAATCCCGGCACACCTCAGCCGCCCGCAGGAGTGTCTTCGTATCCAGGTAGGTAAAGATACAGAAGAGAGCGGCACGCATCTTCAGCACCTCAGGACTGATCACCTCATTGACTTTAGAGGGGCTTTTCTCATGGCGGCAAGGCTTGTATCCCCCTTCAGAACGACCTGGTGACAGGAAGAATAAGAGAAAAGGAACACTTGCTTAACAGCTGTAGTCACTACTCAGATTTCCTATAAGAGAAGATATTTACCAATTGGAAAATCACATGGTTTTCAAAAGCACATAGGACAAATTTGACTTTTCTTCTTTAAATTTGGGGCGACTCTTTAACTGGCTCCATGTATGTCCATATGGTGGCGCCACAGTCAAATAAAAAGGACAGTTCCGAGCCTCAGTTCACTTGTCTCAGTGCCTCCCACAGGTTCTGAACATCTTCCAAATCATACCATCAACAGGCAATTTCTCTCTCACAGCTCCAGTTTGACAGACACAGGTCTCCTGAGTCATCCACAATTTGTTGAATATCTAACAAGATTGAGACTGAAGAAAGGGGGGTTGGCAGCATTTGCAAACATTTTTAAGACACTCAGCATCTATCAAGCTAAATCTGCCAATAGTTGTGACTCAAACAGGTTCTCAAATAACTGAGATCTAATGGTGCTGAGAGAATGGAGCTTGGCCTTCCCTGGTCATGGCATGGGTATGATGTGTACTGTATGCATACAGTTAAAGACAAATGCTAGCATTAGAGGATTCTCTTGGCATAAACTAAACATGACTGCTGGTCCAAAACTAAACATCAACTAGTAGTAAGATGGGAAAAGATGACTCTCAATCAGTGGATGCAGGCAAGCTCATCCCACATTGCCTGTGCAGAAAAAAAAATCTTGATTTCTGAAAGTATTACACAATTTTAAGTGTTTATTTAACAAAATTAACAAAAATACCAAAATATTATTATATAAAAAAAGAATAAATAGTGCAAATTGTGGAATAGATGCTATTACATTATATAAGTATTTAAAATGTGTTCATCCAAATGTGCAAACAATAAATATTTGATGAAATAATCCATTAAATAGTACAAAGATATATAAAATAATATTTAACAAACATGCATTTTTTTTAATTGCATTTACTTTCTAAACAAGTCTTCGCCTAAATTTTGGGCTGGGGATAGTTGACTCTTTATCAGTGGATAAAAGCAACTTCATCCCACATATACAAATACCACAATATTATTTAAAAATAAATAATTAAATATATATATATATATATATATATATATATATATATATATATATATATATATATATATATATATATATATATATATATATATATATATATATATATATATATATATATATATATATATATTTATTTAATTTGCTGAAAAAAATATTATAATAAAA
The DNA here is from genome assembly GCF_024679245.1 of Pseudorasbora parva. Classification (NCBI taxonomy): domain Eukaryota; kingdom Metazoa; phylum Chordata; class Actinopteri; order Cypriniformes; family Gobionidae; genus Pseudorasbora; species Pseudorasbora parva. Next base: position 17,884,307 of record NC_090175.1, on the reverse strand, counting down.
TAGCAACTATACAAAATATATAAATTAATAAAATATATATTTTTAAAATTGTATTTATATCCACATTTAAACTTAACAAGTTTGCACTTTAAAGTATAGTTCGCCTAAAAATGAAAATGGTCATCGTTAAACCCTCAAGTTTTTCCAAACCTGTATGACTTCCTTCACATTCTTCAAAACATCATCTTTTGTGTTCAGCAGAAGAAAGAAATGTATACAGGTTTGATCACAGAATTTTCATTTTTGGGTGAACTATCCCTTTACATTGTAGGATTGGAAAAGATGAATTTATCAGCTGATGCTGGACATTATCCCACATTGTTTGCTGAGAAGAAAAATGTTTTGAAATTATTACACAATTTAAAATGTTTTATTAACATTATCAAAAAAACGGCACAATAATAGATCTTTTTAAATATGATTATGCAGAGAAATTTGTGGAATGAAAAGTATTGAATGTTAGTATTAAAACTATGTTCATCCAAACGTGTACAAATATTTTATAAAATACCAAAATATTGAAATAATAACAAATATTTATATAAACGTTAAAAAAAAAAGTGAATAAAAAATTATTATTATATCCTCATTTAAACACAAAACAAGTATGCAAATACATCTCTTAAACTCTTCATTAAAAAATCCAAATACTTTTTCAGGTTGGCACTGACATTGCTTGGCATGGATAGCATACGATGTGCTTCGAATATAGGATTTCGTGTAAGCTTGCATCTTGATTAAACAAAGAAATCTTGCATATAAATTGTTAACACCTGGTTACACAGGTGACAAGGAATCTGGGATGCATCTCCCGTACAACGACGTAACTCGATGCTCAACTACCATAGTACAATACATCGTTGAAGAAATCAACTAGCTAGTCACGACAGTTTCCTGAATCTGTACTGTCGCAAATCTGTTGTTCAAACACATTGGTTAATGTCACGCAGGTGGGGGAGTAATAACGTCTTTTAATTTATCAGTATATTTAATATTTTATAAATTAGTAATTTATATTTGCTATTAATTTTAGACATGTGATCTATTGACTAATTCTGATTTATTTCCAGATTCAATCATAGGCTAATTCTTACATAGACTAGAGAAAGTACAAACATGTGCACCTAGTGCTTTTAATCTCTTGACAAGCTAAAAGACGTAAATTAAATTTGTATCTAATCGAAATAAACGATAGAGATTGTACTGGATGTGAGTTTGCTTATTTTGCTCAAGATAAGGATATAAGTCCTGGTCATGCAAACAAGAAACTGCTTCTAACCTCAGGTTGAGAACTGTCGTTCCAACCACACAACTTTGCGATGCTGTTTACGAATTTTTATTGGATGACATGTTTTGGGAAACACTGACTCTGACACTGACAACCCTGAACAGCACAAATGAACCTTAATCAATGTATCATGGCCTTACGTCACACTCTGAATGTGGAAGCATATAGCAGAATATTGGTTACTCATTTCGCTCTTCCCACGATGACCTCAGTAGGTGAAGAAGTCAGTAGGTGAAAAATTGTGATTATTACTCATAGCTCCATGACACGTTCTCTACTGCTCTCTGGCCTGTGTTCCTAGCGTCAGTTCATTCATGTGACCTATTTTCTCTCAGCTCGCATCCTAGTCCTGACTATACCGGACCCTTATTTGGAGAGTGAGTACTATGGCGTCGGGCCTTCCCTACAAACTGTTAACTCATAAACTTACATACAGTGGGTCAAAAAATGTATTTAGTTGGCCAACAATTGTGCAAGTTCTCCCACTTAAAAAGATGAGAGAGGCCTGTAATTTTCATCATGGGTACACTTCAACTATGAGAGACAGAATGAGAGAAGAAATCAAGAAGACTCAATTGTCTGATTTTTAAAGAATTTATTTGAATCCTGCAGTGCCAGACATATCCCCTTGCTTAAGCCAGTACCTGTCCGGGCCTGTCTGAAGTTTGCTAGAGAGAATTTGGATGATCCAAAAGAGGATTGGGAGAAATTTAGATGAAACCAAAATATAACTTTTTGGTAAAAACTTAACTTGTCGTGTTTGAAGGAGAAAGAATGCTGAGTTGCACCATACCTACTGTGAAGCATGAAAACATCATGCTTTGGGGCTGTTTTTCTGCAAAGGGACCAGGACGACTGATCCGTGTAAAAGACAGAATGAATGGGGCCATTTATTGTGAGATTTTGAGTAAAAACCTCCTTCCATCAGCAAGGGCATTGAAGATGAAACGTGGCTGGGTCTTTCAGCATGACAATGATCCCAAACACACCGCACGTGCAACAAAGGAGTGGCTTCGTAAGAAAGTAGGTCCTGGAGTGACCTAGCCAGTCTCCAGATCTCAACCCCATAGAAAATCCGTGGTTCCCAGCGACAGCCCAAAAATATCTCTACTCTAGAGGAGTTCTGCATGGAGGAATTGGGCAAATTACCAGCAACAGTGTGTAAAAAACTTATGGTGACTTACAGAGAATGTTTGACCTCTGTCATTGTCAACAAAGGGTATATAACAAAGTATTGAGATTAACTTTTGTTACTGACCAAATACTTATTTTCCATCATAATTTGCTAATACATTCTTTAAAAATCAGACAAATAAATATCATCAAAGTGTACCTATGATGAAAATTACAGGCCTCTCTCATCTTTTTAAGTGGGAGAACTTGCATAATTGGTGGCTGACTAAATACTTTCTTGCCCCACAGTACTGCTAAATGACATTTGTAACCATAGGAGCATTTGCTACAGAGCTTGCCATTTCTGTCCAAGATTATGTTTTAAATTATTGACAAGCAGAAAATGACATTGGCATTTATGAATTTGGAATTAGGTTCCCTGAGAAATGAACTAGAATCTTCCACCAACATTTAGAAATACAAAATAATAAACCTGAGGATAAGTTTCTATAAACATCTTGTCCCAGCAGGCCAATGACTCACCTGTAGCTAGTCTGTATCCTCCACGGTTACCCCCATGCTCTGCTCTCCTGTCTTGCTCCCACATTTCAGCCTCTGACTCTGTAGTGCGGGATCCTACGTCAGACACGTCGCCCTCCTCTCCCTCCGTGCTGTTCCGGTATGGCCGGCGCTGCCAGTTCTGGATGGCCTGTTTGCGGAGACCCCAGCTCCGGGAACCACCTGTCCTTTCGTATCCTCCTCCTCCTCCACCTCCTCCCTCCCCAAGTCGGCATTGGACGTGGTAGTATTGAGCATCAGGGCAGTCCTCCAGAGCATGGAGGTCCACACTGTCACTATCGTAACCTCCTGAACCCTGGGACACAGACTTTCCTCGTCCTGATGCTCTGTTTAGCAAAAGCACAAGGGGAAGCATAGAGAAAAGCAGTCAGGCAGATTTCTGTGGTTGACAAACGCAGTGATTTGCTCCAAAAGGCCTTTATTAACCTCCTAGAGCCATGTGGAACAAGCTATTTGAAGGACAGATGCATTTTTTTGACTTAAAACAGAGCAAAAATCTCTGCCATTATATGATGACTTGAGGGTGAGTAAATCATGGGCTAATTTTCATTTTTGGATGAACTATCCCTTTAATTTGTGTTCCAAAGACCGAACAAAGGTCTTACGAGTTTGGAACGACAAGAGAATGAGTAATTAATGACAGGATTTTTATTTTGGGGGGGAAATAACCCTATGATAATGAAAAAGGTACATAACAAAATGACTAAAAATGAAACTAAATCTAAAATTATAGTTTTGATAAATTAGCTATGCACAGTTACACGGTTAGTTGCATTTTCATATTAGCATTACTTTTTATTTGCACCCCGTGAACCTATAGGAAAAGTCATTGCATGGGTCGAGAATCGAGATCCACCAGTTGAAAAACACTTTAGGACACAGGGTTTATGTTCAGAGTGTGTAAAAAGAACAGGGAGAGTTAACCAGGAAATGTGATCAGATCTGTCTAGACACACTTCCTATAATACACACACCCTCTAATTTAGAAATAAGAGACTCACTTTGTTGGAAGAAAGATTAATAACTTGGAAATATTATTTTTAAGCCTGAATAAGTAATGGGTTATTTCCTTCATTGCACATACAATAGTGGCTCCCAGTTGTTTTATTTTAAAACACCCCTAAGAAGATTCTTCAACACTAAGATTGGGAACACAACACTAAATCAACACTTTTAGGGGTGTTATGCACTTCTGGTGCAGTCATGACCAAAAGAAAAAAAGAGTTTTAACTACTCGGTATATAAGAGCTAATCCGCAGACCATTATGGTGTATATAAAAGAAAAGCTTTGACATTTGAAGGTTGACAGTTTAAAGAAAATTATCTGAAAAAGATGTGACTCAATTTGCCAACTAAATTTAGTCAATGCATTGGTTACCTTCAAGAAATATGCAACTCAATTTCGGCTTAATTGAGGATGACACTTCTGAACACATCCACTGCACGAGACCTTCCATTAATCATTACAAGAGAAATCACTCAACTCGGGGAAGCGTTAGGCCATAAGCATGGGATTGTGGGTAAGGAATGTCCTTCTTCAAGGCTTAGCAGGGACAGAATTTCCACTGGGAATTCTAGCCAGACATTCAGTCACTCTCCAGATGTTACAATTTCAAAAGCCAACCCTGAGACTTAAAGAGATACTGTGCTACTCCTGTCAATAGTCACTGTAGGCTCCGCTGCAGGCAACTGACTACAATGACAGACTTACTTTTCTATTTTCCTAGAAATTAAGCTGAACTGCTTACACAGTAGGAATGTGTAATGCATGGCTGGCTATGGCAGAGATATCAAAAGCCATTCATATGTTCAAAAGCAAAGGCTAAAAACTATTCATATGTAAATTTACTTTTTTTTTTTTTATTCAGAAGATATGAGAGTGGGGTCTCTGTATTGTATCATATTGTTTTCGTAATGTTTCAGCACCTCTTACTTCATGTAAGAACTACATATTTGTGTTTGTGCCTTTCTTTTGAAGCCAAAAAAAGAAAAGAGATGCTAAATAAAAAACAGAGGGATAAACTAGTCTGCCTCTTGAGTTAGCCTTAAGCAGATTTACAAACTATATTGCAAAATGGACTGCTTTGGACCGTAGGGCAGTGACAGGATAAAAAAAATAATAATAAAAATAAATAAATAAAATAATAATAATAATAATAATAATAATAATAATAATAATAATAATAATAATATATATATATATATATATATATATATATATATATATATATATATATATATATATATATATATATATATATATATATATATATATATATATATATAAATACATTTTTTTTTTTTTCGTCATGAAAGTCATCATGAAGTCATCATGAAATCAAAATTTACTCTATTTACTTTGTTAGCGTACATTGTAAGTCGTGTGGTGAACAATTAATCCATGCAAGTTATTACACGTAACAATCCTTAAGCAAAATCCATCAATAGTGCTTTACTCATCTGTCTCAAAAATGTAATGCATTTGAATTATCTCCAATATAAACAATATATTTATATAATATTACCATATTGTCGCAAATATATTACCCCATCCCCCTTTTTCAAGATGTACCGTTTTGAGGACCACATCTTTTATAAAAGTATTTATAATTTATAAAAAATATTAAATAATTTAATAAATTGCATATTTCTTATATTTTCACATTTAATGTTTATATTGAAAGCATGGTAAATACTGTTAAAATGCACCAACAATCCCATTTATAAATACTCCAGTAGTTCTCATTTCCAGAAGATTTCACAATAAATAATTTCTCCACCTTTTTACACACTGATAATGACATGTAAAAAAAAAAAAAGAAAAAAGAAAGAAAGAAAATTTTTTGTTTGATCCAAATTACATATCTGATCATGGGGATATAAATGTTTTTTTCTTAGGTCAATCATCAAACAGAAAAAAGAAGCCAAAATTTTACCTTTAGAGGTACAACAGCTTGTCACTTGGGCAGAACCCTTAAAATGACACCTTTGAGCCTTTTTTTACCACAAAAAGGTTCATAGTAGTACCTTATGGTAAGCATTTGTACATGTGTAAGGTACAAATATGCACCTTTTAGGAGTAAAAGCAGGTGCAAAGAAGTCAATCAAAGAATTAGTGTCAATTTCCTGTCAATTTCTTTAGGGCTATGGTCTTTGTCTTTTTGTCTACGCCATCTTCTAACATTACACTTTGACACTGTATTTCTTGGCTGCTTAATAAGAGTTGTTTGACGCTGTGTTTATCAGTCCTGGGCAGAACACTCGTTTTACTCGTATTTGGCAGCACCTATTGTTGCGAGTGTGTTATTGACATGTAAAAGTCTAGACCCTGAATATAAGATGACCCCAATTTTTCAGATGTAATTCCAAGATAAAAACACTGGGTCTCATTCACTAAGCATGCGTCCGCACAAATGAAATGTGCGTACGAACGATTTTAAGAACAAATCACAATTCACCAAAGATTTCATAATTCGTACGTAAAAATGTAGGAACAACTGAAATCACGCGTACGCAAAAAAAAAAATTTACTCCGTATGACTTTATAATAGTGTTAAGAAGTTATATTTTATCCTAACATGACTATAATTACATTGAAGTATATTGCATTATTATATTATATTATATTATATTATCCATCTATAAAATTATATAATAAAATAATACAATTTAATTACATCTTAAATACATTCGCTCATTTATAGTTAAAGAGTAGGAAAAGCAGCGTTATAGCTTCAGCTGCAAGGTTTATCTAAATATCTCAGATACGCGTATGTACAGCTGGCTAAGTTGACTTTCATTGAATGCATCCTTGTAGAATGAAAGTATGCATTTCTTAATGTCCACACACTTTTAGTGCCTACTAATTAATGTCTATATAAATGACTGGATGATGTTGGTTATGCAATAATGAAAGAACAGGAGTGATCATTTTAATCCTCTCCCATCTGATTCAGGAGGAAGACCTGTGGAGACTGTGATGTCAATTTAGGGACAGCAGACTCAGGGCAAACCCACGCTCCTTCTTTCCTTCCCTCAGAGCACCAAATGGTTCGATACGGCCCATGCGCAGATGCACGCACACAACAGATGGACGGTGCTGTCTCATTCACAGATCAGAAACTTGTTTAAAGAGCAGCCACACAAAGGTTAGTTATGGTGTGTTACAGGGAATCGCAGAAACGGATGATGACCTAAAAATAAAACCGAGAGTAATTGTTGGTGATGCATATTAGTCATGCTTAATGACTAGTTTAGAAAATCTCACTAGATCAATATTGCATCTTAAAAACAGTGGTTCACAATATGTTCAGTGTATCTACATTTTTTTTTGTGTGTGTGTGTGTGTACTGTGTAGCTGTTCAATTAAATTATCATCAAACAACAGTATTTATCAAACGGAAAACTGTATACTGATACAAATCATAGCTCTCAAAAATGATTTAGTTTATACGTTGTAATGTTGTACAAGCGTGAATGTACCTCTAGTTTGAACTTTGAGTGCTGTTCTCAGTTCAGTTTCCTGTGTTCATGCTCTTCTGTTGTCAAGAGTTTTTTTTCCTCATGAGTCTCATTTGATGTGCCTTTTTAATGATCTTGTTTAGTTTATGGTTTCCGTGTATGAACAGCCTTCAGGCTCATCTTTTTTGTCCATTACTGTCTATTTTAGTGGTTGTTCTCTCTGTGTTCATATGCCTAAAATGAACTCACAATTATTATTTTTTTACATCCTTAAGTATCCTTTTAAACAGTATTTTATTTATTTAAAAAAAAAAATTGTGATTTACTTTGTTTCATGTAATTTTTTTGGGTGATCGATGCATTAAAGTTTTAGGTTTTACTGTTGCTGGGAATTTTTGTCTCCGGACTACGCACTATGTAGGCAAAACCTGACCTTACACAAATGCTTTCAATACAACACAAAAAACAAGACTATCCAAGGAAGCAGAAAGTGTTCACCACTATCCTTCTAGAGAATTGGGTACTGGTTGTTTTTGGCCTTGTGCTTTTAGGCACTTTAGTTTTCCACACACAGCAGTGTGTTTATGTGTGTGTCTGTGTGCAACAGGACTCTTTTCACATATCTTCTGCATGGCTGAGAGATTACAGACTGGTTTAACCCTGAGGCAAATGCAACAATCTAGCGATTTTCCCTAGACGCTGCCCAAACCAGGCTGACTCCAACATACCCATGGCTCACAGCAGATTAAAAAAAAAACCCATAAAAACATAAACTCACTGCTCTGCTGTATCATTAGGACTAGGTAGAACCTGAGCACAAAAAAATTATAAAATATTCAAATGACTACAATTTGCATAATATTTTAAATCAAATAAATTTCATAATATGCAGATCAATAATAAATGCACAAATGCCTTTAACAGAGTGTCTATTCACACTAAGTCCAAACAGCATGCCTTGCTATTCACACTAGCTCCGCTTAAAGGGCCCGTTCTTCGTGATTCCATCTTTCAAACTTTAGTTAGTGTGTAATGTTGCTGTTAGAGCATAAATAATATCTGTAAAATTATAAAGCTCAAAGTTCAATGCCAAGCGAGATATTTTATTTAACAGAAGTTCCCTTTCAAAGCCTACAGCGAACGGCCGGTTTGGACTACAGCAGGAAGTGCAGGGATGTAATGACGTCACTAGAACCGATTGTTGACTAACCCTCCGCCCACAAGAACACACAAAAAAGGGGCCGTGGTCTTGTTGCTCTCCCACGTGGAGAACAGCGCGCATTCAGCGCTTGCATCTCCCCGTTATGGTAAGAGACGGGACCTTTCCGGGCAAAGTGCGCTAAGCTGCTGTCCAATCACAACACGGGAAGCGCTGGCCCAATCAGAACTCGTTACGTATTTCTGAAGGAGGGACTTCAAAGAACAAGGAAATCATCAGGCCGTTTTTAGGACAGAGGAAACAGCGCTGTACAGATAAGTCAATTGTGTGAAAAATACTGTGTTTTTTTACACGTGAAATATGAACTCATGTTATATTGCACACTGTAAACATAATCAAAACTTCGAAAACACGCGAAGAACGGGACCTTTAACAGTGCCTGGTTGGCCGAAACAAGATTTTAAAAAGAGCCCTCATTTCAATGTCTTCAGTGTTGCAATCAGTAAAGCGTAAGGCTTAAGATCCTTGGTTTTGACGCAATCTACCCTGGTTAGTATCCGCCTTTTGCAGAGCTCGCTCTTATCCCTTTTCTCAGCACAAATCACATCGGAAAGGAATTTACTTTCAACAGAAAATAAGAAAATATTCTAAATGTGGAAATAAAGTGCCTAACGAAATGTTCAATAATAATAATAATAATAAAAGCATTTATTGGGTAGGTGTAAGTGTAAAGGGGCATCCATTTAATAATTTTTATAAATATAATAATTTATAAATATAATTTAATTTATGTTATTATGCATCCTGTTATTATACAACAGTAGTGAGATGCAAATAGTATCTATCTGTCAAAATAAAATACAAATTGCATGTAATTACTATTTACCCATATTGCAAAGAACTGCTACTTTTATGTGGTGTAAATATCATTTTTATTATTACTATTATATTACTATTTTGACTTGTTGTAAATAACATCTATTTCAAAAAGTCACTGCCTTAATTTAATGATTTTTGATTCAAAATCTGATTTAAAATTATAAATAAGTTAAATACAAGTATAACAATGGATACTAATTGATAGACAGTTTGGCAGAATTCTGCCGTCCTGAGACTTACGCAGTGCTGGGGGAGGAACGTCGATCGGACACTTGGTACATTCCCCTGGATGCCCCAGAGATACTGGAATTTCTCTATAAGAGTAAGAGAGAGAAATCAAGTGAGAGTGTGTATGAGACAGAAAGATGCTCTAAAATGTCACACGTCTGAGATACTGTAGCTCGAGATCAGCAGGTAAACATAATAATTAGAACCAAAGCAGATAGAGAAGTATAGTGTAGAGAACTAAGCTGTCTCATATACAGTACATGGGAAAAACATCACACTTTAATCAGAACTTGATTGACGAGTTCTTCACCACTAACATGCTGTAGAGTCACTAGTCAAATAACACTAATGTTGCAAAAACACCAAACTGTTTCCTGACAATCATGCTCACTTGATCGATTGTGTCAGTTAAAACAATCTACTGAGAGCATTTTCAAAGGGTAATTTTTAGAGAAAATAGTTTCTAAAATCGTGTTTATTTAATTTCAGCCATTCTATGTAAAGCTAAATAACAGTTGCATTTAAAGGAACTGTATGTAAGAAATGTATTTCAATTAATCATAAAATGACCCTGATATGTCACAAGACAATAAGAAATCATGTTAATTTCAAATATTTATATCACTGACAACAGTAGTCCGGCCAGAATATTGTCATTTAAAAGTTGTTTTTGCAGTCCTCAACTGATGTTGATGTTGTGCTTTGGCCTGAAGCTCCACCCTCCACCTATCGACCAATCACGAAGTAAGTAGTGTTTCTGCATCCGGGTTGCCAGCTCTGCTCTAGTTACCACAGCTGCAGCTCAAGCGGCAACCTCCTGCGATCTCTCTTGAAGCCAATACGGAAGTAATGTAAACTGCAATTCATCGACTGGCCGCTAGGGACAGGCTCCAGAAGGGAGCAGAATCTCATTGAGCCCTTTGTTAAAATTCCCAATTTTACAGCAGAAAAAAACATGTTTACAGCCTGGTACAAATTATGGTTTTTGCCTATACGGCAAATTTTGCCCTTCATGACAACTGTGAGGGGGGTGAATTTTTTTATAACTCATTCGTTTACAGTATAATAAAGCCTTAACATTCTGCATAATTAAGGGCGTGGTTACTTTGAGTGACAGGTGGATAGCCATTTATCCGCCGTCTATGGTCATTGCGTCACCTAAGCTCTGCCCACATCGTGCCTTTTTTTCACTTTTCTGTTATCCGGGCGTGACAAGATGGCGACGCCCAGCTCGCCCCTACTTTAAGCTTCAGAACGGCTTATCGGAATCCTATGGGTGACGTCACGGACACTACGTCCATATTTTATTACAGTTTATGCTACAGCTACAAACGTTCCTGCTGGATCCTGCAGCCAATTTGGCAACCTCGAGTCAGAGGGGAGGGGGAGAGGGGATACACCTGCAGTACCAGTTTTGGCCGCAATCTTACATACACTTCCATTAAGGGCTTTTTCACAATCGTAGGAAAATGCAGTGAAATTTGGTTAACTATCTTGTTTTTATAGTCATTTTTGGAAAATGTGACAACAGTCTTGATGTCCCTGTACAATTTTGAACATAGTACTTTTATTCACAATGAATGACTTTTATTCGTATGCATGAGACTCACCAGTCTCATACAGGACATAGAAAACCTGTGCCTTTAAATAACTGCTCTAGCTAGTAAGGTGATACGCCAGAGAAAATATGGACCAAGCAAGGTGCCATAGTGATGACAAGGCACACACACATTCACAAACACACACTGGGCACAGTGCCCGCAGAAATGGGGCAGAAAGGGAAAGCAGCACTATTGATTTCACAAGTAGCGCACAGCGTTAACTGCTGGCCGGGATTGTGGGAAATGCTTGAGACGAGAACAAGAAACCTGCATCTTTTTCCTTCTTGCTTACTTTCTTTCTTTCTGTTGCCATAACCCGGCACAGTGCCTGTCTCTGCTCTAATTTAGGCCAAATGTCCTGAATCACAGCATGCATGCGCCTGAAACTCTGTTTCCTTCTTCTGACATCACTGAGTGTACTTCCTCTCCAGATAGTAGGAGACTGGAAGGCTGTGGCTGGCATTTGGGAACACAGGCTGTGTGCGAGCGCAAGCTGAGTCAACAGTGCTGTGTGCAATAGAATATATGAGTGAATGACAAATGTAGATTGTTGTTTCCATGGTGATGAAGGGGTCCCCAATGATGTAAGAGCAGGGTGAGATGTTGGGGTGTTGCCCAGATATAGATCTGTGTATATGTCAGGGTTGGGCAAAATTCAGTTTGTCATTTTTAGTTTTTAGTTTAACAAAAAAACACTTTGTACAAACTGTGTTCAAAACTTCATTGCTATACTGTTCAGTGTTGTCACGATACCAAAATTATGACTTTGATACGATACCAGACTAAAATATCGATATATCGATACTAAATCGATACCACAGTTAAAAAAAAAAAAGATAAGATGCTTAATATGACAACAGAACTTGTTATTATTCATTGTTATTTTTTACTAAAAATGAATGTGGCCAGCATGTTCCTTAGGGTTGGGCATCGTTTTGATTTAAACAATTATTGATCAATTGATCAATTACTATTAAAATTATCTCACAAATTTTTGCAATCTCAATGTATTTTTTACAATGGGGTAATTGTGTTGCAATAGCTTACACGCAGCACAAGAAAGCTTGATTTCGAATGGTAAATTGAATTTAAAAAGATGAGTAAACAGTAATAAAATAAGAACAAATAAACAGATTACAAACAATAGCACAAATAAATGCAATAAAATAGAAGATACAAATTAAATAGACTGCTTTATTTTTTCAGGTAAGTCTAACATTCAGATAAGAAACTGAATTTAAAAAATGCATAGTAATTACATTTAAAACAACATTGGATAATGTTTTTTGTTAAAAAAAAAATCAATAGCGTACAGATGAAACTATTAAAGTTAAAATTGAGTCTAAAGTTGATCAGTCAAGAGCAGTGTGATCGTTTGTCTTTTTGTAGTTTGAATAACAAATGACTGCAGTGCCTTTAAGACTAACGGACGCATGGATCCTAAACACTGTTCCTGTTACTCGTTCTTCCTGAACTGTTTGCTGAACAGTGTAACACACTGTCATGAGGAAAAAGTCCAGCAGAACGCGTGTTCGCCGTGCTCAGAGGTTAACCGGGCTGAGTGAGAATATGCCGGTGTGCGTCAACTCGCTTTCGGTCGGAGAGGAGAGTGCAGCTGATATCGATACTGTAAAAACTGAGAATCGTATCGTTTCAGATATTCCAGTATCGATACATATCGAAATATCGATATTTTTGACAACACTAATACAGTTTCTAACAAAAGGCAATGCATTCATCTGCATTCAGTGAACTCATACTCAGTGGAACCGAAGTAACCCCCTCTAGATTCAAGGAAATAGGAATAGTGTACCTGTGCACTGTAAAAGGTTCTCTGGAGCTTCACAGACCAAAGCTATGCATTGATGAGTATTTATTATAGACATTTACTGAGTGCTGCATATTTTATATCCTGCAGACAAACCTGCAAATGCATTTTCCACTACCTACCCTCAACCTGCTAGAAAGGCCATGCATAATTCCCTAAAAGATTCTCTAAACAATTTCTTAGCATGTCCAGGTTTTAAAGTGAGTACAGTTGACAGTTTTTTTTCTTTTTTCTGGATGTGATGATAAATGTTTCTGTATTATAAATTCTTAATCTTTTAAAAAAAATCTTAATGTTCAAGATTTATTTATTTAATTTATTTAGTAAATGTTGTTAAGATAATGCTAATAGGATAACTATCTCTTTGATTCTTGCAATCTATACACACTGTTTTTTAAATTACCCTCTGTTATTACCTGGCTGAATTTATTTGATCAAAAATTAATTAACCCTTAAAGACCTAGAACATTTTTGAGGCGCCTGATGTGCCTCTACTTTTCTTTGTTTTTCTCCCCCATTATAGCAGTTAGCATCAAGTGCTATATATCATTTTAAACAGGAGAACCTGAAGTTTCCATCTAGCTCATTTGATGTCCCAATTTTACATTTATTTATTCTGAGAATGGATTAAATTAATATAATTTCAAGAAAAATGGCAGCAAAAATGTGATGTTTTTGTCAAAAACTCGAACAGAACTTCTTGAAGTTTGGATTTTTTCCTTTAGAAAGTTAGACTTGGTTGTTTTACACTTCCAGATTAAATTTTGTCTACATGTAACAATCCCTCAGCAAGTTATAGCCATTTATAATAACAATATTCTAGGCGTTTCTAGGTTTTTGAGTGGAAACAGGTGTATTTTATTTAACGTTACTGATAATGTGTCCTAAAAAGTTCAAGTAATAAAGTAAATAGAAAGATTGTTATATTATAACAACACTGAAACAAACATTTTTCTTCAGAGAAATATATTATAATTTGAGCATGAAAAACAAACGCAAACAATACATCAAGTTGTGACAACAAACCATGAAATAAAATATACTGAGGCTACTTTTACATGTGGGCGGCTATTTTCATAAACGGACATTTCAACTTCTCTGCACATAATCTTCTCAAACACAAATTGAGGAAAATATAATAGTGAAAATGTGTAAAAACACAAACTACATACAAATAGAGAAATATACTGGCTGTGCTCTGACAGAGAGCGCTTTGCACGCGTTGATTTCTGTTTGGTTTCATGATGCATGCAAATTCACACCCACGTTCATTTTTCAGAGAAACGTGATTCGTGGTTCAAAAGACCAAACACTGTGTTTATTGGTTGAGTTGATGAAAGTTTCAACGAATCTGGACACAGGGGATGGGACTAATAAAAAAATAATAATTTCTGTTTGGCTCAGGGGAACAACCCACGTGTGTTTCCTGGACAAATCAATGCTGCATATTTTGATGACGCATCCACGCTGACTACGGAGCCTCTGAATGATCAATCGCGAGACATAATATACCTATGGAAAGCGGAGATTCTCCTCTTTATGGTGCAGTTTACAGCATACAGATTGGATTAGCGGTTAAAAAGTTATTAAACATTTTAGAACGATAGTTATTTTTAGTCAATGCTGCATATTTTGATGACGCATCGATGCTGACTACGGAGCCTCTGAATGATCAATCGCGAAACATATTATACCTATGGAAAGCGGAGATTCTTCTCTTTATGGTGCAGTTTACAGCATGCAGATTGGATTTGCGGTTTAAAAGTTATTAAACATTTTAGAACGATAGTTATTTTTAGCCGCGGGCGGCTGTCTCGGTCTTTAAGGGTTAATATGGTGAAATATTATTACAATTTAAATGACACGTTTCTATTTTAAAGGAAGTGTATGTAAGATTGTGGCCAAAACTGGTACTGCAATCACTTTCAATTTACTGTAGAGCGGTGTATCCCCTCTCCCCCTCCCCCTGACTCGAGTTTGCCAGATAGGCTGCAGGATCCAGCAGGAACGTTTGTATCTGCAGCTGTGGTAACTAGAGCAGAGCTGGCAACCCGGATGCAGAAACACTACTGACTTCGTGATTGGTCGATAGGTGGAGGGCGGAGCGTCAGGCCAAAACACAACATGTCAACATCAACAGTTGAGGACTGCAAAAACAACTTTTAAATGACAATATCCTGGCCGGACTACTGTTGTCAGTGATATAAGTATTTGAAATGAACATGATTTCTAAATGTATAGTGCCATATCAGGGCCATTTATGGTTAATTGAAATACATTTCTTACATACAGTTCCTTTAATATATTTCAAAAATGTAATTTATTCCTGATGGCAAATCTGAATTTTCAGTATCATTACTCCAGTCTCATGTGTCACATGTTCCTTCAGAGATCGTCTTGCTCAAGAAACATTTCTTATTATCATCAATGTTGAAAACATTGTGCTGCTTAATATTTCGTGGGATTTTGTGGAAAGAATGAAACATTTTTCCACAGTATTTCTTGATGAATGATAAGTTCATTAGAACATAATTTTTTGCGAAAATTGCAGAAATCTGTACTGGTACATACAATCAATTGAATGTGCCTTGGTTAAAAGTACTTAATATATAAAAAATATTCAAAACACTATTTTAAGCTTTGTATTTCTACCATAATTAAATTATTTAAATTGTGTTCCTTTAGAAAAATGTGAAAAATTAAATGTGACGATAAATGTGAAATCCTAAAAAAATGATTATTCTCCAGAATTGCACCTTGGGCACATATACTCTATAGAGATCATTGTATTCCCTTTTTCACTTATATTATCCTCACCTATAAAGCCTTAAAATGGTCCCTCAGCAGGTAGCTTATTATGTTAAAGGGTTAGTTTACCCAAAAATTAAATTCTATCAATAATGACTTTCCCTAATGTTGTTCGACACCCGTAACCGTTCGTCTGCGGAAATCACAATGGTGTCAATGAAGGCCTGTCTGAGCCATCGGATTTTAACAAAAATATCTTCATTTGTGTTCTGAAGATGAACAGAGGTCTTACGGGTGTCGAACGACATGAGGGTAAATAATTATTGAGATCATTTTCATTTTTGGCTGAACTAACCCTTTAAAGAATAGAAAACATTTATACCTTTTCAAAAGTAGCAACTATAGCATCACACTGACATATATGACCACCAAATAGTCTTTTAGAAGCAAATTGAATGGTTATTCCACATAGATCTCGAAACGGTAGTGATTCGAATGATGGAGTTTGCTTTGATAAAAAGCCCAGTCACATAAACATTTGCATAAATTACCACAAATACAGGTGAAATCTCTGAATCGCACCAATGTCATGTTTTTTTGTTTCTTTTGTCTCTTTCTCTCAGTTACCGTACCTGTCGTCCATTATGTTTGGATCCTTGCAGACTGCAGTGTCCCAGGCTGCCGTTGGGGGTGGTGGCGCAGCTGCTGATAATCTGGAGCTGTTTCTCAGCGCGGTCGGCCCGGTCCAACAGCTCCTCAATGAATTGCTGAAGACGCAGTTTAGCATTGGCTTCACGCGCAGCTGTTTCCTGCAGGAACTGGTCGATCTGGGCCACCTCTCTGAGTCAGGAGGAAATGAGTGCAAAAGAGAAAGAAATTTGTGACAATTACTATTGCTTGTCAGTTAAATCAATGTATAAAGAGTATTGAGTGTGTTCAGAGTATTAATTGTGTATCTCTAACAACATGGCGGTTTGGTGTTGTGTATGTATGACCTTATGCATCCCTACCAACAGCATTATAATAATATTAATAATTTGTTACATTTATATAGCGCTTTTCTGGCTACTCAAAGCGCTTTACATATAGAAACATCCTTAACCTTTACAGTCTCTATGAAGGCCCTCCTTCAGAAAAGCATAATGTGCTCTGATTGGTCGGCTGCACCAATGTGTTGTGGTCAGTCGCTTCAAGCGTGTTTTCGGAAATGTCACGCACATTACCCTAACCACGAGTTTCAACACACTACTAACCCAACTGAACCAGGCCTCTCACCCCTTTTTTCTGTCTTTGGCAGGAATTATTTAAATGAGGAATAATTTGCAGTGTACGTTCCCAAAAGAAAACTCAAGACTACAGTCGAGGTGTTTTAGAGAGTACACAAACAGTGCTAACTGACATAGAGAAAAAATCCCCTTGTGCTTTGTAACTTTGCAGTGTTATTTAATGTTTAAACAGCAACATTACACATCAACGAAAGTAATACTAATTTAAAAAAAAGCATAACGGATCTTCTTTAGAGAACTAAAGACCTACAGAGCATCCAAATTTAAAATGGTCACACCTTGGCAAATGGGAAAAGGGCATCTGATACCACCTTCTCCCTCTCATTTGTCCCTTTTCTCATGCTTGTTTATGTCCTCTAGCATTCTGCGAATCCCTGGAGCGTGCGTGCAGCCAGTGAGAGCAAGACAACTGTTATCTCGGTGTAGGAAATGTCTCTGTACACATAAACACTAGCTTGCGCCTCTGTCGACACCATCAACTCAGCTATTCCAAGCTTCTCTCACTCTTAGCAGATTCTCGCACAGTTGGACTTTTCATTCTCATACGCCAACAAATATTATTTTGAGATACTGACATCTTGAGCATTTCATCAACATAGGTTGCAAACAACGTCACAGGACAAAGTGAATACGCAATGGTTTCCGCGCTCAAGGAAGAAGCTTTAATTATCCACAATAATGAAAAGCCCCATTTTATAAAGCAGGAAAACGAATGAGCGCAAATGTGATCTCACTGCTATTTATGTGATTGTGTAATCTCAAATGATCTTTTAAGTAAATAACAACGATACAGATCAGGCTCTATTAAATTATCATGTCAGACAGACTCTAGTCTGTGGTGCAGCCTTTTTTTTTTAATAATTCATGGATCTGGTGTACATCACGTTACTTAGAATTATTATTTCCAGTATGTTTTTTGTGCAATAATTAATCTTCAGTAAATCAAGACTTATGTCATGATTAGTAGTGAAAAAAGGGCAAAAATTTACAAATTAAAAAAAAGATTTAAAAAAATTATAAATGAATAACTCTTTACTGTTTAAAACGTTTACAAGGATGTAAGGATTTATTAATAGATGATCTAATGCTTTGAACAAGATAACTAAACAGAGTTGGATTTTTTTTCTTGCTAACTAAAACTATTAAAGTGGAGTTTTTGGTAGTAAATAAAATAAAATAAAATAAAATGAAATTTGAAATGTAAAAACTATTAAAGTGGAGTTTTTGGTAGTAAAATAAAATAAAATAAAATAAAATAAAATAAAATAAAATAAAATAAAATAAAATAAAATAAAATAAAATAAAATAAAATAAAATAAAATAAAATAAAATAAAATAAAATAAAATAAAATAAAATAAAATAAAATTTGAAATGTAAAAATGTTTTTACTAAAATTGCTAAAACTAAAACAAAAATAAACTAAAGTGATATTAAAATGATAAAAAGCACATAAACTGGGTAAAATTTCAGCTAAAATAAAAAATGAAGAAAAAAATACTAATTAAAAATATTATTAAATACTATACCAGCTGTCCTATGGGTTTGTAGGTAAAAGTATTTTAATAATACAAAAAAAAAGCATTGCATGGATTAGCGCTCAAGTAATGAATCATTTTATGGTGCCTTTGTGTCCTTTTTGAAGCATGAAGGCTTCAGTCAGGCTTTAAGTCCCCATTCATTGTAACTTTGAAAAAGAACATAAAAAAGCAACCAGCATATTATTCACAAAAAGCTCCTTTTGTGTTCCACAAAAGAAGTCACATAAGTTTACAATGACCCAGGCTAAGGGTGAATACATTTTCAAGTTTTTGGCTGTACTATTCAAATCAAAAGAATTTGTCAGCTTCTTGTGTAATCACTTCTTGAAAGAGCGTTCTCTATTCATTTGCCTGCAGTATTCTTACTGAAGTTAAGGTCAACGATGTTTGGAGGAACAGAGACAAACCGAGTACTAGGTACACAGCGGAGAGAATAACAGTCAATCAACACAGTGTAAACGAGACTAATTACAGGCCCAGTAATGTGGAGGCTGGGAAGAGCAGTGTGCGCTCACTGTGTGCTATACCACACGCACATCCGTATACATGATGATTTCTGCCTCTGCCCCACACTGTATCTTCAACTAATTAAAGGGCTGGCACCTAATTTCTTCAGTCATCTTGATAAATCTGTTTATCTACCATAATGTGTGGTGCCTCTCAAGGTAAAGTAACACTGTGATCAGCGTGTGTTGGTATTAAAGTCCCCTTGAAATCAAAATTTATGTTTTATGGATTTTAGCCCATGTGTATATCTTAATGTGAGAATATGATTTTTATTGAGAAGAAAACTTTATGCAAATATGTTTTTTTTAAATGTATTTAAATAACAGTCTCTCTATATATATGGAAAAAAGGACCAAAATTAATGATGACTCACAAGGTTGCGTATGGAAATTCTACATAAAATGCTAGCTCCTGTTCACCTTAAGAACGATAACTTATAAAAATAACTATATTGACATCCACACCAACACACAAGAACGTTCTGTTTATGAAAAGCGCACGGCAGTTTTGTCATCCGCCCCTTTAAATGCTTCTTTAAAGCAGGAAGGATTCTGTCTTTGTTTTTATTATTCATCAGCTGGGGGGGAAACCTTTTTTTCTTGATTACAACAATATCCTCCTTTATGTTGTTATCATCTTAGTTGTGGTGAGGACTCTGCTATTCTTTTAAATTTGCAAACAGGCCTTTAAATCAACATAAACAATTATTTAACAATTATAATCCTTGCTGACATAATTAATCATATTCATAAATTATTTGTAATTACTTAGATTTTGAAAAATAAGGTTTTCATGGGAAATCATTAATTCTCACTTTTTTTTCATCCGCCCATCCGCGCTACTACCCGCCCGCACAGAGTTAATTATCTGCCCGCATCCCCGCCCATGAATTTTATAAATGTCACAATCCACCCGTTTTAGCCACTTTTATGCGGGTACCCGTTGCAGGACTCTGCCGTGTCGAATGTGAAGAGGGGGATTGCCGTGTTAATCTTGGACTAAATCGGCCACCGTAGGAGTTAAAACGAAATCAGAATTGATAGGAACAGAAACTATTATTCACTGGATGGTCATATACCTTTACACCACTAGATGGGGGAAAATATCACACAGTGTAGCTTTAAATTGAAAGTTCAGCCACAAATGAATATTCTGCCGTCATTTACTCACCTTCAAATTTTTCCAAAACTGTCTGTTTCTTTCCTCTGCTGAACACAAAATAAGATTTTTGAAGAATGTCAGTAATCAAATAGTTGACCCCAGTATTTTTTTTTCTACTATGGTAGTCAATGGGTGCCGAGATCTGCTTGGTTACAAACATTCTTCTAAATATCTTCCTTTGTGTACAGAAGAACAAATACATTTATACAGGTTTGGAACAACTAGAGGGTGTGTAAATTATGACAGAATTTTCATTGTTGGGTGAATTATACCTTTAAAGAGAACACAATAAAATAGCAGAATCAAGCAAGCCCAACTTGACATATTAGTGTGCTTCCCGCTGTCTGCCCTAATCAAAACTCTTTCAGTGTCATTTACAGTCTCGGAGCTGACTGAAAAATCTTCACAGGGGGAACATGAATACAAATAAGACCATCAGCCCAAAAATCTGATATCTAAATTCCAATATGCTACAAGCAAAGCACACTGAGAGAGGCAGCCTGGCTTTCAGATTCACACTGTGAGAAAGTTTGACTGTAGAAAGTGCTCGGCTAGCGAACATTTCTCTATTGCGCACAAAACTCTAGTCTATAACTAAGAACAAATCTAAACTTGAGGTAAAACCTCATGGTTTAATCTGAAATGTATGACAGAACTCAGTCTGGATGAGAGTGACAGAGTGTGATAACCTCTGTGCAGCCCTTATCTAAAAGCAACGGATTAAAACTGCTCAGATATAATGTTGTTCGTGTTGTGCAACAACCCCCCCCCCCCCCCCCCACCACCACCACCACCACCACCATCTCTATTGCCTTATCAAAAGCATATAATGTACTCAAAATAGCTGGTTGTCAAAAAAATCCATAATGACCAATGCAATCTACCAAGAGCAGTGCAAATTAGCGTCTGGTTTATGACATGATTTATAACATGAATACCAGTAAATTGATGCTAACATTAATAAATAATTTTGCATGATTAATTTAAATACTCTCCTCCCATAAATTTTGCATCTGAAAGGGAAACTCCTACAAATGCATTTGTAATAGGTCAGCCGCAAAAATAACCCTGCCCATGCATTTTCAGCGCTAATCTTACATTGCGTGTGTTTAGAAAATCCTGACATTTCTTTTTGTTCGTTTTTTTTTAATGCCAAAAGAGGGTTTGCGCTGACGCAAGCTGTTAGTAAATCTGGCCCTAAGTCTTCATTATATTTTCTGTAATTTCTAATCAGGCACCAAATAGAATACCCATAAAAATTAACTTCACCCAAGTTCACCCAAAAATGAAAATTCGAAGTTTATCTGCTTACCTCAATGGCATCCAAGATGTAGGTGTGTTTGTTTCTTCAGTTGAACACAAATGAAGATTTTTAACTCCAACTGTTGCTTGTATAATGCATTTCAATGGGGTGTTTTCTATATATATATATATATATATATATATATATATATACTCAAATCCATATTAAACACAGCAGCTCGTGGTGAAACATTGATGTCTTAAGGCACGAAAAGATCGGTTTGCTCACTTGCAGGCAGTGATGGTGCAGGGAAGGCTGATGTACAGTGTTGTATTTGAGGTAAAAAAGAATATAAATACTGTTCGGTTTCGGTTTCTCACACAAACGACATCAATGTGTTTAATATGGATTCTTATATCTATGTTTTTTACTCTCGTAGAAAACACCCCCATTGACATCCATTATACGAGCAATTTGTGTTCTACTGAAGAAACAGACACACCTATACATCTTGGATGCCCTGGGGGTAAGCAGATAAACATTTTCATTTTTGGGTGAACTATACCTTTAAGTAATCAAGAGCCATCGTTTCCAGCTCCAAGCAGGTCCAATAAGCACAAAGTGACTGATACAAGACTAAATGCTTAATGGCTTTAATGAGGCAAAACAATACAATCCCATTAAGCATTGTGAATGAAATAAGCAAATTAAATAATTTACTGATTTAAAGATGTTGATATTAAAACAATAGATTTATCTACATATGCTTACACATATTTAGGTAGGGAAAATGACTGAGTGGGCACTAAAGTGTTCTTCTGGTGCGATTTGCTTGTAGTGATTCTCTGATTGGTGGCGATTTCTCTGCAGATTCGTAGGTTTTTCACAATAAATTCTGCTCTTGAACTTGATTGTTTAAAAAAAACATGTTGAAATAATGCAGGCTTGTGGCTTAAAGCGCATACCTTCGATTAACAACCTCGTAGCTCGAAGAGGCCTTATCATTCAAAATCACTTCCCCTATGGAAAAACTGCATGGGATTTTTTACCTCCAGAACCAAACTATTGCACTTTGGGGTATGAGGGACTAGATTCTATGGTTGTGCTGCTCAGCCTTGCAAGGCATCAGTGCAGATGGCATACTAGCTTCAGCTTGTATTCAGAGAACTCTAAAAAGCAGGAATATAATTAAAAAGAAACCTTGATCTTTCAATGAATACAGACCGGTTTCTGGACTAGTTTCCATGGGAACAACTATTGGTTGGCTGTCAGATATGTCTTTAAACAATAATGTATTGCTACAACAAAGAATGTAATGTATGAATAGTGTATCGAGCGTTTTAAAGAACATTTTTACTTAATTCACTGGCCAATTTATTCAGCTTATATGACAGAAGGTGAGATGACTAATACAAGGTGGTATGGAATATTAGCTGCACAATACATAATGAAATGAGTACAGCAATGAGTGAATATACAAGTCAAAATACAAAATATTGTTATATATATATATATATATATATATATATATATATATATATATATATATATATATATATATATATATATATATATATATATATATATATATATATATATTACACATACACACACACATATTACATGTTATATTAAAAAAAATGATATAGTACAAAATATGCAGCATATCTGTTAAAGCCACAATATGCAATTTTTCGACACTAGAGGTCACTTATTCAAAACAAAAGTGTAGCTTGATGAAGCCTGGATTTTGCAGAGCTTTTATTATGCCGCAGATGACGCTGCCGCTGTCGAATCATATTAGATATATTATTTAAGTGTGTTGAAAGCTCGGCGTTTACTATGAGACATTTTGCACACTGCAGTAAACTAGATAGAAACTAGATATTAGGCATGGTAAAACATGGTATTCACTGTAAATCATGAAAAAGAGATTTATACCATAAGACTAACTGTGTTGAGCTTAGGGCTGCACGATAAATCGAAATCGAACTGCAGTCGCAATTTGGCTTGTGTGCGATTATAAAAGAACACAGGCTTTGATTTTAATGAAATAAATATATGCCCAGTGTGTAAGTGAAGAGCGGCTCTGTGGTGAGGAGGAGTAAACGCTGCTCCGTCTAAAAACACTGTGCACTTGAAAACGCAACATGTATCAAACAGCTTCACAAAATAGTAATGCGAAGCGTTGTAACAAAATATGCTTAATAAAATGTTTTAACCAACCCGATCTCACGGCAATTCGTACATATTTTGAGGTGGCTAATTCATACGAATTTGTACGACCTCATTCGTACAAATTTACAAGTTTATAGCTAAATTGTACGAATTTGACGAGTTGCCAAATTCCAATGAATTGGTATGAATAACCTACCTCAACCCACCCCTAAACCTACCTAATGGTTTAGACTAAGCATACAAATTCATACGAGTAAGGTCGTACAAATTCATACCAATTAGCCACCTCGTAAAATATATATGAATTGGTCATGAGATAGCGTTTTAACTTACTTCATGTCATCAGTTGAGTGTTTGTGAGCTGATGTGGCTTGTTATCACAGAATGAGGCAGACGATGCATTATAACATGGTAAAGTCTGTCAATCAGCACTGTATCCTTTATTATTATGAAAATACCCAATAAGGCTTGCAGATCTCAAATACACATCAGACATTGATGCAGTCATATTTTTTGTCTTCATGTTTTACCAGTCAAAGAGTTTTGATCCTCTTTTTTCTTCAGTAGCGGTAGCTTCACATAATCACAAATCACATTTTTAACCAGAATAATCGCAGTTAGATATTTTCCCCAAATCGTGCAGCCCTAGTTGAGCTACATAACAATGATTATTTTTCTGTCAATTAATGTATCAAACAGTTGCTCACCTGTCTAATGAAACACATAATATCCACAACTTTCCTGCAAGTCTTAGTGGGCGTCGCCATGACAGTCGATACTTCCGGTGGACGGTATCTCAGTTCCGGTTTAGCACACATAACAGTTATGCTGCGTTCACACCAGACGAGAATGAGTGACGCGAATTAATAGTGCTATTCACGCGAAGTTGGATGCGTAAACATTTTGAATCCATTAGCTTCATTCACTACACAACAGACGCAAATTTGCGTCATAGGAGGGGCTTCTGCCAGGCAGCGGCAGTCGTCAGAAGGACTAGCCGAGTTAAGGCTGCTCTCGCCGGGGTTAATGAGCGCCGCTGAGCGCCTGGGTCTCACACCTCCGAAACCTACTTGCTTCCATAAACCATGCAACATAAACGGACCCGTTTGACATGTTTCCTAGCACCATACGCACTCCATTCAATGCCCAACGAGCTTCAAATAAACTCAAGAATTGTGATGTAGAAGTAATATTTGTATTTTAATATTTGTAATTGTTGAAATGTTCATGTCAGACATTGTCAGTAGACTTTTTTTTAATCAACATGAAAATAGGTGCATGAACTTCAATGAATTTAAGTGCATTGTAATAAAAATTAACATTTCATTGCTGTAAATGTAATTATTGAGTTTATATATTAGTTTAACCTATTTAAAATACTGCAGTAAAACTGTATAATTTTTTGCAAGGGGTATGTTTATTGTTTTCAATAATTTACAGATTTAATGTGTAGCAAGACCGCTCTAAAAGCCTAACGTTACTATCCAAATAGAGACCTGCAGTCCCGCGGGACCCAGCACAACCGAGCGCGGCGCGGGATAATATTTGATGGGTGAATGCGGATGCGGGTGGACAAATTAAATAACTAGAAACAAATAAACCTTTATTTATATTAAAATAAAATAGATTTACAGGCGCATGGACGGAAGGTAACTCTCGCGTGGTTCATAGGAACAGCCAAGCCGGCCTACCACACAGTGGCAAAATGTCTGCGCCGCATAACTCAGGTGAACCGCTTAGTGCTACAGATATTAGTAAGTTCTTGTAAGATAGTCAGATCCATGCGACCATCTGGGACATGTGATCATTTTGCCTGAAGCATTGTTGTAAAAGTCGACTCCTGAGTCCTGATAATACAACCAAGCGTTCAGCTGAGAACAGTATAGACTAACGTAAAGCGGAAGTTCGTTACCGGCTTGTTCTACGCTGCCATAGCGATCACGGGAAAGGTCAGAGTTCGGGGAAAGTTGTGAATATAAAAGCGTTTTTGGTGTTACCATGGTTTCTACAAAAACAACAACAAAACAGAAATCGAGGGTAACGCTGGTATGATGTCATTGATAAGTGATGCACGGACATGGTCCCTGTACTGGTTAAATGTCTTATTCCTCTGGATTTAAGCATTCTTGGAAACATTTAGGATAATGTAATTACACAAGTCAACAAAATATATAACACTGTTCCAGTAGTTTTTTGGTATGTTAATCCAAAAACCTTACATATTGTGCCTTTAACTACACTCATCACTAAGATTGCATGATAACATCTGTGTTTTAATTAAATTACTACTACTACTAATAATAATAATAATAATAATAAGAGTAATAATAATACCTATATGAACTTGACATATTTAACTAGTCAGTTGTTGGACAACAATATATTATATTGCATACAAATGAGCTAAAACAAGACTACTAACTGACCGCATGAGCATTTTTTTTCGAAACTGAAGAAAACATCTGCATTTTCTATTTATGTTTGCAATAAGCAAATCTGCAAAGTCTTAAGGATGCAGACAGAGCATCAGAATCAAACAGATGAGAATACAAAGATGTCTAGTGGAAATAGGAGCCGTACATTTGACATTTAACATTCCTCCACACTAATGCAGTAAGAATTATTTCAAGCTCACATAAAAATAGCAGGGAAGGGCTAATCAACAGCTGACTGTATTCAGAATAGTAAATGGTTATGTAAGGCTGTAAGCAACACGCGGTCCCCAGACAATATAAATGATAATTAGATACAAGAAGAAGAGTGGTTAATGAGATGAAATTAGAGGAGGGTAAAAACAGGGTCTTGGAAAGCTTGGAAGTATTACAGATTATTAGTTTGACTAAATTGGTTTAGATCACACTGCAGAGATGCACGTACAACCTATAGAATCCCTCAGCTGACCCTCATAAATGTGGTAGATTTATTTGTACATGCTACAAAATGCACAAAGAGATGTCTAGATGATGCCAACAAGTTTACATCTTCAAACTGAGAACGGTATGACAGGATAGGTCACAGAGACGGCAGAAAGAGAACATTAGCAGAGATTTGTATGCAGAGAGGTTATTATGCGAGCCTCTTTATGAACAGAATACTAAGCACACACACACACAGGGTATACCGATCTGTCATTCACAGCTCTGCCCTCTATAAGATGGATACTATAGTAGGGCTGCATGACTTGTGGGGGGAAAAAATCAGATAATAATTGCGAATGTGATTGAAAATATGTTTTTTTTTTTTTTTTTTTTAACTTCAGGTTTGTTTATATGGCTGGATAATTTGGCCAAAATGTAATAAAAAAATATAATAATAATAATAATAATGAATGACTATTAATGACTATTATTACAAAAATATGAAACAAAATAAGAAACATTCTTGTACTATTGTATTACAATATTATTGTAATTTTATACTAAATATTGTATTACATTATTGTAATATTGTAAAATTACCAATTTTGAAATATATTTCAGAAAAATAATACGAACCCAAACCACAAAACCAGTCATAAGGATACATTTTTTAAATTCAGATGTATACACCATCTGAAAGCTGGATATATAAGCTTTCTATTGATGCATGGTCTGTTAGAATATACTAATATTGGGTCAATGAACAACTATTTGAAAATCTGGAATCTGGGATTGCAAAAAAATCTAAATATTGAGAAAAATTGCCTTTAAAGTTAGCAATGTCCTTAGCAATGCATATTACTACTAATAATAAATGTTTATATATTTATGGTAGGAAATTTACAAAATATCTTCATGGAACATGACCTTTAATCAATTTCCTAATTATTTTTGGCATAAAAGAAAAATCAATAACTTTGACCTATACAATGTATTTGTTGGCTATCGCCAAAAATATATACCCGTGCAACTTATGACTGGTTTTGTGGTCCAGGGTCACATATATAATGATAATTTTATTTTACAATACAACTGTAAAATTACAAATGCTGCATTCCCAAATACATGTTATGTGACCCAAACCCATGCAGAAATTGAGGAGTAATAACATAGCGTCATGTTTCGTTCTAAAAACAAACAGCGCATATATTTATTTAATTAAATCACAAACTTGGAGATTTGATAATAGCACTAAGGCATATTGCAATTTTGGTTTTATTTTGATTCATTGTACTGCTCTATACTGTCATCACAGAGGAGCTCTGAATTCAAGACAGATGAATTTAACGAGAGCCACAAACCTACGTTTGCATAATAATGGCTGCCGTGGACATGGTTCTATGAATATTCACATTTAAAACAGCTGAATAGGACATTGTGACACAAATGAGCATCCAATGAATTCAAAGACTATCTGAGAAAATTGCTATGCCATGACAAAGTAGCTGTTGCCAACAAAGCAAGCCTAGCCTTGCCTTAAAGCCTTGAGGATATATATATATATATATATATATATATATATATATATATATATATATATATATATATATATATATATATATATATAGTAAAAAAAGTCTGAAGGTCTGTGTTTAGCTTGAAAGCTCCAGAGGATATACACATGATAAGCAAATCAAGCAAACCAGGTGAAAGAAGCAGCCATAGTAAGCAGAAGAAGAAACAGTGATCAGATGGTGCTAACAAGATCGAGGTGACAGTGAGAGCAAAAAAAGAGAGAATGGAAGAAGGGTACTCTGGGTAAAAAAACAGAGAGGTGAGAGAGCGAAAAGAGAAATGAGGCCTTTTTCTTTCTACCTGCCAGCAGTGCGTGACCGGTTTCTTAAGAAAGCTCTAATCCACAGGCGGCTACAAATCAATCACAGCGGGTGTATATTTCAGATGAAGTCCTGCTGAGAATACCCCACTCCACATGAGTCTCTAAACTCAGACCACTCCACAAGCTCAATTGGCCCTCTCTTTTGGACATTTATATACTGTATATGAAACAAAAATCATTTTGGGAGAAGTGATATTTTACTTGAATGGGAGGTAGAAAGTTAAGACCCCTTGTGACCACTTTAACTGGGGCTTTAACAAGAGAAAGTCATTTTACAGTAATTTAACATTTAAAATCATTGTCAATATTGCTATTATTTCATACTACTCATGCTTTCATAGCAACAGCAACTGTTAGGCTGTGTATGTAATTTTCTGGGTTTCGGTCAAAAAGGAAATCAGATGTTATGAAATGTAACCTTCAAATGGAATAAAAAGGGCTTAGTGATATGCAACCTTCCCAAAATGTTGCATTTGATGCCTTCACACTGCTTTGCAATCATGATGGTTCATGAGTCGCATTGACAAACACAAAGTTCAAGAACGACAACTCTCTGAATAGATTTAGTATGTTATTGAATATGGCAATGGCAGACTAGATCTGCTACGATGCAGCTGTATGGAATTGCTATTGCTAATACAAATACATCCTGCTGTGAGCGTGTAAGATATGCTGCTGCTTCATAAATAGACATACATAAATCACATAGCAGATCTAGGCAGGTGGAGCTGGGGAGGTGGCGGCTTTCAGAGGAACTCTGATAGTGCACTTCAGGACTAGATTACAGCAAACAATGAACAAGAATAATTAAGTTTAATATGAAAAAGGGGTGGAGTAGCCCTTTAAGATAAGGTTTTGGTTGATCAATGGCAGTCGTTTTCAGTTTCCTCAAAATAGCAATAGGCCAACAACACGGCTGAACACACCTAATTTTTAGACCAGCACACCCATTGGCAAACAGATGGGCACGAGTAGATTTGCCATTTAAAAAACATGGCGCAGGACATGAAAATGATAACTGCGTCTGCCTTAAACTAGCAAAAAAACACTTGCGTCGTGCCTGGCGTAGCAATGCACTGGATGTATGGTAGGGTAGTTCAACTAAATGGTGAACAAGCAATGTCATTGGCTGCAGGACCAGCAGAAACTAATCAGATTGTGCCATGTACTAATGATGTAATTGTTTGCAGAATGCATGTAAAGGACCCATCAGCCTGCACCATCCTTCTAGACTTTCATAACTGAATTAAATATTGCCGATATATATAAATATTACCGAAACCACTCCAAATATGGCAGTGAAATCTTACCATAACATGAACACGTATTTGTGAGTTTCAGCAGGAGCTGCTACAGAGGAATAAAGAAGGAAAGGTCGTGAGAATTCCATTATAACAGCAGAGGGGATTGTTGAAAGACACTGGCAATTAGAGGCTATAACCCATAGGGTGGAGTTCGGTTTGCATCAGCTCTTAAGAGAGAGGCAATAAAAACATCTGCAGCAGACCACAGGAGTGCAAACCTTCAGAAAACAGCATTAAATACAGAAGACTGATATTTCATTTGGAGTCTGGACTAATTCAGATTCGATACAGATCGCAGTTCACAACATTTGACGAGATGTCTGGAACACCTGCGAAATAATGCAAAAGTAGAGAGGAAAGAAATGCAAATACTGCTGAAGTGAGTGAAAGAGCAAACATCTTTTTGATCACATTTGATCAAATGAATCCTGCTTTGCAGAGCATAAGAGATTTTTTTATCATTATTGAATGAAAGTGTAGTGTTCTGCATTATGTTCGTAACCAGCTAAACTGTACAACTATTTGTTATGCCATTAAAACACAACTGAAACAGCCATGAACATGAAAAGTCTGCCAGAGAACAGATTAAATCTGACTGGAGACATACTACAGTGATGCTACAGTTGCTGGTTGTTAACTGTCTTGTTCAATTGCCTTGTCTAAATGAGGCTCACCTATGGAGCTGTCAAAAACGAATCTAGCATTTCTTCTTTTGTGAAAGTCCTGCTTGCTCCACAAAGTAAATTCAGTTTGAGAACCCTTGAGTGAATCAAGCATTCGAGCAAAAACGAGGTCCCAGCCGTCAAGCACATTTCTCAACATTTCTTGAAAAAAAAATCAACACCAATTTTTCTGAATGCAAGAGGTTAGTCATGAAACAAGATGGACGGCCGTAACTTACTGCTGTTTGTGTGAGAGCTCCTGCTCCTTATTAACCAGATCCTGCTTAAGGCTGGCCAGCATGTCCACCGACACGTCCACTTGCCGTGAAAGCTCTGTGGCCTTGTCCTCCAGGTCTTGCTTCTCCTGACCGAGCCTCTCGCTCTCCAGCTTTGCCTTTTCCAGCTCCGAGCTTTTCCTCTCCAGCTCCGCCTGCAGACGGCCAACACGCGCGGCGATCTTCTGCTCCACC
This sequence comes from Pseudorasbora parva, assembly GCF_024679245.1. Lineage (NCBI taxonomy): Eukaryota > Metazoa > Chordata > Actinopteri > Cypriniformes > Gobionidae > Pseudorasbora > Pseudorasbora parva. Next base: position 17,853,318 of record NC_090175.1, on the reverse strand, counting down.
TCCTCTGACAACTTCTCCAGCCTCTCGTCCAGCTCGAGCCTCTCAAATGCTCTAGCTTTCAACCGAGCCAAGCCCTCCTCATAAGCCGCCTCCACAGCACTAGCAGCCACGTTAGCGGCCACTGCCACAGCATTGTTTCCTGTGGAGGACAAGGCGTCGCCGGAGCTCATGGCTGTCTTCACCAGGATCTCACCCAGGGGAAACTCCACATTGGGCAGGTAGCAAGCAGTAGATGACGGGGCAAGGCCAAGCTCTTCGCCAGAGCAAGGCAGCTCGCGGTAGGGGAAACGAGATTCGGCAGCGAGGGCTCCGTCAGCCACTAGGGGGAGCAGCGCAGCAGCATCGCATACGCTGTTGGACTTGGACAGCACATACAGGGTCTCGTAGGTGTGGTTGTACTCCAGATGGGCGCGTAGAGAGGACAGACTTCGAAAGCGCTTGTGTTCCCCACAGCGAGGACAACGGTACGGCAGGTCCAAAGAGGCCATTCCACGATCCCGTGGCTGCCACGATGGAGCAATCTGCTCAAGCCACCAAACGCTGCCAAGAGCAAGCAGGGACAGCGGCCGGGCACCACAGAGGAGCACTCATCTCAGAACCGCTAGGTTTGCTACAGGCTGAGCGAGGAACAGGGGATCATCACACATGCTCCTTCTGAGTCACAAGTTGTTGAATTAGTTCTTCAGTAAGGTCTTGACTGCAGTTAGGCCTCTTTCTGGCACTTAATCTGTCTTCCTCAGGGTCCAAACCTTTTGTCCTAGTAAAAGAGGGGAAAAAGAACAACACAAAAAAAGAACAAATATTAACTAGGTATGCATACAGTAAGTATTTTGTCATATAAAGCAATAAAGGACTCATTTATTTAGTGTAAATTTACTGTATAGCGCTTTTCACAATACAAGTTTTTAAATCAGCTTATCAGAAATATAGTTAACATATGGCAATAATATAAACAATCAAGACATTTGCTTTATAATACGTATCGCTTTTTGTGAAACCATATACACGCTTCCAAATTATTATTATTATTATTATTTTTTCAGTGATGCAATAGAAGAACCATTTTTGGTTCCCCAAAGAACCTTTCAGTAAACAATTCCTAAAAAAAAAATGTCTTAGTGTGAATAACATTAAAAAAAAAAACGTTTTCAGTATATAGAATATTTCAGTATATTTCAGTATATATACAGTATATAGTATATAGATTTCAGTATATTTCAGTATATGTGCAATGGAAAGGTTCCACTGATGTTAAAGGGATAGTTCAACCAAAAATGAAAATATGATGTTTATCTGCTTAAAGAGTTAGTTCACCCAAAAATGAAATTGATGTCATTAATGACTCACCCTAATGTCGTTCCACACCCGCAAGTCCTCCATTCATCTTCGGAACACAGTTTAAGATATTTTATATTTAGTCCGAGAGAGTGTAGTGTAGACACTATACTGTCCTTAGCCCTGGACTATCCATGTCCAGAAAGGGAATAAAAACATCATCAAAGTAGTCCATATGTGACATCAGTTTGTTAATTAGAATCTCTTGAAGCATCGAAAATACATTTTGATCCAAAAAAAATAACAAAAACTACGAATTTGTTCAGCATTGTCTTCTCTTCCGCGTTTGTTTTCAAACCTCAAATAAAGATTCAAATGAAACGGTTATGAATCAGCGTATTGATTCATGATTCAGACCGCCAATGTCACGTGATTTCAGCAGTTTGGCAGTTTGACACACAATCCGAATCATTAATCAATAAGCTGATTCATAACCGTTTGAATCTTTATTTGGGGATTGGAAACAAACGTGGAAGAGAAGACAGTGCTGAATAATTTTTTGTTATTTTTGGACCAAAATGTATTTTAGATGCTTCAAGAGATTGTAATTAACTAACTGATGTCGCATATGCACTACTTTGATGATGTTTTTATTCCCTCTCTGGACATGGACAGTATAGTGTGCATACACATGGATACGCTCTCAGACTAAATATAAAATATCTAAAACTGTGTTCTGAAGATGAACGGAGGTCTTACAGGTGTGGAACGACATTAGGGTGAGTCATTAATTAAATAAATTTCATTTTTGGGTGAACTAACCCTTTAACCCCAGGGCATTCAAGATGTAGGTGTGTTTTTTTCTTCAGTAGAACACAAATGACGATTTTTAACTCCAACTGTTGCTCGTATAATGCATGTCAATAGGATCTAATTAAAATAAACATAGTAGATAAACATAAAATTTTAATTTTTGGGTGAATTATCCCTTTAAAGGTTCTTCATGAAGCCTAGGCTTGCTGCCAGTGTTACAGTGTTTGGTCATACACAAATACATTACAGCCACAGCTGTCGTTTTTTATACAAATAAAATCCAGGTTTAGCTGATCAACGGATGCTACGATAATTAAATGAAAGTGTCTGCTCTGCTCCATACAGCATGAGCTGCAGAGTTGCAGCAAAAGTCTGATTTCGCTCATCCCGTGATGAGAGTAGGGAGAGATGAGATGATTGACAGGACGATGATGAAAGATTTGGTCCGAGCAGGATCCAAACCGTGGTCTCCGGTGTGGGAGGTAGCTGTGCTAACAAGGACGCTAGGGACTGGCCAGGGGAGTGTTACACTCACAGCTCTTCCTACGTCTGTTACTCTAGCACTCCAACCCTGGTGTTATCGGTAAGACTGGTGTTGTCGCAAGTTTATTTACTCACTGAGACATCCCTAATGGAGCCATCAATGCCAAAAAAGAACCTTTGTAAGAGAGTATTTGTAGCAATTACAAGTTGTTAATTCATTATGGAGGCCTGAAAGGTACGAAATTTTGTGTAGTGATAAATCCAAATTATGTTTGCTTGCAGATAAAACTGGATATATTCTTAATAATAATAATAATAATTTGTCCGATTTATATAGCGCTTTTCAAGGCTCTCAAAGCACTTTACATTGAAGGGGGGAATCTCCTTAAACCACCACCAATGTGCTGCATCCACCTGGATGATGCGACGGCAGCCATATTGCTCAAGAACGCTCACCAAACACCAGCTGATTGGTGGAGAAGAGACCGAGTGATGAAGCCAATCAGAATATGGGAATGATTAGGAGGCCATAATGGACAGGGGCCAATGGCAAATTTGGCCAGGATGGCGCGGTTACACCCCTACTCTTTTTCCGAAGAACATCATGTGATTTGTAATGACCACGGAGAGTCAGGACCTCGGTTTAACGTCTCATCCGAAGGACAGTGCTCTTTGACAGTATAGTGTCCCCATCACTATAGTGGGGTGTTAGGACCCACACAGACCACAGGGTGAGTTACTGACTGGGCTCAGCCCTGCTTTGCTTCAGTGGGAAACCAGTCTTGGCTACAGGGTGATATGGCTGCTGGATAATTCTTAAATTTACATTTAATAATTTAGCAGACGCTTTTATCCAAAGCGACTTACAAAAAAGGGGAGAGCAATAGGAGCAACGAAACAAACAAGGCCAACAACCTGTAAGAAGTCTCAATTAATTAGCACAGTACACAATTTTTTTTTTTTTTTTTTTTTTTTTTTTTATAGCCATCTACAATAGCCACCTACAACAAAAACTCACGTATGCAAAATACAGAACACTGGATTTAGATAGCAATGATAACAACCCATTAGGACTAAGGCTGTTGCCCCAGCTGTTGTCGTTAATGCAGATTCAGTGGCCCAATGGGTTGATTTTGTATGGCATTCTAGCTAAACGCGCAGCAATAGCCATCTACAACAAAAACTTACATACGCAAAATACAGAACACTGGATTTTGATAGCTATGATAACTATGTAACACACCCGCCTGAAGGCGCAAATCCGGATGAGAGACGTAGATATGATCCCGGAGTGTACGCTTTTGGTCGTTGCTGTGGTGATCAGTAAGTGCTATTCTGTATTGGTCAGGTGCAATTGGAAAAGATGTGTCTTAAGATGTTTTTTAAAAATGGCTACAGACTCGGCAGCACGAATTGAGATCGGCAGGTCATTTCACCAGGTGGGAACGGTCCAGGAAAATGTCCGCGAGAGCGATTTCATGCCTCTTAGGGAAAGAACCACGAGGCGCCGCTCACTCGCAGAACGCAAGCTTCTGGAGTGTGTGTAAGTCTGAATAGGATCAAGTGGACAGGTAGTAGGGTGATTGGAAAGGATGAGTTTAGAAATATCTGCCTCGGAGAGCGGAGAGAAGGGTGGAAGCGTGTTCGTGTTAGTTGTAGAGATGTGCATTTCAGTTTGTGATGAGGAGAACTGTTTGCTGATGAGAGATGTTTTGTTTGTGAAAAATGATGCAAAGTCATCAGCTGTAAGAGTTGATGAAGGAGGGGGAGGAGGAGGACAAAGGAGAGAGGAGAATGTTTTAAAGAGTTTGCGAGAGGCAGAGCATTTGTTGATTTTGTTGTGGTAGTATGTTGTTTTAGCAGTGGAGACATTTGTAGAGAAAGAAGAGAGAAGAGACTGATACAAGGTAAGGTCAGTATAGTTTTTAGATTTCCGCCATTTCCTCTCTGCCGCCCTGAGTCCAGAGCGATGTTCACGGAGAACATCAGACAGCCAGGGGGCAGATGGGGTGGGGCGGGCTGGTCTGGATGAAAGGGGGCAAATAATTGCTCGATAATTCTTATCGAGCAATAAATTACGAATACAAATGTAGGCCTACTATGAACTAAATATAAACGTATAGACCTAGGTCTGTGTGCCCAGCCTGAAGTCGTCATACTCAGTTCTAGTCAGAATATGATTCTGATACTGCTCTATTGGGCTGTAACACACTATGGGGTGTGTTTTAACTGTACCAGGAAAGACCTCAATTGGATAGACCTACAACCAATCAGAGCGGGTTGTTTTCCATGTCCGCGGGTTGAAGCAACCTCAATTATGTGATATATAGACCCAAGAATGCACATTTTAGCGGGCAACCGTAAAAAAATAACACACATTTTACCCACCAAATGCCGGGGTAATTTCCATTACTCTGCATGCATAAAGTAGCAAAATTAAATTAACAGTGCAGAAGTGAACAGTGGCAAATAAAGCATGAGTTTAGTAGTTCACAATTAAGTTAGCTAATCTCAGGAACTGAGAATGGACTCGCATAGAGCTGATTTTGGCTGAATATGCATTTCTATGCACTAATGGAAATTAACTCTGTCTGGGCCTCTATCAAGGAAGTATACTGTACTTGTCAATATGGCATACAACAAGGTCATTACTCACTGTATTGTTTGGCAATTATAGCTCAAGGAACAATCTCTTAACAACACTGAAACGGACAAGGAGGCAACTTTTGCTTGAAAATAATGGTAGTAGTTCACATGCTATAATAGTTCATTTAACCATTCCCAAAGAGACCCTTCATCAACATAAAACAAGTCTAAAAGCGTAATGAATCCCCATTAGTGTTCCCCAGTCTTCTCTACTGTTCCCTTTTCATTCCCACAGTATTGCGAACAATGTAGATAAGAATGGGAATGAAATGAAATGATGAGCATTTATTCAGCACACATGATCCTGAAATGAATTTCAGCCAAGGCTCCAGTGAAAGAGAAAGTCATAAATTAATTCATCTGGGGATTAGACAAGCACAATTCCCTAAAATTAATCCAAGATACTGAATCAAATAATCTTCCCTGGCAGGTCATGAGCAGTGCATTAAACAAGCAATATCATAAAGTATAATGGCCACAGCTAAACTCTCCAGCAATCTTGGCACCAGAAGTTTATTTGTCATTTGTGTTCTTAATAGGAATTCTTCATTATTTTTAAAAAAGGAAAAAAAGAAATGCATGAGCAGTCGTTCATAACCAAAGAAAGAAAAATTAGCAATGATACAATATAATTATATATATATAAATAGTTATATATATATACTATATATATAACTATTTATAAAAATTAGAGATGTCCTAATTGCAATTTCCTTTGGCCAAAAACAAAAAGCTACTTTTTTTCAATGCAAAATTGTATTTTCATATAAAAACCACAAGTAAAAATAAATAAAAAAAGAACAAATAACAAGTTGCAAACAACAGCATATAAACAGCTTATAAAAATAAACAGCTTTTAGTTTTTTAGGTGGGTCTAAACAGTAGGTTATTATTCAGGTAAGAAATACTGCAGAAATGAATCAAATGTAGAATAACATTTTATAGAAATTAAAAACAGATTAAGGCTTCCAGTAATAGTGATGAAACGTATTCAAACAAGAGCAGAGAGTGATGTATTTTGTTCAATGATTAAAGGGATAGTTCACCCAAAAATGAAAATTAGCCTATGATTTACTCACCCTCAAGTCATCAGGTGTGTATGACATTCTTCTTTCAGACAATCTGAGTTATATTAAAAAAAAAGTCCTGGCTAATCCAAGCTTTATAATGGCAGGGATTGTTGCTCTGTTTTTGAAGTCCATAAAAAATGCATCTGTCTGTCAAATAATGACCTCCAGATGGCTCCAGGAGGTTAATAAATGCCTTTATAAGTGAACTGATGCGTTTGTGTAAGAAAAATATCCATATTTAAAACGTTATAAAGTAACAATTTGGCCGATAGCCTTCCGTATTCCGTTTATGCAAAAGTGCTGAAAGTGCCTCAAAGTTCAGTTCAAAGGCTTATGCTACCAGGTACGCAACGTCATCTTGAAGTCCGAGAAGGCACTTTCAACACTTTTCCATGGAAGGCGATCGGCCTGAACTTTAATACAAAAAAGTTTTAAATATGGATATTGTTCTTACACAAATGAAACAATTTGCTTCAAAAGACCTAACCTCCCAGAGCCATGTAGAGCATTTTGTTTGACAGACAGATGCATTTTTATGGACTTCAAAAACAGAGCAAAAATCTCTGCCAATATAAAGCTTGGATTAACCAGGACTTTTTTTTATATATAACTGTGATTGTATTCATCTGAAATGTCATATACACCTAGGATGACTTTCATTTTGGGGTGAACTATCCCTTTAACCTGACAGACAGCAGCTCGTTTATTAGTCACTTTAAGAGCTTATGCAGAGATCCAATATACTAGCTGTGTCTCATTTCAGAAGGCTGCGTCCTCCGGAGGTCGCATTCGAAGGCTGCATACGTCATATGGCTGTCTCATTTCAAAAAAGTGAGAAGGACACTCCAAATGCGACCTTTGAATGCGCCCTACTTTCAGGAATTTGGAGTGTGCATGAGGTGTATCCTTCACGGCTGGACAATTCTTTGCGTCGTCGTTAAGAACCGTCATATTTTTTTATATTATATGAAAAAACGGCACCACCGCCAGATATACATGCAAGCGTAGGTGTGGTGTTTAAATTAAGTAGTTCTAGCTTTTTTTTTTTTTTTTTTTAAAGCTCTATTTCCTCAAACAGATAGTTGTGGTAAACAGGATTAAAACTGTTTAGTGCATTTTAAACGTTTAGAACAGTACATTGCAGTCAAGACAAGAAACATTTCATAGTCATTTTCAAGTTATAAATAATTTTCATTCATATAACTGCCGTGAGAGCACAACGAGGCTCAACGTGTTGGCATTGCAACGTGATACTTCCTGCCTGTGTGTCCTACGAAGGAGGTCTCGTTTAATTCTGATTGAGGACACTCCGTATACTGCATCCTACACAGGACGTGTCCTCCGGAGGACGCAGCCTTCGAAATTTCATGAAATGAGACACAGCTAGAGTTATACAACATGCGTTATTTTTCTCAACTATTTACGTTCCAAAACTGACTGTTTAACTAAATACTCTCCAAGACCTAATTTTGTGTTTATTTGACCGTTTATGTGCAGTAAGCCATTCATCTTGGTTCTTGCGACTCACAAACTGATTGAGAGGTGGCTTTATGTTAAAGGCACTTACATAGATCAGTGGTGCAAGCGCTTTTGGTATTATAGATTAATAAATTAATTATGCACAACACAAGATGTATTTAAACTGCGAATGAGTTGAGTGAGAGGAGGCAGTTGTGTGTCACTTTGCTGTCAGAGAGAAGAGAGCGAGAGCTCAGAATAGGAAAGATGAGATGAGTATAGATAAAATCAGCTGATTCCGGTCCCTTGCCGGTTGATCGGTGCATCTCAAATAAAAATATATAATACACTTCCTATAACCAAAAAAGTTACTGTTTGGATTTAAATTGGCAAATGCTTAAGAGTAAATGATTGGAATATTAATGCAGTGATTTGTATGTTTCTACATGTTCTATGTTTGACAACAGTTCTTCTTACCCTAACTGATGGAGTGTGTAGCTTTTCATTTCTTAAACAACCACGTAGGAAGACACATCATAGCCATATTCCAGGATGACAATGTCAAGATGCATCAGGCTCAAACTGTGAAAGAATGTTTCCTAGGGAGTATAAGGAATCATTTTCACACATGAATTGGCACCTCTGAGTCCAGACCTTAAATTCATTGAAAGACTTTGGGATGTACTGGAGGAGACTTGACAAAGTGTTGGACTCTTGCATTGTCAGTACAAGTAACAATGCTGAAAATTCAGCTTTGTCATCACAGGAATAGAAGACCAGACGGACTAGAGAGTAGGGCTGCACAGTATTTCAAAATTATTGAAATATTGCAAATGTACATATCACGATATGCATAACGCAACTGCACGCAATATCTGACTGATTGTAATAGGCTACTTCAGCATTTTGAAAAGTGTACGTTTTAAGCCAACCACCCTTAGTTCAGAAGACTTTGTTAGCCTGGATGTTCTTGATGTTAAGTTTTAGGTTGATATAACTATATATTACCAAGTCAAGTAAAGCGTTTTTGGTATTAAAATATTGGCATTACATTTTTTGTTTGTTTACATTGATGTTAAACTCATATTGTCAGATTTGTGACAAATTTTTGCTAAAACACCGCTGGTCACTTTCAGAAGTTGTAGCGATGCTTTCTTTCCCCAGAAAGAATGTGAAACACAGAAATGGTATCGTTCTTAGTTTTTAAATAATAAAAAATATATATAAATAGATTTTACACACTAATAGTGATATCGTTTCGCATATCGAATATTGCATTTTTTAATAAGGTATTGCCTATCGCATTTTTCAATATCGCATAGCCCTACTAGAGAGATAAGAAAAGTTAATTTTATTATGAATTTTCATCAGACAACACCCTACTGACAAATAATTTTAAACCACCGATCTGATTTCCATTGTCCACAGGTAAAACCAGTAAAACACCATAGCCTGGTTTACTATTTAAGTGACCAGTGCATACTCCAGGAATTTAGTCTGAGGTAATAAATGGAGTGTGATTTCAGAAAAAGTGACATTGAGCTGAGCTGAGTTGACAGGACTATATCTTATTGCAGAAAAAGTGAAAGGAGGAAAACAAATCTGACAGCATGCTTAAGCAGTCATGTCAAAAGTAAACCTAGACCGCATCTGCTGTCCTTGGCTCCTTACCTTAGTGGTGTTTTTATCCCATGGGGTACAAAACATGGGCTCTTGCCTGAGGGTGCTTGCTGATTTAAGGGCATCATCATTATATAATCTATTGTGACGTGCGTTTTGAAGTGCTAAAATACATGAATCCTCGATCTGTGCAATCAGATGCATTATGTCAATGTCTTGATATGTCATTCTTTCAGGAGTGCATATCATTATTAGGTACTTGGTATCGTTCTTGGTCTGTCCCTATTGTGCCACAAATGATCTCTGTCTGGGTTTGTCTCTCTATTACCTCCTTCATCCTTTAGCTGAAGAGACAGAGAAAACCTTTTCATTACTAAGGGGGCTTGAAGACTCTCTCGTCTCAGATCTGTAATAGGGTAACAAAAGACTTTTGATTAAGGCCTTCTTAGCAAGCATTAGCAGCAAAAACAAAACTAAAACCATTAAAGGGCTCTTTAAACAGCAGCCGTTTAAGGCTGAGATATAGCCCGGTGCTATCAGAGGTTATGAAAGAGCGGCTACATCCCGATCAACATTCTTGCAATCAGCTCTGACCTTGATGTCAGAGAGCCGTTTGAATCTTGCAGATAAACTGCAGCTTTCAAGATGGAGGTCCATTGTTGCCAAGGATACAAGCTCAGAATGTGAAGCACAGTAATAAATGGATACAAACAAGCCAGCCAGTAATGATGAAACCTCAGAGAGAGGTAATAAGGAAAGCAGGATGGGGCGGGTAAGTCAAAGAATGCAGGACAAATGCTGGAATGAACTGAGAATAGAGTAAATGACAGTGGTTTAGGTTTTTGTTGAGATGGCCAGATGCATAGAACTCAAAGAAAATATGTTGCAATCACTGAAAGAATGAGAATACAGTGAATAAATAAATAGAGACTATGGTGTGTTCACACTTGTAGTCCGATTCTCGTGGGTCATTTGGTTTGGAGCAAAAAAGAAAATTGTACATTTAGTCCTGGATCGATTAGCGTTATGTCATTTTTAACTCTGCACCTAAAAATACACACACACACACACACACACACACAAATTTCTTATGTAAACGTAACTTACTGAACATCTAAAACAATACTGTGTGCTGTGCTAAATGCGCTCGTCGTTCGTGCTTACTGTATATATGATGGTATATATGGTATATTCATCATATATGTAATGGAGAACTAATATGTAATAGAGAACGTTTTAATCAAACCACATGCGTAAAAGTGTAAAAACACCCTTAAACGTAAAATGTAAAAATGCTAATAACTTAATACAGTATAATATTTTAGTTCACATTTACAATGACAAATGCGTTTATTTTATTTTAATTTATTTAGAAAAAATATAAAAATACTGGATATCAGTGCATCTCTGATTTTCAAGGCAGAAATGCAGTTTGTTTATGTTCCTGCTTAATGTTACACTACATGATATGTCCAAAATTACCCCCTTATACTATAGCCCTAAATAGGGCACTATTTGAAGGGATAGCCATTTGTATCGAGTGCACTCATTCAATCCCATAATGCACCGCAATAACGAGTGTACAACTGTTGTGCGCTCAGTGGCTAGACAATACCCATAATGCATTGTGAGAGTTGCATGCCGAATTAATTCCTGCATCTGACCAGAAGATGTGCACGCAGAGGAATCATCCAATATCTGCTCCAATGTGGCTACAGTGTAATATCATACAGATACAGTGGGTACGGAAAGTATTCAGACCCCCTTAAATTTTTCAATCTGTGTTATATTGTAGCCATTTGCTTCAATCATTAAAGTTCTTTTTTCTTTTCTTCTTTTCTAATGTACAAACAGCACCCAATATTGACAGAAAAACACAGAATTGTTGAGATTTTTGCAGATTGATTAAAAAAGAAAAACTGAAATATCACATGGCCCTAATTCAGCCCCTTTGCTTAGTTTTTAGCAGAAGCACTCTTTTGATCTAATACAGCCATTAAGTCTTTTTGGGAAAGATTCAAGTTTTTCACACCTGGATTTGGGGATCCTCTGCCATTCTCTGCAGATCCTCTCTATTTCTGTCAGGTTGGATGGTAACGTTGATGGACAGCCATTTTCAGGTCTCTCCAGAGATGCTCAATTGGGTTTAACTCAGGGCTCTGGCTGGGTCATTCAAGAACACTCACAGAGTTGTTGTGAAGCCACTACTTTGTTATTTTATCTGTGTGCTTATTGTCATTGTCTTGTTGGAAGGTGAACCTTCAGCCCAGTCTGAGGTCTTGAGCACTCTGGAGAAGGTTTTCGTCCAGGGTATCCCTGTACTTGGCCACATTCATCAATCCCTTGATTGCAACCAGACATCCTGTCCCTGCAGCTGTAAAACACCCCCACAGCATGATGCTGCCACCACCATGCTTCACTGCTGGGACTGTATTGGACAGGTGATGACCAGTGCCTGGTTTTCTCCACACATACCGCTTAGAAATAAGGCCAAAAAGTTTTATCTTGGTCTCATCAGACCAGAGAATCTTTTTTCTCACCATCTTGGATTCTTCAGGTGCTTTTTGAACAAACACCATGCGGGCTTTCATAAGTCTTGCACTGAAGAGAGGCTTCCAACAGGCAACTCTGCCATAAAGCCCCGACTGGTGGAGGGCTGCAGTGAAGGTAGACTTTCTACAACTTTATCCCATCTCCTGGTTGCATCTCTGGAGCTCAGCCAAAGTGATCTTTGGGTTCTTCTTTACCTCTCTCACCAAGACTCTTCCCCCCGATAGCTCAGTTTGGCTGGACGGCCAGCTCTAGGAAGGGTTCTGGTTACCAAACGTCTTCCATTTAAGGATTATGGAGGCCACTGTGTTTTCTCTGAGGTCTTCAGGCATTTCCTTTGAACTCATGACTCATGATATGTGGCTATCCTAATCAAGTCCATCAGTATAATCAAACACAGCTGGACTCAAATGAAGGTGTAAAACCATCTCAAGGATGATCAGAAGAAATGGACAGCACCTGAGTTAAATCACAGCAAAGGGTCTGAATACTTAGGACCATGTGATGTTGCAGTTTTGCTTTTTTATTATATCTGCAAAAAATGTCAACAATTCTGTATTTTCTGCACTGTAAAAAAAAATGTTGGTTTTTGTTGGTTTAACTTAAAAAATTATGTTTGCCTTAAAATTTTGAGTTTATTGAAATTAAAAATTTGAGTTGATACAATGAAGGAAATTTGTTTAATAAATAGAAACTCAAAATATTTTTGTATCTGAACCACATAAAAATTTTTGATAAATCATGAAAATAGCACTATTTGGCACGGCTAGGATTGGATATGATTTGCATATTTAATGAGCTTCAGCTCCTATCATATCTATTCCCTTGTCAGTTCAATTCACACGAGGGAGAGATTGTTTTGAAAGCAGCAACCGGGATGAATCTCTCACAGGGCTCGTAAACATCTTTTTTAAACAAACACAATGATTTATTTCTCATCCATCCGCAATTGATTGGATTACATGGCCTGCATGATCTGTGGATATAAGTATGAACACACACACACACACACCTGTGCATGCCCAGATCAAGAAAATATTATTTCTGCCGACAAGTGCAAGTTATGGTATTCCTGTTGGATCCAATATAGAAGGCTCAACATTGTATCTGCAAATCCAGCACTTGAGACGTGCTGGATTGAAATGAAGCGAACACACAAATGTTCTTCTCCACGTGAGCTGGAACGTTATTAAAAGTAAATGTAGTATCACACATTCCTAATATTAGGATTCAAAGGAAGCTTATGCAGCGACTGTTCTTCCACAATATGTTGCAATCTTCTTCAACTGCTGCTGGCTAGCGTGATCCGATGAGTCTGTGGGCGGGGCTACCGAATTACACGTGCTTATTCTTCTGTAAAGGTGGTGTTTCGCCACTAGATGACGTAATAATGCACACACAATCGTTTTCTGGGCCTTGTGTCTATAAAAGCTTTTCTTTGACTAACTAACTTCTCAATTCATCACCCCTTGATGATGATTTTAGCAAATGGCTGCAATATAACAAAAAGTGAAACATTTAAGGGGGTCTGAATACTTTCCGTACCCACTGTATAAATTCCTTTATTTATCTACATTTTTAGAGATATTTTCCATGATTCAAGTTCAAACTAAATCTTTTCATACCTACTGGAGCTGGAAGACTGCTAAATTTCACATTATTATTAAACATTTATAGGGGGCGATTTCAGACACAGTGTTTGTCTTCCAACAAATTAAAGTAGTAGTAGTAGTATTTAATCCGACAAATCTAAATTTAATTGACTCTCTTGCTCATGTTTAATAAACAAAGCACATTGACTGGAAGTGACTAAAGGAAAGCCATAAAAAGGTGCCGTCTAAATCATCAGGGAAATTTTTAGTGTTCTAAATGGCGTCATCATTCATAATTTTTAATTTGTGGATGGAAAAAATTGCCTTTTGCATCAACTGGTTGAGACCTTTTTTTAACTGAAAGGTTCATTCATATGCAAATTACGTGTCCACATCATTAGGCATTATTATAACAGGTCATGGTGAGTAATGTTCTCTGTATTTTTATGCCACATCAGTGCATTACATAATTTTCAGGATGAAATCTTTGAATTCTATTCATGGAATAGAAAGAGGCTTTGTACAAGCTGAATGCTGTCATTTCATCCTTTGAGGCAACACAATGACGTTTATTTATACATTTACTTTTTATGTCTAGGAAAATAAACAGTCAGATAATTGTAAGCCTACATATTATTCATATTATTAAGCCAAGAATAAAAAATGTTCTGATTCTTGTTACCTAAATGTATAATCCATGTATTTCACTTGCCAGTGAGTGACCTCTCTTTAACTGCTACATTGATTACTAATCACATTCTTGTCTCTGGAACTTCTGGTTTCTTCTCAGAGAGTAAAACCAGAAATGCTAGTATGATCACAGAAAACCCCTGTGACTTAACAGTAGTAGCCAAAACAGCCATGCAGTCCATTGTAGTTTGGATCACAAATCTAGTTCCAGCAAAAGAGTGGCAAGCAAATAACTCACTGCAACACAATTAGACTAGCATATTAACATTCAATAAATATACTGGTACACTTACATATGCTTTCTTAAAGGTAAACTATGTCACTTTTTTAATCAATACATCCAATCTATTCTTCTTCCAAAATGTGTTTTTGTATTGCCCTGATTAGTTGACAAGTGTTTAAACTTTATAGTGTTGGGTGGTTTTCGCGATAGATTGTATACATACGTCACTCACCCATGCATGTCTCATCATAGCTGTAAATAAAGAAAAAATTGCTCCGGCTACTTTGTCACAATGAGCGAGAAAGGTTGATATAGTGAGAATCACCCGTTATAAAAAATGCAGAACAGAGGAGCGTCTGCAAGCAATAAAAGAATGTGACAGAGCTCGTAATAAAACCAGAATCAACATTGGTCTGACTTTTTGGAGATGGCGAGAACTGAGGGATTGGAAATGTAAAAGCAATTTGGACTTTTGGAGATGGTGTTTTTATTTCTGGACAGGTGAGTAAGGTATTTTATTAAAGAGATAAATTGCCATACAAAGCTCTCTAACACATTTGATTGTAAAGCATTATCTATTGTGAAGGGTCATTTCAATATAAGTTGTTGTATTGCTGTGCTGGGTCTGTTAATGGGTATAGAAATTTCATCTAATTCCAGTTCCATCTAAACTGGTTATATCTATTTAGCCTAGTATAATGTTTTATGAGCAATATGATAATCTCTCTCTCTTTTTTTAGTTATGAGAAAGAACCATATTCAGCCGAAGCGCAACCAAAACAATGCTATTCCACAAAATGCATGCAGTTTTGCTTTTTAAAC
This sequence comes from Pseudorasbora parva, assembly GCF_024679245.1. Taxonomy (NCBI): domain Eukaryota; kingdom Metazoa; phylum Chordata; class Actinopteri; order Cypriniformes; family Gobionidae; genus Pseudorasbora; species Pseudorasbora parva. The sequence goes on along the minus strand of NC_090175.1, from coordinate 17,838,076 downwards.
GCTAAAGGGTCAAAAGTTACATAGTAAACTTTTAAGAACCTATTTCTTGCATGGAAACTCAATCTTATAGTTTGTATAAAAATAAAAAATAAAACAACTCATCAAGCATTTTCATGGGGCCTAAAAGGGGTAGTTCACCCACAAATTAAAATTCTGTCCTCATTTACTCACCCTCAAGTTGTTCCAAACCTGTATGAGTTTCTTTCTTCTGCTGAACACAAAAGAAGATATTTTGAAGAATTTTTGTAACAAAGCAGATAGAGCAACCATTTTCTACTATAGCAGGGATAAAATACTGTGGTAGTCAATGGTTGCTCTATCTGCTTTGTTACAAACATCCTTCAAAATATCTTCATTTGTGTTCCAAAGATGAACAAAGGTCTTACGGGTTTGGAAAGACATGAGGCTGAGTAATTAATGACTTTGGGTGAACTAACCCTTTAAATGGAAAATTAAGATCAGTATGCAAATTTAGGGCACAAATTGTGTGTCTGAAATTCAATTTGCATAATACATTAATTCATAATACATATTCATGATGTTACTGTGCACAATTAATTTCATCAAAATCAAACAACTTGTTCTGCATCTGAAATTATTTTCTTGATATAGCGCCAATCTGGCTTATTTTTCAGATCAAATCAAACAATTCTCAATTAATAAAATCTAGTACCCGGAAATGCATTACAGAAGGGTGAATCGATCTCAAGTTGTCCAAAAAATAGTAACGTTGGTTGAGTAGCCATTTTTAATTTTCCAAATATTTTGGGAGGGATTACCTCTATGTATTGGTATTATGCAACCACCATTTTTTTTTTTTTTTTTTTTTATTAATCCTGGTTTAACCACAGCATATTTGTGTTATACAGACAATTACGGAAAAATCTCCGCTCAGGGTGGTCTTCTGAGCTCAATTGACTTTCAGTATCTTGAAATGGACTAAACCAGAGGTAAAACGAGTTGTCAATGCCAAGTATAGGCAAAAAGGTAATATAAGCTTGAGGTCACTGAAGGAATATAACATGAAGAAGAGCCAGATGGCATATTAGCAGGATCACAAGGACAATGCTAATGCTTTACGAAGCATGCAAAAATCTCACATAGTTGCCTCAACATAACTGAAGACAGAGAAGGCCAAGGCTTCTCAGGATGGCCGCTTCTAAAAGTTGAAGCCCCACTGGCGACAGACTTGTCTGGCTCCTATTGATCAATGGGATTTTACTGAGCCAATTACCCCTCATTACCCACAGCTCATCACATGCCACTAGTCTGGGAAGACATCCCAATAAAGCACTAGAGGCCCTCTCACACTTGCATTTCTATATCACTAGCTGATGCAGGCCAATCGATTTCACAATTATGTTATTTTCCATACAGGTTAGCAAACATTCACATCCACCGAGAGCACTGTTTGCTGTGGTTCAGTTGTTAGAAAGGACACACACTAAAATAACACATTTTTATTGGGTTAACAGAAGCAATTAACAAACATAACTACTGCATTATCTCACCTCTGTGTGTTTTCCATTTAGATATTTGAGTTTAATCACCATCAGTAGCCTGTGGTCAATCCTCTGTGCACTTTAAACACATTTGCACTGCTCTCTGAAGCAAACTGGAAAAATTGAGGGATTTCCCATTAAAATTATTTTCACTCAGACAAGAAAAAAATGTACAGTGTAGATTTGGTTGATTTGAACCGTTATGCAGATTTGTGGAGACATTGTGCAGTTCTGCTAAAACAATAATTATTCTATCATTTTTTTCAACAACTAAACTAATTGAATTGTGTCTGTCAGGCTCCCTAAGCAGCTAGCTAAATGGGGAAGAAATAAAATACTTGTATGACCTTTTTTTATATTTATTTACAATGATCTGATCAATGTGTGCACTAAATGCAGTGTAAAACGTTTTGTGTGATCTGATCACTGAAATGTTTGTGACCAAATGGCATTTGTAGAGTAAAAATGAATGTATCAAAGACCAACTGAACAATGCCCTACCCACCTGTCAATCAAAAACTGCGCTACAGAAATTGTTTTAAAATTTGTATAGGGCCAGCCTATACCGATACATGTGTAATTTGAAAGTACTCAAAGTCACTTTGGATAAGTCTTCCAACAAATCAGTAAATGCAATATTGGCAAAGATTTAATAGTATGTGATTAAATATGCACCGGTAAGAAAAGTTTGGCAGATACGAAAACGAATAATTCCTTTGAAAGCCGATAACTGATATATTAACCGATTAATCTAAATCTAGATATTTATATAAATGTTAAGTGCCTGTAGCCTGACAAGCCAGACCATGTTTGGTCTGGACACTCACCATAGACAGGGCTCAATCCGAGCGGCGGGATAAACGGTTGTCTTTCAAACTCCCTCTGCACGCGATAGGATAGCGCTACAACCAGTCAGAGCAACATGTGAAGCAGAGCTAGTTGACAGATTAAACATTCACCGTATCCGGTCGGCGCACACATCTTCCCTTTTTAAGAATGACTTCAGTGCCGTTCTTTGTTCTTTTCCCAGAGAAAAGCTTAACTCCAAGTCTTCCAGAGTTGCGGTCAAAGCTGATTCAAAAGGCCGCCGTTCGCCAGTTTCTGTGTTTACTAGTCGCACACAAGCGCAACTCTGCCGTCATTATATTAAGCCCCGCCCACCGCACAATGTGATTGGCCTGACCAGAGTTTGGCGTTTACAGCTCAGAAGTGTATTGAGAGTTGCTAGACGGCACTCGCGGCAGAAAAGATTTGCTGCCGCTAGGGTGCGTCTAGATTTCTAGGCTAAAGTGCCTGGTTACAAAAACAAAAATCCATGTCCAAAGCACACAATTAGAATGTTCTCATTATATTTTTATGTAGCCTATATGAAAAAAATTGCATCACGGCAAACAGTGTGCATCTGAAGTGTCTATATTAATAGGCTTTAATATATCGGGCAAATTTTCTTATCTGGCCGATAACGATAGAATTTAAAAGGAACATATTGGCCACTGATATGGTATCATTTGTGATATCAAAAAGTGTCTTTTTTTTGTATGTTACAGGACTAAACACATTTTTTACAGGACAATAACTGACCAAATGGCTCCCAGAAACCTTGCTTCATTCAACCAAAAATGACAGAAAGGTCTTATAAATGCTAAACAAGTTTTAGAATCGTTTTGTTAATTTTAGAAAGCAACGTGTTCCTTCAACTACAAGTTCCTCAACAGAACACATGAAATCTGAGAAAACGTGACTATACACAGGAGGTAAACAAACCAGTATTGGGTATGTTTGAGATCAATAGCAGATCAGACACAGGGGACCACCAATGTCTGAAGCTCCAAATAACAATATGTCTCATTGTCATTTCTCATTAACTCTTATTATCATCACGCAGTGCTAAAAGAGAGGCATTATTATTCTTACAGGTTTGGGACAACTTGAGGGTGACTAAATGGTGACAGAATTGCAAGTTTTTTTAACAGGAAACAACAGTATTGACAGGTAAAGTCAACTTTTTACAACCATGCATTTCAAGCTTAGCAGATGCAATATAAAAAAACTGAAATAAATTAGCATGAAGTGCTAATTAGCTAACAAAAACTTAGTCATAACTTTAGTATTTAATTTTAAAATGGAAGGCATTAATTAAACTTTATAAAAGTGTAAAAAATATTGTGGGCTGAATTTTCTTCATTTTATTTATTTATTTATTTTCAAATACATTTTCCACCATATAGGCTAATGAAACATTGCTACAGTAGCCTAATCAGTGTAATGTATTTAGGCGAAAATATCCATGCCAGTTATCAAAACAAAAGTAGGTAGGCATAAAACGCAATCATTATGAATGCAAACGGATTGGAAGTAAAACTGCAAAAACAAAATTGAATTAATGTAGGCTAATTGTAATTAGCCAACTACAAACTGTCCACACTATATGGAATCATCCAGAAAATGAAAAGGCCGGCGACATTATGGCCAGGTTTACGTAGACAGCTGAAAATGATGCCTAGTTAGGCAACTCGCTGGGTTTTGAGACACAACCTCTCATTTCACAGGGGATTTCTCCCTAAACAATCAGGATTGCGCTCCGTGTCATTGACAGCTGAAGCGGTCGTGGGCAAACATGTCATGTAAGATAAGGGTGGAGGCACTAAATAATCAGAAATGGAGCTCAGGTTCTCATTCTCTTGGGTACGTGGATGTGAGAAATGATACCGCATGCGGCTCTACCTCTTTTCATGTTAACTGTGGAGATGCCACATTTTATGAGACTAATAATAACAATGCCTAACGCAATTCAAGCATACCGGTCACGGGCGTATATTTGGAGGTATGTTACCTCCTCTGCAAATTCGAGCCCGACGGCGCAATCACCGTTCAACAGATTTTCACCATTTTTCTCCAATAACGTAGGCGAGTCGCGGTACAAACCAGTCTCCTCGAGCCCTTTGCATGACCGTCGCTTGCTAATGTCAACAATACCTTTGCCCAGAAACACGCCGTTCCCATTGTCACCATCCAAAACATGTTACATGTGTCAGAAAGTGTGCCTCTCACCTCGCAGATCTGTGCCCATTTTCCGCCCGTGCCCAGCAGCCGCCGCTCCAGCAGGATGACGTCACGAGCGCCACTCTCTGCAGCAGAAGACGAGCGCGAACACGCGTCGCGTAGCGCAGGGAAATAATAAAAAGGGGCGTGTGTGACGCTGACCGCAAAGAGCAGAATGCCCTACTTGTCCTGCCTGGAGTCGAGGTTTTAGGTGACTGTGATTCAGCTTTTCTGTTTAGCTGTGTAGCCTATTGAAAGATTTAATCGCGGATTGTTTTATTAGGCTGAAGATGAGGGTATAGCCTACGCCACACAGTGTGGCTGCATTTTATGTTTATTCAGTCGTCATATGTATGAGAGGTTTTGAACTTTTTAAAAGCAAACTCCCAATTGTCTTAAATATTATAGTTTCTTGCATAAATCTTTACTGTGTAGGCCTAAGGAAAATAGTAAATGTTATAGGCTATATGAAAACTAAATTAAATTTTGGCTAAAAATCAGATTATTCTAAATATTATCTGGACATTATCTTTTTTTAGATATCATTTGTTTTACCTTTGTAGTAAGTTGACAATGTCTTTTTTTATAAAAAACAAAAAGTAATGCTATAAAAAATATTAAGTATTGTGTTTGGGACAATGATAGGAAGAACCACTTATCACCACAATAAGCATATTCGTTTCAGTTTACATTTATTGGATAGCACACACCATTGCAATCCATAGTGTGGATATAGAAACTTGTTAGCCTATATATGCCATGGCTCTAGCAAACAATTATTCGTATTATTGTCCAGGACCGCTTTAAGGGATAATTCACTCAAAGATATAAATGAATAACGCTCATGTTATTCCATATGATTTTCACTTCCACAACAATCAATGAGGTCATGCTGCATTCATGTGCTCTCAGAATTATCGTAAATACGAGTTTCCTCCTAGGTAAAAACTGCACATGAACACCCTCGCATTTCAAAATTTGAATGGGATGAGCTAGTAATCACGGCTTCAGAAGTGGGAATTATCAAATTTTCGTGCATTACGCAGAATGTTTGAGCAAGACCCAATGAGGTTTATTCTTGTGTTACACTTTGAGCTACCCAGAGAACCAATGAGGTTCATTCTCCATTTAAACAGTTTGAGCTTCAAGGAGAACCAGTAAGGTTCATTCTTGTGTTACACAGCACTTTGAACAAAAACCAGTTAAGTTCGTTCTCATGTGTTGCACAGCATTTTGAGTTTCCACGAGAACCAATGAGGTTCATTCTTGTGTTAAACATGAAGCACTTTGAGCTACCGCTAGAACCAATGAGTTTCCATTCCCATTACACGCTACCAATGAGAAAAACATTGAGGTTCATTCTCGTGTGTTCTGCAGAACTTTTAAAGGCGGGGGTGGGGGGATGCTGTTTCATGCATACTGAGCTTTTTACACTGTTAAAGACTTGGATTCCCATCCTAAACATAGACAAAGTTTCAAAAACTAATGTTGGACGTTTGATGGAGTATTTCTTTGTCAAAAATACTGACAAGGTCCCAGCGATAAAGGTTCGGTCCTGCTTTGGAAGCAGCCGGTGAGTAAAACTGCTTCAAATGTCTATGCTGTTGGCTATCGTCACATGAGTAAACATCAGTAAACAACACGAACACAAATGACTGCTTCGTCATTCAAATGCGCTAACGGTTACTCCATTGTTGTTCTATGTATAACGTTACACTAGTCTGACGTGCAAAACCGTTTTGCTTGCTACTGCTAAGGTTTAGTCGCATACAATAGTCCATAAACCGAATCATGTCCTCATAAACTGCGAGTAAACACACACAAATGTTGACAGGTCACTAAATACAGTACATACCACAGAGACGGATGTCCTGCTGTTGCTGTTTCTCCTGTTCAATTTATTTCAGCCTCCGAATGATTCTGGATCATATATCTATTAGCTGCCTGAGCTAGATAGCCATGGGTTTCTCCACGCTTGAGGAATTCACCGCTTTGCACGCTCGTCATTCTTTAGCTCCGCCCACACGATACGCCTCCAGGCACTCGTTTTTTTCCGGAAAGACTCGGTCTAGCCCATATTTCTTTCATAAATATAATAAAACTAAAGACTTTTCGGAGATGTGAAGGATGCAATACTACTCTATAGGTACTCAAGATTGACGTGAGATTGACTGAAACTGAGTGTTTCACCCCCCCCCCCCCCTTTAAGCTTCCGCAAGAACCAGTGAGGTTCATTCTTCTGTGTTATGTAGCACGTTTGAACTTCCGCAAGAACCAATGAGGTTCATTCTCGTGTTACACAGCATGTTTGAGCTACCAATGAGTAGCCATTGAGGTTAATTCTCGCTTTTAAACCTTGCCAATTTAAACATTCAAGCGCAAGTAGACGTGAAAGAATTTGCGCACGCTGTGTGAGAAGTTTTGTGTGGGTACTTGTGTGTCTTAAGTGAATGTAAAAAGTTGAGAAAGACAACACATTAATAGTTTTTTTTTTATGTGGCCGATATTGATTCTCAAAAGCTTTGAATCTATCTTTTTTTCACACAAGCACTGAACATAATATCAGATTGATCTTATTAATAGTCTTCTCTACTCGATGTCATATTCTTATTTACCTTGCACAATGTTATAATGGGGACATTTATTTTGTAAATAATTATCCAAAATTAATTTGAGCAAGTACATCTCCTTACCTTAGCCCAATTCACAATGGTAAGCTTGTAATAATGTGTTATAATTTGAGTGGTGGATTTCCACAGAAAATTCGAGCATGTCTTTTTGCGTCATTACGTCACATAAAGAAGGAGTCCAGCTAGTAGTAGTATCACATGTGAGGATGCTGCAGGTGGTGGATCATTTATAGCCTTCTCTCAAAGCTGGTGTAATAATTAAATGTATTATTTTGATGCTGTATATATCGCACTCCTCTAGTCAAAATGTATCAAAGTAGAATTGTGTAAGGTTGAAAGTTGAGATAACATAAAAAGCTGGTCTACAGGGGACAGATTTGGCATTTTGCTCATGTCTATACATTTTGAATATTCATAGTATTTCACTTAGTTCGCATTGTAATAATAATTAATATTATCCCATTAATGATCAGGCAAGTTTAGTGTATGTGAGTCTGAAGTGGTGGTCCGATATCTGGAAATCTGATCTTATATCTGGGCTTTTGCTTACAGTTCGGTCAAACCCCCTACCACTTTGAAAATGTATTTTGCGCCTCTTATTGTCTCGAAAAATTTTCTAAAATTATATTAGTAGTTTTAGCTGTGGTATCGAAATTGGAATCGAGAATTGTGAAATTGTACTTTATTAATAACAATTAAAGGAACTGTATGTAAGAAATGTATTTCAGTTAATCATAAATGGCCCTGATTTGTCACTAGACATTAAGAAATCATGTTCATTTCAAATACTTATATCACTGACAATAGTAGTCCGGCCAGGATATTGTCATTTAAAAGTTGTTTTTGCAGTCCTCAACTGATGTTGATGTTGACATGTTGTGTTTTGGCCTGAAGCTTCACCCTCCACCTATCGACCTATCACGAAGTCAGTAGTGTTTGCCAGCTCTGCTCTAGTTACCACAGCTGCAGATACAAAAGTTCCTGCTGGATCCTGCAGCCTATCTGGCAACCTCGAGTCAGAGGGAGAGGGAGAGGGGATACACCGCTCTACAGTCATTTGAAAGTGATTGCCGTACCAGTTTTGGCCAGTCTTACATACACTTCATTTAAGGATGCATGGGTCAAAAACAACAAACACCAAAAACAATATTATTAATTTATCACTTGTTTGTGGTGAGCCCAGTGAAAATTTTTTACCAAATCAAACATCGAAAATCAAATTGAATCTGGTCCTCTGTATCGTCACCCAGCCCTAATTAGTTTTATGATCTCTTTATGAATTTTTTGAAGTGGCAGTTGCATAGCTGTCAATGGAGGGACAGAAATCTCATTAAATTAAAAGTATATTGATTTGTGTTCCGAAGCTGAAATTCATAACAGTTTGGAACAACATGAGGCTAAGAAGGCTAACTAATGGTAGAATTTTGTGCAGCTGAATAGAAAATCATTTTTCAAACATGTCTAATTTTTGGTGTCTGTTGTCTCCATAAGCAGGTTCCAGAGGTTTGTTGTGTGCCGATGTTAAACAGCTAATCAAATATGGAACAAAGCGCAGTGCAGAGTTTGAGAAGCAACCTTACAATCTGAACGCTGAAAAAAGAGATGTGGAAGACGACATCATTACAGTAAGACATTTGCGCCATCGTGTGGTTGAATTTTAAATACGCACATGGAATCATCTATCTATCTATCTATCTATCTATCTATCTATCTATCTATCTATCTATCTATCTATCTATCTATCTATCTATCTATCTATCTATCTATCTATCTATCTATCTATCTATCTATCTATCTATGTTTGATCCCACTATGAGCACAGCATGTCATAGCAGACATAACCTACAGTAACAGGTATTTCATCAGACCTTCATCAGTTCCCTTAAACTCACCCGTTCTCTTACAGATAACAATGTTCAATCTTGTTATCTGCAAGGGAATATTACATGGTTGTGTGCGTTCTGTTGTCCTCAAATAGCCTTTTTAATGAGACCAGTAATTCCTAAACACCTGCTGCAGATGAAACGCTGTCATCTCCAACACTGCTCAATTAAAGGAAGTTTTCTCCCACTAACCCTTCCACACACACACACACACACACACACACACACACACACACACACACACACACACACACACACGCACGCCTATACGCACACACGCAAACACACACAGTCTTCTCTCTCTACAGTCTTTTTAATTCAGACATTTCAAAAAGTGACAACCACACTATGGGCTAATTACTAGCCTGTCATCTACCTTTGTATTTTGATGGATTCCATTCATGACGTGCTGTGCTTTTCTTATAGCTTTTTAGCAATAAATGCTTACTGGGGATATTATTAGCTTCTGTTTGCTTAGCAACGATAGCATGTGTCTGAAATGTGTCGTTTTTCAGCTGTAATTTAAACACTGAGACATTCGAGACATGCAGGATTGGAGCAACGCATGAAATTTGAAATAAATCTCCAAGCATAAACTGTGATTGTGTATACGCGTATAAATGGTAGCTCCACATGTTTCACATGACAATAAAACGTGCATTGCTTGAAAATCCAATAGGAAATCAATACACCTGCAAATAGCATGTATTACTCACATCCTGTATTACAAGGGTACTATCAACAGGGGACAGCAAAAGATAGAGTTTCTCAAAGGGGGCAACTACTGCATGTTCCACAGCCACAGAAGGTCTATTGCATGTTAAATTAATACAATTATGATAAAAAATAACTATGAATATATCTAAACACCGTACAGCTAGGCTACTTAAATAGTGTGCACTAGTTTATATAATCAGCATAATTCTAATGTATTTATTCATTGTCATTACCATTTCATTTAGTGCAAGAAATATTTTTTAAACCAGAAAATAAGATTCAATATAAATGCAAAGTGTAAATATATTGTCTATATTGTACTTTATTTCTTTCTTTTTCCTGAATTTTTTAAAAGATAACTGCAATATTCACATCAATATTTGTCATAGACTGAGCCATTACAAATCTAAAAATGAAATTATATATATATATATATATATATATATATATATATATATATATATATATATATATATATATATATATATATATATATATATATATATATATATATTCAGATTCTAAATGCACCTAAGAAGCTGCATTGAAAATACAGCAAACACTTTAAGTTTGTTTTCCTCTGTAAAACAATTGTGATCCAAACAATGAAAAGGCAAGTGTGCTAATAATACAACTCAAGTGGCCATTGAGCATAATGAGAGGATAAAACGCACAAGACTTAAGAGAAGGGCATGATTTTATCCGGCATACAATATGCATATCAACCTAGATTAGGCACGAAATGCACTAAACCAGATTTCGAAGATTGTTGGCTTACTGAAGACTTTGCAATTTCACAGGCAAAATTTCATAGGCAAGCTTGTGCAAACAAAAAAGTCTAGTAATCTTTATCCATTAATGACATTGTGCAGATTAATGTGTGAAAATCACGTTCAGCAATGACAATATTACAGACCTCTGCATTCTTAGCTTGAGCCACAGATGTTGCCATAGTAACAGAGTATATCTTATCAAGTATTGCTCTTGTGTGTGTGTGTGTGTGTGTTTTTTCTGGAACTTATTTGGGCTTTCAGTGTAGGTATGACAACAGGCTGTGGAGTTGTTACACTGATTTGCATGTTAATAGATTTAGCAGCTATGGTGTGTTTGTTTAACCTCTAGCAAGGGTTTGCATCCATAGCAGTTATACAGCCAGAATTAAGATCAATATGGGCTTTTATGTAAATGGTATAAGATACTTGTAAACTAAAAATAATCACTTCAGATGGGAGCGAATCAATGGCGATTTCAACATGTGGATGGTTGCCAGTACAGTATACTGAACTAGTACTTAATATATATATATATATATATATATATATATATATATATATATATATATATATATATATATATATTACACCTTATACACATCCAGTTTCTTAATGTGCCCGTTTGCATCCTGAGGGAACTGACAATCCCAGGCAGGGATGATTGACAGGTGAACCTGTTCCAATCCATTGGTTTGACGCTCATGCAATCTGCCGTGAGCTGTAAGGCAGCGTTCATGAATTTCCTCTTATTACCCCTTAATTCAACAATCTCTGCATAAAACAAGACAGGTGGCCCTTGCATGTCCATAAAGACTAAATAGTTTGAACATGTTACACTTATAGCCCCCGCTACGCGCAGGGAATCGCCTGGCGCACTTCACATTGTCAAATATAACGAGGGTGTTTGATGTTATAATGAGTTCTGCATAAAAGTACATCTGGCCTATGCTAGACCTCTACAGGAGCAACTTTAAACCCTGAAGGCCTGAACAGAAGATTTGGGCACATTTTAAGGGAGATCCGATTTGTATTTTATATATAATTCCTGCAAAAAAGGTAAGTAGCTTAAAAATAGCTTGATTGTAACTCTACACCTTTGCTTCATTAAATATACAAGTGCTGCTCATATAATTAGAATCTCATCAAAAAGTGTATTTATTTATTTAAGACAACCATTGACAACTTGCCCAAGGACACAAAAGGTCATTGCAAAAGAGGCTGGCTATTCACAGAGCTCTGTGTCCAAGCACATTAGAGAGGCGAAGGGAAGGAAAAGATGTGGTAGAAAAAAGTGTACAAGTAAGCTGGAATCAGACATCAGGAGACTTGAACGTACCATCCAGGCTGCAGAGAGTATTATTGGTGCACACCTGCCAACCCTCCACGACCTGTACACTTCCAAAGTAAGGAAGAGAGCGGCTAAAATCATCACAGACTCCACTCACCCCGGACACCTCCTGTTTGAACTGTTATGATCAGGACGGCGACTCCGATCACTGGTCACTATATAGGAACAGTTTCTTCCCACAGGCCATTTGCCCCCACCCCCACCCCCCAAGGCAAATGCCTGTAAGTGCAACTCCCACTGATTAGTGCAACATATTCTAAACTCAGGTGATTACTTATATTATTTATATGTATTCTTACCACCCAAATACTGTAAATGCTTATAATCTATGCTTCAAGAACCACTACGCCCAGTCTTTGCAGGACATGGGTTTCAGCTGTCACATTCATTGTGTCAAGCCACTCTTGTGTCATTTGTACCATTTAAAGTCTTTTGCAGGTGTTTTGAGTTCATTGGAGTGTGGCACAAGGTGTCTTTAATATTGAACCTTTTCACTATATTCTAATTTTCTAAGATAATGAATTTGGGATTTTCAGATTTTCAGTCTAATCATTAAAAATAAAAGAACCATATAAAATATATCAGTCTGTGTGTAATGAAGGATTATAATATACAAGTTTCACTTCTTGAATGGAATTCGTGATATAAATCAACTTTTTGATAATATTCTAATTATATGACCAGGACCTGTACACAGATCTATGAATATGCAAATAAGCTCTGCCTTGCACTCGTACAGGCTTGTCTACAAGTTGATGTATCAGAATGATAATTCATGTTATCAGTCTCTACATGTAGACCGACGATTTCAGTTTTACAGAGATAAAACTCGGAAATTGTGTTGGCATGAATTTGAACTCTTAAAGCATATTAAAAACACCAAAACATGATTTTCAAATTGTACATTTTTTTATTTTTCTTTGAAAAATGTGAAATGGTTTAACATCATATTCAAGTTTACAGTGAAATACTGTCAATTTTATGTTTGTTTAAGTGAAAACAACAAATTACCATAAATATATTTATAGTGAAAACGCCATTACAAGAAGTCCCTTGGCACATCACATACAGTATGTGACCCTGGTCCACCAAACCAGCCATAAAGGTTAATTTAATTTTAAAATTGAGATTTATACATCATCTGAATAAATAAGCTTTCCATTAATGTATGGTTTATTATACAATATTTGGCAGAGCTACTATTTGAGAATCTGGAATCTGAGGGTGCAAAAGAATCTAAATATTGAGAAAATAGTACACAATGCATAGTACTAATAATAAATGTTTAACATATTTATGGTAGGAAGTTTACAAAATATCTTTATGGAAACATGATCTTTAATTAAAATCCTTATGATTTTTGACATAAAGGAAAAATCAATCATTTGCACCCATTCAATGTTTTGTTGGCTATTGCCACCAATATACCCGTGTGACTGGTTTTGTTGTCCAGGATCACATATATAATGAGTTGCTATCATTATATCTGTCAAAGCTCGGACAAAATCGTATGATGTAGGAGCATGTAGATCCATCACAGGCAGAAAGGCAGATATCTATCACTGTAGAAATAAAGATGGATGCCATCATGCCTATGGAGATCTTTGACGTAGTCAATTGTTAGACCGAGCCAACAGGATGCCCATAAGTTTTACTTCAGGCATCCCGATACACTGTATTTGGTTAATATTTAACCTGTACATCCTGCCACCAGCCTGTTAGGCACAAAGAAGCAAACAGAGTAGATCAGCCCAGTGGAGGAATGGGGTCCCTCTTTCCCTCGCTCAAGTGATCGCCAATGGCAGTTGGCTGACACTTCATGAATGCATTGAGCCATCAATCCAATCTGCTGTCAGCTCTCACTTTGAGAAGGACGAGAGAAACAGGACTGAGATCTGTCTCCCGCTGACTTCCAACAGATCTGAATGGCCAGCTAAAGAGGATGTAAACGCTATCTAACAAGCGCTGAACATCAAGAGATCAAAGGTGCTCCTGCTGGTTGATGTATGGCACTATTTTAAGAATAGAAATAATGTCCAAAACGCTTTGATTTGTCAGCAAAATAAACTAGATTAAAATCAAAGTCCTGAAAAATACCCAGAGTGTCCTTACTGTGAGAAAATATCACATTTACCTAGGTGAAGATTGTGTTGTGTCCAGGGAGTGACATTGTCTTAGCTGGGTATATATATCCTAATGTAATTTTGTACAGGAATGAAAAAGCTAAATCTCTATCGGAAACACTTCCTCTCAGTAGTAAATGCTGATAATTACTGTAGAGAAAAGACTACATGTGTCTTCCCAGTGGTTCACAAACATCTCACCTTAGGTGTCCTCGTGAGGATAAGAAAACTAGGTTTCTGAAAAACAGAGCAACTATTATTTCCTGCTCTGCTTTAAAAGGCAATGTCCTTTTTAATTTGCACATACACCAAACATCCAAGCATGCCATCTCAGTAATCAACACGCTTTAGTGTCAAATAATTACACAATTTCTAACGGCCTGGTAATTAAGGGTATAATTGAAGGGTTTTTCTAAGTGCTCAAGCACTGTAGGATACTAGTGGAGGTCAGTTTCATTCTCCGTCATGGTCTTGCCTACCTAATGATCAAGTAAAGTCCTTAAAGAGCTACTGTGTTTTCACAGCAAGGTCCCCCGAAAAGACAGACCACCTCCCACATTTCATGATCCCCCTTCAGACAATCCATTTTCAGTAAAAAGCCACAGTAGGAGGGAGTGTACCACAATGTGAAGGAGAGGGGGTGGGGAGATGACAAGGCTTTTACAGTTTCTGCTCAAAGAGAAGCAAAAAATCTTAGTTTGTTTCACAATGCCCTGCATACATTCCCCAAAGACCAATAACAAATAACACAGCTTGAAAACAAGCCGAAAAAGAAACAAAGAATTTAATATTCTTGGTCATCAGTGTGCAATAGACGGTTAATGAGTTAATAATGCTCTTAAATCTTTTATATAATGCGTACACACAATTATAAAACGTTACTTTTGAAAGATTTTACCGTTTTTAAATGGCTTACACAATGCCAACTCATTGAAACCATTCATATACCTGCAAGGGCATTATCTGCTTTCCAATTGAAAAGCAAACTTTTTTGCAAAATGCTGTTCTTGGTTTTTATTTGAGAAACACTGCGATTTAAAGGGTTAGTTCACACACACAAACACACACACACACACACACACACACACACACACACACACACACACACACACACACACACACACACACACACACACACACACACACACACACACACACACAAAACACTTTCAAGGGCTAGAAAAAGGTAAAGCCGTTAAAATTGTCCATGTGACTCCAGTGTTTTAACTTTAATTTTTGTGCGCAAACAAAAACAATGACTTTATTAGACCTTTTCTTCTTGTCTGTCAGACTCCTACACTTTTGACGTAAAGTAAACAGTGCAGTGCGAGACACTGGGTTTCAGAGGACCAGGTGTTGGGCAAAGCTGAAAACTGAACTCATCTGAGAAGATCAGAATCACGCAGATCCGTCTTTGTGAGGGACGGATGACTCAAGCCACGTAGGCTACATGGTCATCCTGGAAGAAAGCTTGATTCCTTTCCCCACAGGACAATGCTCTATGCTACGCAACCAGGACAATAAAGGTGTGGATGGAGGAACACCAGATCAAGACCCTGTCAGAGCCAGGCCAAACTCCAGACCTGAACCCCATTGAAAACCTGAATGTGATGAAGATGAAGGATATAAGGTCATAAGCTATCAAACAAAGCCATGCAGCTTGAATGTTTTTGAGCCCAACAGCAATATGAGCAACTGGTATGAGAGCAAGACACATGAAAGCTGATTGAGAATCACCACCAAACTCCACCAAATACTGATTTCTGAACTCTCCCTAGTTTAAAACATTAGCGTAGTGTTGTTTAAAAAAGTTTAGAAACTCTTTCGGTCTGAAAAATAAGGCATTGCTTTGGTATTTTGACCAGTTGTCGTTTTATGCATTAGACACATGATTCAAAACTAACAGCTCTTGTGTTTTAAGTAAAAGACACTGGTATTGAAATGCCATTTTTACCTTTATTCTAAAGCGCTTCATACACTACTTTAAAGCAGTTTCACAATAGTAACAAATTCCAATTTTTGCTATAAAGCAGCTCTAACAAACCAATAGTGTCATTATTCAGCTCATGTCTGTTCAGTGTGGATTCAGTTCAGTTCAATAACTGCAAAGTTGTTTAAAAAAAAAACAAAGGAAAAATAATTACTGTATACAGTGTAAAGTATTTGTGCACATACATGTACCGGTCAAAAGTTTGGACACATTAATATTTGTAATGTTTTTGAAAGAAGTCTAAAATGCTCATCAAGCCTGAATTTATTTGATCACAAATACAGAAAAAAATATATATTGTGAAATATCATTATAATTTTAAATGATGGTTTTCTATTCTAATATACTTTAAAAAATCAAATGTATTTCTGGGATGCAAAGCTGAATTTTCATCAGTCATTACTTCAGTCTTTAGTCACACGATCCTACAGTTATTATCAATTACAAAGCCCATCTCACTACATTGGCTCTACAATCATTTTATGAAGCGACGAGAATAGTTTTTGTGCTGGGCCGATTTCAAAAGTTTTTGTGCTGGGCCTCGGAGCTTAATGAATTCGTGTATAGAATCAGCGGTTCTGCTCACCAAAGTCACGTGATTTTAGCAGTTTGGTGGTTTTGACGATGGCGATCTGAATCATGATGAATCAATACTCTGATTCAAAATGCTTCAAAGCTTTACAAAGCAGTGTTTTGTAATCGGCCATCAGTATAAGTCGTTATTTAGTTTTTTTGACTACAAAAACTATTCTCGTCGCTTCATAAAATGATTGTAGAACCACTGTAGTGAGATGGGCTTTGTAACGACGTCTTTAGTGCCTTTTGAGGGTCTTGAGAGAGGAAATGACATTGGTGTCAGTGAAGGCCTTTCTGAGCCATCGGATTTCAACAAAAATATCTTCATTTGCAACCAAAGGTCTTACGGATGACATGAGAGCAAGTAATTAATGATAGAATTTTCATTTGTGTGAGTGTGAGTGTGAGTGTGTGTGTGTGTGTGTGTGTGTGTGTGTGTGTGTGTGTGTGTGTGTGTGTGTGTGTGTGTGTGTGTGTGTGTGTGTGTGTGTGTGTGTGTGTGTGTGTGTACTACTAACTTTTTAAATAAACAATGCTCTTTTTTATTTTTTTATTTTTTTATCAAAGATTCATGCACAACCGTTTCCAACATTGATAATAAATTAACATATTAGAATGATTTCTGACACTTAAGGCTGGAGTAATGATGTAAAAATTCACAAAAATAAATACAATTTTAAAGTAGGCTATTAAAATAGAAAAACATTATTTTACATTGTAATAATGTAAAAACTAATTCTGTATTTTTGATTAAATAAATGTAGGCTTCACTTCTTTCAAAAAAAAATTGCTATATGTGTGAGTATGTATTATAATTTGGAACATTTCAAAAAAAATTTTACATAGGCCTACTAAAAGTCAAACTAAAAGCGTGTTTTTTGTTGTTGTTTTTTTTGTTTGTTTTTTGGATTGCCCAAAACAATTTTAGAGATTGCATTCATGTGAATATAATATTTTAATATTTTTGAAGAAAAGTATTTGACCATCACCATTTTAAAAAGTTGTTTTCCATTATAATACATTTTAAAATGTAATTTATTCCTAGGAATTGACATCAGTCATCAATGTTGAATTTCAATGTGAATGTTTCCCTATTTTTCATTTCTGAAATATAAATGTTTTGTAACATTATACATTTACCATACTTTACTGTCACTAACACTGTCTGAGACACAAATTCTACCTGACCATAACATAAAATAGCCTTTAAAAAAAAAAATTATTATATCGCACAGCGGGCCACTGTCCTACATTCTTTTATCTTTGTATATGGCATATTACGTGCAAGTCACTTTGCTGTGTTTTACCTCAAACGTGTCAATTCTCAAGCATATAGTAGTGTGGAAATGTCAGCATAAAAAGCAACATGCCTGTTCAGACACAAATGATATATGTGCTACAGCTCATGCACATATAATGGCACCATGATTCACAGGCAGTGTTGAGGTATAGTACAGCAAGTGTACGTATAGACTACTCCTGCTGAGACCTGACAGTGTGAGTTAAGCACAGCCAACCCACTCATTTGCTAATGCCCTTTTGGAACAGGATTTCAACTATTACATTCTGATAGTGTGGGGGTGGTGGGGGTTGGGGGGTGGTGTAAAAAAATGGATAAACACGCAGGAATCTATTGCTATATAGAAATCTAATCTACAAACAATATTAAGCAAAAAATAAGCTATTAACTCAAAATAGAGAGGCTGAAATAATAGGTTATAAAATACCAAATCTGTAGGAAATGGTCATAGCACTGCAACCCCGCAGCCTGGATCTGATAGTGATTCCGGATGTGGTAAACTTCATTTGAGGTAACTGTTGCCTCACTGTGGCACTCAATCGTCTGACATGGCATGTGAAACCAATGGCAGTGGGGTGACTGTGACTGACCACATGGTTTTCTGTCACACACTTAACAATCTCAATATCTCTCCATATCCCAATACATGTCATGCTGTTTCTTTCTTTTTATCTTAGCCAATTTCATCCTCTCTTTCTCTTTCTTTACCTCTTCCTCTCTTTCTGACACACGCTGACATGGGTGGCCAAAAGTGACATAGCCGTTGCTGGCCAAGCCTCATTACCGCGGCACAAATGTCAGCCACACCACAATCACTGTCCCGCTGAGGACAGGGTAACGGCCTCTACACAAAGCTTTTTTTGACTACAGAATGTGTGCTATGAATGCATGGGTATTTTTGCATTTTTGCTTAATGTGTTGAGTAACCTGGATGATTATCTTATTGGGTTTCGATGACTTGTTATTTACAACAAACTGGTGCAAATGTCAGTAAAGTGATGCAGGTCTGTTGAAAAAAGTTGATTTCCCTCACACATTTATGTTTCATTTCATTTTTTTTAAATTACATTTAGAATTAATATGGATCACATGTCTGTCATAAGGGGCTTTTTTGGCATGTTCGCACCTCAGGAACTGAATGATTTTAGTTATAGGAACACCTTTTTTGGGAGGGGAGGGGGGGGGGTAAATTAACTCCTAATTTAAAGGGTCTAACAAAGCACAACAGGAACTGCCAGTGACGTGAGTGTGCATTGATTGGTTGAACGCATGCCATACGAAACACCCGCACTCGCCATTTTTAAAAGCCATTTAAACACACACTTTTAAGAAAAATGCTACACTGTAAACATTTTTTGTTGGTTTAACTTAAAAAAGTAAGTAACCTTGTTGCCTTAAAATGTTGAGTTTATTGAAATTATTTTTTTGAGTTGATACAATGAAGGAAATTGGTTTAATAAGTAGAAACTCAAAATATTATTGTATTTGAACCACACAATTTTTTTTTTTTTTGATAAATCATGAAAATAGCACAATTTGGCATGTTTTACTGCATCGTCATAAATAAAACACACACAATTACCCAATATGCTTACAAAGTCTTGTACTAATATTTGAATAAAGGTTGTCGATTGTCAAAAATGTTCTTTGTATTAACTCAAATTTTTAATTTCAATGAACTCAAAATTTTAGGGCAACCAGGTAACTTATTTTTCAAATAATTTTTTTACAGTGTACGGGGTTCTTCGGCTTGTAACAACAGCAGAACCCTTTTTAAGGTGCCATATATTATGAAAGTGTTATATAGTACCTTAATGGTGTTATGAATAACCCTTTTGAATATTTTTAAAAAAATTTATATTATTTATTAATTTAGTTGTATTTTAGTCCTCTCTCTGACTCGTCTTATGATATCTTGCCTCTATTGGGGTTTTAAATAAAATGAAATAAAATAAAAACCCAGCATGTTGTGTCAATTAGGTACTTTTATTTTTTATTAACAAGGCAAATTGTAGCAAATATGACAGTGCTCTAACAACAGTTCTTAACTGAATACACAAATAACAATTGACAATAAACATGATATAGATTCATGTTCCAGTGAAATATCTTCACAATCTTCTATGATGTCTTTACAGCCATCGTTATGTGTATTTTGAGTGGCAGTTTCTCTCTTCAGATGATGAGATTAGAGTCACAGTTTGTTGATAATGTAAAAACAATTATGTTTATGAAGGTCAAAATGAGCAAAAATGGACAGTATGTGAGCCCTTTAGGAAAAGGTGATATAAAGTCATGGGATAGCTTTAATGTTTTTGTGACTGGGTATGTTTATAACGTGATAATTAAAACATGGATCATAAATTCAATATCTCTGTTGCTTACTTTGTGGAGAAGAGACGATCCTTAACTGAGCGGAGCTGCTCGCTGACATGTTCTGTTACACTAAAAAGAGAAAAAGACATGATTGGTAGGAAAAATGTACCTGTTGAGAGTGTGTTGACAGTCTGTAGTTGTAAATCGGAGCTCCAGAAAATCACTAATGAGGTGGCTTTGACAGTTACAGATTTAAGAAACAAGAAGGCGGGACTAAAGAACCCTAAACTCTAACACAAAGAACCATTTCAGCATTTATGGGGTTCTTTACAAGGATACAGGTCTAAATAGAACTGTTACTGCATGTAAAGAAATATCTTTTTTTAGAGTGCAGTTTATACTTACTCCCCAAACATAGATGGATCGACGCCAAAGTCCAGGCACTTCTCAACCTTTACGCTATGGAGTTGTTGATGTTGTTGAATGCTGCACCTAAGCCTTAGTGAAAGACCCTTATGTTACAATGGAAGCCATTTGTCCTCACTTCAGACATAGGTCTAAAATGAATGCTGAATGTTTTAGTTTACTAGAAAGCTACACTTCCTAAGAAAGCAACTATGTCCTACACTTTAAATCTCCTATAACTTAGTTTTGTGCTTTGTTGACACGTGTAAAATTATGCTGGTAAAAACTGCTCTTATGCATTTCTTAGATTTTTTTCAATCTTCTGCACCAAATAGTTTTTTTCCCCACTTTGTGTCACGTAAAACATCAATAAACTTTTTGCACAAGGTATTTTTTGAATTGAGCATTTTCTATTTTTACTGTTACGCAACCAGCTAAAAGATAGACTATTTAATATATGCATAATGTAAAGACAGCTGTGGCCTTACAGAGCAACAGAATTTAAGGTCTGTAGTGCACTGCACACTATCAAAACTAAAACAAAATACTAATATTTAAAAAATCTGTAAAAAAGACATGCTTTATTTGTTTGTAAGCACCATTCTCCAGCTTCAACGCTCACATTATCATACAGTAGTAGGCTTACAGCAATGCATTAACTAGAACGGTTTTAAACGAACTGTTCTGGGGTCTAAAGGCTCTTTGCCTCCACCGCACCATCAAGGACAACTCTGAACTGTTCCACCATGTGATTGAATTGCTTTCAGGCAATTCATCTCACTCAAAATGTTCACATCTCCATTCCGTTTTGGCGCACCGTGACGCTTAACCCTTGTTGCTATAGTGATGTTTCACCGTGGATAACAGCGGTAGCCTGGACAAGACTCCTTGACCCCTTGGATTAACTTGCCATTTAGTGCGGAATAAAAACACCTCGGCAAGTTCTCGAATCCATCCACTAGTGTCTACCCTGACCAGTAATACTAATGAAGAAATTCGCTTTCCGAACAATGGTGAGAATCAAACACTTAAATGTTTGCATAACGAGCTCTTTTACCTCGCCACTTCTCCATCTTAATCATTTGCACTCTCCAAAACACCCACACCCTTCTCCAGGATCAGAGACAGGACCGTCGGGCCGGGGAGCCATCCGACGAATTAATCCGCTAAGGCTGATTGCCATCAGTAGCTTATGATTATGCACCCTGATTACGAAGCCCACCCGAGGACCATGCTACGCCGGCTACACATCGTCAAGGTGGATATAAAATCACGCAATGATTGCACTGGGACGGATCAATCTAGCGGCCGCATCGTCTTTTAGCTTAGTCTGAAGTGCAACTATGATTAATAAGGTGTACTTGAGACCTATATAGCTAGTAACACTTAACGAGACCTCCGGCTTTTAAAAGTCGGGCCTTTTCGCGTCATAAAACAAACACTTAATTTGACGGACATGGAGAATTTCACTGGCGGTGCACCAGAGGAGCTAGGCGGCCTTGCAACAGACAATGAATAGCAATATGTAGGCTAGGACTGCCTGTTAATAAATCATTCATGGGCTGAGTTTAAGACCACTTAACTAACAATTTGTACTGGAAAAAGTTGACTGGAAAAATGTCATTATAGTGAAACATAACATTTCTGCCTCTACAATGTAACGGCCCAAATGACTTCTAATTTGGCAATGTTTCTCTGCTAGAGCTGCAGGGCTGACAAAAACCCAATAGGATTTTTTTTTGTTTCTTTGCTTTTCGGATTATTGCAGAAAATAAGCTCCGTGACCAACAAAAATGTATGATTCCAAAACAATTTATTCGCCATGATAGCCTTCAAAAATGAACACAACTTTTATAAGTTTGAAAAAGGCCAGAACAAAAACTAATCATAGGCTATAAACTGTCACATGACCATCACTAAGCTGTCTTTATATATAAAGAATAATAAATAAATAAATAACTATTTCCATCAACGTTTAAGTTAGGAAATGAATAGTTTGCAACAATGTGATTATAAAAACACAGTGATGTTGTGAAAGCGGACTATTCAGAAGATGAGATTTTGTGCTTGTTGTGATGACTTTTTTTTTTGTCCTCCCCAGCCTTTTTAGTTCTTAGCAGCTACCCTTTTCACGGCATGTAAATGCATTCAAAATTGGCAAAACAGTAAACACTTTATTTTAAACTAGACATAGGCCTAGTTACATGTATAGTAATAACAGTAAATAAATTATGCATAATTATAAGTAGCCAGAGGCGGACAGTATTGAAGTATTTTTACTTTCCAAGTAATTTTGTTTTTTTTTAAGTATATGTACTTTATCAGTGTTCTTCTTTGAAAAAACTTTTACTTCACAATATTCCAAAACATAATATTTTACTTTTTACTGCAATACATTTCATATTGAATATCATTTAATACTTAATTACATTAAAACTGTAGTACTGTGTACTTTTACTTAAGTAAAAGTAATTCAAAGTTTTACTTGAGTAAGTTGTACAAGTACAAAAAGTACATTTTTAATGTAATTAAGTATTAAAGGTAAGAAAACAACAACTTTTATCTATGAAATATAGAGCAGTAAAAAGTATGACATTATATATTATGCTTTGGAATGTAGTGAAATAAAAGTTTTCCAAAGAAAAACGCTGATAAAATATACTTAAAAATGTACTTGAGTAGAAAGTAAAAATACTCCACTATTGTCTGCCTCTGTAAGTAGCCTAAATAACTCTAAACCAAACCTTAACTCTATACATGTAGTTAATTAATATTATTCAGTACTTACATTATTAAATAGAATGTAACTACGTCACCTTAAAATTAAAGGTTACACTTTATTTGAAGGTGTCATTGTTAAAGTGTAATTATATAGTTAATTATATAACTTAGTAACTTATATAATTATATAAGTACTGAGTAATATTGATTAACAACATATACTTACTATAGGGTTAGGGTTTGGTTTAGGGTTATTTACTTATTTACTTACTTATTTTGCATGCTTTTGCAGTATTACATGTCGTTTGCAACAAGGAAACAGTTAGCAAATCAAGTGTAACCAAAAAATTCAGAAGGGGGGATTACTGATGTATTTTATGTCGCAGAATAAAGCGTGCAAATATCCTAAGCTCGTGTTGACCACAGACATTATTTTAAGCATCTAACCAAAAACCTCATTTACATTCACATTTCCAGGTTTTGGCCTACAAAAAAACACCATCCCTGCAGCACTCCATTACAATGAAGACTGAATTATTCGGAGACACCAATTATGTGGCTGTTGATATCTGTATAAGACATATGGCTGCCTAACGTAGGCTGTGGCTTTTTTAGTAACATGGAGCCACATCAACCCCCCAAAAAAACTTTCAGCAAAGTTTGAGTTTTAATAGTTTTTTTTCTACTTAGTGAGGGAGGTAGAATGAGTCGAGCTAATGGAACTAGGGTTTCATTTTAATTTTGGCTTAACTCCTATTCTCAGATGTGGAAAATCAACTAGTGAGACTTGGTTCTATTTATAAAATATGAGAAGATTCTTTATTGGTGTCCATGAAGAACATTTAACATCCATGGACTCGTTCTATTCCACAAAAGGTTCTTTATAGAAGAAAATGGTTCTTTAGATTTTTAACACTAAGAAAAAAAATGCTCACTGAAAGGTTAAGGAACCCAATTATTTTATTTTTTATGGTGTTGCAGTGAAAACCCCTTCATTTTTAAGAGTGCATGTGTGGTTTCTGGTTTGAATAGGCTTCCATCTGTTCTCCTCCTTGTTGAAAATAGTAATGTCATTCATAGTTGAAGTGCTGCACTATAACTATAGCCAGTAAAGTACAAAAGCAGCACTTAAACACTTATCATCCATGACACACCCTGCTCCAAAGAGGACAGATCTATGCCACAGTTTGATCAAATACATTATGGCGTAAAGTAATGCTGTACAGTCCATCACATAGTGATGAGTGTCAGGGCTCTTACGCATCGGAGTGGGAGCCAGTGATGTACTGCCAGCGGGACACGTCATGTGTACAGGGCAGCCTACATGCTGAGGAGTCCCTATCGCTGCTGCTTAGCACTTTGGCGACAGATTGCAAGATCTCAGAGCCAGTGTAGATGTCTGCATGAGACGGACAGGACAGATGGGAGGAGCATATACAAAATAGCACGCATAGCAAATGTTGCTTACCCGTATCGTTTGAATGAGCATTCTCAGTGAAAGGCTTTCTCCTTAAACACCTCAAGAAATTGTTTTATTCATAAATATTTGTCATAAAAATAACAAACATCAACGTTCATCCAAAGTATTGCGTATAAACGTTCTTGATATGTACAAAATCATTTCTCCAGTGTAATTATTATAACTTAAGGCAAGTTCACATTTTCTACATTGTCCCCATTCCTCTATTGATTAATTCAGCTAGTACAATACAAAAGCTTTCAGACTGAAAGGCATGTCGACACTGTTCTATTATCATGTGAAAGAACTACTGAAAACTGCAGCAATGTATGCTTTTCTAATCACTCAACAGCAGTGTCGAACCCTGTGCTATTCTAAAAAAATGTCTCATCACATCACAAAATATAGGAGCCATGTGAACTGGATAATTCATAATTCATGAATTAGGGTCACATGGTCACACAATAACAGACAAGTATGATCTGGTAAAAAATAAAAAAGTGAGAACTGTTATTGAATTGCAGATACCTATGGTATTTAACCTGTCTTAATACATTCAAATATTCTATTATAGTTATGGACCGAAGATTTTCAAGACATATTTTGTGTAGCTTGTGCTTTCCATATCACAAGGGACACATCAAAAATAAGGATATAAATAGTCTTTCAGTTCAAAATAAAATGTAAAAAGTAGCACTTGTTAGAAAAATACAAATGATCATTGGCATATAAATGTATTTATTTCTTCCCATTCGTTGTGTAAATGTGACAACATTAGAACTGGATTCTTGAATTGTACAACACAATTACTATTCGCTAGAGCATAGCAACAAAATGAAACATATATAAAGGGGAAAATACGCTGTAAAAACCTTGGCACGAATGAATCAATAATGCCACCATGTTGTAAAACGAGGTAAATCTGACTTGTGCTGTGAAGCATCTATCGGTGATTATTAATATCACGTAAACATATACATGCATTTTAATTTTTTTTTTTAAAGAATTCTTAAACAGGTGACAGCGTTAAAATAGAAAAGACCAAAAAGCACGAATTAAATCAGTTTTAAGTTCGAAAGTGGAGATAAGTGCAATACATTCCAGCTGTGCGATTTACTGCCGCATTACAATGCAAGGTCGAGGTTGGAGCTGTTCCATAGTAAAAGTGCTGAACTGCAGTTCATGTGTTCTGCAAAACACGCTCCTCGGTTAAGAAATACAATGGTCGAGGAAAAAAATATAAATACAAAACACTTGTTTTTAAGTTTATGCACTTGCTGAACACACCTCAAGCTGCACGCAAGGTTCATTGCGGGAGGTCCAGTGTTAAAATTCTACCCCCCATTTCACGAAAAGGGGATCCGTCACCTCAGTGGACCTTTACACTCATGCGGGTCGCTTGAATCAGTTGCCACGACGTTCACTTGAGTTTTGGAGTTGTATTCTGTAGTAGCCTAAGCAACTGTTTTAGTAAGCATGAATCTTCCAAGACGGTAAGATTTGACATCACGCACAACGAGCGCTCATTGCGCCTTTCTTAAATGGCCTCTGGCAAAGTAAACGGCCACGCGTTGACTACTTGTGGCTTCAGCTCCATCTTTTCTTTCTGTTTAAGATGCACCCGACCGTGCCGTTTTCTTTCGTCGCTCCTGGCAAAGCGCTTGCCGCACACATCACACGAAAAGGGTTTCTCGCCGGTGTGAGTGCGGGTGTGCGTGGTGAGATGGTCGCTTCTGCTGAAGCTCCGCAAACAGATGCGGCACTGGAAAGGTTTGTGTCCCGTGTGGATGCGGATGTGCCTGTTGAGCTCATCCGACCGAGAGAAGCGCCGGTCGCATGTCTCCATCGGACACGTGAAGGGTTTCTCCTTGGCCGGCCCGGTAGAGGAGGCAGGGCTCTTTCTTACGCGATTAGGTTTCTGAGGCCGTGTATAAGTTTGACTGAATGACTCTGGCAATAAAGATGAATACAGAACCGAGTCTATTGTGGAAGTCGAGTAGGTTGTGTCGCAACTGGACTGGAGTTCAATGTTTGGATAAATGGTCGGTTTTAAAAGACTGGTGGGTGGGATATCCATAACTGGGGTGGAGTAGTTAAACATGGGAGCGCTGAAGCCCTGTGTGCAAGTATCTCCAAAACACTGCTCCTGTTTTAAAGTACTCTCCACTTTGAATTCAGTCTCTGGGTTTGAGCAAATGGGCGAATAAGAGTCTAAAAGTTCTTTCACGTCCACCTGTTGTTGATCAGCTTGAAAACTATTCGACATGGAGAATGGCTCTGACTGGAAACCAGCATCCAAATAAGACTTATTGAAGCTCCCCCACTCGTAACAGCTGCTCTCGAATTCGTTTTTGATGACCACCGGGAACGTCGCGCTCTCTGACAGCGGCTCCGCGTCTTGCGCGGAGGAGCCAAAGTTTAAATGCGACGCAGCGGAGTCTTGGGCCTGCGCGGCGGTCTGGGAGTCCGGGTAACTGTGACCTGGCTGTCCCGGGGAATACAGCGGCGGGGTAGTGCACGTGGAGGCCTGCGTCTGGACTTCCTCTTCGCCAAAACTGCTACGGCTCGCGTTCATCGTGCCGTCTGTACACTGATGCGCATCCGACACAGGGGTTGTTGAGATGCCAACGATTTCGGTGATCATGTTGAGCAGTGTTTCCGTGCTGCAAGGTGTTCCTTGAGATGTTTCCACATAGAAGCTGCCTGAGTAAGCTAAGGAGGTTGCGTAGCTTTCTTTCGGACCCTGACAAGAGTTATACTGGTCTGTGCTCGTGGGCTCCGTTTTGGGGGTAATAGGCGCACCTGGTATGGAGAGGAAAAAAGCAGGCATGCGTCAGTGCCTTCAGTGAAATATGCAATCAGTTATATAACGGTATAGTTTCGCGAGCGGCTTGAATTAACTGCAATAACTTGCACTACATATTATATTCTATGCAACAGTACTATAATTAACAGAGCTAGGCTTTTGAAAATCTGCCAGAAACTCACCGTGTGCAAACTGGGCAGGTGCCGTCCTTCCAGAATCCATGAAAGCATCCTGGCTGTCTTTGGAGCCGTGAGTTTCCATCCCTATCGCAGAACTGTTACAG
This sequence comes from Pseudorasbora parva, assembly GCF_024679245.1. Classification (NCBI taxonomy): domain Eukaryota; kingdom Metazoa; phylum Chordata; class Actinopteri; order Cypriniformes; family Gobionidae; genus Pseudorasbora; species Pseudorasbora parva. The sequence goes on along the minus strand of NC_090175.1, from coordinate 17,810,202 downwards.
TTTTCAAACTGCGAGTAGAAAGAATCTTGAGAGTTCAAATCCATGTTGTTAAGCATCTTTCCGTAAATGGTTTTCCAATGGCTGTCAGTCCGAGCGGATTATAGATAAGGGGGTATTGCAAACACAAGAAAGAGCAAAAGCGGATCCGATAGTTAAGTCCGTGAAGGCGTCCGTCCAAAAAAGAAATGTAAATACGTTGGAATTCCCTCTTTTTGAGATCTGCGTCAAGGCAATATAGTTCTCCTGCTATCTGTAGATCTGTTGATTCTCACACCAACGGCTTCCCTTCGCTCGGCTTTTATACACTCCGTCTCACCGATCAGCCCTCCTCCCCATTCATTGTCTCCAGTGAGAGGATTCCCCGCTGCGTGTCATCTTGGTGACCATATATGGACAGAGGATATGACGGGCTTCCCCAAAAAAGGAGAGTTACGGTACTGACGCTTCAACAAGTCCGTCGTTAAGTGTAAGGGAACGAGGGAGAGCCATAGCTTCAGCTAATGTATGTTTCTTCGCTAATTCAAAATTAAGCACTATGCGTTAGATTGCGTTGTTGTTAAGCTTACATCTGCACGCGTTCCTGGCGGAAATACACGCAACGGATTTAATGAAGCCACGGCATGCATATGCAAATGTCATTGTCATTTTCAGTCTCAGTCGAAAATAAATAAATAAAAATAATCGAATTTCAGTCAATTTCCTTTGATTTCATTTTAGAACGTCTTGTAAAACGACTAATTTACTACAATAAATTAGAAAAACTTCCAATAACCCTAATAGCATTACGAGACATTAACTTCAGCAGTTAACTGACTGTGGACGTATCACATATAAATCAGTTTTTCATGCAAATTAGTTATGAGGTAAAAACACAGTGCGGTGCTACAAAGCAACTCTCATTCATATCAGTAAGCAAAATAGTATCACCTTAATAACTTGCTAATGCTTTGTCATTCCCTTGACCAAGTCTAGGTCCTTGTTTTCCTGAACTCGAGCTCGACTACTGCATGTAGACAATGCAGTTTGACACAGAAAAAGCCCACACTTGTTGGATCAATGAATAGAAAATAAAACTAATTGTAGTGCACAACGTTAAGTAAAACGGCCCTGAGACGAGGGTGAATATACTTACCCCAAACAAGTAGGTTGTGGAGACGCTCTGTCATCCGTCGCTGCAGAGCTGGCGGTAAAAGCGCACTGTTGTCCAGCACCATGGAGAGCGCCACTTGAAAGAGCAAGATACTTCATTCTACAATTATAGTTCACGGCCTGCAGTCTGCGTACGAAGCCATATCGGTGACATTCTTGCTAGGGGTTTAATAAAACAGTCGAACAGAAAACGCTTTCTTTTTCAGTTTTTTTCTTCACTAGAGTTATTTAAAATTGGAATTAATTTCAAATGTAGAACATTGCAAAGGAAGTCTTTAAAATAAAGAAATGAGAACATAAGTTGGCCAACTAATTCATTATTTCTTAATAAAAAACAGTCTCTCTCTCTCTGTCTTGCACACAGAGGCTGCATTTATTTAAAATAAAATATAAAGAAAAATCAGTAATATTGTGAAATATTATTACAATATAAAATAACTTTTTTTCTGTTTGAATATATTTTAAAATGTCATTTAGTCCTGTGATGGCAAAGTTGAATTTTCAACATCATTACTCCAGTCGTCATTGTCACATGCTCCTTCGGAATTCATTCCGACATGATGATGTGCACTTTACATTATTTTATAATGTTACAAAAGATTATATTCAAAATAAATGTTGTTCTTTTGAACTTTCTATTCATCAAAGAATCCTAAAAACAATGTGTACACAACAGTTTTCAACATTGATAATCATCACGTTTTCAAGAAATTGATAATCAGAAATGTTTCTAGAGCAGCAAATCCTCATATCAGAATGATCTCTGAAGGGTCATGTGTCACTGAAGACTTTTTTTATGATGCTGAAAATTCAGCTTTGAATCACAGTAATAAATTACTTTTTAAAACAGTTATTTTATTTTATTTTAAATTCTAATAATATTTCACAATATTACTGTATATTTAATCAAATAAATGCAGCCTTGGTAAGCATAAAATACTTATTTTAAATGAAGTGTATATGACTATGTATATGACAGCGTATGTGACTATATGACTGATGTGACTTTATTTAGACACACACATTATTTATTTATTTATATATATATATATATATATATATATATATATATATATATATATATATATATATATATATATATATATATATATATATATATATATATATATAATATTAAAAAAAATAACTAAAATTTCACATGGTCCTAAGTATTCAGACCCTTTGCTGAGACACATATATTTAACTCAGGTGCTGTCCATTTCTTCTGATCATCCTTGAGATGGTTTTACACCTTCATTTGAGTCCAGCTGTGTTTGATTATACTGACTGGACTTGATTAGGAAAGCCACAGACCTGTCTTTATAAGACCTTACAGCTCACAGTGCATGTCAGAGAAAATTAGAATCATGAGGTCAAATGAAGTGCCTGAAGAACTCAGAGACAGAATTGTGGCAAGGAACTGATCTGGCCATGGTTGCAAAAAAAATTCTGCTGCACTTAAAGTTACTAAGAGCACAGGGGCCTCCATAATCCTGAAATAAAAGACGTTTGGAATGAACATAACCCTTCTTAGAACTGGCCATTCGGGCAAACTGAGCTATCGGGGGAGAAGAGCCTTGGTGAGAGAGGTAAAGAAGAACTCAAAGATCACTGTGGCTAAGCTCCAGAGATGCAACCAGGAGATGGGATAAAGTTGAAGAAAGTCAACCATCACTGCAGCCCTCCACCAGTCGGGGCTTTATGCCAGAGTGGCCTGACGGAAACCCTTTCCTCAGTGCAAGACACATAAAAGTTTACTAAAAAAACACCTGAAGGCTTCCAGGGTGGTGATAAATAAGCTTCTCTGGTCTAATGAGACCAATATAGAACCTTTTGGCCTTAATTTCAAGCGGTATGTGTGGAGAAATATATCACCTGTCCAATACAGTCCCAACAGTGAAGGATGGTGGTGGCAGAATCATGCTGTGGGGGTGTTTTACAGCTGCAGAGACAGGACGACTAGTTGCAATTGAGGGAAAGATGAATGCGGCCAAGTGCAGGGATATCCTGGGCGAAAACTTTCTCCAGAGTGCTCAAGACCTCAGACTGGGCCGAAGATTCACCTTCCAACAAGACAATGACCCTACGCACACAGATAAAATAAAGAAACAAGTGGCTTCACAACAACTCTGTGACTGTTCTTGAATGACCCAGCCAGAGCCCTGAGTTAAACCCAATTGAGCATCTCTGGAGAGACCTTAAAATGGCTGTCCACCAACGTCTACCATCCAATCTGACAGAACTAGAGAGGATCTGCAAGGACGAATGGCAGAGGATCTCCAAATCCAGGTGTGAAAAACTTGTCTAATACAGACTTCATGGCTCTATTAGATCAAAAGGGTGCTTCAACTAAACACTGAGCAATGGGTCTGAATACTTAGGACCATGTGATATTTCAGTTTTTCTTTTTTAATAAATCTGCAAAAATGTCAACAATTCTGTGTTTTTCTGTCAATATGGGGTGCTGTTTGTACATTCATGAGAAAAAAAATGAACTTAAAAGATTTTAGCAAATGGCTGCAATATAACAGAGTGAAAAATGTAAGGGGGTCTAAATACTTACCGTACCCACTGTATATGGATAGGGGACCCATTTTTTTACATTCACAAAAAAGAATAAAACATTAAAGTTTATATGTGCATGTATTCAAGGTGCAAAAAAAAAAGTGCTTAGAGTTGTTCTTAGAGATGTTAAAAATAACGTTGACCTTCTCAACATTAATGGAATTAATGGAAATGGAATCTTTCCACTTTGAACATCCTTATTTATCATCGACCAGTGTACTGCTGTCAGATTCAACGGTGTTGAATCTAGGCTAATTTCTAGGATTTTGCCTCTTTAACAAGAAAATACACAATATTGAAAGTTATTTAACACTAGTTTTTCTAAGAAGGCATTTGAAAAACAAAAATGTAGCCTGGAATTCAGATGAATAATAACACAAAAAACAATGTTTTGAAGCGTCTTAGCCAAATGTTCTAAAAAATTACAACAGTTGCACATGGGAACTCCTACACTGGTGGCTTTACTTTATACAACTACAATTCCCTGTTGCAAAATCCAGTTGAATCTAGAAGCAGTGTTATGGAATGTGGTAGCTGGTTGACAAAATATGTGTTCAAAAACAGCTTGAACTGCTGGTAACAGCTTGGAGCGCAGCTATGACCAGTTATGTTCTAAAACAGAGCTTCTAGCTTGAGCAGTATTGTATGGCATGGTTAGCAAAACCCCTGTGAAAGAACCACAGAAGCTGGACAGTGGTGTCCAGGTGGAAATTATGATCACCTCAAAATCACCTGAAAACTGTAGTTTACCCCATCCAACTGTGCAGTAATAACTGCGAATGCCACTCTTGTGCACTATTACTTTTGCACAGTCCACTGGAGCACCAATGAAAGAAAAAAAAAAGAGATGAGGGAGAATATGTTGAGCAGTGGGCTGAAAAAAAAAAGCGAGGCTCTCATTTAGCACATGCCTACTCAAGTATCCTCAGCTCACCAATTCTATTTATGTATTTTATTTATTTATTTTATGGCTTTTTTATTGAACAGCATGTGCATTAAATATTGGCAGTTGCAGTATTTTTCATTCATTTTGGAACGGCCCTGAATAGATTGGCCATGTAGCCCACTTAGGTGTACAATAGGTTTCCGTAAATACATATGCACGATGACAAAGAAGCGTCCGTCTGCGCGATGGAACTGGGTTTGGTGTTGCACGAAATATCCTTCTTATTATGATGATACAAAATCGCACTTAACAACGAGTTTGACATTTTCTGGAGGTTCGCGTCACGCTACTTTCCCCTATTGGAGGCCCTAATATCCCCCTCTCCGGTGGTCTCTCCCAGTTGACCTAAACCTATTAAAAAGCTCTCCTCTTAAAGAGTTCATAACACTGAGACGCTGTTGTGATAACTGCCGAGTAGCGCTCACCTCTCGCCTCTGCAAAATGCCACGGAGCTCAGTAATGGATTTATGTAATTCCTGCACTTACCAAGATTATTACACCAAAGAAATGCATTGAAGGTAAAAGTGTAATGAGACCATCGATGTGTCGGTATTTTCTTGAAAGTTTGTTTGAAAGGAAACATCAGATGATCTGAGCTGTCACTGCACTGTATCTACAGATTTCGAGTCCATTCAGACATTGCATTTAGAGCTTTAAACAATCGAGCAGCCAAATACATGAGATAATAATGGTCAGTATAAGCTCCTGACAGTGCAAAGCATGTGCAAATTAAACGAATACCGCATCTGTACTATTTCTTCACTCATTTTCTTTTCTACTTGTGATCCATCTGTTCATATAGCAGCATTTTTGTAGAACGCTCAACAACACCATTAACAAATGGTATAATCGAATCCACACATAATTTGACAAATTCCCAAGGCAATGACTGAGCTGAGGGAAGAAGCAGCACTGCAAAAAGATATTTAGAAAATCATTGCATCTATAAAAAAGCAACAACAAAGATTAATTTAAAATGATTTGCCATTGCAAAATGATCTAGCTTGTGTGCTTGCTATGCATGAAGGATGTATTGAAAAGACACATTTCAAGAACATCTGCTAGGTTTAAGAGGAAGAGGAATCATACGCCCTCCACATCACATTTCTGCAGTATATGTCCCATATTACAAACCCCCAATGGCACCGGATGAAGGCTTGTCTTCCTCAAACCATAGCAACAATAAGTAACCGAAAAAAGGGATTGGGAGCGCCAACATCAGAGATTCCACGACCGGAAACACGACTCAATGCAAGCTTGCATCACGCTGCCAAATCATTTTGATTTCTTTTTCCCTTTCACTCGCAATCCCATGCATGAACCCCTTTCAGAAAGCATGGTTCTTTTGAACCAAGCGATTTATCGCTCTCCTCCGTCTAAGGAGTGTGGGAGTGGGGTTAGGGAAGCCCGATTGCACAAGCAAAACCCCACTCAGAGAGCTGCAGGTTTCCCTTGCAGTTCCAGAAATACACCCTTGTGCTCGCCCACCCTTGTCCCCGGACAACCGTCCTCGCCTTTCAGGCTGGGAGGGGCCGGAGCTCCGGCTTTCTTCCTGATCGTGACTGCGGAGGGTTCCAGCAGTTCCCCGCCCGCTCTGACTGACTCCCCCACATTCCCAGCAACCTCTTCTCTACTCTGAGCCACAGCTCCAGAGCACACCAGCAGGCCAATCTGGCTCTCCTCCAGCTACCTGGAGTTATCTAATCACAATAAACGAGGATAAATTAGCTTAGCAACATAGCGACAGGGCTCACTTTATGTTACGCAGCAGGGGGCTCAATGTTTTAGCACTCTTGCTTGTTCTGGGGAGGAGGCCCATTACTTTTTCCTCAACTCCCAAGCTGCCACCTGAGCCGTTTGGAGAAATCAACCAACTCGTCATGCGCTCGCATGGCGGTTCTCTCCCTACCGTGCAATTCGAGTAGTTAGCACTGCGTATTTCTTCACCAGGCAGACTTCAAAACGACTGACCCCCATCAAGGTGATTCAATAAAAGCCTATAAAAGAACTCATCACCTTTTCTGAGGGACAACTACAGAACTGAAAAGGGATGAGTCTATTCAAACAGATTGCACTGCTGCTATGAGGAAACAAAATAAGAATGTGGCGTCTCTCTCTCCCTTTCCTCGCTAACATAAGTAACTATGGTAACAGGCGCACTGCATGGCACTGCTTCCACAAGCTCTCCAGAAATAAAACTGTTGGGCTAAGAGCGAGCAGGTAAAGACAAAAGATCCCGGGCACCACTATTTATAGAGGCAGGCTTATATAATCTCCACACAGACCAGCGCTGGCTGAGGGAGGTTGGGTTTTGGGGTGAGCGGCATTGAGGCCCCGGCCTTAGAATCGAGTGCGCGAAAGCGGTGTCTGGAGGTTACGCTGTAGATTATGAGCAAGCTCGAAAGGCTCCAGGAGGGGGGAGGAAGTGGGAAAGAAAGAGAGGGGATGGTGGATTGGATTTGATGGTTGCACTGCTAAAGGGTGAACGATTTGCATGCGCTTGTTGATCATCAACCCAAGCTCCCATGGGATGCATATCAGCCTGTGGCGGTGGGAGATGTTCGCCATTGAACGTCACCGTATCAGTGATTACATCACCACCTGACTCACTGAGGTAACAAGTGCTTATGACAGATGGAAAGAACGCTGTCAGGGATAACAAACACAAGAATTTAACCACTGGCATTCCACACAAAATCAAGAGAGAACAGCTGAGGGCCTGAGATGACAATGTCACAATCTGTTTGGCTCACGACAGTGAAAGAAAGTACACATTTAAAGAGGTTTAACTGACAAGTCTTCCATAGTTGACAGCTTGTTTAAAGGCAGCACTATCAAGATACATTCGTTTGATCCACAGAGTTATTAAATGGCTCCCCCTAGCAGACGTATGCCGTAATTACACTCTTCACCCTATAATATTGATTCTTTTGAGCTTGACTGGATGAGGTGTGAATTAACTGCTCCATTCTTATCCGTCAGTTGATATAATCAGCAAATGAAACCTTCACATAAAACAGGAAGCTTTGAGAATTTAATGCAATAATTGTCCCATTACGGGGCAAAATAAAGTGTGACTCACATATGCCCCAACTACTCGAACCAATGGATGCAAATAGAGGCTCAGCTCAGGATCTCATCAATGCGCAAATGGAGGAACTCTGACTCATCTATTTATGCCTGTGCGTTAGATCTCACTAATGCTGTTTTGGCTATTATCCCATTGTACCGTGGGTCTGAGGAGAGGAGGGAGGGGGATTGCGCATTGAGTGTTTTAGTCACATCGAACAACCAAAAACTACAAAGGCTGGGAGATGCATTTCAAATGGCAATAGCCATGGGGGCACACATGCTATGAAACCCAAGGGGAATGCGAATATAGAGGAAGATGTGTGTTTAGCTACACGTTGATCATTCGTCAGACTGCTGACGTTGCACGTAGTTCTGAAAAGATGAAGTAAAAAATAAATAAACACCAAATACAGCATGACTCATCAACAGTCTATTCTCCAAAACGCTGTTGACGCAACCAAGTAAACAGAGGGATGTCAACACTTTTGAACTTTCTTTCCGATCATCATCGATACGCTTTTAAGTCACATTTAATCTACAGGCTTCTACCTTTTATCTTGAAGGCCTCCAAAAAGCGTTGCTTCATTGCAAACCTACATAGGCTAATGAATGAATACATTATAAGATGTAGGCCTATGAGATAACATAAGCAAGCAGCAGCACTAATTAAAGGGTTAGTTCACCCAAAAATGAAATTTCTCTCATTAATTACTTATCACCATGTCGTTCGACACCCGTAAGACCTCCGTTCATCTTCAGAACACAAATGAAGATGTTTTTTGTTGAAATCCGATGGCTCAGAAAGGCCTTCATTGACACCAATGTCATTTCCTCTCTGAAGACCCATAAAGGCACTAAAGACGTCGTTACAAAGCCCATCTCACTACAGTGATTCTACAATAATATTATGAAGCGATGAGAATAGTTTTTGTGTGCAAAAAAACTAAATAACTTATAGTGATGGGCCTATTTCAAAACAAAATTTAAAACGTTATGAATCAGTGAATCGATTCATGATTCAGTGAATCGATTCATGAAATCGGCCCATCACTATATAAGTTGTTATTTAATTTTTTTTTGCATACAAAAACTATTCTCGTCGCTTCATAAAATGATTGTAGAGCCGCTGTAGTGAGATGGGCTTTGTAACAACGTCTTTAGTGCCTTTTGTGGGTTTTGAGAGAGGAAATGACATTGGGGTCAATGAAGGCCTTTCTGAGCCTTTGGATTTCAACAAAAATATCTTCATTTGTGTTCCGAAGATGAACGGAGGTCTTACGGATGTTGAACAACATTAGGGTAAGTAATTAATAAGGGGATTTACATTTTTGGGTGAACTAACCCTTTAATTAGTGCTGCTGCTTGCTTATGTTATCTCATAGGCTTACATCTTATAATGTATTCATTCATTAGCCTATGTAGGTTTGCAATGAAGCAACACTGTTTGGGGGCCTTCAAGATAAAAGGTAGAATAAATGATTGATTATCATTTATAATGCTACGTATAAATGATTCAGATGCTGCAGCTCATTTGAATTCAAATCAGAAAGACACTGCATAATCGATTGTTTTAAGTCATGCTAATATGTGAGTTTTATGTGTTTTAACCTTACCTGAACTCAAGACAAAAACAGTGATCGACAATAAAATCCCTGCTTTGTCATTGGGCCAACAATTTTAAGATTTTAGCAGCCCATTTGTTGTCTTTTTTTTAGCAACCTAATTTATATATATATATATATATATATACATACATATATATACACAGGTCCTTCTCAAAAAATTAGCATATTGTGATAAAGTTCATTATTTTCCATAATGTAATATTCCCATAATGTAAATTTAACTTTCATATATTTTAGATTCATTGCACACCAACTGAAATATTTCAGGTCTTTTATTGTTTTAATACTGATGATTTTGGCATACAGCTCATGAAAACCCAAAATTAATCTAAAAAAATTAGCATATTTCAGCCGACCAATAAAAAAAATGTTTTTAATACAAAAAAGTCAACCTTCAAATAATTATGTTCAGTTATGCACTCAATACTTGGTGGGGAATCCTTTTGCAGAAATGACTGCTTCAATGCGGCGTGGCATGGAGGCAATCAGCCTGTGGCACTGCTGAGGTGTTATGGAGGCCCAGGATGCTTCGATAGCGGCCTTAAGCTCATCCAGAGTGTTGGGTCTTGCGTCTCTCAACTTTCTCTTCACAATATCCCACAGATTCTCTATGGGGTTCAGGTCAGGAGAGTTGGCAGGCCAATTGAGCGCAGTAATACCATGGTCAGTAAACCATTTACCAGTGGTTTTGGCACTGTGAGCAGGTGCCAGGTCGTGCTGAAAAACTAAATCTTCATCTCCATAAAGCTTTTCAGCAGATGGAAGCATGAAGTGTTTCAAAATCTCCTGATAGCTAGCTGCATTGACTCTGCCCTTGATAAAACACAGTGGACCAACACCAGCAGCTGACATGGCACCCCAGACCATCACTGACTGTGGGTACATGACACTGGACTTCAGGCATTTTGGCATTTCCTTCTCCCCAGTCTTCCTCCAGACTCTGGCACCTTGATTTCCAAATGACATGCAAAATTTGAGCAACAGTCCAGTGCTGCTTCTCTGTAGCCCAGGTCAGGCGCTTCTGCCGCTGTTTCTGGTTCAAAACTGTCTTGACCTGGGCAATGCGGCACCTGTAGCCCATTTCCTGCACACGCCTGTGCACGGTGGCTCTGGATGTTTCTACTCCAGACTCAGTCCACTGCTTCCGCAGGTCCCCCGAGGTCTGGAATCGGTCCTTCTCCACAATCTTCCTCAGGGTCCGGTCACCTCTTCTCGTTCTGTAGCGTTTTTTGCCACACTTTTTCCTTCCCACAGACTTCCCACTGAGGTGCCTTGATACAGCACTCTGGGAAGAGCCTATTCGTTCAGAAATTTCTATCTGTATCTTACCCTCTTGCTTGAGGGTGTCAATGATGGCCTTCTGGACAGCAGTCAGGTCGGCACTCTTACCGATGATTGCGGTTTTGAGTAATGAACCAGGTTGGGAGTTTTTAAAAGCCTCAGGAATCTTTTGCAGGTGTTTAGAGTTAATTAGTTGATTCAGATGATTAGGTTAATAGCTCGTTTAGAGAAACTTTTCATGATATGCTAATTTTTTGAGACAGGAATTTTCGGTTTTCATGAGCTGTATGCCAAAATCATCAGTATTAAAACAATAAAAGACCTGAAATATTTCAGTTGGTGTGCCACGAATCTAAAATATATGAAAGTTTAATTTTTATCATTACATTATGGAAAATAATGAACTTTTATCACAATATGCTAATTTTTTGAGGACCTGTGTGTGTGTGTGTCTAATATATATATATATATATATATATATATATATATATATATATATATATATATATATATATATATACACACATTCAATTTAAATAATCTTATATTTTATTTACAAAGTGTTTTATTTTTTATTAATTCATTTCTCCTGAAAAGCTGCAAATGTAGACACTGCTATAATTTAACTCACAAATTCATTAACTTTATCTTAATGACAAATCATAAAAATTTGTAACAGAATTCAATAAGGGCTTAAAAACGTAAAACATAAAACTTAGACAATGAATGTATAAGGTCAAATTTAAACTTTCAGTGGGAAACCAAAACTGGTACCACAAAGGTAAAGCAGGTGTTCTTTTAACTGGCCTGAAATGCTCTCACATTAAAACAGGCTCATCAAGCCATTTATTTGCTTACCCTCAGGGCATCCAAGATGCATAGGTGTGTTTGTTTCTTCAGTAGAACACACATTTTTAACTCCAACCGTTGCTGTGCAAGTCGTATAATGGATGTCAATGGGGTGTGGCTCGTGGCGACGCATTGATGTCCTAAGACATGAAACGATTGGTTTCTGTGAGAAACCGAACAGTATTTGTTATTTACCTCATATCAAACGAATCTTATCTAGCGTTCCCAATGCCATTACTTCCACCGAATAAGGTCAAAATACCAGCACGATAATACGACTGGCATATAGCAACAGTTTGAGTTAAAGATGTTTGTTCTCCTGAAGAAACAAACACACCTACATCTTATCTTGGATGCCCTGGGGGTAAGCAGATAAACATCAAATATTCATTTTTGGGTGAGCCATCCCTTTAAGCCATTTTTAATATGGCACCGTTATTAAGTGCTCTGTAAAAACAGATTGTATTACAACTTTTGGCTTCAGTACATGAAGCAGTCCAGTGAACATCACTCTTTGTGTAAATACTGTTCTTTTTTTTGACCATGTGGCATGAAATGTTGACTGGATTTCTGCACACACACTTACCTTATGTGCACTAATCTCTATGATTCAATGAAAACTGAGGCTGTCTACCTGAAACATAATAAAAACACATGTAGACAGACTATACACAGAATATACACTTGTAACAGTACAAAAGCAACTTTAATATTTAAAGACGCTAACTTAATTTTTTTTGTAGACTTTTACATACATTACAGCTAACTGTAAACAAAGTACAATTAAACTGAATTTAATATCTGTAATTGTCAAGACACTTAAAAGGCACCTATTATGCCCCTTTTTACAAGATGCAAAATAAGTCTCAGGTGTCCCCTGAGTGTGCCTGTGAAGTTTAAGATCAAAATTCCTTACAGATCATTTAATATACCATTTTGTAAAAGGCAATTTTGGAAAAAATGAGCTGTTCTGTGTGTGGCTTTTAATGCAAATGAGCTGCTGCTCCCCACCTGAGAGGGCGGAGCCTACACAGCAGTGAACACACGCGAAACATGATATCTGTTTGTTTTAAAGATCAAACAACAGAAGATAAACAGAAATTCACTCACTGCTCTTGACTGACTGAACTTTAGTAGCTTTAATTAGAACACATTTCTTACTTGGATGTTGCTGTTAATGCTCTGGCGGGGAGATAAACATGGCGGACTGTGAACAGCTCAGCTACAGCTCTCTGAGGGAGGGGTTGGTGCTAGTATTTCAGTGTACATCAAAATGGGGATAAAAAAAAGGAGTGGGTGGATTTTTACCATTATATGTTGGTTGTGTACACACACTGCCAAGACATTAATGTTCAAACACCTCATAAAAGTGAATTTTGCATAATAGGTGCCCTTTAATGTTGACTTGACAGCCTTGCTTGAAAAGCCTTGACGTTTAAATGTCTGTAGAAAGAATTATGTATTGATTGCAATTCAGTAGATTCCTGTTATTGCGATTCAACTTCCATGAGTTGTTGTGACCAATTTATATCCTAACACATAAATTACATACAGTACACAGAAGCAAATCTTGGCTATAATTAGAGTAAAAATCACACAATGCTTTTAAAAAACACCATCCATAAAGAGATATGATTTGAATATTTAAGTATTAAGATTCAGTTGAATTGAAGAAAGATTTTTACAAGAAGATTTCAATTTATTCTGTTGAATGAAGCCAAACCGCAATGGACGGAAAAAAAGTGTACGGTCTTCTCCTGGCTCAAACATGTGATATTGTTTTGTCTGATCCAGAAAAGGCGTACGGCTTTTCAAACCTGAGGATATAAATCACATTGAACCAGATGTAAAAGTGAAATATTTAAACAGGGCTCTTAATTATTATATTAAATGAGCAAATAAAATAAAAAAACACCAATTATCTTAATTACATAAAAATTAAATACACTTTGTAGTAACAAACATGGCACCAATTGAGCATCATGAACTATCGTTCCGATTCTGGCTTGCTACTGATTTTCAATACTCTTCAGCCATTATCAGTACAGTCAGAGCTGACCAGCCAGTAAAGGGGTGACTACCCTGCCCTCTTCCAGTGCTATCACTGTACTGTTCCCAGATATATCCCGTTTCCAGATACTGCTTGTAAACATTATTGATGAGGTTAGTCCTGAGATCTTGATAGAGGGTAGCTGCTTTCTCTTTGTATGGCCCTTCTAAGCTGCCATAGTGATGCAGTGCTCTAACTGCCAGGTAGTTGATGTTGATCCAGATCGCTCCTCGCCAGTAGGGAGCATCGTGTTCCGTGTTCCTTTTCATGTAGATGGGATCTGCACGTGAGAGTGAGCGCAGGCCATAGGGCGTCCAAAGGCGTTCAGGGTCTTGAATGTCTCGCAAAATATGCTCCATCTTTGGTGAGTCCGGTGTCAAAATATGAAGCAAGAACGGAAAAAGGCTAACATAACCTAATGCATTCACGTACTGCAGCTTGGGGGCTCTGCGGACGGAGCGAATCAACCGTGAGACTGGGAACTGGTGCCGTGGTTGTCCAGGGGGCACAAACACTTTCTCCTGCTGAAGTGAGACAGACTGGGTGTGATTGCCGTAATCACTGAAGGTGTGTAGATTCTCGGACCAGTGCAGTTCGTTTAACAGATCGTTATTACTGAGAGTACGATGGGTGTTCTCGTAGACCTGGTGGGGTTCTCCAAGGATTCGTGCCACGTTCGCCATGATGCCGGAGGCAAGGGTCATCCAGCAATACAAGTCTACATGCCTCTCATCAGCGGATGGGTGGGAAGCCCGTGGGTAGTCGTCCAGGCCAGAGGTCAGGGTCTTGGGATTTAAGAAAAGGTTAGTGTCTTTGTCCCTGCCTCGCCAACGGTAGGAGTTGGCAATGGGTCCGGCTTGCGTGGTGTTAAACCACTCAAACCAAATCTGCAGCCTCGGGTACAACCTTCTCAAGAAAGGAAGCATGTTCTGGGAGGACAAAGACTCTGGTTGAGCATCCAGCTTCTCCAGCAACTCCTGTAGGGCCAGGAAGAGCGTGGGAGGGTTTGCGTTTTCATTGTGCTGCACTATAAACTCGGACGGTACTTTGCTGCGTGCTTCATCATCCAAGATTTGTTCACGTGGTATCCAGCCCTCTACGTTGATAAGATCGAGCCAGTGCGCAATGACCTCCTGTGTTAACTGACTGTCCCATTTGTTGAGGAGAAGTTGATGAAATCCTTCATCCCAAAGAAAACCCCTTGGAAAGAAAGATCGCGACGGTACGGCCGTAAACAGCGGCCCCTCCGGGTAAAGCACTGGGTGCTCATTATAAACTGACTGTACAACAGACTGTCCAAAGAAATATCCCATACCCCCAAGCATGTTGCTTAAAGCTGCCTTGGCAAATTCAATCTGTGAAGACGTGAATCCTTTTGCTTGGAGGCCAAATGTACTCTCAAACTTCTCATCAAACGCCATCTTACGCTTCTCCAGCTCTTCTGTAAGCACAGAGCCCACAAGTTGATTCGGTCGGTCATGGAAGCTTCCGGACTCAAACAAAACCTCGATCTGGAAAGGGGTTTGAACGGTCACCTGATGCACCACAAAATCACTCTCCATCTTGGGATCATTCTGTTGATTCTGGTGATTAGTGACTTTGTAGGAATCTACAGCAAAATAAGATCTTTTTTCACCTTTGGGGGGACTGAAAACAAATTTGTGATTTAGGCTATTCTTTACTATATCTGTCAGCTTATCGAGACCAGGGCTCCTAGTTTGCAGGTAATTATATCTGAAAAGAGAAAGAGTGAAACAGTACAGTAACTTGTTGAAATAACATGTCTTTAAAACCCTTCACTCTGTTCATCTGAGCATCATATGCAACTAATAATCTTCTGTGTTTGAGAAGCAATTGTAGTTTTCCTATTTGTTGAATTGCAAAACTAAAATGTACTATAATGCATAGTTTCATTTAATATTGTATTTTTTTTAAATTATTATTGTGAAAATGTTTTGCTTAAAACCTACAATCCTCCCTATTTCTACTGATCACAATTACTACTTATTCCATAAACTGAGTGCAATAAACATGAGATACCTGGCGTATTTGCCACCAGCACCTTCTCCTGCAGTGGGTTTGCCAAAAGTGATCTTAAAGTTGCCAAGCTCCTCAGATGTTCCTGTCACAGAGCTTAAGCGATTTTTCTCCTCAACGTGGGCCTGCAATGATCCTTGAACATCCGTGGCAGTGTAGAACATCAGCGAGATCACAGGAGCTGAGGAAGCAATGCTCTGCCAATCAAAAACAATATACAGACTTAGACTTGATGTAATAAAGCAATTTCCGTTGCGAGCAATATAATTCTTAATCTCTCTCGCTCTCTTGCTCTCTCATACATTTAACATTTTCAAATTTCATACAACTAAAAATAATTGGTAACACTTTAGAATAATGGTCATTAGTTAACATTACTTAACTTCATTAATTAACATGACCTAATAATGAACTGCACTTATAAAGCAGTTATTTATCTTTGTTAACGTTAATTTCAACATTTACTATTGCAATATTAAAATCTTGTTAACATTAGTTAATGCACAGTGAACTAAAATGAACAAACCATGAACAGCTGGATTTTTATTAACTTACGTTAACAAAGATTAACCAATACAGTAACAAATGTACTGCTCATGGTTAGTTTATGTTAGTTAACACATTAATTTTGAAGTGATAAGTGATTTTGAAGTCATTATGTGATATATAGACCCATGACATGAGTGCAAATTTTAGCAGGCAACCGTGCCAAAATAACTCACATTTTACCCCCCAAACACCATTTTTTCCCCGGAGAACCCCCCGAGAAGCTATTGTTTAGGGCTAGTAGATGGCCGGTTTTGTTGTAAAAACTTGGCAACCCTGTCCGCACGCGCACAACATGAAATTGTGATGGTGAATGCATATACAAACAAGCTCTCCGTTTAGGATTCAAACAAACCCAAGCCCCTTTGATGACGTGCATGATTACGTTACTGTTTATCATCTGTCCATCATCGTCTAAAGCCCGCCCTGGTGATTTCATTGGTCCGAACTGTTTCTGTTCGTAGATAATTACTCCTCTATGGATCAAAGCCAGACCGAACTGCCCGACCTAAAAAATGTGTGGGCGGGGCTAAGTTCAGCTGGCATCCAGGCTAGTTCTTCACGATTCCATCTTTCAAACTTTAGTTAGTGTGTAATGTTGCTGTTTAGAGCATAAATAATACCTGTAAAATTATAAAGCTCAAAGTTTAATGCCAAGCGAGATATTTTATTTAACAGAAGTTCCCTTTCAAAGCCTACAGCGAAAGGCCGGTTTGTACTACACCTCTGCACTTCCTTGCAGGAATGACGTCACTAGAACCGTTTGAAAAAATAGGGGGCCTGGTCTTGTTGCTCTCCCACGTGGAGAAGAGCGCGCATTCAGCGCTTGCATCTCCCCGTTATGCGTAAAGGCTTGTTTATACTTCCGCCTGGCTCCGCTGCGCGAGCCTCCGCTGACAGGGGACGAGGCGTTTATACTTGACGCACTCGTATCTTTATTTAAAATGGCTTATTTATGCGTTCGTAGGCTCATTTAGTAAATATAAGCACCTAATTTGTGTGCAAACTGGGGGCCGGTGTGATGAGACGTCATGCTCGGCTAGATTCGCCGAGAACTTGTTCATCTTCGGATGCGGAGCTGCACACACCCTCGCGCTCATGCGGACGCGTCGTGTATGCCTGTCACGATAACAAATTTTGCAGGACGATAAATTGGCCAGGAAATTATTGCGATAAACGATAATATTGTCGTTCTAAGATCATTTTCATCTAAAATAATGATAATGGCATAATAATGCATGTACACCTTTTCAAATATCAATAAACTTTAATTTCTAAAGACTATTTAACACTAAAAATGGAAAACATTTTAAATAACCACAATAAATGAACAAAACAACCAAAAACAATTAAAGCATGGACTCTCAGTCTGTTTAAAAATTCATTTAAATAAGTACCAAAAACAATAAATAAAATGGATGAAAACTGCAACGGATGATTGTGTTTTAGGTGCATATTAGGGGCGGCATGGTTCACAAAACCCCCGGTTCGGTTCGTATCACGGTTTTCCGTTCTGTAGGCCTACGGTTCTTGGTTTTTTTTTTCTTTTAATCCAGAAATGTACTTCAGCATATGATATCTTAATTATCCAGAATTTAGGATACAGTATTTAAATATTTTTTTTTATATCATACCCTAATCATGCACAAACTGAACTTGACCATCTCTGAGGAAAGTGATATTTTGATACAGCAAGAGAGAGAAGACATTGATGACATGCTTTTCATTTATTTGGCAAAAAAAGGAGAATGTGTATTCTGTATTGCTATCTCTACAGGAACTTATGTGCCTTTTTAGCACACAAAGATTTCACATGAAGAATTAACTTGCGTTTATCAAACTTCAGTGTAGTTTTAAGCCTCGTTTATACAAGACGCGTCCGCTCGAGCACGCGTGAAAAATGACGCCATTTCGCTTAGCTTTGTGCATGTGCACGTCAAATTTCGTAACTTTGCGTGTGGCTCCGCAACCGAAGAGCCATGAGTTCCAGACGAAACCGCTGGCCGAGAATGACGTCTCACCACACCGCACCCGGTCTGCGCGTCGAGTATAAACACCTCCCCAAACGGACGAGGTGCGCGCAGTCAACGAGAGAGATGAGGAAAACAAAAAAGCATGCAAATGGCAATTTTCGCATCCGGAAAAATTATCGAGCTATTTTTTTTTATCGTGCGATTCATTGATTTATTGACTATCGCGACAGGCCTAGTCGAGTATAAACAAGGCTTAAGAGGCGGGACCTTTCCGGGCAAAGTGCGCTAAGCTGCTGTCCAATTACAACACGGGAAGCGCTGGCCTAATCAGAACTCGTTACGTATTTCTGAAGGAGGGACTTCATAGAACAAGGAAATCATCAGGCCGATTTTAGGACAGAGAAAACAGAGGTGTACAGATTAGTAAATTGTGTGAAAAATACTGTTTTTTTTACACGCGAAACATGAACTCATGTTATATTGCACACTGTAAACATAATCAAAGCTTCGAAAACACGCGATGAATGGGACCTTTAAGTTTATCAGTATTTTTTTTTTTTATAACTTCACATATTTATTTGAAATTAAGCAATATTACTATGACATTAAATAAAAGTGTTTTTCATGAAACCAAGAAGTGCATTTTCCTATATATTTCTATAATTCTATCAGAACTCCCCAGACATAGGGTAATGAAAACAATTCATATTTTATTGTACATTACTCCCATTATATTACAACAAAATATCCTTATATTTAACAATTTTATAATAATAAATCAGATAATGCTGGCTTTCAAACACAGAAACTGTAAGAGCATTATTCTTTACTTACATGTTGTTTTGCAGTAATCCTCCAAGTCCAGTCTCCACCATGATCTCCACCCATTCGCTTCACAAACTCTGTGGTCAGTGTGAAATCACGGTCATGGATCTCCTGGACCCCAAACGAGACTCCATCATGCATTAACCATCCGTAGCCCTGCAAATGGTCGCCTTGCTCACAAGTGTGCCTAAGATTTCCATCCATATCAGTGAACTGACGCATCCACATTAAGCCTAAATAAATCAATAGAGAAGGCAGAGCTGTAATAACCTCACATCATCACAAAGACACGTAAAAATATTGAAAGAAAGCAAGTGGTACTTTAAGACAAAGTGAAAATCTGAAGCACCTGTCACAACAGATCTAGGACTTCTTGTTTTCATCCCAAAGTACACCTGGGGCCGGTAGGAGCCCCAATATCTTTCGGGAGCCACAGCCGGACTTGAGCTATTAACATCCAAGACCCGTGGAGATGGGTGCAAAGTCACAACCCTCCTGGCCAAAGATGAGCGCATATAAAGGGCATAGAAGAACCAGATGAGACTGAAGATACACAAACCGATGGATATATTGATAAACACCTTCCCAATGTCAGTTTTCTTTTTTTTCTCCTTGCGTGGTGGAGCAGGTGCTTTATCCTCCTTTCTTGGGGTAATTACTCCATCACCAGTTGCAACCCTCTTCCTCCGCCGACCCATCTTTCTTTTGACCTGACCAAGCCGGTCCGAGGATGACAATCATTCAAATGCACCTGCAAATCACCAATAGTCAAGAGGCTTTGTCTACAGGTTTAGACTGTTGCCAGTATTTGCAGCATAAGCTAATAAACTAAACATTTCTGGCTTATAGTGATAACCCTAAAAACTGGTTATAAATGTCAGGTCTGTCTATGTACAACTGTCTGCATTTTGATTTGGTTTACTGATATTCCCCCCTGAATGAGGAAATGAATGAACGAACGAACGAACGAACGAATAAATGAATGAATGGTTGAGACTCGATCTCGTCCGTGTCATTTTAACGCATCTGCAACGATTATTCTCTGCACTAAATGTGGGAGAAGCAATGTAAAAATTGGCAATAGCAAGCAAACACAAATTATACTAATGGTTACGTTACCTTATGTACGTGTCAGTACTCTACTGAACATTGTAATCAGCAGCACGGACACTTCCGCCTTTCTTTGAGAAGCTGACAACAGTGATAGACGCAATTTCAAAATAAAAGTTCTACGCTGGCGACTGCTTAAAGGGATAGTTCACCCCAAAATGAAAATTCTGTCATCATTTACACGCCATCGTGTTCTTCAAAACCTGTACGAGTTTCTTTGTTCTGCTGAACACAAAAGAAGATATTTGGAAGAATGTTTGTGACAAAGCAGATAGAGTAACCATCGTATTTTTTCTCTACCATGGTACTGAATGGTTGCTCTGCTTTCATACAAAAGTTTTTCTAAATATCTTATTTTGTGTTCAGCACAAAGAAACTCATTAAGGTTTGGAACAACATGATGGTAAGTAAATGATGACAGAGGTTGTTTGGAGTTGACTCAACTTTTCAAACTTTTTAGCATAAAAGGTTATTTGGAGTTGACTCAACTCTAAAGAACTTTTTATGCTAAAAAGGTTCTTGACAAGAAAGAACCCTTTTGGTAGGGATTGCTGACGCGAAACTGACGCTGTGTCGAGATCCAAAAGCGCAGATGCTTCGAAACACTGCTCCAAACTGTGATTCGACACACCCATGTCACGTGACTATGGCTAATGGGTCCTGCACACTGTGCGACTTTTTTATAATCTTCTGACACTGCCAGAATTTCGTCCGAATTTGATCGCAGCGCTCATTAATCGGCTGCCGGTGAACATGTCAAACTAACGACCAAAGACGTCAGATTTTAGCCTAGGATCAGAGGAATCTTTTAGGATTTGCTAAATTTGTCTCAGACGGCCAAACCGTGGCTAAAATCGCACAGTGTGCACCTGGCTTAAATGAAGCGCCGAAGTGTTTCATCAGGTGAGCCTGTCGAAACTGCTTTGATTAAAAGGGTGGGAACAAACCACACAGTCACACATCTGAATGAAACTCACTCCCCACAGTTAAATGCTGCATTTACAATGCAGGTCTTGATGCACAATTCCGATTTGGTGACTATATCTGATTTTTTTGACGACCCGCTTACATCATCTTTTCAAAGGCGACCCGTATCCGATATTTGCATTTACACTGTAGGCCCTACACTGGGAAAACAGCCCAAGACGTTCTTAACCGGTGAAAAGAAGTAAAACAGCGCGATATGCAGTGGACGCAGACAAAATTGCACAATTTTTTGCTGTCTGCACTGTTCCACACATCTTTAAAGTTAGCAAAACATTTCTCTCTTAAGGCGGAGAAAAAGAGGAGAGCCCTTTACGGGGTTTTCACAATAAAACCCACTGTGTTAAAGTAGCTCAATTCCACATGAAAACCCCAGACTTGGCAACACTGGATCACAGTTTGTGTCCACCTGAGTTAACATTCACCTCCGTCCTTTTTTCAATGACGCACGACTCGCATTTACTGGGGAATATCCGATTTGACCGCTTACATGGCAGACGCTAATGCACGCATCCGAATCATATCGGATTTATTACCACATATGAGTGAGGCCTGAATCCGTTCTGAGGATATGATATCGGAATTAATGCGTTTTTTTTCTGCTTACACGTTCACATGTCATATCTGATCTGTGCCACATGAGAGGAAAAAATCAGAATTGGGTCTCTTGAACCATGCAGTGTTAGCCCCCATTTACATGAATAGTAAAAAAAACGCATGAATTCCGATATCCTCAGATCGGATTCAGGCCTCACTCATATGTGGTAATAAATCCGATATGATTCGGATGCGTGCATTAGCGTCTGCCATGTAAGCAGTCAAATCGGATATCGCCCAGTAAATGCGAGTCATGCGTCGTTGAAAAAAGGATGGAGGTAAATGACGTCAACTCAGGTGGACACAAACTGCGATCCAGTGTTGCCAAGTCCGGGGTTTTCATGCGGAATTTGGCTACTTTAACACGGTTCTGAGTTGCAATTGGACGGGTTTTGTTGTGAAAACCTGGCAACCCCGTCAAGGGCTCTCCTCTTTTTCTCCGGCTTAAAGGGGAGGTGAAACACTCAGTTTCAGTCAATCTCATGTCAATCTTGAGTACCTATAGAGTAGTATTGCATCCGTCATATCTCCGAAAAATCTTTAGTTTAATTATATGTATAAAATAAATATAGGCTGTACCGAGTCTTTCCGGAAAAACCGAGCGCCTGGAGGCGTATCGTGTGGGCGGAGCTAAAGAATGACGAGTGCGCAAAGCGGTGACGTCCTCAAGCGTGGAGAAACCCATGGCTATCGATCAGATTCAGCTAATACAGATATGATCCAGAATCAGATTCGGAGGCTGAAATAAATTGAACAGAAGAAACTGCAACAACAGCAGGACGTCCGTCTCTGTGGTATGTACTGTATTTAGTGGCCTGTCAACATTTGTGTTTACTCGCAGTTTATGAGGACATGATTCGGTTTATGGACTATTGTATGCGACTAAACCTTAGCAGTAGCAAGCAAAACGGTTTTGCATGTCAGACTAGTGTAACGTTATACAGAGAACAACAAATTGAGTAAGTTAACCGTTAGCTCATTTGAATGACAAAGCACGCGATCGTGTCGTTTACTGATGTTTACTCACGCGAGGATAGCCAACAGCACAGACATTTGAAGCAGTTTTACTCACCGGCTGCTTCCAAAGCAGGACCGAAACCTTTATCGCTGGGACCGCTCCGTCAAAAACCCACTTTGGTATGATTTGGTGAAGTCCTGTGACAGCAGTGACCGTGGAGATCCACTTTGCGGCGCGACTGAAGCAATGTTGTGAAGCTTCCCGTCATTTCTGAGTTCAAATCGGTTCAAATGCAGCGCTTCCAAGTCGCTTGATGTCACCCATAGGAATAAAGTGGAGCACGGCGCGGACTATAACGACATAAGTGTTCACGGACGAGTGGATCTGCAGCTGAGCGAGTGTTTATGGGCGTGCATTTCCTCTCTCGCTCTAGTCACGCGCGCACGCACACCCTACCGGGAGAAGAGCCCGTACGGCCCATACAAGGACCTTCCGCTCTATCAACGTCAAGCCGAGCCATACTCGAAAAAAACTCTCCGAAACTTGTGAGAAACCAGAAGGAGTATTTTTGACACAGAAATACTCCATCAAACGTCCAACATTATTTTTTGAAATTTTGTCTATGTTTAGGATGGGAATCCAAGTCTTTAACAGTGTAAAAAGCTCAGTACGCATCAAACAGCATTTCACCCCCCCTTTAAGAGAGAAATATTTTGCCAACTTTAAAGATGTGTGGAACAGTGCAGACAGCAAAACATTGAGCAATCATTTTGTCTGCGTCCACTGCATATCAAGCTGTTTTACTTCCTTTCCCCGGTTAAGAACGTCTTGGGCTGTTTGTACAGTGTAAATGCAAATATCGGATACGGGTCGCTTTTGAAAAAAGGATGTAAGCGGGTCGTCAAAAAAATCGGATATAGTCACCAGATCGGAATTGTGCATCAAGAACTGCAGTGTAAATGCAGCCTTTATGGGGCCTAAAAGTGACGTTAATCCATCTTTACCTCTTGGGTTTTGTGAGAGGAGATTTTGTGATATAAGTGAGATTTATAGTGCGCTTTGGTTAGTTACATTGAGGCTAAATTTAAATGAGATATATTGACTGATAGGTATAGACAACGACAGATAGTTAGGATAGATATAGGCTAGTGACACATTCATATAGGCTAAGTTAGAATCATAGTTATAGAATATATAGGCTATAGAATGATATAGATATAGAAGATATTCATAAGTGATAGCCTATAGATAGATATCTAATGGAGGCTCCACATAAGAGATGTCATGGCTACTACATGCGTAGCATTTCCATTTGGAAACACCACATAAAGTGAGATGTGTGTATTGTATTGGCCCAGAATGCATGATCCATTAACTTAATTTTCAGTAATTTTCCCTCATTTGTATGTAGGCCTATTTGCTAAAAAATATTTGTGCATCCCAGCAACAAGTGTCCCGCCATGTGAGAGAATTTTTTCAAAGGCTGAAGAAATTATAATTAAAAAAAATAAACAGGTTAGTAGTTGTCAGACAGATGTTAAAAACGTGTTTTTGTTGTATTTGTTTTACACACAGTAGATCACTGTCAAGGTTATTTCAGATCAATACACGCAAGTGTCCACTAGATGGCGTCATGGAGACTCTTGGAAGAAAAGGTTCTATACCTTAAAAGGTTCTATCGGTGCTACATATTTGGAACTCCTAAAAGGTTCTATAGAACCCCTTCTAAGTGCCAAAAGGTAGTGATGGGCAGACCGAGGCTTCGTGAATAACTGAAACAGTGTAAGCAAATGTGCCGAAGCTTCGAAACAACACCTGACACCTGGCTAAATATACATGTACTGTAGTATATTTACTATATGGTTAAAAGCACTATTGTAATAGTATCTACTAGAGTAATTTTACTATAGTACTTTTTTCCTGTGGGTATATTCACTGCCTGTTTTTCAATTTATGTTTATGCTGAAATATAGGGTAATTAAATAATTGTTCTTAGAAATATTTTTTTTTAATGTGTTATGTAGGCCTATTGAGTTGGTTTGCTATAGTCTATTTATGTTTCCGAATTTCAATTAAAGAGGACCTATATTATACCTCTTTTTACAAGATGTAAAATAAGTCTATAATGTCCCAGAGTGTGTATCTGAAGTTTTAGCCTATTACCCCACAGATATTTTGTTACAGCATGTTAAAAACTCCACTTTACAAATGCAAATGAGCTGGTTTGTGTTCCAGGTGTTAAAGTTTTCTCCTCATATTAATACAAAATTATGCATTTAAAAAAGTAAAACGGATCTTTATAAAAGTCCAGTTTCTTTGAAATATAACATGGATAATGTTTAATATATATATATATATATATATATATATATATATATATATATATATATATATATATATATATATATATATATATATATAAATCAAATAACCCAAATAGACCATTAGATCATGTGTTTTGTGGTTAGAGCCTACCTGGTGGCAGAAAATTACACCAGGTAGGCTCTAACCACAAAACACATGATCTAGTGGTCTATTTGAGTTTGTTGCCTTGTGTTTTTTCCTTTGTTTCTTACAGTCATTGTTCAGTTTTATTTGTGCTTGCTCTCGCTTTTCATTAGCCTACTGTGCTCTGATTGGTCAGATGGCCCAGCCTATTGTGATTAGTGTTCAATAGGCATTTACCAAATTTTCATATCTGCTTCTCAGACAGGTGCTTCTCATTTATAATGTATGCATCCTAGTTTTCTTTCCTTGTGTCTTAGCTCCACCCACTTAGGATGTGAGGGAAGAATATACCCCTTGTATCCTCGCTAATAACTCCTGAGGAAGTTTCGTCGCCCTTGTTCCTCACGGTGCAGTTAGAGAATTGTTCTTCAACATGGCTGAATTTAATCAGTTTCCAGGTCACAGGTTGGAGGACGAAGGAGCAATTAAATAAGGACATATTAAACGTATTGAGAAGCATCCTACATTTCATTACCACCACATAAATTGGGCATTTCTTGAGGTGTGTGCAAGACAGCCCCTCTCCGGTTTGTATTTCCACACCATGAGTGTTGTGACTGGGACATTTTACAACGAAGGAAAGATGGCATGATGGGTTAAGCAATGACTCTTGAATGACTCTCTCAATGTATAAATAAAGAGAGTGAAGGAGGCACTGATAGGTATCTGACAGTATGAATGTAAAAGGTATTTGGCATAAATCACCTGAGATCACTGATGGGTATCTGAAGTTCCTGTCTGTTGTCTTGACCCCACCCCCCTTGTTATCTGATCATTGGTTAATTTGCCCTACCTGTTCTTCCCCATTACCTGCCATATTTGCCCCCTACTTAATCTCCTTGTGTCTTCAATCCTGTGCTGGTTAGTTGTCGTTTGTATGTCTCCTGTTTTCATGCTTCTTGTTCCTAACACTGGTAAATTGTCTTTGTTATGTTTGATTTCCCCCCTCGCGAGTTTTGTTTTGTGTTAATTTTTATTTTGTATATATTGAACAAATACCCATTTCTTTGCACTTGATGGCTTGCTTGTGTGGCAGAAAGAACTAGCCCTTAGAGGACTCAGCTAAGGATGGGAATCTTCCTTTTTCCATCTCCCCCACTGAACCCTTCAGCTATCTGCGGCTTGTCAGATATGTTAACTCCCATTACATCCATCAGACAGGAGCTGACGTGAGGGACTTTGGCTGCAGTTTCCTCATAGAGGTGGATTACATGGTCTACACATAGGCGGAAATTTAGGAGGTATTAAATATCTGTTTGGACATGCCTCTCAGTCCAGGGGATGTGGAGAAGATGGGGCATCTGGGATTCTGGGACTTTGTCCACCACATCTACCATCTTGGCAAGCTAGAACATCCATGGCCAGTGGAGTCCCAACCCACTGACTGTTCCCTGCCATCTACAGTCAGTGGAGGCCCCATCCCTCCGATGACCTGGAAACGGAGGAGGAAGAACAGGCCGACTTCATTGGACATCTCTGCTGAGGAAGATCTGGTGGTCCAGATTCCAGTAACAGTCAGAGAGACTGCGTGCAAACGGGAGGTTGACCCGTCAGTCCTGACATGGCGAGGAGGGCTGTGGTGGGGTTTTATTTGGTGGTGGTCTTGTGTGCTACAAGGAGCACTGGGCTTCCTTCAGAACTTCGGAGGTTATTCCTGAGCAGCCCGCAGTTGTCCTAGAGGAGTTTCCAGAGCTGTCAAAGTGTATTTCCCTGCCATGGCTAGCCACTGACCAGCGTCCAGAGAGGGCTCCAGCCTGCGACCATGAATCCAGAGAGGAATCTTTCTCCTTTTGTCTCGAGTCAAGCTAAAGTTCCTTGTTGATGATAACTAAATTATCAGAAAGTGAGCATCTGATGTTGATTTTGGGGTTCTTGTTTGGCACAATAATAATTTGTTTATAGCAGCAATAATCTTGTGAAACTGCAGTATTGGCACCAATATCATTAACATGATCACTTATCCTGAAGGATGATACGTGCGGTGCACCCAATGCTTTGAGCAAATATTTCACAGTCACACACAGACATCAAGATTTGGCCTATGATCACAACATTCACAAGATTATAGAAGTTATAAACAAATTACTATTGTGCCAAACAAGAACACACAACACAACATCAGATGCTAACTTTCACATGTCACTTTAGCTTTGCTTTCTCAGCCACAACTATTGTATTTCACAGACACAGTTACAGGAGCCTAAGAAACGCTCACATACAGGGACCAAGAGCCCAACTAAAGCAAATGCTTCCCTCCACAATGGTGACTTAACTATAAATCATCAACATCTAAACCTCTATCATTTCTCAGTAAGAGCCTCTGTAGATGTCTGACTCTGAGATAAATAGTCAAAGTGTCTCTTATATCTGTGATATATCACCGGCTCCTCACAGCAAGAAGATCCTGAATTGAATCCTGAGCCAGAGAGTCTTTCCTTCAGGTCTAGTTTCTTTTATTTTCATGATTTTTTTGGACAAACACACATTGTCTATGAGTTGCTTTGCAATTACAAATAGAAAATATTTCCACAATGAGCACGTTTGAACTAGTTTTTAACCTTGAGGTTCATTAGCATCTATATCGGACGTCTAGGTCATGTCCAAAACAGACGTAAAAACTTTAATTCTGGCTCCTCAATGGACATCTTTTCAGCATACGCCTTTATTAGCAAAGACGTTGAAAAGCTTAGTGGGATATGACAGAGTTCCAAGAGAGGAGCTGTGGTACTGTATGAGGAGGTCTGGAGTGGCAGAGAAATATTTTAGAGAGAGTGGTGCAGGATATGTATGAGAGCAGTAGGTCAGTTGTAAGGTGTGCCGTAGGTGAGACAGAGGACTTCACGGTGAAGGTGGGACGGCTCTGAGCCCCTTCTTGTTTGCGGTGGTGATGGACAGGCTGACAGATAAGGTCAGACAGGAATCTCCATGGACTATGATGTTTGCGGATGACATTGTGATCTGTAGTGAGAGCAGGGAGCAGGTGGAGGAAAGTCTAGAGAGGTGGAGGTTTGCTCTGGAGAGGAGAGAAATGAAGGTTAGTCGCAGCCAGACAGAATACATGTGTGTGAATGAGAGGGAACCAAGTGGAACAGTGAGGTTACAGGGAGAAGAGGTAAAGCAGGTGCAGGATTTTAAGTACTTAAGGTCAACAGTCCAGAGCAATGAGGAGTGTGGAAAAGAGGTGATGAATTATGAAAATAGCTCTACCATAGCACTTCATTGATCTTTCATTTATTAAAATTGTATTTGTCAAAAGATTATGTATGCTGCTGTACTTTTTAATGTACTCAAGGAATTTATTTTGTAATGTATATGATATAGTACATTAAAGTTTTCTATATTTCAAAGTGTGTACGTGTCTTAACATTTAATATGTTTGCACTTTATTACTTTTTCAAAAGTTAAAAAAACAGCATTATAATATACCAGTAGTGTAATATTAATGCATTTCTAATGTACTGAAATGCTATTAAAATGCTTTATTCAAAATAATTATAAAAAATATATTTTAAATTCATTTTTAAAGGGGGGGTGAAACACTCAGTTTCAGTCAGTGTCATGTCAATCTTGAGTACCTATAGAGTAGCATTGCATCCTGCATATCTCCGAAAAGTCTTTATTTTTTTAATAATTATATAAGAAAGATGCGCTGTTCCGAGTCTTTCCGAAAAAAGCTGAGCGGGTGGGGGCGTGTCGTGTGAGCGGAGCTAAATAATGACGTGTGCAGCAGCGCGCTGTGTGTTGAGTCGAGTCCGTCATCCCTAACAGCGGGAAAAAAACTTTATTCAAAATAAAAATATGGCTTTTAATCAGATACAGCCATACATCTATGATCCGGAATCAGACCCAGAGGCTGCAGTTGAACAGGAGCAGCAGCAAAAACGACTAGAGCAGGACGTCTGTATGTGGTAAGTTACAAGTTATACACTAACTATATAATATGCTTAGCGGCTTGTGTTATTTACATATTTATACTTGAATTATATCGTCGTATTTTTGTCTTTGAAGGTGTACATGTGGGAAGTGCAGTTGTGCACGTGTGTTTGTGTGTTTACGCGTGGTTTGTGTAGACGGTAAGCGGACTAAAAAAAAACAGACATTTGAAGCAGTCTCACTCACCCTTCTAACGTTGGGACTGCTCCATCCTTCAGCATTAGGCGATTGGGAAAATGCGGCGTCGAGCTGGGCCTTGTTTATGAAACAGTCGGCACCGAAATGCAGCGAACAGATATAAACATTCGCGCAACTCAGTTGCTGATCCGGAAAAGCAAATTACATCCACTGTTGCCTTAACGAAGGGTTTTGGAGAATCTGTGCAGGACTGTCTTGGTCTGGCAACCAAAAACGCACTTTTTTGGTGACATTATGTGCTATGTGTAATTGTCACCTGTCCAGCATCCTACAAACCAGTGCTTTGATGGGCGTAGGCTGTTGCTTTCGCTCTCTCCCTCGCTCTCTCTCACGCGCTTCCGGTAGAATTGTCCGTAAGGCCCATACAAGGAAATTCCGCCCCCATTAACGTCAAAGACGCATGATCGCAAAAAACTTGCCGAAACTTATGACTAACCGGAAGTAGTATTTTTGACAAAGAAATACTCCCATCAAACGTCCACCTTAACTTTTGAAACTTTGTCTATGTTTAGTATGGGATTCCAAGTCTTTAACAGTGTAAAAAGATCAGTATGCATGAAACAGCATTTCACCCCCCCTTTAAAGAAATACATTTAAATTGCACTAATTGTACTTAAAGTTGTTCCATTTTAGCACAATTTATTATATTAAAATATATTGCAAATAGCTTAAAATTGATCTTAAGCATATCTTAAAATACACTTAATATACTTTATTTAATATAGTTTTTTATAAATACATTTAATATACATTTAGTATACACTGATAAAAACAACTTGTAGGATTTACTTGATAAAATCATTGTAACAATTTTCACTACATTTTTCTGAGTAAATTTTACTGCTGTGATATCAAGTACAACTTACTTGCCAGTATCAAGTAAAATGTACTATAAATATCTATAACTATAAATGTAACATTTGCGAAGACATTAAGTAAATGTTATTTAATTACATTTAACTTAGCAGGTTGTATTTATTAAAAGTAGTTAAGCAAATGTAATTTTAAAAGGAACATCACTGTTGTGAAAATAACAAGTACATTTTAAAAATCTGTAATGGGGGGGGGGGTCACTCTGGGTTCGGGCCAAAGTCCGAGCTCGAAGCCCTCCCACCCAGACAGCACGCCAAAAACGCAATTAATATTACTCTCTATAAATTCTATGTAAGTGTGAACTAGTGAAATGGGTACATTTACATGTACAATAACAGACAAAGACACATGGCAAACATGAGGGCTTAAATACACAAAGACTGAGGAAAAGAAAAGACCTGTGAACAATGATCATTCAATAAACCAATGACACATCAGAACACAAGACAAGAAAGCACATGGCAGGATCACATGACAAACCAGAAAGTGCATGACAAAACATGACGCTGAAAAAGAAAACCTAAAAACATGAAACATGAACTCAACAGCCAAACATCCTGTGACAACATGTGTGCCTCTGCACCTTTACAGTGCCAGGAAGGGGCCTACAGATTGTCACTGGGGCAGTACCCTTAAAAGAACAATGTTGTACCATTTTTACCACAAAAAGGTTCATAGTAGTAGCCTAATAGGCCTTCTTTTTTCTTGCTGAGGTAAGGCTGCGGATGACCTCTCATCTCAATGCTTTGGTTCGGTGAACAGATTGATAATGTGTTAATACTTTGTGGATTACAAGTAGGAGGAGTTGTCCTAAAAGCAGTTTTTTTAAAAAGACCATTTTATATATATACACCAATCCAATAGTTTTATGACCTCTCAAAAACACATTTAGTTTGTGACGAGTTTGGACCTGACAATTGCCATGGCAATGAGGCGGAGGGGCTTGCCGCCCATTGATTGCATTCGAAAGTTAACTGTTCCTGCTTCTGCTCCTGATGCACAGGGCTGAAGCTACTGGTGCTAACCTCACTTTAGCCTGTGAAGGCTGTGGTCTAACATTATGTTTTAAAAATATTACATTTTATTTTCATTTAAAAGGTGACCGGACCTTAATATCATTAGCTCACTAAAATAAAAGGGCTGACATCATACGGACACTTGCTGCTGACATTACACATCAATGTTTAATTTCTATCCAAGGTTACATATCATCTGATACTGCTTTTTACTGCTTTGGTGATTAGATTTGATCAATTAATTGCTGCGAAATTTTTAGAGGATATAAAAATGACTAGATGCTTTTAAATAACTGTACATTCACACCGCCGTTGGTGAGAGCGTCAAAATTCTCTCTCTGGCCGCCCTGCTACCCAGCCAACACACCCATGTGGGGCCCAAAGGGGTTGCTCATGGGCTGATATCTGGGGCCCACCTGGGCTACCCAACTGGGACCCAGCTAATTTTGTCCTCAGTTTCCATGGAGGCCCCACATGGGTTTGCCCAGAAGGGTTGATGGTGGGTATCTTGATGGGCTCATACCGGGCCCACATGGTTAACCCAGGTAGAACCCATTTGGGGCTTACATGGGTTTGCCCAGATGGGTTGAAGATGGGTCTCTTGATGGGCTCATACTAGGCCCATATGGGTAACTCAGGTAGCACCCATTTGGGGCCTACATGGGTCTGCCCATATGGGCTGATGACGGGACCCAGATAGGTGTAATGTTGGGCTCTTATGGGCCACAACGGGTATATATATGGGCTTGCACATTTTCTGTTTGGGTTACCTTATTTTACAGTAAACCCCGTAATACAAACATTACATGTAATCCACTAACTACATTCAAATGTTAAAGGTATTCAATGAACTGAAACCAGTTTATGATTTACGTTATTAATCAAGGTTTATTAGGGAACAATTCAAATATGACTATTATAACATTTATAACTTTATAACACAAAAATATCAACAATAAAAAATGTATACATTAAAATGAAGCTCCTGACAAACTTAATTTGACATAAATTGCATATCTGAACACTCAAAAATAATGTATTTCACAAACAAAATGGAAAAAGAAAACAGTGCAGCTCCTCACTCCTCTGTCGTCGGCCTCCCAACGACCCTTTGAAAAGACAAAATAAATTAAATCAACCATTGTTCCACTTTTTTTATTCCCCTTTTCACACTTAAAGCCTTTTGGTACCCCACATGAAGTTGGTCTAGATCAGAAGTTTGTACATCTGTCCTGAAATACCCTCAGCACTGAACATACTGGCTGCGCAAAACAGTACATTTTGACCAACTTTTACCACTTTTGAAGTAATTTTGATGAGAAATTAGTATTGTAGAAAATACATGCTGTTACCAATGCTCTTTCTGTTTTTTTGTAGATCATTAAACCATTGTGCTGCCTCATAAGTCTGTCTGAAATCAGTTTTGTGAGGTACCTTACTATCTAAGCGCTGCCTGTTAAGTCGTTGGCTGATAGGTCGGAGAGGCAACGAGTCAGCTGCATAAGTTGTCAGATGCAGCCTTTGTATGTCTTCCTCATCTAATACATCTGATTCATCTTATCAGCTTATTATAGAAGACCTGAGATTATGCAAGACCTGAAGTGGGTATGCAGAGCTGACAGATTCCAGGACAAGTCACTGTAACAAGTTACGGTCGCTCTACACTGCGTGCAGATTTTCAGGCACGTTGATTTTCTGATCATATTTTTTTATCAGGCATTCCAAATCACATCAATCTTAATAGCTACTATTCTTTTTGTATTTAATCATTTATGAGTGATATATGATTGAAAAAAAAAATCAGTAAAATCAACGTCCCTCATCTGCACTGTATGTAACAGCTCTCAAATGGTAAAACAATTTTGAATTTGTATTGATATGCACTATCATTCTTATCTTTTTATAGTTTTTATTACCATTTAAAACCAAGCAAGTCTTAAATTATTTACCCGTCTTGCTGTCCACCACGTGCCCTCACAGTGCGGTGTCCTCCCCTGTCCCTGGCACCGATTAGCCACTTTGACACTGCCTTTTCTGCGTCTCTTCTGGTAATAGAGTTTGTAAGCACATTTTTTTTCAAGCTTCCTGTAAAATATTTAAAGAGCATTAAAGTGAGATTCAATTCCAACAAAAAGGAGTTATCTGCACTTTGACATTTTTCAGGAAATAAAATAATGGTATCAGATATAATATCTGCTACACTCTAAAAAATAATTCAGTGGCTTAGTAAATATCACTGTAATAATTAACTTTATTAACTTAATAAAATCTCTCAATATCATTTACTTGATGGTTTTAGTTAAACATACCAAAATAATTGACTAAAAATCCAACAGTTAATTTTGTCTAAAATGTATAGTTATATTTAAGTTTTTTTCACTAAAATAATTTAGTATTCAAATAACCAATTATATATATTAAATATACTTAATACATTTGTGAAATTTATTTCAAAATATTTGAGAATGGAGAATTAAACCAATCTGTTTCAAGAACCACAAATATTACTTAATTAAAATCAAGATTATTAATATTTAACACACACTGAAGAAATTGAGTAAGTTTACTCGATTAAAACAATGCGCCCCTCCCCCGCCCTCTGACGTGACGACAGCTCGACGGTTGAGTGAGTGAGGATATTTGAATTCTCCTCAGTCACCAGAGCAGTTTCTTCTTCTCAGCGTCGCAGAATTGGGGCATTTCCTCTGTGAAATTCAGGTTTGTATGTTTTTTTTAAAATCTATATAATCATTACTGTGCTAAAAGGCATTTTATTTAATTCAAAACAACATACAGGGACAGTGTGAGTCACTTTAAGTTAACGTGTGGCATTGGTCTTTGAAACGCCTGCTGTGTTGCTCAAAACACACAACTTTATTCGTAAAGATAATGAATATAATGAATTTGGATGATACAATCTTATTAAAACTGGGCACTGTTTGTTTATTGTCAGGTTATGGAGTCTGGCGCGTCACAGCATCTTTCAGCTACGAATGAAACGCAGGACAGCGGTCTCAAGTTCAAAGTCCACCCGCAGACCGCTAACGTTAGTCCATCTCAGGCCCGAGGAACAGCGCTGATACGGTGGAAATGGGATAACAGACCGGTTGATTACACTTGAATTACTTTTAAATGTTTAATTTTTACTTCTAAAATGTTTGTTACATGCGTTAAGTGTTGTAAAATAACTGTTATTCTTTACATGTCGAAACAGTAGCCTAATATATGCTGTAACGTTATTGCTGTACTCATCGACAATAAAGGCCATGTCATGTATACGTGTGTTTGTGTGGACTGTGGAGTATTTTACAAAGGTTTAGAGGAAATTAAAGTTATACTATACAAGTTAGTAATACTCATAAATAAAAACAGTTCATATTAGTCATAAATATTGGTATTTAAAATGCTTTTTACCCAATTTTTTCTACTCAATTGAATTTGTTAATGTAAAAAATGCAGTTACTCAGATCTACTTAATTTTTTTACTTACATTTACTCAGTTCTTATGGTGTCTATAATTGATTTCACTGCTCTTAAATGTACTCAATTTTTTTAGTGTAAAAATGTTTCACCAAAAAAATTGAGTAAATCATAGTATTAGTTTTTAGAGTGTATACACAAATGGTTTCTGTGGATTTTTACAAAAGTGACAAGAGCAACATTTTTGCTCCAAAGGTTTATTATATACCAATCAAACACAGAAACAAGGGCACAGGGCAATATTTAAAGGGATGGTTTACCTAAAAACTAAATTTGTGTCATTTAATCATAAATAGTTATACCCATCAAGTTTTCTTGTAAACACAGTCGGTTATGTCTAAAGTAAATGTAAACAGTTGAGAAATTGGATTTCATTATTTTGGATAAAAGCATTATGTCTTATCTCTAAATGAAGAACTGGCACCTTGCAGAACTGTCCTGGTGCGGTCTGGAGTAACACCCGTTAAAGGAGTTGAAGGTGGAGGGGGCTGACACACCCATTTCAGGTTTTGCAGTCTCTGCTAATGAGCTCATGATTTGAATCAGGTGTGATAGATGAGGGAGACATACAAACTGTGCAGGGCTGGTGGTACTCAGGAGAAATTTGAGATTTATATTTGGGGGAAATATCCCTAATTTCTTACATAACCAATTACTTATTTCCTTTTTTTTCTACTGTTTTCAGTTCAATTAATTATTAGCTAATCAATGACAAAAAAATTCATACCTCTTTGAGAAGTACTACA
The DNA here is from genome assembly GCF_024679245.1 of Pseudorasbora parva. Classification (NCBI taxonomy): domain Eukaryota; kingdom Metazoa; phylum Chordata; class Actinopteri; order Cypriniformes; family Gobionidae; genus Pseudorasbora; species Pseudorasbora parva. The sequence goes on along the minus strand of NC_090175.1, from coordinate 17,774,881 downwards.
TTCAGATTAATAATTAGAATGATGCATATAGCCTAATTAATTATTAAGTGAAGATCCGAACTATTACTATGACTCAAGTATTACCAAATCCTTCAGAAGCCAATGTAAATTATTTGGAACAGTATTCTTGAGTGTTAAAAAACGAGATGACGTCGGACGCTTTGCTGCTTAGAGGTGTTTTTTTTTTTTTTTTTTGGTTTATGCGCTCATAGCGCTTCTTTATAAACGCATAAACAGCCCGCAAAACGCTCACTGCTATCAGAAAACCATTTTAAAAAGGCGCCTCTCACGGCAAAAATAAATAAATAACGCTTCTATATTGGTAATCTTTTGTGCATTTGTTATTTAAATTAACACTAAATAAAAAAGGAAAAGAAGCACATAGGCAGGCACGCTTGTCTCATAATTACATTGGAAATATAAATAAGTCCTGCTTTCATTCTGGGAGTTTGATGTGCACACTTTACACAAACTAAGAAATCACTACCATTGAGGGATTTATATCGGAAAACAGTGGTAGCCTACAATTTCAATGCTGAAGTCTCCAAAATATTTGTAATAATTCACAGTTTGTATACTACTAATTATAAGAAAATAAGATTATTTCTATAATAGGGTACAGTTATGCTTATCGTTTGGTCATGGCGCCGGAAAATGCCACGATTTAGCGAAGTCTAACTAAAATTTTAACTTAAAAAAATCTATGATTAACCTTATGCTTTGAAAACAATGTACTTTAATTAACATTTCAGTTTAGAAATTGTTTGTTCTTACCTTGAATCCACTGGCAGTCAGCAAGAAATCCTGTCTTTCAGCAAAGTGACAGAGGCTGTGACAATGTGCGCGCTTCGAAAGCCAAACCGGACGAGATACAGGGTTGCCAGGTCCACACAACAAAACCCCTCCAATTGCAAATAAAAAGTTGCGGAATCACGGCCAAAATGCGCCAAAACGCGGCGGATGGGAGATAGAAATATTGCTAGGGTAAAGCCAACTCAAACCTGTGGACTACAGGCAACAAACATTCCACAGCAATAATAGTGTAAAAGTAGCCAAATTTCAGACTTGGCAACACTGAACCAAGCGTCATTAAATGACCTATAGCAGGTGTGTGAAAACTGACAGCAGGTTTGTGAAGGGATTTTAAAAGGAGAAATGGAGGCAAAATAGTGTTTTTTTTAATAGATTTTTTTATTCGCTTTTTATGAATTTTGAGCGGATTTTAACATGCTTCAAAGCCTGCGACATCAGGAGACCAGACAATGACCAGGTTTAAAGCCTAACCTATGGTTTAGTTAACATATTATTTCTTATGTTAAATGTAACCGTCACAATACATTTTCACATTTATATATTTACGTCCAAGACTTTATTGAAGTAGCCCAGCCTACTTCTTTTTTTTTTTTTTTTTTTTTTTTTTGATTATTCAAATGCGTTGTACTTTTTATGACATGGCATCGACTGATTCAGTCCAGCAAACATGAAGACAGTGGACACAACTCGGATGATGTCCCTCTGGCTGAGCCAGGGTCTCTATTGTGCAGCCCATCCCGGACCAGCATGGTCTCCCACTCAGCTCAATGAAAGTGTAGCCTACATACAAATGTTGTCTTCTGTTTTATCTGTTAATTTAAATTTGTGTTCTTTCTGATGTTAAACCTAAATTATACTGTATAAATAGTTGTAAAAAGTAGCCTACTTTATGTAATGTATAGACCAAAGTATTTTAATTTACACATTTTAATTTGACCGGAAAATGTATGTATAGAAGAATTAGTTTAATGTACAAATTAGAAATTGCATTAACAAATAAACAATGTACAGAACAACCACTTCTCTTTTATTTTTTTTCACAAAAATAAAACACAGCAACATATTTCAAGTTACATATCAAAAATAAACAATGTATAGTATTACTCTGGTTAGTTTACAAATAGCTTGCTTTACAAAAATAACTAATGTAGGCTATAGAACTTTAACTATAGAATTTTTAACTTAGGCCTACAAATTACAATGGACAACAATGACTTGTTACATTAATCTACAAATAACTTGCATTTCAAAAAAAAAGAAAATGTATAGACTTATGTTTACAAAATAATATATAGAAAAAATGTTCTGTGGTTCCCGGCCACGAGTGCACATTTAGAGAGAACATTCAGCCTTTGGAGGAGACTTTCGGTAATAGGCCATCGTGACATTCATTCATGGTTGAAAATTAGGTAAAATTGCAATTGTGTTGGAATTTTTAGATTTTTATTAGATTGAAGTCACATTGTGTTAAAGTGTGAAAATAAAATAATTATTTCAAGGTTGCATATTTGTGTGCTATCTACCCATGTAATCAACCTTTGGAATTGACTGTGTTTGCACTTGTCTTTTTGGTAAAAATTAATTAGCTGTGTAGCCCATTTTCAACCCATGTACTCATTTCCCATTGGTGAACCAACTAGGTCCCACATGTGGAGCCCAGCTGGGTTTGCCCATGTGGGACCTACTTAGTTCACCCAAGTGGGCCCCAGATAAGATGCCCATTTTGAGCCCATGCCCACTCTGTACCCCTGTAACCCATGTTTAACCCATGTGGGCCCCACATACACGTGTTGGCTGGGTATCGACGGCGCTGTGGAAAGATTCGTGGACGCGCTGCCGCTCTGACGTAGATCAAAAAAAGATTTTCTTTTTAAACCGCAAACACTCATGTTGATCACCATTTGTGCAGACTGACCACAGGTAGGGTATAACCGTATAAGTTAATCTCATGAAATAATTTAAATGTGAAAGTTAACTTAATTATAGTTGCATGTTAGCTAACAACACATACAGGCAGCCAGCACCTAATCATGGCAGATGCCTCGAACCTGCACGGGAAATGAACGACCCCGCCCTCCACGAGTTTCCTGCGGCCTTGCAGATCGGCCTTGGATGGTCAAAGGTTATGGGAGGTAACCCAAATAGAAAACCCGGTATGAAGACCCGTAGGCAGTTGGCTGAGCTTTGTGATGCCTTCTGGCACCTCCTGCAGCTGCGCTGGCACCGGCCGTATCGGCTTGCCTTTCCGTCGGATTTTGCCAGCAAGGCCGAGAGGGAGATCCTGGCACTGGGCACTCTAGAATCTGCAAACTATTCGCCCAGGCCTGCACCTGGAGAGGTCACTCCAGCTTCGCTGTCTCAGCGTAGACTCAACACGGGGAGCAGCAGACACCAGTGATAATCCCAGGCTCGTTTGGCGTAGAGCCGGGCGCTAGGGGTTGCTCTCGACGGTGGGAGGAGTCTTCTGACTCCATTGGGAAGTTACCGCCCGCCTCAACCCGGGTGGCCCCCGGGCAATAAGGTACTACCTCGCCACAACTTGCTTGCTTCATCGGGTGCGTGACAAAATCGACAGGCTTGTTGTAAAACTGAGCACCAGGGAAACACAGAAAGAAAAATAAACCGCCAGCCTTGCGGCAGGCAACCTGGAACGTCAGAACAATGTTTCCTGGCCTTTCTGACGACCTCCAGCAAGTAGACGACGCCAGGAAAACCGCCATCATCGACCGCGAGCTAGCAAAGCGGAACATCGACATCGCCACCCTCCAGGAGACACGCCTCGCTTCCAGTGGCAGTCTCAAGGAGAAGGACTATACGTTCTTCTGGCAAGGTCTGGAGTCAGACGAGCGCAGACTCTATGGGGTTGGCTTCGCAGTTCGCAACTCCCTCCTGTTATCAGTCGAACCTCCTTCACAGGGAACTGAGCGCATCCTCTCACTCCGCCTCACTACCTCCTCAGGACCTACACACATCTTTAGCATCTACGCCCCCACACTCTGCTCTACAGCCGAGGCCAAAGATGCATTCTACGAGGAGCTTGAGACAAGGATTAGAGAGATCCCAGCGAAGGAAAACCTGTTCCTGCTCGGAGATTTTAACGCCTGGGTAGGTGCAGCCCACACCTCCTGGCCACGTTGCATCGGACACTTCGGCGTTGGCAAGCTCAACGAGAATGGACAGCGGCTACTTGAGCTCTGCTCCTTTCATGATTTCGCCATCACCAACACCTTCTATTCTACCAAGCCCCACCACAGAGTGTCTTGGCGACATCCCAGGTCGAAGCACTGGCACCAGCTGGACCTTGTCATCACTAGAAGACCCATGCTGTTCCACGTGCTCCTCACGCGCAGTTACCATAGTGCCGACTGTGACACCGATCACTCCCTGGTCGGCAGCATAGTGCGTCTCCGATCCAGACGGACCCACCGCTCTAGGCAAAAGGGCCTGTCTCGCATCGACACGGCCAGAACCTCAAAGCCTGAGCTGCGTGAACGCTTCGCAGAGGTCATTGACAAGACCCTAGAAGACTGCCCCACAGACAGCGCCACAGCACGCTGGGACTTTATCCGTGATGCCATATACCAGGCCGCTTTAGACACCTTCGGAATGAGAGCCAGGAAGAACGAGGACTGGTTCGAGGCTGGGATAGAAGAGATGGAGCCTGCCTTAGCCGCCAAGGGTGCTGCGTTTCTCAAGTACAAGAGGAAGCCCTGCGAGAAAACACTGGCCGCCTACAAGCTTTGCAGTGACATACAGACCTCTGCAGACTGCGGAAACACCCGTGCCATGTACGAGGAAATGAAGAAAGCACTTGGACCAAGTGTTATCAAGATCGCACCCCTCAAGTCCACCTCAGGCAACATCATCAAGGACCGTGGCGAGCAGATGGAGAGATGGGTTGAGCACTATGGGGAACTGTACTCTAGAGAGAATGTCGTCACTGTCACAGCCATGGAGAACACCACCCCACTGCCCACCATGGAAGAACTCGACTCGCCACCCACCATCGAAGAGCTCAGTAAGGCCATTGACTCGCTGTCCTGCGGGAAAGCACCAGGCAGTGACGGAATCCCACCAGAGGTTGTGAAGGCCCCAAAAGAGAGCTCCCTCATTCGACATCTCCATGAGCTTTTGCTACAGTGCTGGGAAGAGGGAATGATACCCCAAGACATGCGGGATGCGAGGATCATCACGCTCTACAAGAACAAGGGCGACTGCAGTGACTGTAACAACTATCGTGGGATCTCTCTCCTCAGCATCGTGGGAAAGGCCTTCGCCAGGGTTGTCCTCAATCGCCTACAGGTACTTGCTGACCGTGTGTATCCCAAGTCACAGTGTGGGTTCCAGGCCAAGCGTTCAACCATCAACATGGTGTTCTCCCTCAGGCAGCTGCAGGAAAAGTGCAGCGAACAGCAATGTCCCCTGTACCTTGCCTTCATCGACCTGACCAAGGCATTTGACTTGTCGAGTCATTCCACGACAACATGTCTGGCACTGTTCAGTACGACGGAGCATCATCAGACCCCTTCCCAATCAAGAGCGGCGTGAAACAGGGGTGTGTCCTGGCCCCGGCACTTTTCGGCATATTCTTCTCTCTGCTCCTGTGCTACGCATTCAGCGAGTCCGAAAATGGCATCTTCCTTCACACACGAACCGACGGGAACCTATTCAACCTTGCCCGCCTCAGAGCGAAGACCAAGGTGCGCAAGGTCCTCATTCGGGAGATGCTCTTTGCAGATGACGCCGCCCTCACTGCTCACACGGAAGCCGCCCTTCAGCGACTCATCACCCTCTTCGCGTAGGCATGCACAGAGTTTGGCCTCACCATCAGCCTCAAGAAGACCAACATCAAATGCTCAAAACCCGTCTTCGGCGCAATAATTCCGATCTTTCATGTATTCATACTCTTGTGTAATCGACGCCCCATCCTAAATAAATCTGTCTCTTCCGTGATACCCTGAAAATTTTAAATAATCCGATCTAATATGATTTCCGACCTGTAAGGTTGCCAGAATAATAATCTTACACGGTGTGCTAATAGGCCAGAGGAGAACTGGCACCCCGACTGTATAAATATAGTATACTTATGTTTAGAATATTTCTTAAAAGTTCAATTAAGCATATATTTATTACCAATGTACTTCTAGTATACTTTTTTAGAAATATATTAAAATGCAAATCAATATATTTTTAATGCACTTCAAATAATCATGTTGGAAATACAAATGTATTTGTGGCGGAAGGCACGTGGTTTTGCGAGGTCTGTAGCATGAGAGGGAGACGAGCCGAGTGGTGAGTAAGTAGGTATCGTTCTCTCTCTCCCCTCTTCCCCTAACCCCTCTCTCCCTAGACCGGTCCCCTTTCCCAGGTGACAGGGGGACTGCCACCCAAACCAGCCCCGAGATAGAGGACGGGCGGATATAGCGAGTCCCTGGCACCTCCCCGCCCGGCACCGAGGGGAGGGGCAATCGCGGCTGATCCATATCCCTCTCCTTCCACCCCCGCTCTCTCTCCACGCCAACCTCCCAACCTGCTTCCAGCCACTAGGGCGGTGGGGAAGCCTGGGTCCGGCTTGTTGGCGCTGCAGGGATCCGAGGCATTTCATGGACCGCTGTCCAGTTATGGAGGTCGGCACACTGGTCTGGGTCCCCGACGCTCCACAAGCCGCCCCTGATCAAAATGGACTGTACCTAATAACTGTGATCATCAAGGGGGGTACTTATCAGGCCTTGTATTCCGTTTGTAACCAGACCTCCATCCACCAAATCCTGATTCAAACTAAGGCATTGGGTAACAGCTGCACGGTTACAGTGAGATGTGTGCACAGGAAGCGGTGAACTATCCATTGGTGCCTGTGGATATTCAATTTTGGGGGCAAAAACATAGTGTTGAGGTTGCAATTAATTTGCCGCTGATTCTGGGTTCCAATTGGCCAGCGTTCAATAAATTGTTAGAGCACTTATGTGCGGATGCCTTTTGGGGAAAACGTGTGCAACAGAAAAAAAACAGTTGCTCAGTTGGGAGAGCTGAATTCGGGACCTTGGGGAACTGTTCCAGGGGAACAGAGCGATCTGGAGATGCCCGTTCTTCTCAGATCATGATGACTTTCCCCTGGAACAGTCCCAGGATGAATCGCTTAAACATTCATTTAGTCAGGTCCGTTCCATCAATGGCCACCTCCTCCTCCCAGACCAGCCGCTCTCTTATCCTTATTTTGCAGTCATAAAGGATAGGTTGTATCGGGTGACCCAAGACACCCAGACAAAAGAAGATACAACCCTTATGTTGTTGGTGCCTAAAAGCAGCGGGAAATGCTATTTCAGGCGGCTCATTCGAATCCTATGGCCGGGCATTTAGGACAACAGGCTACACTTAACCGTCTCATGGCCCGGTTCTTCTGGCTGGGCATTCACAAGAATGTGTGCAGGTGGTGCGCATCTTGTCGTGTATGTCAGTTGGTGAATCCACCGGCCACCCCAAAAGCACCTTTGTGCCCACTTCCACACTTCCTGCACTTGTGGTGCAGGTCCCCTTCGAAATAATTGGTATGGAACTCATCTGGCCATTAGAACGGTCTGCACGCGGACATCGCTTTGCATTGGTTCTGGTAGACTATGCAACGCGATACCTGGAAGCAGTGCCGCTCCGCACTATTTCACTGTTTTCCCTAATCTCCCGAAACAGATTCTCACCGACCAAGGCACGGCGTTCATGTCACGGACGGTCCGCGAACAATACGAATTGTTGGGCATTAAATCGATTCGACCCAGTGTCTATCACCCACAAAAAGATGGTCTGGTGGAACGTTTTAATCGCACGTTGAAGACCATGATTCGTAAGCTTGTTCTTGAGGACACCAAAAATTGGGATAAGTGGCTAGAACCTCTGTTGTTTGCTGTACGCGAGGTCTCGCAAGCCTCCACGGGGTTTTCCCCCTTCGAGCTTCTCTATGGGTGCCAGCCTCGGGGGGTGCTGGATGTCCTTAGAGAGGCTTGGGAGGACGGACCTTCCGCAGGCAAAAATGAAATTCAGTATGTCCTGGACCTGAGAACAAAACTCCACACCTTGGGATGGCTATCAATGGAGAATTTGTTACAGGCTTAGGACAGACAAAGACAGCTGTAGAACAGAGGGGCTAGACTTCGTGAATTTTCACCAGGAGATAAAGTGCTCATATTACTCCCCACTTCCAGTTCGAAATAACTCGCTAAGTGGCAAGGGCCTTTTGAGGTCACACGAGGAGTGGGCAACCTCAACTATGAGGTGGTACGATCAGATAGGGACAGAGCACGTCAAATCTAGCACCTCAACCTCCTAAAAATAAATGGTCAGAGGTGCTGGCGACGGTGGTGAGCGGAGAGGAGGATCTAGGGCCAGAAGTGATTCACAAGCCTTAATCCCTCGCTCTGGCCCCAGGGGGGTATCACCTCTCACCCTCGCAGCTCACTGACATGAGATCGGTACAGGCAGAATTTGCGGCCGTGTTCTTGCCCCTATACCGGGTCGTACAGACCTCATTCAGCACCACGTTGAGACGGAGCCAGGCGTGGTTATTCACAGCCTGCCGTACCATTTGCCAGAACACAAGAAAAAAAGTTCAGGCTGAATTAGAGGCTATGATGGACATGGGGGTGATAGAAGAGTCCAACAGTGATTGGGCGAGCCCGATCGTTTTGGTCCCGTGTACCCAATGCCAAGGATTGACGAACTGCTTGATCGGCTAGGGACCGTTCGTTTTTATTCGACACTGGGCTTAACAAAGGGATATTGGCAGATTCCCTTGTCTCCAATGTCCAAAGAAAAAAATGCTTTCACCACGCTGTTTGGATTACACCAATTTGACACCCTTACTTTCGGCTTGTTCGGGACTCCCGCAGCGGCATGGACAGAATTCTCCGGCCACATGCTGCGTATGCCGCTTCGTACTTTGATGATATCATCATATACAGTGCGGACTGGCAGCGGCATATGCAGCACTTGCGGGCTGTCCTAAAGTCGCTGAGAAGTGTGGGACTCACGACAAACCCAAAGAAGTGTGCGATTGGGCAGGTGGAAGTAAGATATCTAGGGTTCCACTTGGGTCATGGACAGGTAAGTCCCCAAATTGACAAGAGGGCAGCTATTGCGACATGTCCACGGCCCAAGACCAAAAAGGAGGTTAGACAGTTCCTGGGACTAGCTGGATATTACAGAAAATGTGTGCCTAATTATTCTGACCTCGCTAGCCCACTAAAAAGGATGCACCAGATAAAGTTCAGTGGACGGAGCGGTGCCAGCAGGCTTTTACCCAGATAAAGGCTGCTCTGTGTGGTGGGCTGCTCCTACAGGCTCCTAACTTCTCTCTCCCATTTTCCCTACAGACTGACGCCTCGGACAGGGGGTTGGGCACGGTCCTGTCCCAGGAGGTGGAGGGTGAAGAGCGGCTGGTGCTGTACATCAGTCGAAAGCTCTCTAAGAGAAAGACAATGTACAGCACCATAGAGAAGGAGTGTTTGGCCATCAGGTGGGCCATTCTCACCCTTCCCTACTACCTCCTGGGGCGGGAGTTCACCCTCTGTTCGGACCACACCCCCTTGCAATGGCTCCACCGCATGAAATATACCAACGCGCGGATCACCCGTTGGTATCTAGCTTTACAGCCTTTTAATTTCAAGGTGATCCACAGGCCGGATGGCTCCCCAGCCTGAGTCGGGCGGTGGGGGTATGTGGTGGAAGGGGCGGGGTTTATCGAGGTCTGTAGCAGGAGAGAGGAAGCAGAGCCAAGCAGTGAGTACACAACATAATGGGAAAAACCAAATCAGGTCAGACAGGAACTAGTGCTTCAAAACCAGCTTAAATGTATAAACTACATTGCACACACACACACACACACACACACACACACACACACACACACACACACACACACACACACACACACACAAACAATGCAGGAGATTTCTTTTGTGTGCATTACAGAGTGAAAGTACACACCCTTTTGTGCAATATAAAGGTTATGTGGCCAATAAAGTACTTTTATTTTTAAAAGTGTATGTGACAGAACCATGTATCATTGAATGCAATGACTTTGCAAATATTTCTGCTGAAATTTACCTAAATAGTTAGTGGGAAATAAACAGATGAAAAATAAACCTAAAACATAAATAAAAAATAAAACCTGTTCATTGCACATTCCTTCACTGAAGCGCCGCCCAGATATGCAAGTATAAATGATACCTGAAACCATTAGCTTGTCCAAGCAGAGAAAACGTTTTGCATTGTTATCCAACTTCGAGGATTGAGGTATAATAGCCATTTCATAATATTAATCTTATTTGCCTTAAAATTTGTTATAATGCATATGTTGTATTTTTTTTTTTTCAGATTAAGTCATAATGATTCAAAGTAGACTCTATGTGATTATCATCCTATTAGTCAATCTGCACAGTAAAGAAAGGTCCCTGGCCTTCAAGATTATGTTCACCAGTTCTATTACTCACCAAGAAATAACACAAATAGCAATTTTACAAACGACAGCAGAAGTCTGTAGGGCCCAGGCACTTCAACAAGGACAACTTTTTGTGCAGGTGAGCAAAGAAAGAAATATTTGTTTTTGATGTGGCTACAGCATATAGATTTTTTTTTCTTCCCAAAACTGATATTTTATCAATTTGAGGACATATATATATCCACATTATAAATACACAAAAAAATTATATATTTAAAACATTTTAAGCTTTTAAACATGTGAAAGATGATATTTGAAGATACATGAGCCCTATATTAGCTGTCATTGTTTCTTGTGTGGTCATAAGGTATTTTATTCATTCACAGGATTTTATTACCGCCCAAAACCAGAATGTCATTGTATCCGCTTAAAAATATTCCGTTTTTTGACAAACCAAGGTCTTGTAGTAATTTAATTGGGTAACACTTTACAATATGGGTGCACTAATATGCATTAATTCGTGCTTAATGCACAGATAATCATGAGTTAATGTATTACTAATGGTGAACTAACCCATTTATTAATGATTACTGCATCAGCAACTAATGAAGATTCATTAAATTGTTATTAGTTAAATGTCATATAATGTATTAATTCCTTAATAACATATTATATTAACTAATAATTTAAATGAACATGTTAATTACAACAACGGGTCAAAGCCATGCATTTCACCTTCCAGTTGTCTGCTTTAATTAATCATTAGCTAATAATTTATAAAAGGTATCATTATGTTAAGACTTTACTTGTTGGGGCACATGACTATTAACTAATTAAGTAATATGTAATTGTGGTCATGGGTTTTGAAGTAATTTTGAATTAGTTAATAGTCGTGGGCCTCAGCAATTAAAGTCATAACATAATGATACCTTTATAAATCATTACTCCCTTAAAAATGTTGGGCGGATTTAGAAAATTATTTATGGGGTGGCAAGGGGGTGGCATGAGAACTATGAGGGGTGGCAACACTGAAGCAAGCATCCTTGCATAGTTATTGTGGATTCAAGTAATTATATACATACATTTCAGTGTATATACACGGGGGCATACATTTTTTAATGGTCTATAAAGATTAAAGATTTTGCCTGAACCTGATAGCTGGACTGGAAACTTAAAGTGAGTAAAAGTTCATATCAATATTAATTTACAAAGCCTGACAAACAATACAGATTATATATGAATATAAACCTCAATGCATCAAAGTACTGGTTTATTTAATCACCACCAGATAGCAAATACCTATAAACCATAAGTTGAAGTGAATCTAGATTAAGATATGGGGCATTCAATCACCAACAAATATTTACACACACACAATTTTTTTTATATAATAAATTACAGGTTTTAATGCAACAGGAGAAACAAAATCTAAAAATCTAAAGTCATCAAATATCTTGTCTCATCAGTATTTAATATTAAAGGTGAAATATATTGACATATGGTCCTTGAAATCATAACTTATAGGTTATAAATAGGTTTTGACTATTTTATGTTAATGTAAAAGATATTTAAAAAGGCACACTGGACAACATACGGCACCTGACACAGAGGGTGCTGGCTCTCTCTCCTCTTTTAATGTCTTCCTCCCTTCGCCCTCTCTCTTCTACCTCTTCACTTCATTAAAAAAATGTTCTGTCTCATCATCTCCATCTAGCTGTTTGTCATCCATTTCTATATTTCTTTCTTTCACCACACCATCTCCTCTGCTGCCTTCCACAACTTAATTTTTGTACATATACCTTTTTCTGTCTAATCTGCACCTTCCACTCCCACATTATCCGACTCTGATTTCCCTTTTCTTTTTTGGTTTAATCCTTTTGTACCATAGTATCCCGCAAGACGTAAAATAAGTACAACATTTAGACTTTCTAGCTTTCTAAATGTAAACTACACTAAATAGTTTTAAAGTTAAAGTTTTTAAATAGTTAGTAAAACATTACGCCTGTTTCACACATATACAGTCCTTATGAGGTGAGTGTTGTGGTGCGTATGCGCTGCAGGAGCCGCGCGCTGTTGCACTTTCACATATGACGCGTTTGCAGTGCATAACTGGTCCGCGGTTGTATTCCACAAACACAACATTTATTCATTATTTTTATTTCAATTCCAAACTTTGTAACGGAACATGATGGCTTGTATCATTGCAATACACTCTTTCGTAAATATCACATTTAAACACACTAGGCCTACAAAAGTTTTATACAATTACTTTATATTTATAGAGCCTTTATATTTATATATTACTTTGCTCATGCAAGTGACAAAACATGTAAACATAGGCCTATGTTAAAGCTTCACTGTGTAACTCTTTTAGTTTATTCTTAGTTAAAAACACTTAGTTCTTTCAAAAATATATGTACTCATTAATGTAAATTTACTTATTTCAAGTAATAAAGTATTCTCGTAAGTTTATAATATGCCATTGAAAATACATATGGGTGAGGGGTTCGAATGCTGGTCGCCATGTTGCCTCTCCATATTGAAAGTACATTTAGACACCCCATGCCACTCCGGTAGATCCGCCCCTTAAAAATAACCCAACAAGTAACCCAACTGTGGGTTGGTATAGCACCTTCCCAACGTTATGTTAATATAATATGTTATTAAGGAATTAATACATTATGACACATTTAACTAATAACATTTTAATGATTACTTAATCTATTAATAATGTAAAATCTTCATTAGTTGCTGATGCAGTAATCATTAAACAATGGGTTAGTTCACCATTACATTAACTCATGATTATCTGTGCATTAGTTAAGCATGAATTAATGCATATTAATGCTCCCGTATTGTAAAGTGTTACCTTTTATGGTTTTCAATGAAATACGAGTTTTTAAAAATAGGCCTATCACTTTTGACCACTGCAGAGTAGCCTACCGAATGGTTGCGCTTCTAATTTCAATGCATTTTAAAGATATTTTATTACTGAAATGCAGTATTTACAAGAGCAATATATTTCATCACCTTTATCAAAAAACAACTTTACTAAAAAAAAAGATATTAATCATCACTGGCACGGGGCACATAACCACGCACACCTGAAATAGCCTTCATCACTTTCATTCTGCACAGAGAACTCCCTTTGTGATCAAGGAACAATTAAGTCTCACTTTCTTTGAAGTCACGTGAATGCTTCACTTTGCGTGTCAGAGGCTGCTTCTGAAAACCGCAGCTGACTCGTTGCCAATCAGACAATGGGTGCGTCTCAATCAGTTAGTTCAGTATCAGGGCACTGATCAAGGAGTCATCGCATTGACGTAGCCAGGCCTATGTCCTGATCAGTGCCCTGACTACTGAACTAGGCAGCTGATTGACACGCACGCAATGGCCTTAAGGCAGTGTTTGTTGTGCATGAGTTGGCACCGTACAAAACTAAAATCCGATGGACTGGTATAGGCCTACCAGTTTTATGACAAAATAGAGAGACTTTGGTGAGAACTAATCAAAAGGCTATTTAATTATTACATTATATTTTTTCGCTAGGAAGTAGCCTAGATCAGAAGTTAAAAAGGTTTGGTTACACATTAAAGTAGTAAAAACAAAATAAAAATAAAACAACAGTGGCCTACATTTACACAAACTGACCAGCAAACGCAACTTTCAGACGCCACCTTTCCCGCTCAATTGTCACAGAACAGAACGATTGTGGGATATCAAAGTCAGAAGGGTGGCCCTTTCCCAATATGGCACGCTGTCATGTGCGTGCGCGTGTCCGTTAAGTCCACGAGACCGCGGAGTGTCCCATTTGTAATTTTAGGTCTCAGAAGGGTGCTCGCGAGCGCCCCCTTTGTGGCCGTTATGCGCCCTGGATCCGCACTTCTGCCGAGTGCGCACTGGTGTGTTAATGTGATTAGTTTGCTATAATAGCAATAGCGTTCAGTATGATAAATTATTGTATATAGCCTATTGGTAAGAAATATGAATTATGGCCTATCTAAAGATGTGTAGCAGCCTATAATTAATTTCAGTGATAATGTGTAACTAAAACTATTGCATTTTGTACATTTCTTTGTAGCAAAATCACATGCATATACATAACACTCTTTTCAAACAGCAGATTGTATGGTAACACTTTACAATAACAGGACATGAATAACCATGTATTAATACTTTAATTAATAGTTAATTCAACATGAGCTCATGATTAGTTAAGATATTAACTAATCATGAAAAAATGAGGAGCTATTCTGAACTAAGATGGGTAAACTAAATCAAACAGGTTCCTTAAAATAAATTAATAGAACTCTTACTTTTAATTAAACATGTGATTTAATACTGTGATAATTTAAACTGTAAACTGTAACTAAAATTTGCCATCTGCAGCTTTGTGACAAAGCAGAGCCGGCCCAAGCCTTCATGGGGCCCTAAGCAGAATTTTATTTGGGGGCCCCTCGGTACCGATTGACTATTGTCAATTCTTGATAACAATCGCACACCCATTATCAATTTTATTAGTTCTAGCTGTGTTGCTTACATCATATCTGTCTGTCATGTTTTTACACTTTATACAGTTTTTAATTGAAAAAGTAGCAAACCCAAAAGAGTGCTCAGGTGTTCATTTGCACTTTAATATTCAAAGTCTTACAGTACGGTTCAGACTGGGATATGTACGATTATATATATATATATATATATATATATATATATATATATACACACTGTAAAAAATTATTTAGAAAAAAAGTTACCTGGTTGCCTTAAAATTTTGAGTTCATTGAAATTAAAATGTTGAGTAAATACAATGAACATTTTTTGAGATTTGACAATCTTTATTAAAATATTATTAAAATATTTTGTATGCATATTGGGGAATTGTGTGTGTTTTATTTCTGATGACGCAGTGAAACATGCAAAATAGTGCTATTTTCATGATTTATCACATTTTTTATGTGGTTCAGATACAATAATATTTTGAGTTTCTATTTATTAAACAAATTTCCTTCATTGTATCAACTCAAATTTTTAATTTCAATAAACTCACAATTTTAAGGCAACCAGGTTACTTACTTTTTTAAGTTAAACCAACAAAAAACAACAATATTTTTTTACAGTGTATATATATATATATATATATATATATATAGAAGTCTCATGCTAAATATGCTCACAATTCTTTACCCCAGGATTCTTTGATGAATAGAAAGTTCAAAAGAACAGCATTTAGGTATCTAAAATAGAAAGCTTTCAAAGAATCATAAAAAAAGATGTTTACACAACTGTTTTCAACATGATAATAAAAAATAAATGTTTCTTGAGCAGCCAATCATCATGAGAATAATCTGTGAAGGATCACGTGACAGTGAAGGCTGGTGTAATGATGCTGAAAATTCAGCTTTGATCACAGCAACACATTACAATTTACTTGATACATATCACATATTCATATCACATATGACTATCTCTCTATCTATCTATCTATCTCTCTATCTCTCTATCTCTCTATCTCTCTATCTATCTATCTATCTATCTATCTATCTATCTATCTATATATATATATATATATATATATATATATATATATATATATATAGAAAACAGCAATTTTATATTGCAACATATTTATAAATGATTCTCTTTACGAAGTTGGCAAGGTTTTTTGGGGAAGAACGAATTTGCAACCCCCCCAAAAAATAAAGATCATGTTGAGCGACTCAAACTACAGCACTTGCAGAGAAGCATTTAAAGATGCTTCTCTAGAAACTTGAAGCTATGCTGTACTCCGTCCAAAACATACAGCATGTCAAATATATTTGCACTAAACCAAAGCGCATTCTCAAATCCAGCCATTCATAAAAAGGTTACCGGGCAACTGACGAGTAGCTCGTTTCAGCGATTTTTTTTCCGCACTGTGGACTTTGAACCCTGCCGAACAAGCTAGTCCAGTCAATGGCACCGCGAGCTCGTGCAGCGCTGTCTAAATCAATCAGTGCATATATTAGAAAACGTAACATTTTGCAGTTTATTTAGTAATTGTTTAAAGGCCATTTTGCGATATCAAACATAAAGGATAGCTGCAGCAAGAAGTCATTTTAAGTGCTCTTTGGGGCCCCCCGGTGGCCAAGGGTGCCCTAAGCAGCCGCTTAGTTCGCTTATGCCTCGGCCCTGTGACAAATAACATGATTATTTTAGCCATCAATTTCACAGATTTGTCTAATAAAGCATGGAAAATAATGTAACGACCACTAATCATTTTCATTGATATAAACAGTTTTCTGATTTTTATATTTAAATTATGTTTAGTCATAGCTAGTTTTCTTCACGGAACTGCAGTATGTAGGGTTTGTTTCTGGTGGGACATTCATTAGATGCACTCTCAGTGCTCCTTGCGCGTTAAGCCCATAGACAGTAAAAGAAATGGACAGAGCGACCCTATTGACGTCAACGGCGAAATAATGAAGTCAACCTAGGGGCACTCACTTCCTGATGGCTGAGCGAACTGCGCAGGCTCAGACTGAGCTTGAGGACGTAGATGTGACGTGAGCCTCCTGTCTGACAGCTGTAGGTCTTCTAGTAGTTGTGGAAAGTGAAAGCTGAATCACGTTGTTTAAATATTTTCTCCCGTTGCTTTTGGCTCACTATGGGCTTCTCCCCATTCTTCTCCCTTGACTTTAGCAGACTTTATGTCTCCACGTCCCCCAGACTGTCTCATAGACAGTAAAAGATTGCCTGCGAGCGTCTCCTCAGGTCTATACGGTAATTTCTCAACTGTGCGACAGAGTCGCGTTGGTTATGACGCAATCGTTAGCCTATTTTTACAAAAACAGCTTCTGCGGGGCGATAGTGTACAAGGTAACGGAGCCTTTTATGCATTGTCGTGTTTCTTTAGAAATAAAAAATGGACAAATGGAGTCTTTAAACATCTCAGATGTAAAGTTATTCACTGTCAAAGTGACTCAAAAATGAATGGGAGTCAATGGGATGCTAACAGCAGGTGATGGCTTGGTTAGCAATGGCAGCCCCTAGGGGTGGAACGCTTTCCGAGTGCTAGATTACCCCCTTGGTTAAGCCCAAGCCTGCAGTCTCCCTCTCATTTACTGAAGCTTTCGAGCCTCGATCGCCCCCCGGTGACCGGTCCCAGTATAGCCGCCCCTCTGTGTTTTCAAATGGACGCGAGACAAACTGAACAATAAAATTACACTTCAAATATTTTTTCCCCAAAGTTAGTTTATGTCATTGAAGGCAGTTATCATCACGATGATTTCATTTCAAGTGTTCGTTTTTAAAATAAGTATAGTTTTAGTTAGTTATTTGATGCTTTAAAAACGGGGGCTGTGACGTCATGATTGACAGCGGAGACTGACATCTTCCCTGAGTGAAGTTGTCACTGAGGCACTAATGGACTTTTTTCAGAATTTTTGGGAGCAGATTGGTGCTTTAGCTTTAATTTCTACATTTCCATAACTGTTTATTTCACACCAACATAATTCATTGTTCTGCATCTGCGAGAGTGTGGGCGGCCTTTTGATAACGCAGCTGTCCTTCCTGCTCTACTTCCTGCGCTCTACTGCGCAACTCCGGTCCCGAAATCGCTACTGCGCAGACTCGGTCCCAAGATGTCAGCGCCGTGCACCCCCGCCTGAAAGCTTCAAATATGGCAAGCGGAAACAGATGATGTCGAGTCGTCCATATTTTTTTACGGTCTATGGTTAAGCCTAGTTCACACTGCCCAAATTTTTGCCCCAATTTTGAGTCGCCGACAGGTTTTGCGAAATCGCAGACAAATGCCTGAGATCACAGGCAAATCGGTGCCGGTGCACACGAGTCGCAGACGCCCGCGAGATATTTGAAAAACTACAAACGGTGCTAATATACACACACAATGTGGTGTAATACTACAAAAAAAGTTATAATAACCTTTTTCTCCATACCAAAATTCCAGATGGCCAGACAGCTGTGGTTCATCTTTTATAAATCGTTAAAATATTGATGTCTGTAACGATGTGACCATTGTTGTGTAGACAGTAAGTATTTAAAATGTTTAACTTTTTTAAATGTTTGATGTTTAATATGAAAAAATAGCGCTCATAAACAGGCGTCAATGGCATTCACAACAAGTTAAACGAGTTGAGGCGTGGACCCGGGAACGGCGCTCCTTACGTCACACCTCAACAAGAGGAAAGAGCAGAATATCAGTATTTTAATAGAAATACAATTCTATCAAACAGAAACAAAGGCCAAACATTTGCACATCCAGCTGCAGCAGCAGCACATTGCACAATTATTTATTTACCTCAAACTCTCTTTGCAGAACACAATCCTGGCTCCCTCTGTCTCCAACAATTTTCTCCACCATAATCTTTTTTCTTTTTCTTCACAAATCAGAGCACACACAATTTGAAGCAAACTTTGTGCAGTTGATCATTTTAATAACAATTCCAAGTCTGACGCGAGAACTGCGGTCTGACGTGTGATCTCGCGTTGTTTACTTGTCACATCGCACGTGTAGTTGGGAAACTTGCGCACCGGAGAGAGAGAGAGAGTTGTCGCGATTCTTCCTCTTGTTCAGTCATGCAGTGTGAACTCCTCTGTCGTCAAACCATCGTACAGTATGAACAGCAGTGACTGAATGATACCCCAAATAGTCATGCAGTGTGAAAAGAGCAGTGATCCGACAAGTTTTGAGAATCGTGCAGTCTGAACTAGGCTTTAGGCCCTGTCCCAAATGACATCCTAAATCCTCACGGTCTTCCTCTGAGTCCGCACTTTACACGGACTGCTTCCTCAGAAACGGTTATAAGTCACAGTAGGTTTAGTTTGATGGGAAAGAGATCACAAAACACACCTGAACATGCTAATCAATGTCTTCAGGATCATTAGAAAATCACTGTCTATCACAGGTGAATCTAAAAATCACAGGTGGGTGTGTTTCATCAGGGTTGGAGTGAAGCTGCACCGCATTGGCCCTCCAGTGTAAGATTTGAATAGCCCTGATTTAGATGATTGGTGAAAGTAATGAAAAACTTATCCTCTGGCTTTCAGTAATATTTATGATGAAGCTTCAGATAAAAATGGTTTAAATGATGACAATAATTCATTGTTATTCCTTCTTAGAAAGCCTGTTTAATTTAGTTTACCCATACTTGTTAATTAAGGTATTAATTATCAAACATGTACTAACATTAATGCTTCTGTATTCATGCATTAATCCTTATGACTCATGTCTCCGAATCGAAACTCTGAATGATTTTTAGAATAGTTGCAGAATAATCTGTTATCCTTCTGAAGGTGCTATTCACAGCTAGACAAATGACACTTAAAGGTGAACTATGTAGTATTTTTGCAGTAAAATATCCAAAAACCACTAGGCCAGTGTTATATATTTTGTTCAGTTGAGTACCTACAATATCCCAGATGTTTCCAACTATTTGTAAATTGTGAGAAAATTGCTATTTTAACTAAGGACAGGGACGTTGCAGCATTGCATTTGAGAGAGTCGCCTGTCAATTGCGTCATATCTGAAAGATCGTTGTTACAATGACTGTATTTACATGAACAGCATATTCCCGTCCTAGCCGAAAGACTAACTGCTTTCAAGTACTCCACAGTACATGTGAGCTCATTTACATTATGTCCGTCGGAAATACTAAGAGGTGTAGTAGTATAACAGCCGACTAAGTTCGGAATTCCAGCTGTCCGCTTATGTTGTTCAGATATACCGCCCAAACGCTTGACATCTGCAGAAGCAGAACATGCGGACACCTAGGTCTAAAAGCAGTTACTGATTAAACATCAGCTAGCAATTTCTACAAAATTGCACGATAAACTATGTTGTGTAGAAATGCACAGAATTTCTATCCCTAATCCAGACTAGCTGACCGTCACAGATGTAAGCTATAGCCTACATCCTACAACATTCATTGAAAATCTGGGATCTAAATTAATTATTTTAAGACACATGTTGCTGGCATAGAGCGTGACAATCTACATGGATGCTTGAAAAACAACAAAGTCGACAGCAATATTGCTAAATATGATTTATTAAAGATAATACAATGTGATAAACATGGAAACAATGTTAGCCACAATTAGCTATACCCTGCAGCCACTCACCAAGACACCTGCCCAATTCTCAACCGATTCTCTTTTTCTGCAGTCTTTGCACACTGAGGCCGATATTTTCGCATGCGTTTTTCGTATTAGTGATCCGAAAAATGTGTCACCCAGAGACCTTGCACACTGAGTCTGATGCGGATATTGTTCATCCACTCCTGCGATCGCATAGAGAGGAGAGTTTCCCCTCCTTATCAAGCAGGATCCAGACCGACCGATTCAAAGTTTCAGCGGCTCAGTTCGATGCTTTGCTAGCGATACTGGAGCCACGTACACTGTAAAAAGTGCTACACCCTCAAAGTAGGGTTTATATATTTAAAATAGTTATACTCTAGTTTATTTTATTTGTTTTATACTAAAGAGAATCAAAATACTTCCTCTTTACTTAAAATTTATCAGCTTTTATATAACAAAATATTTTAAATAAAACCATTGCAATTTATTTGGGTAGTTATTTGTATGTGGTTATTGTGTACAAGAAATGTTATAAAAGTGAGTTGACATACACAATTTATTTGAGCTGCATTGTCGATGTGGCAGGGGTGTTCATCAAACGTAAATATTTTAAATTTTATAAGTTGGCATTATCCCTTTTTCTCTGGCGCGAGGGGACTTGCCCAGGCAGATGCAGTATCTCCCTCTGCACTTCAACTGATCGTTCGATGCAGCGGATCTGAGTTTCAGGAACTGATTAACACGGTAAGTTGAACAAATTTAGCCAAGTGACTGGTAATGTAAAGTCACGCGAAATCGCTTACTCCAGGGAGCTGAGATTAGGTTTGCAAATTGTAGGCTACTGTGTAGCTAGCTATCCTGCACACATGGCAAGCTAAGATAGCTGCACAGTGCGGTCGATCGGCAGACAACAGTTAATAAGTTAATATGAAATTAATAAGTGCTGTAGTCATGCCTACTATGTGTTTTACATCATTGCCTGTTATCATCGCCACTGTAACAACATTCAAGAGGGACGTGTTTAAAAATGCAGATAGGTAGGTAATAATTCATTGCACAAATGCCCTCAGTTATATTTTTATATTGCACAGATTCAATTTCGGGATAATATGCGATCGAAACAGTAGCAATTTCAAGACAATAGTTCAATAGTTGTGCAGGCAAATAAGTGAAAGTAAAACGCAGGACTCTGGAATCAGTGATTATGTTAGTATACTTTTGCATTACTAAATCAGATGAAAAGTTTAGATTTTATAGATGTATGCTTAGTAGACTGTCTGTTTTTAGAGATTTTATCCACTTTTTTAATGCTGTGTAGTCGATTATTGACAGATTTGTGGTTGAAAAACCCTACAACTTCTAACCCATAAATAAGTTGCATTTAACACTGATTTTTAACCTTATTCTAACATGCATTTTCCTGGTCTTTAGATACCCAAGCGCTTTTGTTACATGGAGTCTTCAAGCTTCACATCCAGGTAAGAAACACTTCAAAATAGATACACGGCTATAACTCATCACACGGCTAAAGAATACAGTGCAGTATGAACTAAGTCAACAACAGTATCTTTTTCGTGCTGCGCCACAATCAGAAAAATTATGAGAAAAATTCTGGAATGTTTTCATTAAAAAGCTTAATTTCTTTTTGACTTAAGATAGAAGGACATGGACATCTTGGATGACATGGGGGTGAGTAAAATTATCAGGAATTTTTTATTTGAAAGTAGACTATTCCTTTATTAAGGGGATGACCAATCAGGTACATGCAAATACAATTGCATTGTTTTATTGTAATGGATCATTTGAACCAATGGCATTGTCATGATAGACTTCACTCTGGTCTAATGCTCTAGTCACAGTATCCATCTAGTATCCACCACTTTTACCAACAAAAATTAAATTTTGACTTTGTGTCTTATCTGTCTTCTACCTGTCTGCTATATGCATGTAATTTACAGTTTGTCTGACCAAAATCTTTATCTTTTTTTTGTCTCCACCAATAGAGTCGTGATGAAACCGAGGTGCATATTGAGCTTGGCAGTTTTAGCCCACTGAAAATGTACATGTGCCATCAACCCGATACAATTTGGATGATCATAGAAGGACAGCCCGTGGTCAGAGGTGTGCCAAACCTGTCGAAAGCATGCTGCCTCCTGTTTGGACTTACCTATGCCCTTGACCTTAAGTATCCCTAAAAACTGATGTATACATTTGAGATATATCAGTGGCTCTTTGTGGGACTGATACTTAATGTGGACTTTGGACTGTGTTCTGTTTTCTCATTACCTCATGAGGTATATAATCAACACCGTTGTGTACAATGTGATGTTATGGCTTAAATTTACCTTTATCTAAACATTGCAGATTGGGCAGTTTGGATATTTTACTTTACTCTTCAGAACAGGTGAAAATACACATATACAGTGTTTGTTTTATATTATTGTGTACATGTGCAGCCACATTTATTGGCTGTTTTGTAGTCACTGTTAAAAGTGACACTGGTTGACATTAAATAAATATTATTGTCTTCAGTCTATCTTCCCATCTTTTTTTTCTTCAATTGAATGTGTAATTGTTATTAACAAAGTCTGATTATGCAAAGTTAATCACTGTAGTGCTTAGAATATAGACATTTAGATTTATTTTCTGAGATTATAGCTAGGGCTCAATTAAAATGTTTATTCACGTGTGATTAGGTTAATTTTACTAAGAAAATACATTTCATAAAACCTAATTAAAATGAGTACAGGTTACTTGTAACAACCCACAAATAAGTTACATGTACTAAGAAAAGCAGGTTTATCTAACTGATTAATACTAGTATTATTAGTTAACTCAACTTGATTTTGTTGCGTTTGTATTATGTAATGTTACAGTGTTTATTATACTTAAAAAATGCTGCAAGTTGACTCAACTTAAAACATCCAATGCAGCCACTTGCCTCACTTTTTATGAGTTATATATAGGTAGTACTTTTTACAGTGTATTAAAAAGAAGACCACTAATTTCCATGAATCAATTGATCCCGACCACCTGGCAGTATGTCTATGGATCCGATCCACACACACAATGTGCTATAATTATAGCTGTGATATAATAATATTTGTGGTATTTTTGCTAGAATAATGTGTATGGGGGTTCTGAGTTGTCAAAACGTCTCTCAAAATGCGTTTTTACGGATGCGAAAACGCAGAAAATCGAACCTGTTCCGAATTATTTTTTTGATGGACGAAAGTTTCGGAGGCAGTGTGCAAGCGTGATTGACATAACGTGAGGTCGAATTTATTTTTTGACATGCGTAAATTTCACATACGAATTACGGACTCAGTGTGCAAAGGCCTTAAGAGTTGACATTTATCCCAACTGCAACCTCTTCACTGTCTGACTCCATTACGAAAAAACGATGTTTACCGGCCATTGCGTCACTTCCGATCAGAGTGTTTTTCACAACGAAAGTCATTTTACTCATAATTTCTTTTAAAAAACTGTTTTAATGCACATTTATGATCAATTTCTTCACGCAAGTCGAGTTCCTACACTATTTATCTACAAGTTCATTCACAGGGATCTTCAACTTGAAAGATGGGCTTTAAACTCCGAGGACCCTGTACAGGGTCGGAAATGACATTGTCATGTATTTACTTTCCATTTTTAATGTCTGTGGAGGAGCTATGATGTCATATGTGGTACCATATGAAAGCTTAGAGTCTATACTTTCTGGAGATATGCATCACTTTGGCATTTGTTTTACACAAAGTAATGCATTTACACTAAATTACTCTGATGTCATTTCCGCCTGGATTTGGCCTACCCAAATTGAAAAGCCTCCTATACACACATACCAGTGGTCTAGGTTCAAAATGTTGGTGTCATTTTACAGGAAACCC
Source organism: Pseudorasbora parva (assembly GCF_024679245.1). Classification (NCBI taxonomy): domain Eukaryota; kingdom Metazoa; phylum Chordata; class Actinopteri; order Cypriniformes; family Gobionidae; genus Pseudorasbora; species Pseudorasbora parva. The sequence goes on along the minus strand of NC_090175.1, from coordinate 17,750,683 downwards.
TTTAAAGTTACATAAAACACTGCTGAAAGTGATAACAGCCCAAACTGTCTGCAGGTTCCTAGAGCACACAGGGCCTGAGTTACACACTTTCAAAAATGAATTTATGAAAAAAAAAAAAAAAAGTGCCTACTTTTTTGGGGGGTTATGTAGTGTAGTAAATATGAAACTGAATACGCCACCTCCTTATTTAAGGCAGGAGGAGCCTTCCAAAAGTAATGGGATTGTAAACAACAAATGTAGTTTGTCAATAATCACAATTTTATTAGTACAACACAGCCATATCAAAAGGTTAAAAACCAATTAAAAATGCGTCAGCAATAGGATTCATAGAATCGGGAAATGGCGCTCCTCGAGAATGCAAGAAGGGTCGGGCCTGCTCTATTACACCGCCTACCACCTGAAAGAGACGGGGGAAGAAAACAAAAGAAACCCACAGCATACAGTCCCTGACAAAAGTCTTGTCGCTTGTGTACAAATTGACCTAAAGTGCCGCTGAAATATATTTCTAATCAAGATTTTTTTTACAAGAAATGGCTCATTTTAATCCCACCAGATTTTGTGATAATGTTTCAGTGAAAAACTAAACTTTCAAAAAGTATTCTAATATTCATAGCTTGGTAAAGCCCATTGAGTCAATTTTTGCAAAGACATAAGTGTTGTCACCTTGTCATATGAGCTTCCCCTGTGACTAATATTGGATCAATTAGGTCTCAAGTGTGTATAAAAAGAACCCCAGTACGCTAGACCTTCACATCCACTGCAACTAGACCTCTGCAAACATGCCTAAGATTCACCCTGAGACTAAAGTTGAGATTATCGAGAGGCTAAAGACCAGATCCACTGCTGATGTGGCAGACACGTTCAATGTGTCTCAGCGTCAAGTACAGAGGATAAAAAAAAAGATTTGAAGAGACTGGAGACGTTTTTGACAAGCCCAGGTCAGGCAGACCCCGCAAGACAACTGCTCGAGAGGACCGTTTGTTGGCTCGAAAATCCAAGGCCAGCCCATTTTCCACTGCAGCAGAGCTCCACGAGACCTGGTCACCTGAAGTCAACCAGAACAGTTTGTCGGATTCTGTCTCGAAATGGCCTCCATGGTCGAATCAGTGCCTGGAAGCCAGCACTAAACAAAAGACAATTGAAAAACCGTGTGGCATTTGCCAAGGCCCACAGCCTGCTAAAAGGATGGACGCAGGAAAAGTGGCAGAAGGTGGATTTTTTAGATGAATCTTCTGTTGAATTACACCACAGTCGCCGCAAATATTGCAGGAGACCTACTGAAGCCAGAATGGATCCGAGATTCACCCAGAAAACAGTGAAGTTTGGTGGCGGAAAAATGATGGTCTGGTGGTTACATCCAGTATGGGGTTGTGCGAGAGATCTGCAGGGTGGAAGGCAACATCAATAGTCTAAAATACCAAGAAATCTTAGCTACCTCTTATTCCCAACCATAAAAGAGGCGAAATTCTGCAGCAGGACGGTGCTCCATCGCATACTTCCATCTCCACATCAAAGTTCCTCAAGGCGAAGAAGATCAAGATGCTCCAGGATTGGCCAGCCCAGTCACCAGACATGAACATCATTGAGCATATGTGAGGTAGGATGAAAGAGGACGCATGGAAGACGAAACCAAAGAATATTGATGAACTCTGGGAGGCATGCAAGACTGCTTTCTTAGCTATTCCTGATGACTTCATCAATAAATTGTATGAATCCTTGCCAAACCGCATGGATGCAGTCCTTCAAGCTCATGGAAATCATACGAGATATTAAATTTGGATCTCACAGCACCACAACTTAATTTGCTGACATATTTTTGTATTTGCAGTAAATTTGTTCCATTTCTGTATAGGCGACAAAACTTTTGTCTTGCCAAAATTTGACCTTTCTGTCTTGATTAAATGATAAATATTTTTTCTATGAAAATTATTTATTTCAGTGCATTTAACATAATTTGGGAGGGTTTTAGCTTTTCATATGAGCTATTTCTAACACCAATGAATGAATTAAAAGTCAGGTTAATATCAAGTATTTCTAGAAAATAGATAAGCGACAAGACTTTTGTCAGGGACTGTATACTTAAATAATCAGTTTGTTTAGTTACTAGAGTGTTAATATTGTGTTACTCATTTGTTCCTGTGTAGTTTTTATTGCACTCTGTCATACAAAAGCCATGCAATTCGCTCCTTTATGGAAAGTTATGATATGGTTTAAGATATTGACAGTACATGTAGATTAATTGCATGTGTTTTCTGTTTCAGTCAGCTGTATGGACAGTTGAGTCTCTGACAGAGGCTTGCTCATCTCCTGAATCAGCCAAAGGTTTCTACCAAGCCATTAAAAAAGTCTGCACTAGTAATGAACAGGTTGATAAATACCACATAAGGGATGCAGAATACCACTTTGATGACGAGAGTTTTTTAAAGGGCTGGAACCTCATCAAAAAAAGTGTCAAAGCTGCTAAAGATGCTGCGAATGAGAAGAACTATGACACAGCAAGAGAGTGGTTGGGTGAGGCTCTGCATCCTCTACAGGTGTGTTGTTAGAAAGAACATTGTATAACTTTTGTGGACAGGACATCAATACATTCTTCTTACATTCTGTTGCAATAATCTGATTCATTGTTGTTATTATTAAAATATAAAAAATATCATATGTCTATTAAAATTTCAATGCAGGTGTAACCCAGGATTGTGAAATAATGGGGTGAAGAAGGGTCAAATCGAAATGTGAAAGTATAAGTATGAAAATATGATATTTGATGTATTTAAAGTTGAAATTATATACCAGGGGCATGCAGTCCATAAAAGGTCAACTCTGCATACCTCGAGTTTGATACTGGGAAATTAATAATAACATTAGCCACCTATAAATTCCCATTTTCATTTTAAATTTAACATATATCTTACATAATGAAATGTTGTTATCTGAACCCAAGCTTAAATGGAACACTTCACCATAGCACATAAAATCACCCACATTCCAACAAGCCAATGAGAACACAGAACAGTAACGGCGCTTCAATCGATCCGCTCTCCCAAATTCCTCTGTAACTGAGATTTGTAGAAAGTTGTTTGAAAGAAATGGTTGTTAAGTAGATAAGTGATTTATCTAATTTTTCAAGAGCAGAGTTGATAGAGAAGGATATTTTATATATATATATATCCTTCTCTATCAACTCTGCTCTTGAAAGGTTAAAATCAAGTAATTTATGTGTACAGTGTACAGTCAAAGTTATAATATCTTGGACAGAATAAACCAGTATGTGAGCAAACTCTTAAGTCTTTTTCCATAAGCAACAACTTTATAGAGAGAGCGAGAGAAAGAGAGAATGTTTTGTTGATAGATTAAACATTGGGCGTATCTGGTCGACTAAGAATAACTTCAGTGCCGTTCTTTGTTCTTTTCTCAGAGAAAAGCTTAACTCCAAGTCTTCCAGAGTCATAGCTGATTCGAAAGATCGCCGTTCGCCAGTTTCTGTGTTTACTAGAAGCACACAAGCGCAACTCTGCCGTCATTATGGCCCCGCCCACCGACTCTATACACGATGTGATTGGCCCGGCAAGAGTGGCGAATACAGCTCAGAAGGGTATTGAGAGTTGCTAGACGACACTCACGGCAGATTAGATTTGCTGCCGCTAGGGTGCGTCTAGATTTCTAGGCTAGTGTCCTACAGGTTTGGGACAACCAATGAGGGTGAACAAAAATAGCAGAATCCTGATTTTGGTTCTTTATTCTTTTAAACACAGTAATATGAAAATGTACAATATTCAGATCAAATTATACCATTCGTCAGGAGAAAACAGTAGCTTTGCATGGCTGTGCTAAACGTTTGTAACCTCTTACTATGTGCTAGTAAAAAAAACACCCAAGCCTGTGGCATACAGTCAGAACATTTTTGTGTACACACTGCACAGCATGCAGAAACCAATCAGCTTATAGCTAGGACCCAACAATGAAATCCTATATTACCTGTACAGGTGAGGGGACTCGTGACCCATTTATTTTCAGTTTCACAAAGACAGAGAGATGCCAAATTAATATTCCTGGCAAAATTCTTGAATTTTGACCTGTCTTTGTTATTGATAAATGGATTCAAAGAATCGATTCTAACAACCCAGAAGGCTGGAGTTCACTAAAACCAGGAAATTCCATTGACCAAAATACTGGGCATACCCAGTTAAAGAAGTCACTGCTCATCACTATATAGCCTACTATAAATGTGTAATCAAAACCATGTCACTGTCCTCCTTAAAGGATTTCTACAGTCACAGCAACTGGATAGAACTGGGGAACATGTTTCCATACTCAAACCTCATCAGACCTGATCGCCCTATAGATAATATTGCAGGTATAACACACACACGCACGCACGCACACACACACGCACGCACACACACACACACACTTTTTATTTATTATCGTTTATTTTTTTATTCTGGTCCATGTCGGGAATTTAAACTGTGCATAAAAAAGTTTTAAAAACAGTTCTGAAGACAAACAAAGGGACAGCCATCTGAAATGACACTTGTCAATTTGTGTTTAATTTGTATATACTTCTTTATACAAATAATAAGCAAATGTTTGTGTTTTGTATACCTTATTGGGTTTATATATTAAAGAAGGGGACCGACCCACTTGTAGAAGCTGTGATAATGATATATGTAAAGGCAACATCTTGGAAGATATCATACAAGAGAGAAAACTGACATCAGGATACTTTGGATCTTCCAAAAAACCTGGTAATGGATTATTGTTATCACTAATATCCTATACAAAAAAATCAGTGTACACCAATTAATCCATATTGAATATTGCAGGAAAATGTAGCCACGGAGATATATTTGACTTTTCAAGTCGGCTTGAACCTAAAGGTGGAATCAACAAAGATACACGATCATCCAGCCACGGTTACCTTCATGACGACGCTGCACAAGTGGCCATTGCTGCGACCAGACAGCTACTGGAAGACATTAGAGGTTCCTTGGGAGACTCTAACTTTTTGAGGTAGTACTACTATGAGGTTTTTTTCATACCATGCTGTATTTAAATGAAACATTACATCTATTATTTAATCAAATGCCATGATCACTTTATTGGCCCACTGGAGAAGTTCAAGCTTACAGTACAATTGGGGAGGTAATAAGGGGTTCCCATCATATATTTTAAGTTATGAGTACTGATAAATGGTTACAATAAGTATTAATGTTAATGTAAAATGTAAATGGAGTCAGACACGATTTACATGTAAATGCAATGTTTTTATATGAATTCAGGACAATTTCTTTTCTCTTTTTGGGCCACTCTCTCTTAGATTGATGGGATTCTCTCAGAGTTCAGTACTGTGCTTTGTGATCGATACAACAGGCAGCATGGGAGATGACATTAATGAAGTACGACGAGTTACTTCTAGCATCACAGACAGTATGAAAGGCACTGTAGCAGAGTACATTCTGGTGCCATTCAATGACCCTGGTTAGAGACATTTTTTTTTATTACCTGTTTGTTGTAATGTTGTTTCCTTATATCACAGAGAAAATGTATGTACCTCTGAAGAAATGATACACATCTGAACTCAAGATTACATACAACTAGTAATTATGTGTGCTAAGCCTGGAAACATGATTTCATTATCTGAATAACTGACCCTTTTACACTCCCAAAGACTTTGGACCACTAATAAGAACAACGGATCCTGATGAATTTAAAGTACAAATTAATGCCCTTCAACCGCATGATGGAGGAGACACACCAGAGCTTTGCCTCTCGGGACTCCGGGTATGGAAACACCAAAATAAATGGTGCTAAAATTTATTTCAGAAGCATTTGTTTATGCATTTAATTTGAATTATCTTTTATAGCATAGGCCTGGGGGCATTTACACAAAATATCAACTAAATATAGTATATCAACACCTGCTGTATTATTTCTCTTTCTTAAAGAAAACACTATTTCTTTTTTCCAGCTGGCTCTGACTGGCTCACCTCCCCAGACTAAGATATTTGTTTTCACGGATGCTGATGCAAAGGACAAAGAGTTAAAAAGTACTGTGTTGGCATTAATTGAAAGCACAAAGTCTGTGGTATGTATTATAAGTTTTGTTTAAAGGTGTTATGATCTGTTTTTTTCATACTGTTGTCTGAGGTCAACTTATGACTTTCGTGTGGTTTTTACATTCAAAAACATCATAACTAATAAGTAATAGACTATTTTTTACACTGGTTTTGAGGCTTTCTCCTGAACGCTGGGTTTTGATGGGGGCGTAACGCACTGAAGACTTGGAAGTAAACGCCCACGGCTAGGATTGGACAAGATTTGCATATTTAATTAGCTTCTGCTCCCCTGTCAGTTCACGTGAGAGAGGGATTGTTTTCAAAGTGGCAACCGGATTGATCACAGGGTTCGCAAAACGTCTTTATCAAACAAACACAATAATTTATTTCTCATCCACCCGAGATTGATTGGAATATTATATTTTTAGTTCTTGGCCCGCCCGAACAGTGGATATAAGCACGAACCGCACGCAAGCATACGCCCTTCAAATATCAAGTCAAAAGAGTGAACAATGTTATTTCACTATTTAAGATTCACCGGCCTGCCGACGGGTTTACCTTTTGGTAGCCCGTCTGGAAAACGCATAGCCTCGGGACATTTGCGAGTCCTGCCCCATACATCCTAGTCTGATCCCAAATCGCAATGAACCAACAAATAAAGGATTCTCCAGCCTGCAACAGTGTGCTAAGGTATGTTCTGTTAGACACGTACACATAATCAATACAATTATGTAGCAAAACAATACTATGACATATTAAAAAAAGTTTTTAACTCACATAAGTGTGTTGCACCATTCCTGTTGGATCCAATATAGGAGGCACATCATTATGTTTTAATCTCAATGTGTCTGCAAATCCAGTCTCGATGTGTGATTCTGTGGTGAAATGCAAACGTGCAATGTCATAAATATGTGATCTGGAGATTCATTAAAGTTCAACCACTCATTCCTAATATTAGAATCCGAAGGAAGGACTATGTTCTTCCGCAACCAGACACAGCACAATATCTTGCTATCTTCGGCATTTTTATTGCTCGGTAGCGAGATCCATTTAGCTCCACAAGTCAGGGAGCGGGGCTATTTATGCAGGTGTACATATTTATCCGTTGAGGTGCCGTTTCTGCAATCTTTGATGTCAATGGTCGACATATTCTGAGATCGATCGTTTGCTGGCTCTGGTGTCAATAAAAGCTTCTTTTTTTTTTTGACTAACAAGGAAGTTTTCAGCTCCGAAACTTGCAGGATATCAAAGGCTCAAGGGAAAGATAATTTCTCAATTCATGAACCCTTTAATATTATTGTTCTGTCAATAGACAGATATAGACATTTTGCCAATTTAACAAGCTGAATGCCTGCATCAGAATCTCCTGTCCATGATATAATATGGATATTGAGTAAAAAATAGTGCTTCTACTTTTTATAGGTGAACTTCATGCTGACTAATGGTCTCACTGCTCGTCGGAGACGCAGTGAAGATCCGAATCAAGGGCAGAATCAGCATTACTCCACCAGGATCTCCAATTCCTTAAATCAGGTCTACGAGGATTTAGCTGTGGCTTCTGGAGGGCAGGCGATTGAAGTTACCAAAGCAACACTTAATCAAGCCACCAGCATTATAGTGGATGCCTCCACATCTGCTCTAGTAATAAAATCAATATCTCAAACTTTCCCACATTAAAGTAGTTGTATTACAGTATATATATATATATATATATATATATATATATATATATATATATATATATATATATATATATATATATATATATATATATATATATATATAATCTCTGTATTATTAGGTAACTGTTTTCCAAATTGTAAGGAACCCAGGAAAAGCAGAAGCCTTCTCTTTCCTTGTGGACTCCTCAATGAAAAATATGACAATCTATATTACAGGCAGTTCTCTAGTGTTCAACATCACAAGCCCATCAGGTATGCAGACAAAAGCTTGGTATTGCATATAAATTATCATATTTATTATCAATGATCAGCTATCTTTGATGGCATTATTTACCTCCATAGGTGATTCTCAGACCAGTGAAGAATTGAGAGGAAAACTGGGCTTGGTTGAGCATGTGGGCAACTTTTACACAGTGCGCTTGACTATACTTGATCAAGCAGGCCTTTGGAAGATTAACATTAGCTCATTACAGGCCTATACCATCAAAGTCCTTGGTAACCTTTTCTTTCTCCTACATTTGCAACTGTACGAAAGGCGCTAGAGTTAGTTCACCCAAAGATGATTATCATTTACTCACCCTTGTGTCATTCCAAATCTGTATGACTTGTTTTCTTCAGCAGGCTACAAAAGAATGTCAACTCTTTTTCTTTGTGTGCATACAATGAAAGCCAATGGGGGTCGAAAACCAGACCGTACCTGTGGCAATGATATCACCAAAATCATGTTTCTTCTTGCGTGTTTCATTTGACATTTCACAGTGGTAAAAGTGCTTTCCGTTTTATTCAAACCAGATCATTATCACAGTAGAACATTATTACATTGGTTGCTGTATGTATCGTGGCAGTTTGGTAGTGAAATGTCTAAGTATTGATAAAAGGATAATGCTCTATCGCATTTGAAAATAACTTACCAACACTGTCCTAAACCCAAACAATGATAATAATAACAAAAGCAAATGTGTGATAAAAATACATTTGCTCAAGTATTCATTTCCTTTTAGCTTTCTTTTAAAAATTGTTTAAATCTTGTGACTGCTCCATGTCTGAGCCAGTTTTTAGCATTGCAAATGCAATTCTGTATCAGGTGCAAAGAAATAAGCTAAGAGGCAAACTTTTCCAACAAGCTTACATTCGCCTTTAAGGTTCAGATTTACATGAGGGTAAATAAAAAGACAGAATTATTTTTTTTGTATGAACTGTGCTTCCTCTTTAAGCACTATCTACTTGTTGAATTGGCAGGCCAAAGTGACATTGACTTCCTATTCAACTTTGTGGAGCTAAGTGAAGGTGCTCATTCAGGCTACAGTGTATTAAGCGGCAGACCACCAGCAAGTGAGTGATACCCTATATGAACAATAAGCAACTTGTGCAACAACTAGTATTTCAACTCTCTGTATTTCTCTTTCTCCAGACAGTAACATCACACTATTGCTTACCATCATGGGCGCAGGCTCCGTTACCCCCACAGAGGTGTCCCTTGTGGAATCATCAGGATCCCAGACTATTATTGGAAACCTACAAAAGATTGCAGATAGGGATTTCTTAGTCACAATGAACACTGTCCCAACAGGACAATTTATTGTCCGTGTGATAGGGGAGATTAGTTCTTCTTCACGTTCATCAAATAGTCTCTTTCAAAGGCAATCTGTCACTCAAAATAGAGCTTCCAGTGTGGTTATTACTGTAAGTTCAGTCTTTTTAAATAAACATTATTAACTGCATGTATTTTTTTTCATATTCACTAATCATTCTCAAATTATACACTTAGGCTCAAACCAATGAGATATGGGGGCCCGGGAAGTCACTGATCATTCCTTTCACAGTGGTGTACAACGGCTCTGTCACACTCTTCAACATTAATGCCAGGAATGACCGTGGGTTTGCCACAGTATTTCCTAGCACCATGTCCGTTGGAGGTGGGAGTAGTGGAAATAGTACAGTAAATCTCACCGCACCATCAGACACTCCTTCAGGCACGGAAGTGACTCTCACCATTGAGGCCGAGACATCGGGGAAAAGTGATTTCAACTATGCTGTGCTGAAGCTTATAGTTGTTTCACCGGTAACTATTTTACTTTATTTTATTTGGCTCAAATTTATATTTAAATTAAATTAATGAAAAAAAGGAAGTAAAAACATAAAAATAATAAGACAATAAATCCAAGATTTAAATGTGATATCCATGAAATTTTGGGGTAAACATGTTTTTTTTTTCTTTCTAAAACAATTAGACATATTAAATTGATCAAACGTGGCCATAAAGACAAATCACGTTACAAAGATTTATATTTGAAATAAATGCTGTTCTTTTGAACTTTCAATTTAACCAAATAAATAAAATTCCCCAAAAAATTACTCAGCAGCACAACTGTGATCATTATTGATAACAAATGCTGTTTCAATACCAAATGTAACGCTAAAGAGTGCATGCCATTCAGAGAAATATAATATATAAAAATATAAAACATTTTGTAATATCTCAATTGTCATATGTACAGTATATCTGACCAATTAAAAGCATCATTGATGAGCATGAAAGACTTCAAAATCATTAAAAAAGTCTTATCGTAAACTTTGAATGGTTACACATAATCAACATACTTGGTTACTTTTTATTATATATATACACACACACACACACACACAGGTCCTTCTCAAAATATTTGCATATTGTGATAAAGTTCATTATTTTCCATAATGTAATGATAAAAATTAAACTTTCATATATTTTAGATTCATTGACACAAACTGGAATATGTCAGGTCTTATATTGTTTTAATACTGATTATTTTGGCATACAGCTCATGAAAACCCAAAATTCCTATCTCACAAAATTAGCATATTTCATCCGACCAATAAAAGAAAAGTGTTTTTAATACAAAAAAGTCAACCTTCAAATAATTATGTTCAGTTATGCACTCAATACTTGGTCGGGAATCCTTTTGCATCCTTATCCAGAGTGTTGGGTCTTGCGTCTCTAAACTTTGTCTTCACAGTATCCCACAGATTCTCTATGGGGTTCAGGTCAGGAGAGTTGGCAGGCCAATTGAGCACAGTAATACCATGGTCAGTAAACCATTTACCAGTGGTTTTGGCACTGTGAGCAGGTGCCAAGTCGTGCTGAAAAACTAAATCTTCATCTCCATAAAGCTTTTCAGCAGATGGAAGCATGAAGTGTTTCAAAATCTCCTGATAGCTAGCTGCATTGACCTTGCCCTTGATAAAACACAGTGGACCAACACCAGCAGCTGACATGGCACCCCAGACCATCACTGACTGTGGGTACTTGACACTGGACTTCAGGCATTTTGGCATTTCCTTCTCCCCAGTCTTCCTCCAGACTCTGGCACCTTGATTTCCGAATGACATGCAAAATTTGCTTTCATCTGAAAAAAGTACTTTGGACCACTGAGCAACAGTCCAGTGCTGCTTCTCTGTAGCCCAAAGTGTCTTGACCTGGGGAATGCGGCACCTGTAGCCCATTTCCTGCACACGCCTGTGCACGGTGTATCTGGATGTTTCTACTCCAGACTCAGTCCACTGCTTCCGCAGGTTCCCCAAGGTCTGGAATCGGTCCTTCTCCACAATCTTCCTCAGGGTCCGGTCACCTCTTCTCGTTGTGCAGCGTTTTTTGCCACACTTTTTCCTTCCCACAGACTTCACTGAGGTGCCTTGATACAGCACTCTGGGAACAGCCTATTCGTTCAGAAATTTCTTTCTGTGTCTTACCCTCTCACTTGAGGGTGTCAATGATGGTCTTTCTGGACAGCAGTCAGGTCGGCAGTTTTAACCATGATTGTGGTTTTGAGTAATGAACCAGGCTGGGAGTTTTTAATAGCCTCAGGAATCTTTTGCAGGTGTTCAGAGTTAGTTAGTTGATTCAGATGATTACGTTAATAGCTCGTTTAGAGAACCTTTTCATGATATGCTAATTTTGAGACAGGAATTTTGGGTTTTCATGAGCTGTACGCCAAAATCTTCAGTATTAAAACAATAAAAGACCTGAAATATTTCAGTTGGTGTGCAATGAATCTAAAAATATATGAAAGTTTAATTTTTATCATTACATTATGGAAAATAATGAACGTTATCACAATATGCTAATTTTTTGAGAAGGACCTGTGTGTGTGTGTGTGTGTGTGTGTGTGTGTATATTAGGGCTGTGCAATATATTGGAATTATCGAAATATCGCAAATGTACATATCGCAATATGCACATCGCAATGTCAATGTCTGAATGATTTTAATAGGCTACGTCAACATTGTGAAAAGTGTCAGTTTTAGGTCGATACATTGCAGAGAATAGACTGGACACACGACTGTTACTAATGGGACTTGCTTGATGTTAAAAAGAGTTATTAAATGCAATAATTTGCGGGAAAAATTACTTGCAGTTTTTTTTTTCACACACACACACACAGACAGAAAAGTGAACGACACTGCTGGTAACTTTAAGAAGTTGTAGCGATGCTTTTTTTCCCCCAGAAAGAATGTGAGAAACAAATGGTTTCATTCTCAGTTTAATTTTTATTTTATTTTATATAATTTAAATAGATTTTATACACTTATTGCAATATCGTATCGCATATTGAATATCGCATTATTTAACAAAATATTGCATATCGCATTTTTCTTCAATATCGCACAGCCCTAATTATATATTAATATATATATATATATATATATATATATATATATATATATATATATATATATATATATATATATATATATATATATATATATATATATATATATATGTGTGTTAAATTCATTGAATAACATAGTATCTGAAATTATTTCCCCCAAAGATTACAGATGTTACCTCTCCAGTCTGTGAGATCACCAGCGTAAATGCTAACTGCTCAAGCAACTGTAGCCTGTCCTCATGGGAGCTCTCAGCCAACCTTACTGATGGAAATGGAACTGGTATTGTGTCTGTGACTCTGCGTCAGGGCCTTGGGACCCTCAACACAAGCACCATAGTCAGGGACGGAGGTGTGAACGTCACTCTTGCATTCTACAGTGCTTCTTGTTGCTCTAAAGTAATGGAACTGGTTGCTGTAGACAGAGCTGGTAATGTTGGGATATGCTCAAGATCAATAACATCTTCTGTTAGCACCACTTCCAGCACACCAAACACCTCAACAATCAGCATGGCGACAACAGCAATGACAACGGCAGTGACAACAGCAGTGACAACAGCTAGAGGAACTTTCTCTCCCTCTATAAATGCCACAGACAACAGTTCTGGGCACTCTTTCTATTCACCAATCAATATTTGGGTTAGTGTGGGAGCCATTTTGCTATTCTATGTGTTGCACATCTAATCTTTTTATACTTAGCTTTGGCTTTATACTAACATTCCAGCCAACCCATTTGCATTGTCTGTCGCTGTTTTTTCTTTGATCACCAGTCAAACATTTTAGAAACGATTAACACTGTGTGGTTTTACTTTTCCTATTGCAGATGATTTATGCACTGACTAAATACATTATGTACAGTTGTATGTATAACCCATATAATTGTATTTATAGATATGACTTTAACAGGTTAACTGATTTGATAATGGTATTAGTACTGGCATTTCATATTAGATCATAGTCTGGACAATGGAGTGATACAAACTTGAAAGATGATTTTTTTTTTTTTTAAATGGTTGTTTTATAATCATCTTTATAAAATCAAAACAGGCCATTTTAGATTTATATATGCATCTGTTTTTCTGTTTATAAACCTTACCATGTATGGCAATTATAGTAAATAAACAATGTCTAATGTGCATTTTTGGTTTGGTGAAAAAAAATACAAACTTCAATGTAACTACTAATGCTAAATAATACTATTACAAATGGAGATAACTTTTAATTAAATCATTAAAACCACACTGACATTTGGGTTGAACATATACTAGAACTTACACTACAACAACCAGCCTTAACCAATCACAGCATCTGTAATATTTTGGAATTCAAAAGACCATTATTTACCATAAACAGACAACTTTAAAATAAGAAATGATACGGCAGTTAATTCAGACTAAGTTACCTGCACTAGAATAGATTTAAGAACGACGTGCAACGATCAGAGATCCATTGCTTGAAGGTGTATAAATTTATTACCACTAAAGTTGCTGATACTGCATAACAGCTTAAACTGTATACAAAAACTTTCACATTTCTTACAATTAATGTTGAGATAATATTTCAAAACAGTTTTTAAAGGGTAATCTACTTCACACAGCATCACTTGATATATGGCTACATGACATCAACATCTGATAACCCAGCTTACTTAAGAAATTGGAGGCATTTATCCATGGAACAGGATATTCAATAAAAAATTAAATGTAGAGACTTGATTTTATCCTTCAGAAATTGTTTGGATTATCAAAAGTGTCAGTATAAGAATGTAGCCAGGCCGTGTTGTAAATAGCAAAAAGGAAATTATTTCAGAACGTCTCCAAAATCGCTTGCTCTCGAGTAAGTCATTATTAGGGGACAAGCACCGAAGGTGCGGAGCCCCTCTTGAAAGATTTCTTCTTATTATTATTATTCCGCCATTGAAGCCTATGGCAGCCCATAGAACCATTTGTGGGAAAGTTATGAAATTTGCTACACTGATAGAGGTCAGTAGTACCAATAGTAACCACACCAAATTTGGAGTCTCTAAATCCTTCCCTCTAGCACCACCAACTATCCAAAATAACTTTTGAACCACAAGGTCTAGAAACAAAATTCCATTTCCCGTAGATTCTTTGGCTACAAGTCAATTCAATTGCACCCTACGCAATTTGCTGTCATGTAAATTTTCCCGCCATTTTTAATTAACCGAAAACCAACTTTTTTGAACTCCTCCTAGGCCGTTGGTACGATTTACACGAAAATTGAACCAGATCATCTTATGACCACGCAGACAAAAAGTTATGGAATTCAAGTTGATTCATCAAATTATTTTTAATAAACGAAATTTAATAAACAAATGTTACGTGGCGGTTGCAAAAACACACTAACGGCTATTGAACGCTTTATCATATTCAAACCAAACTTGGTACATGCATCACAAGCATGACCTGAGGTAACATGCGTTTCGCCACAACGCCACCTACTAGTGCAGAGATACAAAACATTTTTATTTTGACTTATAACTTCTGAACCGTTTGTCCAAAAAACATAAAATTGGTCTCGTTAGATTCGGCATGAGTCGACTGCGATCCAATTTTTCCACGTCTGCCTTTTTGAATTATGGGCTAAAATGATGTATTTTATGAATGCATGAACGGATTGTTACAAAACTTGGTATGGGTTATCACCACGATGCAATGAGGTAGCCTAAGAATGTTTTTGAAACAGCGCCACCTAGTGGAGATCACCTAGTGGAAAATTCACACACACATCTATGGACTCACTTCGAGGATACACAAAAAAATGGGTATGATTGTGCCTTTTGGTGGCGCTATAATTAAACAAAATATGAAATTGACTCTATACAACTACGTATTAACGTGGGGTTCCAAAATTGGTTTTGCTTAAAACTGTCTCCAAATGTCTTTACTTTTGCAGTTGGTCTGCTGCTAGCTTCCTTGTTTGCCTATTCATACAAGTAATTCATGACTGCGCAAAAAATCATTTAAAAAATGATGAATGTAATCCAGACGTACTACATTTGCCATGTTGTCATTGTCACGTGACCTACCAGCATCAGTTCCGTCGCTTCACTACCATTCACAAATCCTTTCCAGTAGCCTCATGGGACAGTTAAGTGTCCATAATACGATTCACTGGAAGTAGGTGGTCATCTGGCTACATTTGAATACAGACATACTTTTTTTGTTCCACCTACTACATAGTAGGGAAGTATGCCATCTCAGATACAGCAAACAAAAATGTATCTATTAGTATAGAGGTTGTTAGAATATTGGCACATTTTATGAGCTCTTTGAGAGTTCTCAGCTGGTAAAAATAAAAACATATGTACACCCATAAAATGATCACTTTTAATCCAGCACACAGTATTGTTTTGAACGTTCGCCAAGCAAGCTCCTTCGGGAAATATATGTCATAAAAGCAGACCAATCAGGTTATAACCGTATCCCTATGCCTTTGGTTCGTAACCAAGTTCGCTGTTAAAAATGCCAGTGTGAACGCTAAGCAGACCAGGACTATATGTTTTGTTTTTGGATCCGGTCCAAACGAACTGAACTACAAGTGTGAACGCACCCTTAGTTGACATGTAGTTGTGACTTATAGTCGTTACTTACGGTCAACAGAATGTGTTACCATCAAAATATTTACCAATAAATACCATTTTCTGCTCTTTGTTATTCTTCTTGTTATTTCCTTATAGCGGCTAATGAGTTTGAAGCCTCACAGAGAAAATAGTTTACTTCCGCATTGAAAAATAAGGTGGAAGACTTGTCTACATTGGTCCACTAGACACACAGTCTCTCTGTTGGTGTTTCACCAGAATGTACTTGTGTGCAAACATCCGCCCACATCGATCGCAACTGAAAGGCTTCTCACGTGTGTGGATCTTCATATGCGTTTTAAGGTTTGAAGACTGGTTGAACATTTTTCCACAAAGGTTACAACCATAAGGCTTTTCACCAGTGTGAACCGTCACATGCTTTTTAAGGTTACTTTGATCTGAGAACTGCTTGCCACAGTGCAGGCATCTGAATGGTTTTTCTCCTCTATGGATGCTGTGGTGTCTTTTGAGACTAGACGCCTGACTGAATCTTTTACCGCAGAGTGTACAGCTGTGGAGCCTCTCCCTGGTATGAATTTTTTGATGCAAGAGGAGAGTGCTGGGTTGAGAGAATGCTTTTCCACAATGTTTGCACATGAACTTGTCTTTTCTTTGCATCTGAGGAGAATATGACTGTTTGAAAGAAAAGCTGGGGTTGAAAGGGGACCTCTCAGATTGAGATATGTTTCCGTCATTGCTGTGTGTTAAATGGCCTTCCGTATTAGACACGGACAAGCCTTCGGAGTCTATCGGAGTTACGTAGGAACACAAAGGATCTGTGCTCCCACTGTACATCAAGTACTGATTCACAGAAGGCCCTCCATTGCATTCAGATTCAGAGTAGGATGGATGGCTTGTGGTTGTGTCAAATCGTCTGGAAACCCATGAGGCATAGGAAGGGACAGGCTGTGGGTTCGTCTCTGCTTCTCCATCATAATGTTTCCTCATTGAGGGTTCGCCTATTGTGAAATACAACATGATTAAATGGAAATTACACAATAAAAGTTACAGAAAAGTTAAATTAAGTAATTATGTCTCTTAAAATGTTAGTTCACCCAAAAATTAAAATTATGTCATCAATTACTCACCCCCATGTCATTCCAAACCCGTTAGACCTTCATCTTCAGAACACAAATTGACATTTTTTATGAAATCCAATAGCTCTCTGACCCCTCCATAGGCAGGAATTTTACTTTCAAGGCCCAGAAAGGTAGGAAAAACATAATCAAAATAGTCTATGTGACTCAAGTGGTTCAGCCTTAATTTTATGAAGCGACGAGAAAGCGTTTTGTGCGTAAAAAACAAACAATTCAACAATTTGTTCTAGCTTGTCTCAGACTCTTACGATGTTGACATAATGCAAACAGCTTTTGAACAGCATCGGCCAAAGGTAAGCTGGGTAATCTTTCGTACCTTGCGCAATACATCTGAGATTATTTGACAGATCCAAGATCTTCAAATCCTGATAAATGATCTCTGGCTAATTTGGTTCTTCAAACGAATTTGCAGATTGGACTAAAATATCTGGATTAATTTATCTAAGATCGTGATGTGATCCCAGAAGAGGGCAGATGCATCGATACTCGAAACCAAGATCAGCAAGGCAGCGATTGGCTGGCGTCAAGACAACGTAATGACATCATATTATTAAAAGAGCCAACTGGCAAAAATCTTGACAAAGAAAAAAAAAAACTATTTTCTGGACGTTTATAAGGAAACGACGCAACCAGCAAAAAAGTAAAATTAAATGTGCACTTTTTTGATGAACATGATTCCCAATTATTTATATTCAGGATTTTATAGTATTTGTACACCCTTTACATTTTTCTTTCAATGTTGTAATTAAAATTTTAATTCAATTTGAAGCAGATTTGTTGAGTGAGTATTAATTAAAGTTTCTTAACAGTCAAGATCAAATTATCTGCATCTCTTGCGCTGCATCCAGCCATCCCATAATATTCGTCATCTTTCAAATTAATGCACAACCACTGAACATAGATCAGTGTGCACGACGCAGATTAACTGCACAATGTGTGTAAACCTCCAATACAACTATAAAGTAATTATTCCATCACAAATAAATCTCTCCATCAAGTGATTGTGTATATAGTATTATACACACCTTTTACACATCATAATATTTTCAAATAAACATATATTATTATTGCTCCTGGTTAAGTAAGGAACTCTTATAATAAAGTAGCAGTTGCTGGGACAGACTTTAAGTATCACCTCAAGATGCTATCTAATCCTGTTTACATTAAAGCTGTAGTTTTCCTCTTTGTCGCCATCTCTGTTCGAAAACTGCTATTGCATTTATTTGCGGAACAATCAAATCTACGCGAGTAGTGCCCCGGTCGGCACAGCGCGGAGGAATCAAATGTACAGCTGTCAGGAGAAGCGCTGTCAGTCACCCGGTGTGGATTTTCGTCGGTTCATAACAAGGTTGAACCACTGGAATATTTTAATGATGTTTTCACTACCTTTCTGGGCCTTGAAAGTGGCAATTACATTGCTGTCTATTGCGGGGTAAGACCGCTCTCGGATTTCAGCAAAAATATCTTAATTTGTGTTCTGAAGATGAACGGAGGTCTTACGGTTTGGAGTGACAGGAGGGTGAGTCATTTATGACAGAATTTTCCTTTTTGGGTGAATTAACCCTTTAAATATAGGTTCACAGCAAGAGTGTTCATTTGTAAAAGATGCTTCACATCAGGTGATCTCTGAAATAAGCCACTGAATAAATAAAACTATTTTCTAATTACCATAGAGTAAAAGTGTACATTTACCTCCATCAAACATTTCAGGGTTTTCATCCTCCAGAAGATCAGGTTGCATTCCATTGGACTGCCAGAGGAACAAATCATCGTCAGCAAATTGCCATTTTGAATTTAAAAAGCAATTTTAGGCAAAAAAATAAGTTGTTTGCATTTGTGACATACTATCTCTATACTGTGAAATCTGAAACTTGATTTGTTGGTAACACTTTACAATAATTAGCTAGTGTTAGTTAATACACTACAACTTAAGAATGATTCATAAGCCATTGGCTCCTTGTCAATTTTCATTTATACTTCTGCGTTGTTGTCCGTATCGGCGTGCAGTTACACAAGCAGAGGCAGCATTTGTACCCATGAGTGGCAGACCAATCACAGCGCTTGTGGTCTGAGTAGAATTGATGAGGTTTTAAATTTTTGGAGAGGTACGCACCAGGTTAAGCCGTAGGCTACACATGCCACATAGCCTATGACATAGCTACAGCGTACACACGATGCAGTAGTTTAAATTGGGTTTAACTAACAAACTAAATAGGAGCAATACATTTGTAACAGCATTTGTTTGATCTTTGTTAACAGTAGTTAATCAAATACAACTGCATTGTTAGTTCATGCTAGTTCATCATTGTTAAGTCTGATGTAATGTGCCACTTTTCCCGGGTGCAAACGCTAACCTTTATCTACTCGGAGACTGTAGACTGGCTTAAATGTGTGCTATAAATAAATGGTGCGCTTATAAATGACTGTTAAAATTCTCAGCTGAAATGCAATGGGGGGGGGGTCACAGCTGTAGAAAATCAGTTGTTGCGTCATGAGCCTGATTTTTAAACAAGGGCAGGCATTAACAGGTACTAACCTCTTGATGGCAGTGCTGGACTGTGTCCTGGTCTATGAAGTTCTCTCTATGAACAGCTACAAAGCTTCCTGCACTTCTGTACTGCGTGTCATCTTACCAGCAAAACAAAAATGAATAATAATAATAATTAAGGGTAAACCAACATGACTTCTCATTTTAAATCTCAATATCCATTCAAAAGTTTGTCATATTTTAGTTTATCTTATTTTCTTGAAAAACAAAAATACAATAAACAATAGATAAAATAACACTATTAATAGTAACATTTCTTTGCATCATTTACATTTTATTAACCAATTCCACTATACATGAGTGTAATAACTCATTGGGTTATACACTTTATCCCTTAAGTTACAAATAACAGACACCCACGGTACTCACGATTTCCGCCAGTCTTTGTTTCTCCGTCTGGCTGGTCACACCTCGTGTTGTCAGGTCTCTCCTCTTTAATAATGAGAACATCTGGCTCATTATCCTCTACAGTCTGATAAAAAGCACAATGCCATCATGATTCCAGATATATTATTAGTGGTCAACTGAGCTCACTGATGGAGGCATGCAGTTTCCTACCTCTTGGTGGGAGTGCTGGACTGCATTCTGATCAATGTTGCTTTCGCCAAGGACTGTTACAAAGACTTCTGCACTCTGATACTGGGCATCATCTGCAATGGAGATACATTTTACATTTGCAAAAAACTGTTCACTAACAAAAATGATTTACTGTGTCTTATTGAAAACATTACATTTCGACAATTAAGTGCTTGCCAAAAACAAGTTACTTCCTTTTTGTTTCTTTTAACAGAAAAAAAAAAAAAACATCTTTATAGTATTGTTTGTCAACTATGTTACTTGTCATTTCGGTAAAGCTAAACTATGTAACTTTTCCGTCCACTAGAGGGCGCCTAATCAAAAAGGCTTAGTCTGATGATGCCAGGTTTGAGCGTATAATCTTTGGACAGCCGGTGGAAAAGAATAGGGGTACGACTCGTTCATGGACGAGATTATTAACGTTACTCTAATTTGAAGCAGAGCAGGACCGAGTGTTGAGGAGCTGAACAAGGCTGCTGGAGCGATTGTTACACAAACACACCTCGCCAGCAGCAGGACTTTTATTATGACGGACACAGCCGTCGGCGCCATTTCTGCTTTTCTAGTCATAAGTAACGCAGCTCTGTTTATCATATCAAACACATTTAAGTATGTTTAATATAATATAACATATGACGTTACTCTGTGTTCGCTCAGCGGCTGCTGTGACATTTATTGCACACTGCTAAAAAGTAAAGCGTTTCTGCAGAAAAAAAGCGGAAACCGAGAAACACTGGCCTGGTAGTTTTTGGATATTTTATTAAAAAAATACTACATAGTGCGAGTCAATGATTGGATCATTATTGCAGTGATTATGATTTTTCTAGCATAATACATGTTTCACAACACTTCTTCCAACCCTAATTGATGAGAGTGTATAGCTTTTCATTTCTTAAATAACCACGTAGGCAGACATATCATGGCCATATCCCAGCATGACAATTCATCAGGCTCAAAGTGTGATAGGATGGGTGGGAGTGAGGATAAAAAAATCATTTTCACACATGAATTGGCACCTCTGAGTCTAAACCTTAAATTCATTGAAAGAGACTTTACAGAGTGCTGGAGCCTTGCATTGTCAATGCATGATCTTGACCAAAAATGAATACACCTCTTGTATTTATAAATTTTCACACTTATTATATTCACACTTTATGAATATAAATTGATATGTTATTTCCATCAATTCATGTGTAAAAATTATTATGCTCACGCCTGTTCTTTCACAGTTTGAGCCTGATGAATCTTGACTGTCATCTATCTTAAAAAAATTGTAAACGTTATATTTTAAATTGCAGCTTATGCTTTATTTCATATGAATATTGGACACACCGGTGTGGGTGTGCACATGTGCAATATTTATGTAATAAAATGCAGCTTTCATATATTTGTGAACTGCATTACATTATTATTCGATTTGATCATTTCTCCTTACAAACTTGAATGACATGATCTGAGACCTGACCTCTAAGTTATACATTTAACCCTTCAATAAGTAACAAAGGAAAAAACATTTAAACAAATACATGAAAGACGCTATACTCACGATTTTCAGTAGTCTCTCTTTCTCTTTCTGGCTGTTCACACCTCGTGTTGCTGTCAGGTCTCTCCTCTTTAATGATGAGAACATCTGGCTCATCACCCCCTACAGACTGATAAAAATGTTGCCATGATTAATGAAAAGAATGTGTATAGGAAAGAAAATTGAATCTGAATAGAATATTAGTGGTGATACTATCATCTGATATGGGCTAGATATACTGTCTTGATATCTAGAGATGGGTGGACAATGGGTTATAAACTAGTGTTAAAAAGTGACAGGTGGATAGCCATATATCCGATGTCTGTTGGTCGTCACCTCAGCTCCTCCCAAGTCCCGCCTCTTTGTCCATTTTCTGTTATCCGGGCATGGCGCGCTGGCTAGATGGCAACAGCCAGCTCATCTCTAATTTACGCTTCAGAACGGCTCTTCAGAATCCTATGGGACACTACGTCCATATTTTTTTTACAGTCTACGGATCAAACTCAAGCTCCTCAATTTATTTATTTTTTAAATTCTCATTTTACACTTCTAATTCATGGCAGGTTTTATGTTTTGCTCTATCCTCTATATTTCCACATTCGTTATTACATCATGCATCAGGTCAGAGGTCACTCTTCCGCCGGAACTAGACTTGTGTACGGTCGTTACCGGAAGCCATTAATTATAGTTAATATAAAGTTATAAATATGATAGTTTTTCTTACAGAATGCATCGTTTCGCTTAAGAGGGCCTTAATTAACACTATGAAGCCATATGGATTACTGTTATAATGTATGCACTTTTTGAGCTTCAAAATCGAAGGTACCATTCCATCCCATTATAAAGAGCCATTTTCTTTTTTAAATATAACTCCCAGTGTGTTTTTGGCTGAAAGTCATTTAGGCTACTGGCTACACCTGGGATGGCTTGAGTAAATTATGCAGTGATTTGTACTCGAGACTGTCTCGGGACCATATTTTAATGGTCTCGGTCTCATCATGGACTCGTGTGCCTTTAAACTCGGAATTGACTCGTACTCTAACTCGTTAGGACTCTGACTTATTTCCGAGTCCACTCGAGTCCCATTCAAAATATTCATGATTATTACTCTGTTAATATTTCTAGTTAATAACTGTTTATAACTGAATCGTTATAAACACACAATACTTCTAGTTAATAACTGAATTGTTCCTAATCAAATATGAGTTTGTCATAATAAATCGGACAAAAAATACTCCCCCTCCATTGAACCGATGGTAACGCCCAACCAATGAGTCGCACTTTCACCAAAAAAATGCGAGTGGTGTTTGAATGGGAGAGCAAACGTTAGCGCCAAAATGAAGAGAAGTGCTGCACAGCGGACTATATTTAACTGATGGTCAGATAGGGATGCAAAAAATAAATAAAGCATGTACTGAAAATGAGGTATGAGAATATTGTGTAACAGCTAAGTACATATAGTTAGCTAGCTAATCCATTGCAATGTATTAAAATAAAAAAATAAAAAGTGTATGTATATATATATATATATATATATATATATATATATATATATATATATATATATATATATATATATATTTTAAGACTCTGCGGTGTGTAAATTCTGCTGTACATCATTTACTGAAGCAAAAGGGTTTTGGACAGACATTTTTGAACTCTCTCTGAACTCGGACTCTACCCTCTCTGAACTCGGACTCGACCCGGACTCGAATGAGCTGGTCTCGACTACAACACTGAAATTATGGGTTATTATTCATTTCTGTGTGAACTAACTCTTTACCTGACGATTGTCAGGCAGTGTGGAAAAAAATACACGGACAAAAAATAAATACAATGTATCTTGATAATATGAAGGCAATGAGATGTATGCAGACCTGGATTAGTCTGTCGGGCTGAAGAAGCGAGTCGTCATGGTGAACTGATTCCTCTTCATCACAACCATCATTACACAGCGAAGCGACTTTCACGCTGATTCGCCCTGGAAATAAACATAGTAACGTTACCTTAACCGTGAACATCGAAGTTACAATGGTGGCGTGTAATATAACGGAGCTAACGTTAGTCTGAGAGCACTTAATGAATGACCCGCAATTAATTTCAGTCACCCTTACCTGACACTTTTCCGTGAACACTGGTTCTGGTCATAGCAGTTGATTTATTCATCAGTTTATGCGCTCTTCGATAAAACGAATCCCGTATTTCTATCGACTTTAATTTATTTTTAAGGAGGTTATTCTCCTTTTTTGTTTGTGATATTTCTAGCTGTATCTCGGCACAGCTGTCCTCAACAAGTTTGCAGATTTCAGCCACAGCAGCGTTTGCTAGTACTTCCATAACGGAAGCGATTTGCGTTTGAAACGTTAACATATTTGCCATGACGTTGAAATGTAATTTGATGAAGCTTCACTAACATACATAAGTTAGTGAGGCAGATCAAATGAGTTTCTGTGCACTGGTCAGGGGATCTCTCTCGAAACGCGAAGCTGTCCAAGACGACGTCAACATCCGCTTGGGATTTTTCAAAATAAAAGCTTCTTCTTCCGCCTCTCCCTCTTCTTCCTCCCTTCTTTATTTGGCGATTCGCATCGATTTTGTGCATTACCGCCACCTACTGTAAATCTAATCCATAGACTCTGACTACTCACTCGCCCATCCTAAGTAAAAGGAACACTCCACTTTTTTTGAAAATAGGCTCATTGTCCAAGTCCTTTAGAGTTAAACAGTTGAGTTGTATCGTTTTTTGAATCCGATCTCTCTATCTGGCTCTAGCACTTTTAGCATAGCATAGCATAGCATGCATTAAATCATCTATTAGCATCAGTGCTCAAAAAAATGACCAAAGACTTTCAATTTTTTTCCTATTTAAAACTTGACTCTTCTATAGTTACATTGTGTATAAGACCAACGAAAAATAAAAAGTTTTAATTTTTTTAGACCGTTATAGCTAGGAACTACTTTCTCATTGCTGCGTAGGAACTTTGCGGCTGTCATGGGTGCAATGGTGCAATGATTTTACACAGTGCCTGATAATAGGCTAACTTCCATCAGCATAACCATGACAATCTGCTTGCACAGAGTAGCCTACTTGCCTTGTAACGTGGAGACGTTTGTGAGAGACGATTCAGAGGATTACTTTGGTGCAGATCAAGAACCATATTTGAACCAGAATAACAGTTAATTACACTGAAGATGAGCTTTTGAAATGTGAAAGAGAAAGTGTAGCTGAACAGACTGGGGCAGAAGGGACGAGGAGGGCAGATTCAAACTGTGAGTCAGAGTCAAAATTCAAGGAAAAATGGTCCGACATGGATTCGGTCTTCCGACTTTTTGATTTTGACGTAATATGTTAATGAAATATGATGGTGTTGCTTATTATAAAGACAGAGAGAGTGTGCGTGCTCAGTTGTTTCTCTCTGTCACTCAGCTAACATGTGCCCTAGGGCACATTTGTCATCTATATCACTCATAAATCACAAAAAAAACTGATCAAATAAGGCTTTGACGGGACAACATTTTTTTTGCCGGTCGCCAAATAATTTTCAATGCAGGAGACACGCTCCGAAGCCTCAGGACAGAATGTAACATCATCACTAACATAGTATTTTGTACCATAGAAACTGTGATAAACAATATCAGCAATTCCACATTCTATTTTAACACTACCTCACCAGAATGCTACAACAAGTAGCTAAGTTACTAATGCAATATACTGTATATATATATATAATATATATATATATATGGACGCCACGACTTCATCAGTTTCCGCTGAACAGAGTTGAAGCTTTCGGATGGCCTGCACGGCACTGACATCTTGGGACCGAGTCTGCGCAGCAGTGATTTCGGGACCGGAGTTGCGCAGTAGAGAGCAGGAAGTAGAGCAGGAAGTACAGTCGTGATATCAAAAGCCCGCCCACACTCTCGCAGATGCAAAACAATTAATTATGTTGGTGTGAAATAAACAGTTATGGAAATGTAAAAATTACAGCTAAAGCTCCAATCTGCTCCCAAAAATCTCGAAAAAAAAGTCTGTTAGTGCCTCAGTGACAACTTCACTCAGAGAAGACGTCGATCTCAGCTGTCAATCATGACGTCACACACCTGTTTTTATCGCATCAACTGACTAAATCTAAACTTATTTAAAAAACGAACACTTGAAATGAAATCATTGTGATAACTGCCTACAATGACATAAACTAACTTCGGTGAAAAAATATTTGAAGTGTAATTTGATTGTTTAGTTTGCCTCGCATCCAACCGTCATGGTTGGGTTTATGTTGAGAAGCACTTCTTTTTTCGTAGTGTTTTTCATGCACAAGATTTACATAAGAAGTAGGAGGCAATGGTGTTTGAAACTCACAGTATGTGATGTCCATGTACTGAACACTTATTATTTCACTATGGCAAGGTTAATTCAATTTATCATTCTAGGGCACCTTTAATATTGATATATTAGGTTATTTATTACCCTATCCAATCACCAATGTGTCTTGCCTTAAAAGAAAACCATATTAACCACTCATAAAATGCATATTATAAATGCAACAAAGAAAATGGGTTGACAGTCAATGCTGGCAAAATAGTGGTTCATGCAGCCTTATGTGCAATATATGTAGTGTCAGTCTATCTCAAGAGGTCCAATAGAGGTTGCTTAACAATTTTTAATCTCCCTACTTTTCAGAGTGCTTATCACTCAATATTGCATAACAGACCACAGTGGCCTACTGCCTGCTATGTTGTTGCACATCTGACATAAAACATGATTTGAGCAATGATGTTACGAATAACCTCCACAAATCTCAAAGCAACAAATTCATTAGTTTAGAACATTTAAGTTAAATGGAGCTTGAATAAGTTGTAAGATACATTTTGTTTCACCTATTTGGACAACTGAGAAACACTGAGAAGTTAGGATAAAATTGTCTACAGTTTAAACTGATGGACAACACTAACACCAATGCATTGCAGAGAGAGAAAAAAACAAACCTTTGTATTGATACATCTAGTATTTTTATTCGTTTTTGCAGTTTAAAATGTTCATGCCAATGACTTGCAGAACCTGCATTTGCTTTACATATATAAAGTGCACAGTGTATGAATTCATAAGCAACTGTAATTCAAACGCTCTATCTTTGTCCCTTTAAATTAAATATGTAATGTTAAGTAAAGAAGATTTGCACAAGATTATTAATTAACTATTGAAATATTATAAATAAATACAAATAAATAAAAACAATACAATTTCATTATACACTAAAGAGAAAGCATGAAGAAATTAAATCACATTTAGCAATTGACTGTTTGTCTAGCAATACAGGCATACTAAAATAAATACTTTATAAAATACACATTTAGTACATTCATGACTACAAAGGAGGCAGTATTGAATTTCCCATTGAATATCCAAAATCCAAAGCTTAAATAATATTTTCATTCGTGTTCAGTCCTGTTTTTGCTCTCTAAATATCTTTAGAAGAGGCTGTTTCGAGTGGAGTACTGTACGTTGTATGACTGTCTTCTGTGCCATCGTCTTCTGATTGCTGCACAGCATCCACAGAGCAAACACTAAAGACACAAAACAGACAAAGTTAACTTTAACATCCTTGGAGTGAATTTCATATACTTAAAAAAAAAAACTTTTAATCATTTGTATAGAAAAGGCCGATCTAAGTCCATTTGTACTAAAAGGATAACACATGACTGCTGTTATGAATCACTATATTTGACATTGAGTCATCTTAATACTTACACAAAGGAGAATCCAGCAAGGAATAAGCCCTAGGACAATAGCCACAGGGACAATGATAGCCACAATCCATGCTACATTTGTACCGTTGGTTGGAGCGATTGTAGTGTTAATGATGGTTGGAGCTAGTGTGGTGAAAGAGTTGAAAAGTAGTGCGACCAATTGACCAAAAGCTGCAAAATCACCATTACGTTCTGAGAAAACATAGGCAACATCGGCCACAATCACAGAGGAATTTGCCGACTCACTGTGGGGAGATAAAAACATAAAATTAGAAACATTATCTTGTCATCCATCCATCAAAAACATCCCACTGGCTCAAGCAGATTTCTTAAAATCATTTAGACATTTCTGCTCAACAAATTAAAAACAGTAGTGGATCAGAACTCACGTGAAATTGGCTGGAATCAGTAATAGACTAGTTGAGTTGGTCTTTAGGATCTGCTTCACCTGAAGAGTGCAACAGTACATAAAGACAATAGTAGTTAATGTGATTATAATAAAGCCATTTTAATTTCAGGGATTTTGTGAAAGACCACAATATTCATGGCTCTACAACTCACCAAAAAATTGATCTTGTTTTGTATTTCTGTATAGGCTTGTTCCTTTTGTGCATCATTCACGAATAAATTGTTGATTTCAAATTCAAAGTTGAGAGCGTAGGCAGTGTCATTAATACCTGAAAGACATATAACATTTCATTTATTCCATTATCCATTCTCATTGACCATTATCCAAAAGCCATTTTCTTCAAAGGAAGACAAAAAATTACTACAGGTCTACATCATGTTCATTCAAATGTTATATTCCCAAAACAAAAAAATAAACATAAAGAAGAGAGGAAAAGCTCACCCGAATAGGTGACATCTGTTTTGGTCACAGGGTCCCTTGAGATTACTGCTGCTCTGGTGATTTGTTTAGTCGTGAGGTTTGAGGCCAGCAGAGATTTAACTACCTCCAGAACGCTACTCTCACTTGGTCTTGGGCCCAGTGTGACAAACACAAGGCGGATCTTAATAAGCACTGTATTAATACTAAAACAAAAAGAGATGATTAATAATTAGAAATGTAAACATCGAAAATGAAAACAACTGGCTTTATTAGACTCATTGGACTTACATTTTTGAAATAGTCGTGGTTGTCAAAGGGCTCGCTGTTGTCGAAGTGCTCACTGTAAAAGAAAATAACAAATATAGGAGGAATATCAGACTTCCAATTACAGCATTTGGGGGTTTTGGTGACATAAAAAACATAAAAAACATAAAATACGAAAACTTTTCAGACTGTTAGGTGGATATGGTAATACCTCCGTTAATCTGGAGAAGTTCCTTGATAAAGTTGTTGGGTTGCAAGAGACTACTCTCTGAGAAAACATACGTAACATTGGCCTCAATCGTGGTGGAATTACCCCTGTTGGGAAATTAAAATGTACAATTAGAAAAGAAAGAAAGTCAATAACTGAAACGTAATAAGCAGGTTTTTTTAAAATCATTAGAACATATTTGCTCAAAACTCAGAACTTACAAGAAATTGGTGAAATCGCTTGGTTTGAAATTAATTACAGGAGCTGAGGAATCAGTTAGCATCTTGTTGAGCTGAAAAGTGCAGCAAAATAATGAAAAAAATAATGTGATTAATTTTTAGATTAAGTGGGTAAAATAATGACTTTTTGTAATAAAAAAAAAAAAAAAAATTTTTTAAATGTCTCCAACTCACCAATGAATTTATAGAGTCTTGTATTGCCAGGTAGGTTTCATTCCGGAATTCAAGTTTCTCAGACATGGAAACATTGCTGATTTCAAATCCAAAGTTGAGAGCATAGGAGGTCTCATTCATTTCTTAAAAATACATCATACGATAATTAGTTGTGTGGGTGTATATGTGGATGGTATACAATTTCCCTTATGCATTCTTTAAAGTTATTAAATGATAGAATTGACGATTTTCCTTAAAAATCAGTACAGATCTACATGATTTGCACCATAAGCATTCAAAAATGAGGTATTCACAAAAACAAGAAATCCACAAAAGGAAAAGAAAAACTCACTTGTATATGTGATATTCACAAAGCTTACAGGATCACTCAAGCTTCCTGTTCTGGTGACTAGTTTAGTAGCAAGACGTGTGTAAAGCAGATTGTTGGCCACCTGAATAATGTCCTTTTCATTTGGCAGGGCGCCACGTACGACAAACACAAGGCGGATATATATAATCACTCTGCCAAGCCTACAAATAAGAGAAATCATACACATTAATATAGGAAATGCAAATGTAAATTTAAAGATCAGATTGGAATTATTCCTCTTACAAAGTCGGTGGAGAGGTTGGCCTTGTTGTCAGAGTGCTGGCTGTCGTTAAGACTGTAAAATAAATTATTATTAGTGGAGGATGCTTGTGGTTTATAGTGTCTGTAGAGCAATTAATTGTCCATTTTGACAAACCTGTTGTTGAAAGAAGCTTCAGGAAGCTAACTGGTTTTATGACATCTCCATCCTGGAAGGTGTATGCCATACTGCCATCAATCTGGTTTGAAGAGCTCCTGTGGGAAAACAGAAGACATTGTTTAAGTACTTCAATTCACAAATATTGCAAACAATGTATGAGAATTACCTAGAGAAACAATTTTTCCTTTTGGATGGCTTTATAAATCTAAAATGTGCAAAGTCAACCTAAATATTTCAAAGTCAGATTGCATCTTACGTGAAGTTAGATGATTTGGGTTGAAAAGTTGGACTGCTAGGTTCATTCAGAAGAGTGTTCAGCTGCAGAAGAAAATCAAACCATTCATTAAACTCTGAAGAAGCTTTATATTTGTCCCATTAATGTGTTCATTTAATAATGAATGTTTACCGCATTATTGACGACATCCTGCACTTGCTTGTAGGTGTTGTTTCTGAGCTCAGGGACTTCAGACATGTTTATGTTACTCAGACTAAACTTAATGATGACGGCATAGGAGGTTTCAGAGATTTCTGTTGGCAAAGAATCACACATTTTTATTCAGTCAAACCTTGACATTATATCACTGGTTAAAAATTTTTTATTTGAAATATTTTTAAATTCAAGATAACGAAACTTACTCTGATAGGTGACATTCAGGACCTTCACTGAATCATTGAACTTTGATTCCCTGCTTTGCCGGAGAGTGTTGATGGCACTGAGGACCAGAGCTTCACTGGGGACTGGAGATGAAGAGTTGAACAACAGCACGCTTGTGACCACTGCTGGACCAGATCTGTAAAGAGCACAGCATTTGTTTAATATATTTCTCATTTTGCAATAAAATTACTCCATGACTGACTGCTAGATCTCAAAATAGAAAATCAACACTTACATTAGATTTGGAGGAGCCACAGAGGAACCGGTTGTTGATTCTGGAAACACTGTTGTAGTGATCAGTTCTGCAATCAAGGTCAAAAGAAAAACAATTAGTCTTTTGTGATTTACAGCAAAAGTCTTTTTTTTGTACTTTTATAATATTGTATAGCCATATTTCACAATTATTGACATACCCAATTGTGAGTGAAGTAGATTCAGGAAGCTGACTGGTTTTATGATATCTTCATCCTGGACGGTGTATGCCATACTGCCATCAATCTGGTTTGAAGAGCTCCTGTGGGAAAAACAGAAGACATTGTTTAAAGGGGGGGTGAAATGCTGTTTCATGCATACTGATCTTTTTACACTGTTAAAGACTTGGAATCCCATGCTAAACATAGACAAAGTTTCAAAAGTTAAGGTGGACGTTTGATGGGAGTATTTCTTTGTCAAAAATACTACTTCCGGTTAGTCATAAGTTTCGGCAAGTTTTTTGAGATCATGCGTCCCCTTTGACGTTAATGGGGGCGGAATTTCCTTGTATAGGCCTTACGGACAATTCTACCGGAAGCGCGTGAGAGAGAGCGAAGGAGAGAGCGAAAGCAACAGCCTACGCCCATCAAAGCGCTGGCTTGTAGGATGCTTGTAGGACGCTTGTAGGACAGGTGATGTGCACATAACAATGTCACCAAAAAAGTGCGTTTTTGGTTGCCAGACCAAGACAGTCCTGCACAGATTCCCCAAAACCCCGCGTTAAGGCAACAGTGGATGTAATTTGCTTTTCCGGATCAGCAACTGAGTTGCGCGAATGTTTATATCTGTTCGCTGCATTTCGGTGCCGACTGTTTCATAAACAAGGCCCAGCTCGACGCCGGATTTTCCCAATCGCCTAATGCTGAATGATGGAGCAGTCCCAACGTTAGAAGGGTGAGTGAGACTGCTTCAAATGTCTGTGTTTTTTTTAGTCCGCTTACTGTCTACACAAACCACGCGTAAACACACAAACACACGTGCACAACTGCACTTCCCACATGTACACCTTCAAAGACAAAAATACGACGATATAATTCAAGTATAAATATGTAAATAACACAAGCCGCTAAGCATATTATATAGTTAGTGTATAACTTGTACCACATACAGACGTCCTGCTCTAGTCGTTTTTGCTGCTGCTCCTGTTCAACTGCAGCCTCTGGGTCTGATTCCGGATCATAGATGTATGGCTGTATCTGATTAAAAGCCATATTTTTATTTTGAATAAAGTTTTTTTCCCGCTGTTAGGGATGACACAGCTCGACTCAACATAGCAGCAGCGAGCACACGTCATTATTTAGCTCCGCTCACACGACACGCCCCCACCCGCTCGGCTTTTTTCGGAAAGACTCGGAACAGCGCATCTTTCTTATATAATTATTAAAAAAATAAAGACTTCGGAGATATGCAGGATGCAATGCTACTCTATAGGTACTCAAGATTGACATGACACTGACTGAAACTGAGTGTTTCACCCCCCCTTTAAGTACTTCAATTCATAAATATTACAAAACAATGTCTGAGAATTACCTAGAAAAAGTATGTTTAATATTGGATGGCTTCATAAATCTAAAATGTGCAAAGACAACCTGAATATTTCAAAGTCAGATTGTATCTTACGTGAAGTTAGATGATTTGGGTTGTAAAGTTTGATCGCTTGTTTGATTCAGAAGAGTGTTCAGCTGCAGAAGAAAATCAAACCATTCATTAAACTCTGAAGAAGCTTTATATTTGTCCCATTAATGTGTTCATTTTATGATGAATGTTTACCGCATTATTGACGACATCCTGCACTTGCTTGTAGGTGTTGTTTCTGAGCTCAGGAACTTCAGACATGCTGATGTTACTCAGACTAAACTTAATGATGACGGCATAGGAGGTTTCAGAGATTTCTGTTGGCAAAGAATCAAACATTTTTATTCAGTCAAACCTTGACATTACATCACTGGTTGAAACATTTTTATTTGAAATATTTTTAAATTCAAGATAACGAAACTTACTCTGATAGGTGACATTCAGCACCTTCACTGAGTCATTAAACTTTGATTCCCTGCTTTGCCGGAGAGTGTTGATGGCACTGAGGACCAGAGCTTCACTGGGGACTGGAGATGAAGAGTTGAACAACAGCACGCTTGTGACCACTGCTGAACCAGATCTGTAAAGAGCACAGCATTTGTTTAAAATATTTCTCATTTTGCAATAAAATTACTCCATGACTGACTGATAGTTCTCAAAATAGAAAATCAACACCTACATTAGATTTGGAGGAGCCACAGAGGAACCGGTTGTTGATTCTGGAAACACTGTTGTAGTGATCAGTTCTGCAATCAAGGTCAAAAGAAAAACAATTAGTCTTTTGTGATTTACAGCAAAAGTCTTTTTTTTTTTGTACTTTTATAATATTGTATAGCCATATTTCACAATTATTGACATACCCAATTGTGAGTGAAGTAGATTCAGGAAGCTGACTGGTTTTATGGTATCTCCATCCTGGACGGTGTATGCCATACTGCCATCAATCTGGTTTGAAGAGCTCCTGTGGGAAAAACAGAAGACATTGTTTAAGTACTTCAATTCATAAATATTACAAAACAATGTCTGAGAATTACCTAGAAAAAGTATGTTTAATATTGGATGGCTTCATAAATCTAAAATGTGCAAGGACAACCTGAATATTTCAAAGTCAGATTGTATCTTACGTGAAGTTAGATGATTTGGGTTGTAAAGTTTGATCGCTTGTTTGATTCAGAAGAGTGTTCAGCTGCAGAAGAAAATCAAACCATTCATTAATCTTTGAAGAAGTTTTATATCACATTCAGACTTCCATTTTTTTAATGAAGAATGTTTACCGCATTATTGACGACATCCTGCACTTGCTTGTAGGTGTTGTTTCTGAGCTCAGGGACTTCAGACATGCTGATGTTACTTAGACTAAACTTAATGATGACGGCATAGGAGGTTTCAGAGATTTCTGTTGGCAAAGAATCACAATTTTTTATTGAATCAACCTTGACATTACATCACTGGTTGAAACATTTTTACTTGAAATATTTTTAAATTCAAGATAACGAAACTTACTCTGATAGGTGACATTCAGGACCTTCACTGAATCATTGAGCTTTGATTCCCTGCTTTGCCGGAGAGTGTTGATGGCACTGAGGACCAGAGCTTCACTGGGAACTGGAGATGAAGAGTTGAACAACAGCACGCTTGTGACCACTGCTGAACCAGATCTGCAAAGAGCACAGCATTTGTTTAATATATTTCTCATTTTGCAATAAAATTACTCCATGACTGACTGATAGTTCTCAAAATAGAAAATCAACACCTACATTAGATTTGGAGGAGCCACAGAGGAACCGGTTGTTGATTCTGGAAACACTGTTGTAGTGATCAGTTCTGCAATCAAGGTCAAAAGAAAAACAATTAGTCTTTTGTGATTTACAGCAAAAGTCTTTTTTTTTTGTACTTTTATAATATTGTATAGCCATATTTCACAATTATTGACATACCCAATTGTGAGTGAAGTAGATTCAGGAAGCTGACTGGTTTTATGGTATCTCCATCCTGGACGGTGTATGCCATACTGCCATCAATCTGGTTTGAAGAGCTCCTGTGGGAAAAACAGAAGACATTGTTTAAGTACTTCAATTCATAAATATTACAAAACAATGTCTGAGAATTACCTAGAAAAAGTATGTTTAATATTGGATGGCTTCATAAATCTAAAATGTGCAAGGACAACCTGAATATTTCAAAGTCAGATTGTATCTTACGTGAAGTTAGATGATTTGGGTTGTAAAGTTTGATCGCTTGTTTGATTCAGAAGAGTGTTCAGCTGCAGAAGAAAATCAAACCATTCATTAATCTTTGAAGAAGTTTTATATCACATTCAGACTTCCATTTTTTTAATGAAGAATGTTTACCGCATTATTGACGACATCCTGCACTTGCTTGTAGGTGTTGTTTCTGAGCTCAGGGACTTCAGACATGCTGATGTTACTTAGACTAAACTTAATGATGACGGCATAGGAGGTTTCAGAGATTTCTGTTGGCAAAGAATCACAATTTTTTATTGAATCAACCTTGACATTACATCACTGGTTGAAACATTTTTACTTGAAATATTTTTAAATTCAAGATAACGAAACTTACTCTGATAGGTGACATTCAGGACCTTCACTGAATCATTGAGCTTTGATTCCCTGCTTTGCCGGAGAGTGTTGATGGCACTGAGGACCAGAGCTTCACTGGGAACTGGAGATGAAGAGTTGAACAACAGCACGCTTGTGACCACTGCTGAACCAGATCTGCAAAGAGCACAGCATTTGTTTAATATATTTCTCATTTTGCAATAAAATTACTCCATGACTGACTGCTAGATCTCAAAATAGAAAATCAACACCTACATTAGATTTGGAGGAGCCACAGAGGAACCGGTTGTTGATTCTGGAAACACTGTTGTAGTGGTCAGATCTGCAATCAAGGTCAAAAGAAAAACAATTAGTCTTTTGTGATTTACAGCAAAAGTCTTTTTTTTGTACTTTTATAATATTGTATAGCCATATTTCATAATTATTGACATACCCATTTGTGAGTGAAGTAGATTCAGGAAGCTGACTGGTTTTATGACATCTCCATCCTGGACGGTGTATGCCATACTGCCATCAATCTGGTTTGAAGAGCTCCTGTGGGAAAAACAGAAGACATTGTTTAAGTACTTCAATTCATAAATATTACAAAACAATGTCTGAGAATTACCTAGGAAAAGTATGTTTAATATTGGATGGCTTCATAAATCTAAAATGTGCAAAGACAACCTGAATATTTCAAAGTCAGATTGTATCTTACGTGAAGTTAGATGATTTGGGTTGTAAAGTTTGATCGCTTGTTTGATTCAGAAGAGTGTTCAGCTGCAGAAGAAAATCAAGCCATTCATTAAACTCTGAAGAAGCTTTATATTTGTCCCATTAATGTGTTCATTTAATGATGAATGTTTACCGCATTATTGACGACATCCTGCACTTGCTTGTAGGTGTTGTTTCTGAGCTCAGGAACTTCAGACATGCTGATGTTACTCAGACTAAACTTAATGATGACGGCATAGGAGGTTTCAGAGATTTCTGTTGGCAAAGAATCACACATTTTTATTCAGTCAAACCTTGACATTACATCACTGGTTGAAACATTTTTATTTGAAATATTTTTAAATTCAAGATAACGAAACTTACTCTGATAGGTGACATTCAGCACCTTCACTGAGTCATTAAACTTTGATTCCCTGCTTTGCCGGAGAGTGTTGATGGCACTGAGGACCAGAGCTTCACTGGGGACTGGAGATGAAGAGTTGAACAACAGCACGCTTGTGACCACTGCTGAACCAGATCTGTAAAGAGCACAGCATTTGTTTAATATATTTCTCATTTTGCAATAAAATTACTCCATGACTGACTGATAGTTCTCAAAATAGAAAATCAACACCTACATTAGATTTGGAGGAGCCACAGAGGAACCGGTTGTTGATTCTGGAAACACTGTTGTAGTGATCAGTTCTGCAATCAAGGTCAAAAGAAAAACAATTAGTCTTTTGTGATTTACAGCAAAAGTCTTTTTTTTTGTACTTTTATAATATTGTATAGCCATATTTCACAATTATTGACATACCCAATTGTGAGTGAAGTAGATTCAGGAAGCTGACTGGTTTTATGACATCTCCATCCTGGACGGTGTATGCCATACTGCCATCAATCTGGTTTGAAGAGCTCCTGTGGGAAAAACAGAAGACATTGTTTAAGTACTTCAATTCATAAATATTACAAAACAATGTCTGAGAATTACCTAGAAAAAGTATGTTTAATATTGGATGGCTTCATAAATCTAAAATGTGCAAGGACAACCTGAATATTTCAAAGTCAGATTGTATCTTACGTGAAGTTAGATGATTTGGGTTGTAAAGTTTGATCGCTTGTTTGATTCAGAAGAGTGTTCAGCTGCAGAAGAAAATCAAACCATTCATTAATCTTTGAAGAAGTTTTATATCACATTCAGACTTCCATTTTTTTAATGATGAATGTTTACCGCATTATTGACGACATCCTGCACTTGCTTGTAGGTGTTGTTTCTGAGCTCAGGGACTTCAGACATGTTGATGTTACTCAGACTAAACTTAATGATGACGGCATAGGAGGTTTCAGAGATTTCTGTTGGCAAAGAATCACAATTTTTTATTGAATCAACCTTGACATTACATCACTGGTTGAAACATTTTTATTTGAAATGTTTTTAAATTCAAGATAACGAAACTTACTCTGATAGGTGACATTCAGGACCTTCACTGAATCATTGAACTTTGATTCGCTGCTTTGCCGGAGAGTGTTGATGGCACTGAGGACCAGAGCTTCACTGGGGACTGGAGATGAAGAGTTGAACAACAGCACGCTTGTGACCACTGCTGGACTAGATCTGCAAAGAGCACAGCATTTGTTTAATATATTTCTCATTTTGCAATAAAATTACTCCATGACTGACTGCTAGTTCTCAAAATAGAAAATCAACACCTACATTAGATTTGGAGGAGCCACAGAGGAACCGGTTGTTGATTCTGGAAACACTGTTGTAGTGGTCAGACCTGCAATCATTGTCAAAAGAAAAACAATGAGTCTTTTATGATTTACAGCAAAAGTCTTTTTTTTTTGTACTTTTATAATATTTTATAGCAATATTTCATAATTATTGACATACCCAGTTGTGAGTGAAGTAGATTCAGGAAGCTGACTGGTTTTATGGTATCTCCATCCTGGAAGGTGTATGCCATACTGCCATCAATCTGGTTTGAAGAGCTCCTGTGGGAAAAACAGAAGACATTGTTTAAGTACTTCAATTCATAAATATTACAAACAATGTAAGATAATTACCTACAATAAGTATTTTTTTTGCTTTGGATGGCTTTATAAATCTAAAATGTGCAAAGACAACCTGAATATTTCAAAGTCAGATTGCATCTTACGTGAAGTTAGATGATTTGGGTTGAAAAGTTGGACTGCTAGGTTCATTCAGAAGAGTGTTCAGCTGCAGAAGAAAATCAAACCATTCATTAAACTCTGAAGAAGCTTTATATTTGTCCCATTAATGTGTTCATTTAATAATGAATGTTTACCGCATTATTGACGACATCCTGCACTTGCTTGTAGGTGTTGTTTCTGAGCTCAGGGACTTCAGACATGCTGATGTTACTCAGACTAAACTTAATGATGACGGCATAGGAGGTTTCAGAGATTTCTGTTGGCAAAGAATCACAATTTTTTATTGAATCAACCTTGACATTACATCACTGGTTGAAACATTTTTACTTGAAATATTTTTAAATTCAAGATAACGAAACTTACTCTGATAGGTGACATTCAGGACCTTCACTGAATCATTGAGCTTTGATTCCCTGCTTTGCCGGAGAGTGTTGATGGCACTGAGGACCAGAGCTTCACTGGGAACTGGAGATGAAGAGTTGAACAACAGCACGCTTGTGACCACTGCTGAACCAGATCTGCAAAGAGCACAGCATTTGTTTAATATATTTCTCATTTTGCAATAAAATTACTCCATGACTGACTGCTAGATCTCAAAATAGAAAATCAACACCTACATTAGATTTGGAGGAGCCACAGAGGAACCGGTTGTTGATTCTGGAAACACTGTTGTAGTGGTCAGATCTGCAATCAAGGTCAAAAGAAAAACAATTAGTCTTTTGTGATTTACAGCAAAAGTCTTTTTTTTGTACTTTTATAATATTGTATAGCCATATTTCATAATTATTGACATACCCATTTGTGAGTGAAGTAGATTCAGGAAGCTGACTGGTTTTATGACATCTCCATCCTGGACGGTATATGCCATACTGCCATCAATCTGGTTTGAAGAGCTCCTGTGGGAAAAACAGAAGACATTGTTTAAGTACTTCAATTCATAAATATTACAAAACAATGTCTGAGAATTACCTAGGAAAAGTATGTTTAATATTGGATGGCTTCATAAATCTAAAATGTGCAAAGACAACCTGAATATTTCAAAGTCAGATTGTATCTTACGTGAAGTTAGATGATTTGGGTTGTAAAGTTTGATCGCTTGTTTGATTCAGAAGAGTGTTCAGCTGCAGAAGAAAATCAAGCCATTCATTAAACTCTGAAGAAGCTTTATATTTGTCCCATTAATGTGTTCATTTAATGATGAATGTTTACCGCATTATTGACGACATCCTGCACTTGCTTGTAGGTGTTGTTTCTGAGCTCAGGAACTTCAGACATGCTGATGTTACTCAGACTAAACTTAATGATGACGGCATAGGAGGTTTCAGAGATTTCTGTTGGCAAAGAATCAAACATTTTTATTCAGTCAAACCTTGACATTACATCACTGGTTGAAACATTTTTATTTGAAATATTTTTAAATTCAAGATAACGAAACTTACTCTGATAGGTGACATTCAGGACCTTCACTGAATCATTGAACTTTGATTCCCTGCTTTGCCGGAGAGTGTTGATGGCACTGAGGACCAGAGCTTCACTGGGGACTGGAGATGAAGAGTTGAACAACAGCACGCTTGTGACCACTGCTGAACCAGATCTGTAAAGAGCACAGCATTTGTTTAATATATTTCTCATTTTGCAATAAAATTACTCCATGACTGACTGATAGTTCTCAAAATAGAAAATCAACACCTACATTAGATTTGGAGGAGCCACAGAGGAACCGGTTGTTGATTCTGGAAACACTGTTGTAGTGATCAGTTCTGCAATCAAGGTCAAAAGAAAAACAATTAGTCTTTTGTGATTTACAGCAAAAGTCTTTTTTTTTTGTACTTTTATAATATTGTATAGCCATATTTCACAATTATTGACATACCCAATTGTGAGTGAAGTAGATTCAGGAAGCTGACTGGTTTTATGATATCTCCATCCTGGACGGTGTATGCCATACTGCCATCAATCTGGTTTGAAGAGCTCCTGTGGGAAAAACAGAAGACATTGTTTAAGTACTTCAATTCATAAATATTACAAAACAATGTCTGAGAATTACCTAGAAAAAGTATGTTTAATATTGGATGGCTTCATAAATCTAAAATGTGCAAGGACAACCTGAATATTTCAAAGTCAGATTGTATCTTACGTGAAGTTAGATGATTTGGGTTGTAAAGTTTGATCGCTTGTTTGATTCAGAAGAGTGTTCAGCTGCAGAAGAAAATCAAACCATTCATTAATCTTTGAAGAAGTTTTATATCACATTCAGACTTCCATTTTTTTAATGATGAATGTTTACCGCATTATTGACGACATCCTGCACTTGCTTGTAGGTGTTGTTTCTGAGCTCAGGGACTTCAGACATGTTGATGTTACTCAGACTAAACTTAATGATGACGGCATAGGAGGTTTCAGAGATTTCTGTTGGCAAAGAATCACAATTTTTTATTGAATCAACCTTGACATTACATCACTGGTTGAAACATTTTTATTTGAAATGTTTTTAAATTCAAGATAACGAAACTTACTCTGATAGGTGACATTCAGGACCTTCACTGAATCATTGAACTTTGATTCGCTGCTTTGCCGGAGAGTGTTGATGGCACTGAGGACCAGAGCTTCACTGGGGACTGGAGATGAAGAGTTGAACAACAGCACGCTTGTGACCACTGCTGGACTAGATCTGCAAAGAGCACAGCATTTGTTTAATATATTTCTCATTTTGCAATAAAATTACTCCATGACTGACTGCTAGTTCTCAAAATAGAAAATCAACACCTACATTAGATTTGGAGGAGCCACAGAGGAACCGGTTGTTGATTCTGGAAACACTGTTGTAGTGGTCAGACCTGCAATCATTGTCAAAAGAAAAACAATGAGTCTTTTATGATTTACAGCAAAAGTCTTTTTTTTTGTACTTTTATAATATTTTATAGCAATATTTCATAATTATTGACATACCCAGTTGTGAGTGAAGTAGATTCAGGAAGCTGACTGGTTTTATGGTATCTCCATCCTGGAAGG
Organism: Pseudorasbora parva; assembly: GCF_024679245.1. Lineage (NCBI taxonomy): Eukaryota > Metazoa > Chordata > Actinopteri > Cypriniformes > Gobionidae > Pseudorasbora > Pseudorasbora parva. The sequence goes on along the minus strand of NC_090175.1, from coordinate 17,709,824 downwards.
TGTATGCCATACTGCCATCAATCTGGTTTGAAGAGCTCCTGTGGGAAAAACAGAAGACATTGTTTAAGTACTTCAATTCATAAATATTACAAACAATGTAAGATAATTACCTACAATAAGTATTTTTTTTGCTTTGGATGGCTTTATAAATCTAAAATGTGCAAAGACAACCTGAATATTTCAAAGTCAGATTGCATCTTACGTGAAGTTAGATGATTTGGGTTGAAAAGTTGGACTGCTAGGTTTATTCAGAAGAGTGTTCAGCTGCAGAAGAAAATCAAACCATTCATTAAACTCTGAAGAAGCTTTATATTTGTCCCATTAATGTGTTCATTTAATAATGAATGTTTACCGCATTATTGACGACATCCTGCACTTGCTTGTAGGTGTTGTTTCTGAGCTCAGGGACTTCAGACATGCTGATGTTACTCAGACTAAACTTAATGATGACGGCATAGGAGGTTTCAGAGATTTCTGTTGGCAAAGAATCACAATTTTTTATTGAATCAACCTTGACATTACATCACTGGTTGAAACATTTTTACTTGAAATATTTTTAAATTCAAGATAACGAAACTTACTCTGATAGGTGACATCCACCAACTTCACTGAATCATTGAGCTTTGATTCGCTGCTTTGCCGGAGAGTGTTGATGGCACTGAGGACCAGAGCTTCACTGGGGACTGGAGATGAAGAGTTGAACAACAGCGTGCTTGTGACCACTGCTGAACCAGATCTGTAAAGAACACAGCATTTGTTTAATATATTTCTCATTTTGCAATAAAATTACTCCATGACTGACTGCTAGATCTCAAAATAGAAAATCAACACCTACATTAGATTTGGAGGAGCCACAGAGGAACCGGTTGTTGATTCTGGAAACACTGTTGTAGTGGTCAGATCTGCAATCATTGTCAAAAGAAAAACAATTAGTCTTTTGTGATTTACAGCAAAAGTGTTTTTTTGTACTTTTATAATATTGTATAGCCATATTTCATAATTATTGACATACCCATTTGTGAGTGAAGTAGATTCAGGAAGCTGACTGGTTTTATGATATCTCCATCCTGGACGGTGTATGCCATACTGCCATCAATCTGGTTTGAAGAGCTCCTGTGGGAAAAACAGAAGACATTGTTTAAGTACTTCAATTCATAAATATTACAAAACAATGTCTGAGAATTACCTAGAAAAAGTATGTTTAATATTGGATGGCTTCATAAATCTAAAATGTGCAAAGACAACCTGAATATTTCAAAGTCAGATTGTATCTTACGTGAAGTTAGATGATTTGGGTTGTAAAGTTTGATCGCTTGTTTGATTCAGAAGAGTGTTCAGCTGCAGAAGAAAATCAAGCCATTCATTAAACTCTGAAGAAGCTTTATATTTGTCCCATTAATGTGTTCATTTTATGATGAATGTTTACCGCATTATTGACGACATCCTGCACTTGCTTGTAGGTGTTGTTTCTGAGCTCAGGAACTTCAGACATGCTGATGTTACTCAGACTAAACTTAATGATGACGGCATAGGAGGTTTCAGAGATTTCTGTTGGCAAAGAATCAAACATTTTTATTCAGTCAAACCTTGACATTACATCACTGGTTGAAACATTTTTAATTGAAATATTTTTAAATTCAAGATAACGAAACTTACTCTGATAGGTGACATTCAGGACCTTCACTGAGTCATTAAACTTTGATTCCCTGCTTTGCCGGAGAGTGTTGATGGCACTGAGGACCAGAGCTTCACTGGGGACTGGAGATGAAGAGTTGAACAACAGCACGCTTGTGACCACTGCTGAACCAGATCTGTAAAGAGCACAGCATTTGTTTAATATATTTCTCATTTTGCAATAAAATTACTCCATGACTGACTGATAGTTCTCAAAATAGAAAATCAACACCTACATTAGATTTGGAGGAGCCACAGAGGAACCGGTTGTTGATTCTGGAAACACTGTTGTAGTGATCAGTTCTGCAATCAAGGTCAAAAGAAAAACAATTAGTCTTTTGTGATTTACAGCAAAAGTCTTTTTTTTTTGTACTTTTATAATATTGTATAGCCATATTTCACAATTATTGACATACCCAATTGTGAGTGAAGTAGATTCAGGAAGCTGACTGGTTTTATGGTATCTCCATCCTGGACGGTGTATGCCATACTGCCATCAATCTGGTTTGAAGAGCTCCTGTGGGAAAAACAGAAGACATTGTTTAAGTACTTCAATTCATAAATATTACAAAACAATGTCTGAGAATTACCTAGAAAAAGTATGTTTAATATTGGATGGCTTCATAAATCTAAAATGTGCAAGGACAACCTGAATATTTCAAAGTCAGATTGTATCTTACGTGAAGTTAGATGATTTGGGTTGTAAAGTTTGATCGCTTGTTTGATTCAGAAGAGTGTTCAGCTGCAGAAGAAAATCAAACCATTCATTAAACTCTGAAGAAGCTTTATATTTGTCCCATTAATGTGTTCATTTAATGATGAATGTTTACCGCATTATTGACGACATCCTGCACTTGCTTGTAGGTGTTGTTTCTGAGCTCAGGGACTTCAGACATGCTGATGTTACTCAGACTAAACTTAATGATGACGGCATAGGAGGTTTCAGAGATTTCTGTTGGCAAAGAATCACAATTTTTTATTGAATCAACCTTGACATTACATCACTGGTTGAAACATTTTTATTTGAAATGTTTTTAAATTCAAGATAACGAAACTTACTCTGATAGGTGACATCCACCACCTTCACTGAATCATTGAGCTTTGATTCCCTGCTTTGCCGGAGAGTGTTGATGGCACTGAGGACCAGAGCTTCACTGGGGACTGGAGATGAAGAGTTGAACAACAGCACGCTTGTGACCACTGCTGAACCAGATCTGCAAAGAGCACAGCATTTGTTTAATATATTTCTCATTTTGCAATAAAATTACTCCATGACTGACTGCTAGTTCTCAAAATAGAAAATCAACACCTACATTAGATTTGGAGGAGCCACAGAGGAACCGGTTGTTGATTCTGGAAACACTGTTGTAGTGGTCAGACCTGCAATCATTGTCAAAAGAAAAACAATGAGTCTTTTATGATTTACAGCAAAAGTCTTTTTTTTTGTACTTTTATAATATTTTATAGCAATATTTCATAATTATTGACATACCCAGTTGTGAGTGAAGTAGATTCAGGAAGCTGACTGGTTTTATGATATCTCCATCCTGGACGGTGTATGCCATACTGCCATCAATCTGGTTTGAAGAGCTCCTGTGGGAAAAACAGAAGACATTGTTTAAGTACTTCAATTCATAAATATTACAAACAATGTAAGATAATTACCTACAATAAGTTTTTTTTTTTGCTTTGGATGGCTTTATAAATCTAAAATGTGCAAAGACAACCTGAATATTTCAAAGTCAGATTGCATCTTACGTGAAGTTAGATGATTTGGGTTGAAAAGTTGGACTGCTAGGTTCATTCAGAAGAGTGTTCAGCTGCAGAAGAAAATCAAACCATTCATTAAACTCTGAAGAAGCTTTATATTTGTCCCATTAATGTGTTCATTTAATAATGAATGTTTACCGCATTATTGACGACATCCTGCACTTGCTTGTAGGTGTTGTTTCTGAGCTCAGGGACTTCAGACATGCTGATGTTACTCAGACTAAACTTAATGATGACGGCATAGGAGGTTTCAGAGATTTCTGTTGGCAAAGAATCACAATTTTTTATTGAATCAACCTTGACATTACATCACTGGTTGAAACATTTTTACTTGAAATATTTTTAAATTCAAGATAACGAAACTTACTCTGATAGGTGACATCCACCAACTTCACTGAATCATTGAGCTTTGATTCCCTGCTTTGCCGGAGAGTGTTGATGGCACTGAGGACCAGAGCTTCACTGGGGACTGGAGATGAAGAGTTGAACAACAGCACGCTTGTGACCACTGCTGAACCAGATCTGCAAAGAGCACAGCATTTGTTTAATATATTTCTCATTTTGCAATAAAATTACTCCATGACTGACTGCTAGATCTCAAAATAGAAAATCAACACCTACATTAGATTTGGAGGAGCCACAGAGGAACCGGTTGTTGATTCTGGAAACACTGTTGTAGTGATCAGTTCTGCAATCATTGTCAAAAGAAAAACAATTAGTCTTTTATGATTTACAGCAAAAGTCTTTTTTTGTACTTTTATAATATTGTATAGCCATATTTCATAATTATTGACATACCCAATTGTGAGTGAAGTAGATTCAGGAAGCTGACTGGTTTTATGGTATCTCCATCCTGGACGGTGTATGCCATACTGCCATCAATCTGGTTTGAAGAGCTCCTGTGGGAAAAACAGAAAGCATTGTTTAAGTACTTCAATTCATAAAAATTACAAAACAATATATGAGAATTACCTAGAAAAAGTATGTTTAATATTGGATGGCTTTATAAAACTAAAATGTGCAAAGACAACCTGAATATTTCAAAGTCAGATTGTATCTTACGTGAAGTTAGATGATTTGGGTTGAAAAGTTGGACTGCTAGGTTCATTCAGAAGAGTGTTCAGCTGCAGAAGAAAATCAAACCATTCATTAAACTCTGAAGAAGCTTTATATTTGTCCCATTAATGTGTTCATTTAATGATGAATGTTTACCGCATTATTGACGACATCCTGCATTTGCTTGTAGGTGTTGTTTCTGAGCTCAGGGACTTCAGACATGCTGATGTTACTCAGACTAAACTTAATGATGACGGCATAGGAGGTTTCAGAGATTTCTGTTGGCAAAGAATCAAACATTTTTATTCAGTCAAACTTTGACATTACATCACTGGTTGAAACATTTTTATTTGAAATATTTCTAAATTCAAGATAACGAAACTTACTCTGATAGGTGACATCCACCAACTTCACTGAATCATTAAACTTTGATTCCCTGCTTTGCCGGAGAGTGTTGATGGCACTGAGGACCAGAGCTTCACTGGGGACTGGAGATGAAGAGTTGAACAACAGCACGCTTGTGACCACTGCTGGACCAGATCTGTAAAGAACACAGCATTTGTTTAATATATTTCTCATTTTGCAATAAAATTACTCCATGACTGACTGCTAGATCTCAAAATAGAAAATCAACACCTACATTAGATTTGGAGGAGCCACAGAGGAACCGGTTGTTGATTCTGGAAACACTGTTGTAGTGGTCAGATCTGCAATCATTGTCAAAAGAAAAACAATTAGTCTTTTATGATTCACAGCAAAAGTCTTTTTTTGTACTTTTATAATATTGTATAGCCATATTTCATAATTATTGACATACCCAGTTGTGAGTGAAGTAGATTCAGGAAGCTGACTGGTTTTATGGTATCTCCATCCTGGACGGTGTATGCCATACTGCCATCAATCTGGTTTGAAGAGCTCCTGTGAGAAAAACAGAAGACATTGTTTAAGTACTTCAATTCATAAATATTACAAAACAATATATGAGAATTACCTACAAAAATTATGTTTAATATTGGATGGCTTTATAAATCTAAAATGTGCAAAGACAACATGAATATTTCAAAGTCAGATTGTATCTTACGTGAAGTTAGATGATTTGGGTTGTAAAGTTTGATCGCTTGTTTGATTCAGAAGAGTGTTCAGCTGCAGAAGAAAATCAAGCCATTCATTAATCTTTGAAGAAGTTTTATATCACATTCAGACTAATTTTTTTTAATGATGAATGTTTACCGCATTATTGACTACATCCTGCATTTGCTTGTAGGTGTTGTTTCTGAGCTCAGGGACTTCAGACATGCTGATGTTACTCAGACTAAACGTAATGATGATGGCATAGGAGGTTTCAGAGATTTCTGTTGGCAAAGAATTACACATTTTTATTCAGTCAAACCTTGACATTATATCACTGGTTGAAACATTTTTATTTGAAATATTTTTAAATTCAAGATAACGAAACTTACTCTGATAGGTGACATCCACCACCTTCACTGAGTCATTAAACTTTGATTCCCTGCTTTGCCGGAGAGTGTTGATGGCACTGAGGACCAGAGCTTCACTGGGGACTGGAGATGAAGAGTTGAACAACAGTGTGCTTGTGACCACTGCTGAACCAGATCTGTAAAGAGCACAGCATTTGTTTAATATATTTCTCATTTTGCAATAAAATTACTCCATGACTGACTGCTAGATCTCAAAATAGAAAATCAACACCTACATTAGATTTGGAGGAGCCACAGAGGAACCGGTTGTTGATTCTGGAAACACTGTTGTAGTGGTCAGATCTGCAATCATTGTCAAAAGAAAAACAATTAGTCTTTTGTGATTTACAGCAAAAGTGTTTTTTTGTACTTTTATAATATTGTATAGCCATATTTCATAATTATTGACATACCCATTTGTGAGTGAAGTAGATTCAGGAAGCTGACTGGTTTTATGACATCTCCATCCTGGACGGTGTATGCCATACTGCCATCAATCTGGTTTGAAGAGCTCCTGTGGGAAAAACAGAAGACATTGTTTAAGTACTTCAATTCATAAATATTACAAAACAATGTCTGAGAATTACCTAGAAAAAGTATGTTTAATATTGGATGGCTTCATAAATCTAAAATGTGCAAAGACAACCTGAATATTTCAAAGTCAGATTGTATCTTACGTGAAGTTAGATGATTTGGGTTGTAAAGTTTGATCGCTTGTTTGATTCAGAAGAGTGTTCAGCTGCAGAAGAAAATCAAGCCATTCATTAAACTCTGAAGAAGCTTTATATTTGTCCCATTAATGTGTTCATTTTATGATGAATGTTTACCGCATTATTGACGACATCCTGCACTTGCTTGTAGGTGTTGTTTCTGAGCTCAGGGACTTCAGACATGCTGATGTTACTCAGACTAAACTTAATGATGACGGCATAGGAGGTTTCAGAGATTTCTGTTGGCAAAGAATCAAACATTTTTATTGAATCAACCTTGACATTACATCACTGGTTGAAACATTTTTATTTGAAATATTTTTAAATTCAAGATAACGAAACTTACTCTGATAGGTGACATTCAGGACCTTCACTGAATCATTGAGCTTTGATTCCCTGCTTTGCCGGAGAGTGTTGATGGCACTGAGGACCAGAGCTTCACTGGGGACTGGAGATGAAGAGTTGAACAACAGCACGCTTGTGACCACTGCTGGACTAGATCTGCAAAGAGCACAGCATTTGTTTAATATATTTCTCATTTTGCAATAAAATTACTCCATGACTGACTGCTAGTTCTCAAAATAGAAAATCAACACCTACATTAGATTTGGAGGAGCCACAGAGGAACCGGTTGTTGATTCTGGAAACACTGTTGTAGTGGTCAGATCTGCAATCATTGTCAAAAGAAAAACAATGAGTCTTTTATGATTTACAGCAAAAGTCTTTTTTTTTGTACTTTTATAATATTTTATAGCAATATTTCATAATTATTGACATACCCAGTTGTGAGTGAAGTAGATTCAGGAAGCTGACTGGTTTTATGGTATCTCCATCCTGGAAGGTGTATGCCATACTGCCATCAATCTGGTTTGAAGAGCTCCTGTGGGAAAAACAGAAGACATTGTTTAAGTTCTTCAATTCATAAATATTACAAACAATGTAAGATAATTACCTACAATAAGTATTTTTTTTTGCTTTGGATGGCTTTATAAATCTAAAATGTGCAAAGACAACCTGAATATTTCAAAGTCAGATTGCATCTTACGTGAAGTTAGATGATTTGGGTTGAAAAGTTGGACTGCTAGGTTCATTCAGAAGAGTGTTCAGCTGCAGAAGAAAATCAAACCATTCATTAAACTCTGAAGAAGCTTTATATTTGTCCCATTAATGTGTTCATTTAATAATGAATGTTTACCGCATTATTGACGACATCCTGCACTTGCTTGTAGGTGTTGTTTCTGAGCTCAGGGACTTCAGACATGCTGATGTTACTCAGACTAAACTTAATGATGACGGCATAGGAGGTTTCAGAGATTTCTGTTGGCAAAGAATCACAATTTTTTATTGAATCAACCTTGACATTACATCACTGGTTGAAACATTTTTACTTGAAATATTTTTAAATTCAAGATAACGAAACTTACTCTGATAGGTGACATCCACCAACTTCACTGAATCATTGAGCTTTGATTCCCTGCTTTGCCGGAGAGTGTTGATGGCACTGAGGACCAGAGCTTCACTGGGGACTGGAGATGAAGAGTTGAACAACAGCACGCTTGTGACCACTGCTGAACCAGATCTGTAAAGAGCACAGCATTTGTTTAATATATTTCTCATTTTGCAATAAAATTACTACATGACTGACTGCTAGTTCTCAAAATAGAAAATCAACACCTACATTAGATTTGGAGGAGCCACAGAGGAACCGGTTGTTGATTCTGGAAACACTGTTGTAGTGGTCAGATCTGCAATCATTGTCAAAAGAAAAACAATGAGTCTTTTATGATTTACAGCAAAAGTCTTTTTTTTTGTACTTTTATAATATTTTATAGCAATATTTCATAATTATTGACATACCCAGTTGTGAGTGAAGTAGATTCAGGAAGCTGACTGGTTTTATGGTATCTCCATCCTGGAAGGTGTATGCCATACTGCCATCAATCTGGTTTGAAGAGCTCCTGTGGGAAAAACAGAAGACATTGTTTAAGTACTTCAATTCATAAATATTACAAACAATGTAAGATAATTACCTACAATAAGTTTTTTTTTTTGCTTTGGATGGCTTTATAAATCTAAAATGTGCAAAGACAACCTGAATATTTCAAAGTCAGATTGCATCTTACGTGAAGTTAGATGATTTGGGTTGAAAAGTTGGACTGCTAGGTTCATTCAGAAGAGTGTTCAGCTGCAGAAGAAAATCAAACCATTCATTAAACTCTGAAGAAGCTTTATATTTGTCCCATTAATGTGTTCATTTAATAATGAATGTTTACCGCATTATTGACGACATCCTGCACTTGCTTGTAGGTGTTGTTTCTGAGCTCAGGGACTTCAGACATGCTGATGTTACTCAGACTAAACTTAATGATGACGGCATAGGAGGTTTCAGAGATTTCTGTTGGCAAAGAATCACAATTTTTTATTGAATCAACCTTGACATTACATCACTGGTTGAAACATTTTTACTTGAAATATTTTTAAATTCAAGATAACGAAACTTACTCTGATAGGTGACATCCACCAACTTCACTGAATCATTGAGCTTTGATTCCCTGCTTTGCCGGAGAGTGTTGATGGCACTGAGGACCAGAGCTTCACCGGGGACTGGAGATGAAGAGTTGAACAACAGCACGCTTGTGACCACTGCTGAACCAGATCTGCAAAGAGCACAGCATTTGTTTAATATATTTCTCATTTTGCAATAAAATTACTACATGACTGACTGCTAGTTCTCAAAATAGAAAATCAACACCTACATTAGATTTGGAGGAGCCACAGAGGAACCGGTTGTTGATTCTGGAAACACTGTTGTAGTGGTCAGATCTGCAATCATTGTCAAAAGAAAAACAATTAGTCTTTTATGATTTACAGCAAAAGTCTTTTTTTGTACTTTTATAATATTGTATAGCCATATTTCATAATTATTGACATACCCAATTGTGAGTGAAGTAGATTCAGGAAGCTGACTGGTTTTATGGTATCTCCATCCTGGACGGTATATGCCATACTGCCATCAATCTGGTTTGAAGAGCTCCTGTGGGAAAAACAGAAAGCATTGTTTAAGTACTTCAATTCATAAAAATTACAAAACAATATATGAGAATTACCTAGAAAAAGTATGTTTAATATTGGATGGCTTTATAAAACTAAAATGTGCAAAGACAACCTGAATATTTCAAAGTCAGATTGTATCTTACGTGAAGTTAGATGATTTGGGTTGAAAAGTTGGACTGCTAGGTTCATTCAGAAGAGTGTTCAGCTGCAGAAGAAAATCAAACCATTCATTAAACTCTGAAGAAGCTTTATATTTGTCCCATTAATGTGTTCATTTAATGATGAATGTTTACCGCATTATTGACGACATCCTGCATTTGCTTGTAGGTGTTGTTTCTGAGCTCAGGGACTTCAGACATGCTGATGTTACTCAGACTAAACTTAATGATGACGGCATAGGAGGTTTCAGAGATTTCTGTTGGCAAAGAATCACACATTTTTATTCAGTCAAACTTTGACATTACATCACTGGTTGAAACATTTTTATTTGAAATATTTCTAAATTCAAGATAACGAAACTTACTCTGATAGGTGACATCCACCAACTTCACTGAATCATTAAACTTTGATTCCCTGCTTTGCCGGAGAGTGTTGATGGCACTGAGGACCAGAGCTTCACTGGGGACTGGAGATGAAGAGTTGAACAACAGCACGCTTGTGACCACTGCTGGACCAGATCTGTAAAGAACAGCATTTGTTTAATATATTTCTCATTTTGCAATAAAATTACTCCATGACTGACTGCTAGATCTCAAAATAGAAAATCAACACCTACATTAGATTTGGAGGAGCCACAGAGGAACCGGTTGTTGATTCTGGAAACACTGTTGTAGTGGTCAGATCTGCAATCATTGTCAAAAGAAAAACAATTAGTCTTTTATGATTTACAGCAAAAGTCTTCTTTTGTACTTTTATAATGTTGTATAGCCATATTTCATAATTATTGACATACCTAGTTGTGAGTGAAGTAGATTCAGGAAGCTGACTGGTTTTATGATATCTCCATCCTGGACGGTGTATGCCATACTGCCATCAATCTGGTTTGAAGAGCTCCTGTGAGAAAAACAGAAGACATTGTTTAAGTACTTCAATTCATAAATATTACAAAACAATGTATGAGAATTACCTAGAAAAAGAGATTTTTTTAAAAAAAATGTCTTTATTCATCTAAAATGTGCAAAGAAAACATGAATATTTCAAAGTCAGATTGCATCTTACGTGAAGTTGGATGATTTGGGTTGAAAAGTTGGACTGCTAGGTTCATTTAGAAGAGTGTTCAGCTGCAGAAGAAAATAAAAAAATTAATTAAACTCAGAAGAAGCTTTATATTTCTCACATAAATATGTCCATTAATGAAGAATGTTTACCGCATAATTGACGACATCCTGCACTTGCTTGTAGGTGTTGTTTCTGAGCTCAGGGACTTCAGACATGCTGATGTTACTCAGACTAAATTTAATGACGACGGCATAGGAGGTTTCAGAGATTTCTGTTGGCAACAAATATTTATTCAGTTAAAGTTTATTATAAATCACATATTAACATTTAGTTTTTAAATACTTTTTAATTCAATGATAAAACTTACTCTCATAAGTGTAATTCACCACCTTCAGTGATTCATTGAGCTGTGACTGATTGGATTTCATAAGAATGTTGATAGCACCAAGGACAAGAGACTCAGTCGGCACGGATGACATGGATGAGAATACCAGTTTGGTTGTGACTATTGCATTGCCCGTCATATTAGTTGCCGATGCTGATGATGTTGTTTCTATTGATGTTTGAACTGAAATTGTGGGTGATGGTTTCTGGATTTCTAGACCTGGTAATGTCACTGGAATCACTAATGGAAATTCTGTAGTTGTGAGACCTGTAATAATTCCAGTTGTAGTTGTTGATGTAGTTTCTGAATTCAAGTTTGCCCAAGACACAGTGTTGGTTGTTGGGATTGAACTTGAAGTTGTTGAAAGTGCCAGTGTGGATAGAGCAGGAGATGTGCTGGTAAAAGCTACAGTTGTGCTAAACAGACCTGTAGTTTCTTTAAATGTAGTTGTTGTTTGAGTTGCTGTTGTACTTGGAAACGTAGTTGAGATATCAGCTGGAATTGTAGTGGTGGGAAGAGCAGTCATGGTTGTCATGGATGCAGTTGATCTTGGAGGTTCAGTTGTTTTTGTTGGAGTTGAAGTTAGGGATATAGTTACATGCGTTGTGGAGATAGGCATAATTGTTACAGCAACAGTTATGTTTTCTGGAGAAACAGTTGTGATTATTGGAGGTGCAGGTGTGGTAAGTGTTGTTTGGCTTATAGCTGGAGCTGTATTAGTAAAAGCAGCAGTTGTGCTTGATAAAGGTGCAGTTGTTATTTGGAATGCAGTTGTTGTTGTGAATGTGTTTGTGCTTTGAGCTGAAGTTGGAGTTTGAAGTTCAGTTGTAGGATTGTTACTTGTTGTTGGAGCTTCAGATGAGGTTGCAGCTGATGTAGTAGTGGCAGGCTCTATTGCTGTTGTGGAAGCTGCAGTTGTGGTTGTAGGTGTTGGTGCATGTGCAGTGGTACTTTCTGATGTTACAGATGTTGATGGTGAAGTAAAAATTGTGGTTTCTGTGGTCACAACTGTGGTTGTGAAAGGTTCAGTACTTGTTGTTGTAGGAGCCATTGTTGTTTGAGCCAGGCTTGTAATTGCAGATTCAGATGATGTTACAGCTGATGTTGTAGTGGGAAGAAAGTACATGGTTGTAGAAGCAGAACTTGTAGGAACTGATGTTGATGCAAGACTTGAAGTTGTAGAAATTGTTGTTGAAGCAACAGTTGGGGATGTGGATGCAATTGTTGTTTTTGAAGTTGTAGGCATTGTTGTTAAAGCAGGTGTTGTAGTTTCTGAAGTTATATCTGCTGTTTCAGTTGTTGGAGCTGTAGATATAGTTTCAGCTGTTGTACTTTCTGAAGTTTTTGGCAGCGATGTTGAAATAAGAGGTGTTGTTTCTGTACGTACAACTGTGGTTATGGAAGCCTGAGTTGTTGGGAGGTCAATTGATGTTGTGGGTTCAGCTGTAGTCATGGTTGTTAGAGGTGCAGTTGAAGTTTCTGGAGTGGTAGGAATTGTTGTTGAAACAACAGTTGTGGTTGGTGTATTTGTTGTTTCAGTTGAAGTTGTTGTTTCTAAAGTTGTAGGCATTGTTGTTGAGGCAAGTGTTGTAGTTTCTGAAGTTATAACTGTTGTTGCAGTTGTTGAAGCTGTGGATGTAATTTCTGCTGTTGTACTTTCTGAAGTTGTTGGCAGTGATGTTGTACTAAGAGGTGTTGTTTCTGTACTCACTACTGTGGTTGTGGAAGCCTGAGTTGTTGTAAGGCCAATTGATGTTGTGGGTTCAGCTGTAGTCATGGTTGTTAGAGGTGCAGTTGAAGTTTCTGGAGTGGTAGGAATTGTTGTTGAAACAACAGTTGTGGTTGGTGTATTTGTTGTTTCAGTTGCAGTTGTTGGTTCTAAAGTTGTAGGCATTGTTGTTGAGGCAAGTGTTGTAGTTTCTGAAGTTATAACTGTTGTTGCAGTTGTTGAAGCTGTGGGTGTGAGTTCTGTTGTTGTACTTTCTGAAGTTGTTGGCAGTGATGTTGTACTAAGAGGTGTTGTTTCTGTACTCACTACTCTGGTTGTGGAAGCCTGAGTTGTTGTAAGGCCAATTGATGTTGTGGGTTCAGCTGTAGTCATGGTTGTCAGAGGTGCAGTTGAAGTTTCTGGAGTGGTAGGAATTGTTGTTGAAACAACAGTTGTGGTTGGTGTATTTGTTGTTTCAGTTGCAGTTGTTGTTTCTAAAGTTGTAGGCATTGTTGTTGAGGCAAGTGTTGTAGTTTCTGAAGTTATAACTGTTGTTGCAGTTGTTGAAGCTTTGGATGTGATTTCTGCTGTTGTACTTTCTGAAGTTGTTGGCAGTGATGTTGTACTAAGAGGTGTTGTTTCTGTACTCACTACTGTGGTTGTGGAAGCCTGAGTTGTTGTAAGGCCAATTGATGTTGTGGGTTCAGCTGTAGTCATGGTTGTTAGAGGTGCAGTTGAAGTTTCTGGAGTGGTAGGAATTGTTGTTGAAACAACAGTTGTGGTTGGTGTATTTGTTGTTTCAGTTGCAGTTGTTGGTTCTAAAGTTGTAGGCATTGTTGTTGAGGCAAGTGTTGTAGTTTCTGAAGTTATAACTGTTGTTGCAGTTGTTGAAGCTGTGGATGTCATTTCTGCTGTTGTACTTTCTGAAGTTGTTGGCAGTGATGTTGTACTAAGAGGTGTTGTTTCTGTACTCACTACTGTGGTTGTGGAAGCCTGAGTTATTGTAAGGCCTATTGATGTTGTGGGTTCAGCTGTAGTCATGGTTGTTAGAGGTGCAGTTGAAGTTTCTGGAGTGGTAGGAATTGTTGTTGAAACAACAGTTGTGGTTGGTGTATTTGTTGTTTCAGTTGCAGTTGTTGGTTCTAAAATTGTAGGCATTGTTGTTGAGGCAAGTGTTGTAGTTTCTGAAGTTATAACTGTTGTTGCAGTTGTTGAAACTGTGGATGTAATTTCTGCTGTTGTACTTTCTGAAGTTGTTGGCAGTGATGTTGTACTAAGAGGTGTTGTTTCTGTACTCACTACTGTGGTTGTGGAAGCCTGAGCTGTTGGGAGGCCAATTGATGTTGTGAGTTCAGCTGTAGTCATGGTTGTTAGAGGTGCAGTTGAAGTTTCTGGAGTGGTAGGAATTGTTGTTGAAACAACAGTTGTGGTTGGTGTATTTGTTGTTTCAGTTGCAGTTGTTGTTTCTAAAGTTGTAGGCATTGTTGTTGAGGCAAGTGTTGTAGTTTCTGAAGTTATAACTGTTGTTGCAGTTGTTGAAGCTGTGGATGTAATTTCTGCTGTTGTACTTTCTGAAGTTGTTGGCAGTGATGTTGTACTAAGAGGTGTTGTTTCTGTACTCACTACTGTGGTTGTGGAAGCCTGAGTTGTTGTAAGGCCAATTGATGTTGTGGGTTCAGCTGTAGTCATGGTTGTTAGAGGTGCAGTTGAAGTTTCTGGAGTGGTAGGAATTGTTGTTGAAACAACAGTTGTGTTTGGTGTATTTGTTGTTTCAGTTGCAGTTGTTGGTTCTAAAGTTGTAGGCATTGTTGTTGAGGCAAGTGTTGTAGTTTCTGAAGTTATAACCGTTGTTGCAGTTGTTGAAGCTGTGGATGTGATTTCTGCTGTTGTACTTTCTGAAGTTGTTGGCAGTGATGTTGTACTAAGAGGGGTTGTTTCTGTACTCACTACTGTGGTTATGGAAGCCTGAGCTGTTGGGAGGCCAATTGATGTTGTGGGTTCAGCTGTAGTCATGGTTGTTAGAGGTGCAGTTGAAGTTTCTGGAGTGGTAGGAATTGTTGTTGAAACAACAGTTGTGGTTGGTGTATTTGTTGTTTCAGTTGCAGTTGTTGTTTCTAAAGTTGTAGGCATTGTTGTTGAGGCAAGTGTTGTAGTTTCTGAAGTTATAACTGTTGTTGCAGTTGTTGAAGCTGTGGATGTGATTTCTGCTGTTGTACTTTCTGAAGTTGTTGGCAGTGATGTTGTACTAAGAGGTGTTGTTTCTGTACTCACTACTGTGGTTGTGGAAGCCTGAGTTGTTGTAAGGCCAATTGATGTTGTGGGTTCAGCTGTAGTCATGGTTGTTAGAGGTGCAGTTGAAGTTTCTGGAGTGGTAGGAATTGTTGTTGAAACAACAGTTGTGGTTGGTGTATTTGTTGTTTCAGTTGCAGTTGTTGGTTCTAAAGTTGTAGGCATTGTTGTTGAGGCAAGTGTTGTAGTTTCTGAAGTTATAACTGTTGTTGCAGTTGTTGAAGCTGTGGATGTGATTTCTGCTGTTGTACTTACTGAAGTTGTTGGCAGTGATGTTGTACTAAGAGGTGTTGTTTCTGTACTCACTACTGTGGTTGTGGAAGCCTGAGTTGTTGTAAGGCCAATTGATGTTGTGGGTTCAGCTGTAGTCATGGTTGTTAGAGGTGCAGTTGAAGTTTCTGGAGTGGTAGGAATTGTTGTTGAAACAACAGTTGTGGTTGGTGTATTTGTTGTTTCAGTTGCAGTTGTTGTTTCTAAAGTTGTAGGCATTGTTGTTGAGGCAAGTGTTGTAGTTTCTGAAGTTATAACTGTTGTTGCAGTTGTTGAAGCTGTGGATGTGATTTCTGCTGTTGTACTTTCTGAAGTTGTTGGCAGTGATGTTGTACTAAGAGGTGTTGTTTCTGTACTCACTACTGTGGTTGTGGAAGCCTGAGTTGTTGTAAGGCCAATTGATGTTGTGGGTTCAGCTGTAGTCATGGTTGTTAGAGGTGCAGTTGAAGTTTCTGGAGTGGTAGGAATTGTTGTTGAAACAACAGTTGTGGTTGGTGTATTTGTTGTTTCAGTTGCAGTTGTTGGTTCTAAAGTTGTAGGCATTGTTGTTGAGGCAAGTGTTGTAGTTTCTGAAGTTATAACTGTTGTTGCAGTTGTTGAAGCTGTGGATGTGATTTCTGCTGTTGTACTTTCTGAAGTTGTTGGCAGTGATGTTGTACTAAGAGGTGTTGTTTCTGTACTCACTACTGTGGTTGTGGAAGCCTGAGTTGTTGTAAGGCCAATTGATGTTGTGGGTTCAGCTGTAGTCATGGTTGTTAGAGGTGCAGTTGAAGTTTCTGGAGTGGTAGGAATTGTTGTTGAAACAACAGTTGTGGTTGGTGTATTTGTTGTTTCAGTTGCAGTTGTTGTTTCTAAAGTTGTAGGCATTGTTGTTGAGGCAAGTGTTGTAGTTTCTGAAGTTATAACTGTTGTTGCAGTTGTTGAAGCTGTGGATGTGATTTCTGCTGTTGTACTTTCTGAAGTTGTTGGCAGTGATGTTGTACTAAGAGGGGTTGTTTCTGTACTCACTACTGTGGTTGTGGAAGCCTGAGTTGTTGTAAGGCCAATTGATGTTGTGGGTTCAGCTGTAGTCATGGTTGTTAGAGGTGCAGTTGAAGTTTCTGGAGTGGTAGGAATTGTTGTTGAAACAACAGTTGTGGTTGGTGTATTTGTTGTTTCAGTTGCAGTTGTTGGTTCTAAAGTTGTAGGCATTGTTGTTGAGGCAAGTGTTGTAGTTTCTGAAGTTATAACTGTTGTTGCAGTTGTTGAAGCTTTGGATGTGATTTCTGCTGTTGTACTTTCTGAAGTTGTTGGCAGTGATGTTGTACTAAGAGGTGTTGTTTCTGTACTCACTACTGTGGTTGTGGAAGCCTGAGTTGTTGTAAGGCCAATTGATGTTGTGGGTTCAGCTGTAGTCATGGTTGTTAGAGGTGCAGTTGAAGTTTCTGGAGTGGTAGGAATTGTTGTTGAAACAACAGTTGTGGTTGGTGTATTTGTGGGTTCAGCTGTAGTCATGGTTGTTAGAGGTGCAGTTGAAGTTTCTGGAGTGGTAGGAATTGTTGTTGAAACAACAGTTGTGGTTGGTGTATTTGTTGTTTCAGTTGCACTTGTTGTTTCTAAAGTTGTAGGCATTGTTGTTGAGGCAAGTGTTGTAGTTTCTGAAGTTATAACTGTTGTTGCAGTTGTTGAAGCTGTGGATGTGATTTCTGCTGTTGTACTTTCTGAAGTTGTTGGCAGTGATGTTGTACTAAGAGGTGTTGTTTCTGTACTCACTACTGTGGTTGTGGAAGCCTGAGTTGTTGTAAGGCCAATTGATGTTGTGGGTTCAGCTGTAGTCATGGTTGTTAGAGGTGCAGTTGAAGTTTCTGGAGTGGTAGGAATTGTTGTTGAAACAACAGTTGTGGTTGGTGTATTTGTTGTTTCAGTTGCAGTTGTTGGTTCTAAAGTTGTAGGCATTGTTGTTGAGGCAAGTGTTGTAGTTTCTGAAGTTATAACTGTTGTTGCAGTTGTTGAAGCTGTGGATGTGATTTCTGCTGTTGTACTTTCTGAAGTTGTTGGCAGTGATGTTGTACTAAGAGGTGTTGTTTCTGTACTCACTACTGTGGTTGTGGAAGCCTGAGTTGTTGTAAGGCCAATTGATGTTGTGGGTTCAGCTGTAGTCATGGTTGTTAGAGGTGCAGTTGAAGTTTCTGGAGTGGTAGGAATTGTTGTTGAAACAACAGTTGTGGTTGGTGTATTTGTTGTTTCAGTTGCAGTTGTTGTTTCTAAAGTTGTAGGCATTGTTGTTGAGGCAAGTGTTGTAGTTTCTGAAGTTATAACTGTTGTTGCAGTTGTTGAAGCTGTGGATGTGATTTCTGCTGTTGTACTTTCTGAAGTTGTTGGCAGTGATGTTGTACTAAGAGGGGTTGTTTCTGTACTCACTACTGTGGTTGTGGAAGCCTGAGTTGTTGTAAGGCCAATTGATGTTGTGGGTTCAGCTGTAGTCATGGTTGTTAGAGGTGCAGTTGAAGTTTCTGGAGTGGTAGGAATTGTTGTTGAAACAACAGTTGTGGTTGGTGTATTTGTTGTTTCAGTTGCAGTTGTTGGTTCTAAAGTTGTAGGCATTGTTGTTGAGGCAAGTGTTGTAGTTTCTGAAGTTATAACTGTTGTTGCAGTTGTTGAAGCTTTGGATGTGATTTCTGCTGTTGTACTTTCTGAAGTTGTTGGCAGTGATGTTGTACTAAGAGGTGTTGTTTCTGTACTCACTACTGTGGTTGTGGAAGCCTGAGTTGTTGTAAGGCCAATTGATGTTGTGGGTTCAGCTGTAGTCATGGTTGTTAGAGGTGCAGTTGAAGTTTCTGGAGTGGTAGGAATTGTTGTTGAAACAACAGTTGTGGTTGGTGTATTTGTTGTTTCAGTTGAAGTTGTTGTTTCTAAAGTTGTAGGCATTGTTGTTGAGGCAAGTGTTGTAGTTTCTGAAGTTATAACTGTTGTTGCAGTTGTTGAAGCTGTGGATGTAATTTCTGCTGTTGTACTTTCTGAAGTTGTTGGCAGTGATGTTGTACTAAGAGGTGTTGTTTCTGTACTCACTACTGTGGTTGTGGAAGCCTGAGTTGTTGTAAGGCCAATTGATGTTGTGGGTTCAGCTGTAGTTATGGTTGTTAGAGGTGCAGTTGAAGTTTCTGGAGTGGTAGGAATTGTTGTTGAAATAACAGTTGTGGTTGGTGTATTTGTTGTTTCAGTTGCAGTTGTTGGTTCTAAAGTTGTAGGCATTGTTGTTGAGGCAAGTGTTGTAGTTTCTGAAGTTATAACTGTTGTTGCAGTTGTTGAAGCTGTGGATGTGATTTCTGCTGTTGTACTTTCTGAAGTTGTTGGCAGTGATGTTGTACTAAGAGGGGTTGTTTCTGTACTCACTACTGTGGTTGTGGAAGCCTGAGTTGTTGTAAGGCCAATTGATGTTGTGGGTTCAGCTGTAGTCATGGTTGTTAGAGGTGCAGTTGAAGTTTCTGGAGTGGTAGGAATTGTTGTTGAAACAACAGTTGTGGTTGGTGTATTTGTTGTTTCAGTTGAAGTTGTTGTTTCTAAAGTTGTAGGCATTGTTGTTGAGGCAAGTGTTGTAGTTTCTGAAGTTATAACTGTTGTTGCAGTTGTTGAAGCTGTGGATGTAATTTCTGCTGTTGTACTTTCTGAAGTTGTTGGCAGTGATGTTGTACTAAGAGGTGTTGTTTCTGTACTCACTACTGTGGTTGTGGAAGCCTGAGTTGTTGTAAGGCCAATTGATGTTGTGGGTTCAGCTGTAGTCATGGTTGTTAGAGGTGCAGTTGAAGTTTCTGGAGTGGTAGGAATTGTTGTTGAAATAACAGTTGTGGTTGGTGTATTTGTTGTTTCAGTTGCAGTTGTTGTTTCTAAAGTTGTAGGCATTGTTGTTGAGGCAAGTGTTGTAGTTTCTGAAGTTATAACTGTTGTTGCAGTTGTTGAAGCTGTGGATGTGATTTCTGCTGTTGTACTTTCTGAAGTTGTTGGCAGTGATGTTGTACTAAGAGGTGTTGTTTCTGTACTCACTACTGTGGTTGTGGAAGCCTGAGTTGTTGTAAGGCCAATTGATGTTGTGGGTTCAGCTGTAGTCATGGTTGTTAGAGGTGCAGTTGAAGTTTCTGGAGTGGTAGGAATTGTTGTTGAAACAACAGTTGTGGTTGGTGTATTTGTTGTTTCAGTTGCAGTTGTTGTTTCTAAAGTTGTAGGCATTGTTGTTGAGGCAAGTGTTGTAGTTTCTGAAGTTATAACTGTTGTTGCAGTTGTTGAAGCTGTGGATGTGATTTCTGCTGTTGTACTTTCTGAAGTTGTTGGCAGTGATGTTGTACTAAGAGGTGTTGTTTCTGTACTCACTACTGTGGTTGTGGAAGCCTGAGTTGTTGTAAGGCCAATTGATGTTGTGGGTTCAGCTGTAGTCATGGTTGTTAGAGGTGCAGTTGAAGTTTCTGGAGTGGTAGGAATTGTTGTTGAAACAACAGTTGTGGTTGGTGTATTTGTTGTTTCAGTTGCAGTTGTTGGTTCTAAAGTTGTAGGCATTGTTGTTGAGGCAAGTGTTGTAGTTTCTGAAGTTATAACTGTTGTTGCAGTTGTTGAAGCTGTGGATGTCATTTCTGCTGTTGTACTTTCTGAAGTTGTTGGCAGTGATGTTGTACTAAGAGGTGTTGTTTCTGTACTCACTACTGTGGTTGTGGAAGCCTGAGTTGTTGTAAGGCCAATTGATGTTGTGGGTTCAGCTGTAGTCATGGTTGTTAGAGGTGCAGTTGGAGTTTCTGGAGTGGTAGGAATTGTTGTTGAAACAACAGTTGTGGTTGGTGTATTTGTTGTTTCAGTTGCAGTTGTTGGTTCTAAAGTTGTAGGCATTGTTGTGGAGGCAAGTGTTGTAGTTTCTGAAGTTATAACTGTTGTTGCAGTTGTTGAAGCTGTGGATGTGATTTCTGCTGTTGTACTTTCTGAAGTTGTTGGCAGTGATGTTGTACTAAGAGGTGTTGTTTCTGTACTCACTACTGTGGTTGTGGAAGCCTGAGTTGTTGTAAGGCCAATTGATGTTGTGGGTTCAGCTGTAGTCATGGTTGTTAGAGGTGCAGTTGAAGTTTCTGGAGTGGTAGGAATTGTTGTTGAAACAACAGTTGTGGTTGGTGTATTTGTTGTTTCAGTTGCAGTTGTGGGTTCTAAAGTTGTAGGCATTGTTGTTGAGGCAAGTGTTGTAGTTTCTGAAGTTATAACTGTTGTTGCAGTTGTTGAAGCTGTGGATGTGATTTCTGCTGTTGTACTTTCTGAAGTTGTTGGCAGTGATGTTGTACTAAGAGGTGTTTTTTCTGTACTCACTGCTGTGGTTGTGGAAGCCTGAGTTGTTGTAAGGCCAATTGATGTTGTGGGTTCAGCTGTAGTCATGGTTGTTAGAGGTGCAGTTGAAGTTTCTGGAGTGGTAGGAATTGTTGTTGAAACAACAGTTGTGGTTGGTGTATTTGTTGTTTCAGTTGCAGTTGTTGTTTCTAAAGTTGTAGGCATTGTTGTTGAGGCAAGTGTTGTAGTTTCTGAAGTTATAACTGTTGTTGCAGTTGTTGAAGCTGTGGATGTGATTTCTGCTGTTGTACTTTCTGAAGTTGTTGGCAGTGATGTTGTACTAAGAGGTGTTGTTTCTGTACTCACTACTGTGGTTGTGGAAGCCTGAGTTGTTGTAAGGCCAATTGATGTTGTGGGTTCAGCTGTAGTCATGGTTGTTAGAGGTGCTGTTGAAGTTTCTGGAGTGGTAGGAATTGTTGTTGAAACAACAGTTGTGGTTGGTGTATTTGTTGTTTCAGTTGCAGTTGTTTCTAAAGTTGTAGGCATTGTTGTTGAGGCAAGTGTTGTAGTTTCTGAAGTTATAACTGTTGTTGCAGTTGTTGAAGCTGTGGATGTGATTTCTGCTGTTGTACTTTCTGAAGTTGTTGGCAGTGATGTTGTACTAAGAGGTGTTGTTTCTGTACTCACTACTGTGGTTATGGAAGCCTGAGTTGTTGGGAGGTCAATTGATGTTGTGGGTTCAGCTGTAGTCATGGTTGTTAGAGGTGCAGTTGAAGTTTCTGGAGTGGTAGGAATTGTTGTTGAAACAACAGTTGTGGTTGGGGTATTTGTTGTTTCAGTTGCAGTTGTTGGTTCTAAAGTTGTAGGCATTGTTGTTGAGGCAAGTGTTGTAGTTTCTGAAGTTATAACTGTTGTTGCAGTTGTTGAAGCTGTGGATGTGATTTCTGCTGTTGTACTTTCTGAAGTTGTTGGCAGTGATGTTGTACTAAGAGGTGTTGTTTCTGTACTCACTACTGTGGTTGTGGAAGCCTGAGTTGTTGTAAGGCCAATTGATGTTGTGGGTTCAGCTGTAGTCATGGTTGTTAGAGGTGCAGTTGAAGTTTCTGGAGTGGTAGGAATTGTTGTTGAAACAACAGTTGTGGTTGGTGTATTTGTTGTTTCAGTTGCAGTTGTTGTTTCTAAAGTTGTAGGCATTGTTGTTGAGGCAAGTGTTGTAGTTTCTGAAGTTATAACTGTTGTTGCAGTTGTTGAAGCTGTGGATGTGATTTCTGCTGTTGTACTTTCTGAAGTTGTTGGCAGTGATGTTGTACTAAGAGGTGTTGTTTCTGTACTCACTACTGTGGTTGTGGAAGCCTGAGTTGTTGTGAGGTCAATTGATGTTGTGGGTTCAGCTGTAGTCATGGTTGTTAGAGGTGCAGTTGAAGTTTCTGGAGTGGTAGGAATTGTTGTTGAAACAACAGCTGTGGTTGGTGTATTTGTTGTTTCAGTTGCAGTTGTTGTTTCTAAAGTTGTAGGCATTGTTGTTGAGGCAAGTGTTGTAGTTTCTGAAGTTATAACTGTTGTTGCAGTTGTTGAAGCTGTGGATGTAATTTCTGCTGTTGTACTTTCTGAAGTTGTTGGCAGTGATGTTGTACTAAGAGGTGTTGTTTCTGTACTCATTACTGTAGTTGTGGAAGCCTGAGTTGTTGTGAGGTCAGTTGATGTTGTGGGTTCAGCTGTAGTCGTGGTTGTTGGAGGTGCAGTTGAAGTTTCTGGAGTGGTAGGAATTGTTGTTGAAACAACAGTTGTGGTTGGTGTATTTGTGGTTTCAGTTGCAGTTGTTGTTTCTAAAGTTGTAGGCATTGTTGTTGATGCAAGTGTTGTAGTTTCTGAAGTTATAACTGTTGTTGCAGTTGTTGAAGCTGTGGATGTGATTTCTGCTGTTGTACTTTCTGAAGTTGTTGGCAATGATGTTGTACTAAGAGGGGTTGTTTCTGTACTCACTACTGTGGTTGTGGAAGCCTGAGTTGTTGTGAGGTCAGTTGATGTTGTGGGTTCAGCTGTAGTCATGGTTGTTAGAGGTGCTGTTGAAGTTTCTGGAGTGGTAGGAATTGTTGTTGAAACAACAGTTGTGGTTGGTGTATTTGTTGTTGCAGTTGCAGTTGTTTCTAAAGTTGTAGGCATTGTTGTTGAGGCAAGTGTTGTAGTTTCTGAAGTTATAACTGTTGTTGCAGTTGTTGAAGCTGTGGATGTGATTTCTGCTGTTGTACTTTCTGAAGTTGTTGGCAGTGATGTTGTACTAAGAGGTGTTGTTTCTGTACTCACTACTGTGGTTGTGGAAGCCTGAGTTGTTGTGAGGTCAATTGATGTTGTGGGTTCAGCTGTAGTCATGGTTGTTAGAGGTGCAGTTGAAGTTTCTGGAGTGGTAGGAATTGTTGTTGAAACAACAGCTGTGGTTGGTGTATTTGTTGTTTCAGTTGCAGTTGTTGTTTCTAAAGTTGTAGGCATTGTTGTTGAGGCAAGTGTTGTAGTTTCTGAAGTTATAACTGTTGTTGCAGTTGTTGAAGCTGTGGATGTAATTTCTGCTGTTGTACTTTCTGAAGTTGTTGGCAGTGATGTTGTACTAAGAGGTGTTGTTTCTGTACTCATTACTGTAATTGTGGAAGCCTGAGTTGTTGTGAGGTCAGTTGATGTTGTGGGTTCAGCTGTAGTCGTGGTTGTTGGAGGTGCAGTTGAAGTTTCTGGAGTGGTAGGAATTGTTGTTGAAACAACAGTTGTGGTTGGTGTATTTGTGGTTTCAGTTGCAGTTGTTGTTTCTAAAGTTGTAGGCATTGTTGTTGAGGCAAGTGTTGTAGTTTCTGAAGTTATAACTGTTGTTGCAGTTGTTGAAGCTGTGGATGTAATTTCTGCTGTTGTACTTTCTGAAGTTGTTGGCAGTGATGTTGTACTAAGAGGTGTTGTTTCTGTACTCACTACTGTGGTTATGGAAGCCTGAGTTGTTGTGAGGTCAATTGATGTTGTGGGTTCAGCTGTAGTCATGGTTGTTAGAGGTGCTGTTGAAGTTTCTGGAGTGGTAGGAATTGTTGTTGAAACAACAGTTGTGGTTGGTGTATTTGTTGTTTCAGTTGCAGTTGTTGTTTCTAAAGTTGTAGGCATTGTTGTTGAGGCAAGTGTTGTAGTTTCTGAAGTTATAACTGTTGTTGCAGTTGTTGAAGCTGTGGATGTAATTTCTGCTGTTGTACTTTCTGAAGTTGTTGGCAGTGATGTTGTACTAAGAGGTGTTGTTTCTGTACTCATTACTGTGGTTGTGGAAGCCTGAGTTGTTGTGAGGTCAGTTGATGTTGTGGGTTCAGCTGTAGTCGTGGTTGTTGGAGGTGCAGTTGAAGTTTCTGGAGTGGTAGGAATTGTTGTTGAAACAACAGTTGTGGTTGGTGTATTTGTGGTTTCAGTTGCAGTTGTTGTTTCTAAAGTTGTAATCATTGTTGTTGATGCAAGTGTTGTAGTTTCTGAAGTTATAACTGTTGTTGCAGTTGTTGAAGCTGTGGATGTGATTTCTGCTGTTGTACTTTCTGAAGTTGTTGGCAGTGATGTTGTACTAAGAGGGGTTGTTTCTGTACTCACTACTGTGGTTGTGGAAGCCTGAGTTGTTGTGAGGTCAGTTGATGTTGTGGGTTCAGCTGTAGTCATGGTTGTTAGAGGTGCTGTTGAAGTTTCTGGAGTGGTAGGAATTGTTGTTGAAACAACAGTTGTGGTTGGTGTATTTGTTGTTTCAGTTGCAGTTGTTTCTAAAGTTGTAGGCATTGTTGTTGAGGCAAGTGTTGTAGTTTCTGAAGTTATAACTGTTGTTGCAGTTGTTGAAGCTGTGGATGTCATTTCTGCTGTTGTACTTTCTGAAGTTGTTGGCAGTGATGTTGTACTAAGAGGTGTTGTTTCTGTACTCACTACTGTGGTTGTGGAAGCCTGAGTTGTTGTAAGGTCAATTGATGTTGTGGGTTCAGCTGTAGTCATGGTTGTTAGAGGTGCTGTTGAAGTTTCTGGAGTGGTAGGAATTGTTGTTGAAACAACAGTTGTGGTTGGTGTATTTGTTGTTTCAGTTGCAGTTGTTTCTAAAGTTGTAGGCATTGTTGTTGAGGCAAGTGTTGTAGTTTCTGAAGTTATAACTGTTGTTGCAGTTGTTGAAGCTGTGGATGTAATTTCTTCTGTTGTACTTTCTGAAGTTGTTGGCAGTGAGGTTGTACTAAGAGGTGTTGTTTCTGTACTCACTACTGTGGTTGTGGAAGCCTGAGTTGTTGTGAGGTCAATTGATGTTGTGGGTTCAGCTGTAGTCATGGTAGGAATTGTTGCTGAATCAACAGTTGGGGTTGTGGATGCTGTATTTGTTGTTTCAGTTGCAATTGTAGATTCTGAAGTTATAACTGTTGTTGCAGTTGTTGAAGCTGTAGACATAGTTTCTGCTGTAGTACTTTCTGAAATAGTTGGCAGCAGTGTTGAAATAAGAAGTGTTGTTTCTGTTGGAGCTGATGTTGTAGTAGTTGGCAATGAAGTTGTGGTTGTTGAATCTGTAGTCGTGGTTTCTGCAGTTGTATTGTAAGTTGTAGGCTCAGTTGTCCTGATTAAAAAACACATACATAATTGCATAACTTGGATATATATACATAATTATGAATGCCTGAATTGGTTTGGTTTTAAAGCTTTCTAAGCCTGCAGTTTATTAAGGAAAACTTAAGTAGCTCCAGGCAAAACATTGTATTAATTTTTGTTTGTTTGTTTTTGTTTTTTTACAAAATTGCACAAATTTAAACTTTTAGTGTTCTCGTTCATAAATGACCAGCCTACAAAAAAATGTAGCTAATCAGTTATTTGTCACATTATTGCTGTGAAATATAAAAAAAAATTGTTCACATGAATGTGTGTGTCTCTGTATTCGCACGGATACACGAGGATGCATGTATCCACACATGCACAGGTCTGAGGCCTTTAGTTTTGCAAGCACACTCATTTTCAATAGACGGTCATTTTTGTCAAGTATAAGCTCAGATCAATCAGTTTACTATCAAATAAGTAAAACATTTAATATAAAATATGTCCTAATTTAAAGAAAACTATTTGACAAAAAGATTGACTCTAACATTTGTTAATAAAATACCATATTTTTACTGTGATTTTTAAGTCTTTTTTGTATTTTTGAACGGGAGTGCCACAAGTGTAACTTTGTGCTATTTTATACATGATCGACCAATTCCAAAAATAAATATAAAACCTGTACTTACTTACTGAAAGAAAATAATTTGACAAAATATTGAATCCACTAGCTATTTATTCCTTAATACACCTCTAATAACTGCAATAATAACTGCATTTGTCTTCTATCAAAGGCTCAACAGAGGCTTGGGATTAGATGCAAAATAATTTAGTCCTACACACAAGAGTGTTTAAGGGACAGAAACCTGACATAATATACAATAATACATCTTATGAACAATGTTTGAGGAGTGGTAACTGTATTGTGAGCGGATTAATTGACTCCAGGCTATTGAATGATTGAAAAATATCCGTGGAGTGGCCATTATGCCTCGGGTGTGCATTGATTCTGTAATAATTCAAAGGCCTGTTTTCAATTAATTCCTTACATATTATTTATATATATATATATATATATATATATATATATATATATATATATATATATATATATATATATATATATATATATATATATATATATATATATATTGTTGTTGTTGTTAAACAAGTTGTTGTTAAACTATTTTACTGGTAACATCATCAGAAAAAAACATTTTTATTTAATTTAAAAAAAAGTATACATCATTGAGAATATGAACAATTAATTATTTATAATTCCACTTACTGAGCTTCATTTGTATGAATAGCACACCACAAACACACTGTAAAGAGAAACACAGTACTGTTTAATTTTTCATTATTTTTCTATATATCTAGCAAAAATAGAACAATTCCAGAACAATCTGTAGAGAACACAGCATAAATTATATAGATATACAAGTTGATTACTTACGTAAGGTGAATAAAACTTTCCTAGTGCCATTCTGCTTTGAAAGAAACAAAATGCTGAAAAAGCAAAAAAGATAATCAGTTAGTTATTTTAATTGTTCTACCTCACTTCAATATTTTGTTGGTTTAACTTAAAAACGTAAGTAACCTGGTTGCCTTAAAATTTTGAGTTTACATAAAACGTGATACATCATGAAAATAGCACAATTTGGCATGTTTCACTGCATCATCAGAAATAAAACACAATTACCCAATATGCTTACAAAATATTTTAATAATATTTGAATTAAGGTTGTCAATCCTCAAAAATGTCCATTGTATTAACTAAAAGTTTTAATTTCAATGAACTCAAAATTTTGGCATTTAAGTAGTATTCTGTCTGATTAGGACAGACAACAGCTTGTAGTTAAATCATGTAAAGAGTCAAGGACAGTGATTTTAATTTAGTTTTCTCTCTTTTTTGATATCAAATTTGAACTCTTTGTGATATGCATGTATTCAAAAATCAACATATTTGGTGCAGCCACTATTAAATAGTAACATATATACATATATGTAATCACATTAAGCACCAAGACCAAGATCATATTATAAATCGCTATAGCCCCCATCTGACCTTTATTGTATCCCCTCAACACACTTACACATTTATATACAATCTGATTTTCAGTCCAGGCACTGTGCTATAGCTATCTGTGACTAATTATAGACTGGAGGAGATTAGAATAGCATACATTTACCATAACAGTTTTGGCAAGTAGGCTACACATTGGAAATTGAAAATATTTGAAGATTTAAATAATGTATGTATATTATGCTATAAAGCGCTAATACAAAAATTACGGTTTGGTCATTTGTAAATTTGTGTTTTCTAAATGTAATCAATAATATACTTTTCATGTATCATGTATTAATATGTCTATAACTGGGACTCTCCTTAAGTGATGTCCGGTGTAATTAACTTGCTTTAAGGAGACCTGGGTTAACAGAATGCAGATTAGCAATCTTAACAGTCATCTTTGGGGTAACTTTACAATAAAACACTGCCATGCGAAAGGGGGACAGCTAATTCAGATTAGATAAGCTAATTCAAATAGTACACTGTAAAAAAAAAAAAAAAGAAGAAGAAAAAGAAGAAGAAACAAGTAATTGGTAAAAAAAAACAAAAAAAAAAAAACATTCCCAGAATTCTCTGCATGACACTTCACATTGGATGCATTTTTTTTAAATAACTTTTTCAACTTTATTTATTTATTTATTTATTTATTTATTTATTTATTTATTTATTTATTTATTTATTTATTTATTTATTTATTTATTCATTCATAATCAGTTATGTACATTAGGGTTTGGTGGTTGTCAGTATTAAAGGTACAGATCAGATATTAGTATATCAATACATTGGTAATTTCACATTATTCGAATAAATTAAAATATATTACTGTAAATTTAACTTAAATCTGTAAAACCTAAAATATTGCTACTGTATTTTTACTGTAAATTTCTTGCAACCACAGCTGTCAGTTTTTTATTATTATTTATTTATTTTTTATTGTAACTTTAATGGAGTTGTCTTACAGTGTACATGATAATTCATGTACCTTTATTGTAAAGTGTTACCATATTGGGTACACTCTAAAAAAAAGACCTCATCATCTACAGAAATTAACTGCCACTAAAAATAAGTTTTATGGTAAACCCAAGGGGGTCACAAGATATTATAAGATCAGCAGCTAGAAGTAAAAACAATACTAACAGTATATAAGAAATAATATTAATAATACTAATATTAATAAAATAAAGATACTAATATACTAATATTTATGAAAATAAACTAATGATAAAAAGGTTATTTATAGCACTATTAAGGTCCTATAACACTTCCAAAGCATATGGAACTTTACAAAAAAGGGTTCTATTTAGCACCAAAAAGGGTTACAAGCTGAAGAACAGCAATGTGATACTGTTTAGAATATTTTTTCCCCTTAAGATTGTACATATAGCCTAAGCCTATATTAAACAAAAATATGTATTTATCTCTAATGAATATACATTAAAGCACATATATAGGATTATATTATAGCATTACATGTTAAAGTGACATATCAGGGATGAGCTTAAATGCCATACAAAAACCGCTTAATGGAACGCAGATAAAATCAATTTATTGAAATGTTAATTTATTCAGTTTTTTTTTTTTAAATTAATGTTTCAATCATCCAGTGTCCTACCTTCTCCCGTGCTTCAAATTCATAACCATTAAAAATGAACAGTACTCCTTTCGATAGTCCTTTGCTGTGCTCTGCGCTTCGTGTTTCAGTTTAAAGTTTAAACTCACTAACTGACTAGAAAAAAGTTGAGGCACAGTATTTGAGGCAGGTGTGTGTTGTCGTCTAAGGTGTGGTAGCCTACCAATTATAATTGATGAAGTGCAGTGCGTAATAGCATCACATTTTTTTCTGTTTTTTTTTTTCGCAATAAAGGGTGTAGCAAGCACAACTATTCCGAAACCATTCTTTGGGTCATGACCCAGACTATTTCAGTTAGCCTACCATTAAATTTAGGAAACAAATGAGATCACAAAGGCTGATTTAGAACAGGTAGACTTTGTTAACTTTTAAGTTGTGAACTACAAAGTTCAAATTACGCAAAACGTGCCTTGTTGATTAGTATGGCATTTCAATATCTAGCCTCATAAAAAATATCCACAATAAATAAATAAATAACCTTATAATAAAAATAAATGATATATTTTTTCCTTTTTCCCCATTATCAACATTCCAATCTAATGCTAAAACTATATACGAATAGTCAGAGTTTAGGTTGGGGAGTTGGGTTAGTGAGTTTGTCTGCGCTATGAATAAATAAATTATAATAATAATATAGACCTAGTTATTTTATTATAGTTTTAGTATACAATAAAATGTAAAAAATTTAAATAAAAATGCTGCTCTGCCTCAACTCCAGCGCTCGTCACCGAGATGGCCAACCAAATGAAAGAACGTGGGTCTTACTGTCAGTGTCCACAACACCGCGAGAGTTTGTGGAAAGATGTGCACTAAGTGTTAAACTGCTGTTTACAATTACAATGCTGTTTTGAACTGTGAAAATACGCGATCATGATTAATGTAATTCATAAATGATTTTTATGACTACTAATAGCCTAATTGCATGTGAGCACATCTTAAAATAAACGTTATTTGCAAACGTTGATTAGGCTACTTTATAACTTTTATTACCCCAGAGAAAGAAGGAACTGTTTTAGTTAGAAAGTTAAACAGAGTAAATGTTCAATTCATTAAGTGTTGCCAAAAACATTTAGTGAGTATTTGTCTGGTCCAATTTAAAATGTAATTAATAGGTCTATCAATTTAACAATTTACAAAAACAAAACAAAAAACAAAACATGGAAGACAGCAATGATAACACTTATTTTTAAAGCATGATATTTATTAGAGCTTTACAGTTGCAGGCCCAAAGGTATATAACCAGTTATGCCAAATATCATTAAAAGGCATTTGACAGAACAGCTTATAGCACCCTTTTAGATAACACCCCAAGCAATTTGGCTTTAGACACAAGATAACTGAGTGCACTAGACAGAGGTGGAGCTGTTGAAGTCATATTTTAGACCACACTAAAGCCTTTCGCATAGTTGATCATTGTGTTTCTATTAATCTGCACTGTTTATCAATTTTGATCCATTATTCAAAGAAATTGCAAAACCCTAACCTTTGGATGAGGTAAAAGAATGGAAAGTCAGGGGAAAATCACATTATGAAATAATGTTTTTTTTTTCTTCTCCAAAACACGTTGGCCTCAATTATTGGCACCCTTAGAATTGTTTTATGAGTAAAATATCTCTGAATTATATTCCCATTAATATTTACATTTTTTAGCACACCAGGGTGACTAGGAACATGAATTGTCTACGACGTCTTGTTTCACAGGAGTATAAATTTGAGTTAACACAAAGACTATATTCCCCTATTTGTTCATCACAATGAGTAAAACCAAGGAAGAGAGTTCTGCTGTGCAGCAAAAGATAGGTTCTGTAGAAATATGAAACTATAAAAAGCGCTTTTTGGCAGCAAACCAACCAGATAGATTTGGTACAAACGGATAAAAAGTACCCCATGCCCACACAGCTGAATCTTTAATGTTGAGGGCCTATTTTTTGCTGGAGGTCCTAGAAATTTTGTTCAGAGACATGATGGATTCTAGCAAATACCAACAGATAAACAATCTAAACCTGACAGCATCTGCTAGAAATCTAATAATGGGCCGTGGTTGGATCTTCCATCAGGACAACAATACAAAACAAACATCAAAATCAACACACGGATGTGTCACTGACACAAAATGAAGCTTCTGCCATCACCATCCAATGTTCCCTGACCTGAACCCTATAGAAAATGAGCTGGGAATCTGAAGGATGTGGAGAGGTTCTGTATGTAGGAATGGTCTCTGATCTCTGGTCAGGTGTTCTCCAAACTCATCAGGCATTATAGAAGAAGACTCAGAGCTGTTATCTTGGGGAAAGGAGGTTACAAAAAGTATTTCATAAAAGGGTGCCAATAATTATGGCCAGTGTGTTTTGGAGAAAAGCATTTATTTCATAATGTGATTTACACCCCTCTTTCAATTATTTTACTTTATAAAAGTATTGAAGTAAAATATTTTTGTGAATTGTTTAAAACAAAAGATAAAAAGAATAAATGATGCAGATTTATTTTTTACAGCCATCTTTGATTATATTTACCAGGGGCGCCAATAATTCTGACCAAACTGTAAATAAAGACTAGTTGTGATATAAAGAGTCTAGTTGTGAGTGGTTCTTTTTTTTGGGTCCTGTCACAGTACTTTTTTTTGGGTGCTCGTAGCGCATACACTTCAATTGCACGGGCAAATGCTGAGGCATGCGCTTCATTTCATACAGAGCAAAACAAAATATGAGCATGCAAAATTATGTTGTCAATTATTAAAGACCCAATGAAGTTTCTTAAAAAATGCAGGATTATTCAATGTGTTGATGTGATTTTCTACTGAAACATGAAGACAGGGTGGGACATATTGAACAGCTCCTCCCCTTTGTTTATATAGCCAATATCATATTGTTTACTTCAAAATTAGTCCAGCAGTTATGCTTGGTAAAGTCGCAGTTTCCTCCTAATATCAAACCTTTTTTCCTCCTGCTCCAACACGATCACATGGTAATGCGTATCAGTAGTACGAGTGTGAAATCTCGAGGAATATATACGCCAAAATGAGTTTTGGCATGCATATGATACACAGTTTTTTGTGTGCATATGATATGCACTTTATGGCTTGCATATGACACGCTCTTGGGTAGGGTGGGGTGGGTGGTTTGTACGTATAATACACTGTAAAATGTAATAAGTTGACTTTACTTAGAAAAAGTGAGGAAACTGACTGCGTACAAATTTTCAAGTAAAGTAGCGTATTATATTTTTTAAGTAGGCAAAACATAACAAAATTTGTGCAGAACACTTGTTAATGAAGTATACTTAACTCAAATTATTAGTTGTGTTAACTTGTTATTAGTGTTCACATTACTAGGAAAATATTAGGAAACCGACTGCCTTAAAATTCTCAAATAAGCTGAACTTAACACTCAATTAAGTAAGGTTAATTGCATCAAGTTTTTCTTACTTAAACTATTCAAGTTGTGTCGACTTAATTTATCTGTGAGATGAGGAAGTGTACTCCCAGAATGCATTGCAGCACTAATAATTGTAGCATTATTTGACCATTTTATTTGCTCTCTTTTGTCAGTATAACCCCAATAATAACAGCAAATGAACTTGTAATGGTCTTATTAACTGTAAAAAATAAATAAAAAATAGTTGTGTTTTGCATGCTGATTGTTGAAGTCTGTGTGTGACTCAAGCATGGTCAATTGTTGGATATTTTCACAATTATAGAGGCATTATATCAACATAAAATCATATTGGCCTTACATTTATACATATATATGTGTAGATGTATTTATATACGCGTATGTATGTGTGTGTGTGTGTGTGTGTGTGTGTGTGTGTGTGTGTGTGTGTGTGTGTGTGTGTGTGTGTGTGTGTGTGTGTGTGTGTGTGTATATAACTTCCCTTTCTTTGAAATCAGATAACTGTGATTTCGTGTTGCATTGCTGCATCAATAGGAAGAGACTTACAAAGTAAATTCCAAGTGCCCAACCAAAGGGAACACTGATCACCATAATGGTGAGAAATTTTCAGTGAAAAGTCAGTGTGACGCTTTCCCAAAGTATTTAGTTGCATTTTCAATAACATTCAAGATGACTGGAAAAAGAGTGAATGCAACTAAGAAGAACGATAACTGCAGAATTTAGGAGGAAATTAGTGAAAAGTCTATTAAAAATTGCCCCGCCTCAACCTTTTGCCCACCCACCTGTTTTTTTTTCCTTTGGCAAAATGGTACTCAAACCAGTCAAGTAATGTTTACTTGGGTTTTCTAAGTAACAAAGGCATAGCATGCAAACATTTCAGATTACTAAATTGTTTTAAGTAAGTTCAACAAATTATTGGATATTAAGTAAAGTTTACTAAAAATGTCTTAGTAAGAACAGCTGTTGGATTTTATAGTGTACACCATAAAGCGTATATATCATATACTATCATATAGTGCAAGTATCATATGCACACGAAAAACCGTGTGCCATTTGCACTCCAAAACTCATTTTGGCATATACATTTCACGAGATTGCACATTCGTACTAGTTTGGCGATTACAGCTCAGAAGGGTATTGAGAGTTGCTAGACGACACTCGCGGGCAGATTAGATTTGCTGCCGCTAGGGTGCGTCTAGATTTCTGGGCTACATTCGTGCTATTTTTACATTTAGAATTCAAATGGGTCTGATATGTTTTCTGGTATGCGCCGACTCACGCATGCAATCCGTTCTGTGCTATAAAGTGTCTCGACCCGGCCTCTGGTGGTTTGCATGACACTAATATTAAACAAACCTTTTTCTCCCCATTGAAAACATATTCATATTGGTCTAAATTGTTCCTTTTACCCAATATAGTACACTAAGGGCCATTCACCATGTAGAAAATAGTAAATGTGTGAACAATCGACCAATTTTAGCTGCAGCTAAATAGGGGGCGGGATTCAGATTCTAGTGAGCTTTTGATTGGGCTTTTGATTGATAGGTGAGCTATTGAGGCGCAGAGTGATAAAGTTGAGGTGCAGAGTAAGTTTTAAATGCTTATATATATCATATATCACTGATCAGGATCAGTGTCCATACTGTATGTTTCATTAACAGTTCATATTATGTTACTATTGTGCATTCACCATGGTAACTGCAGTTTTTGGGAATTAAGAGCAAATTCAAAATTACATTTAGTCATTCTGAATGGAACGTTCTCAAGTCACGTCACAGATGGCACACCTAAACAGAAATATTTGTAATAAGGACAAAATTATACAATTAAGGTATAACATATGACACATAATATTTGATGTGTCATGTAAAAGTTGTAAAACTACATTTCTGGTGGCCTAAAGACAGGAAATGTTTGACGCAAATAATTATACCAAGTAGGCTACATACTTAAAGTGATCTTTAAAAGTGCAATTTGTTGTCCAGATTCTTATTTTGGATTCTGTCTCTCTCATTCTTTCAGTTTGTTCTAGGGTGTGAGCACATTCAGAACCTGTGCTCACACACAAATAAACATTACATCAAAGTCACAAACTGTCCCTCTTTCACAATCTTATTGTATTGAATTGTTTTCTCTTGGTTGTGGAATTTTACAAACACGCACAAACATGCGCAAATTATTATCACAACAACATATCTGTCGCATTGATAGACGTACAGACACACCTGCAGCTTTATCTATCAAACAATGCATGGGTACATCCCGACATATGTATTTTTTTGTGGATCATTTCCTCATGACCCTAAAAATACATAAACACTGATACTTTACTATGTCAAAACAGATGTAATCTAAAAATATAAAAGCTAAACTAAAACATAAGTTAAATTGATAGCATATATCTGACACACATTTTTTAATGTCAGCAAAGCAAGATAAAGTAATATTATAATATAATTATAAATCTATTATACCTTCGGAAACTTCATGTGCATTAGAGAAATTAAGATGTTCTTAAGTTTGTTATGTATTGGTGCAAGATGACAAACATAGACTTAAGATTTGATCTGTCAGTCATAAAAACTTATGTGATAAATCTAGCAGGTGAAACTAAATGAATCATTACAAAAGCCGATAATTTGACTGTCAAACCACATCTATTCAACTGACTGTTTTGATGATACTTTATAGCTCTTTAGTTGGAAGTCTTATAAAACTCCACCCTTTACTTTTACAGTTTGTTTAATGACAAATGGCATCAAACCTGGTGCCCCTTGGTTTGTTTTTTGTTGTTTTGTTTTTTTAGAGACTTCTTGTTCCTCTTCCTTTTTGTTATTTCCACTGATGGATCTTAAGAAGAATCCCATGTCTTATGATATTTTATGTCATTATTATTAAAAGAAAAAGTACACCATGCAGGAAATTTTATTTTATAATTCACTAATATTTTCGCATCCGACCAACTGTTACCAGTGCATGTGAGTAAAGAAAAAACGTTCTTGTACAAGTTTAATCTGAAACACATGCGAGAACAGGCGTGTCTTCTGGATTCTCATTGCTATTATCATAAATTATGTTATTGTTTGTATACTGTTGTGAGCATTAAAACATAAAGACAGCGTCTGACAGCGGCATGACCAGAGTTTCTCGGCGCACTCAGGTCACGCTTCAAGTTACTCATCCGTCTCATTCACGCAGAAGACTGCTGTTCGGAAGCGATAGTCTACCATTTATTTGTTTTTTAAATATTGTTATTTTTTCTACAAACACTTATTGTTTTACCTTAATAAGACATTGATTCATCCATTGGGATTATATGTATTACTGTAGTTCTGTTGTATGTGTCGTTTGATGCTTCAGCATTTAGGAACCCAAAGTTTTCATTAGCAGAGATTATTATTTTTCTGTGTTCATCTGAAGAAAGAAAGTCATATACATCATAAAAGACGAGTAAACAGTGAGGACATTTCTGCGTGCACTGTATTTTTTGTGTAACAGTTACATAATACAGAATACAGCTATAGACATTGGATTCCTTCTTAAGATTCATCTGTCGCAAGGTCGAAAAAGAAGAGGAACAAGAGGAGGGGAAGCCAAGCAAGAAAAACGAATAAGTGTTGTAAATCTTTTTTTTAAATAAAGGTTTCCGAATTATATCAGGTTGTTGCCTTAATTCCCCCAATAGGCTATAACATATTGTTCCCTTTTGCCTACACATTCTTACTTTATAGTTAGACCATAATTACTGAAAGCTATGCAAAAAATTCACTTTGCTTACGCAGTAGGCTACTTTTTAGACTTTACCAAAATATGCACTGCATACGCACTTTAAACAGAGTATGCGTGAAACGGGCGTAACCGTTAGAGTACTAATAACAGTAGCCTACCTTAGTCTGAATTCTTGGTATACCACAAACCAGCTTCAAGTTTCAGCTATTATTTTGCAGAGATATGACCAGATTGCATTCTCTGGCCAAATATTTCGCATTAAAGTTTACTTCAAAATGAAAATTTCCTGATAATTTACTCATTCTGATCTAATTCAATATGTTCGTGTATTTCTTTCTCCAGTCGAAAATAAATTACGTTTTTGAGGAAAACATTCCAGGATTTTTCTCCACATAATGGCAACCAACGGCTGAAGGTCCAAATCAATGCAGTTTAAAAAAGGCTTCGAAGGGCTCTGCACAATCCCAGATAAGGAATAGGGTCTTATCTAGTGAAACCATGTATATGCAATTAATTAACCATTTTCACACACACACAAAAAAAAAATTATACCTTTAACCTCAATTGTCAAAGGAATCCGGAGATTTATTTATTTATTTATGAATGAATGAATGAATGAATGAATGAATGAATGAATGAATGAATGAATGAATGAATGAATGAATGAATGAATGAATGAATGAATGAATGAATGAATGAAGTAGGCATCTATATAGCGCTTTCATATGTACTACTGTACACCCAAAGCGCTTCACAGTCATGTCCGGGGTCTCTCCTCAACCACCACCAGTGTACAGCATCCACTTGGATGATGCGACGGCAGCCACAGTACAACCAGTGCGCTCACCACACACCAGCGAAAGGTGGAGAGGAGAGAGGGTGATAGAGCCAATTCAGTTATTTATTTGTTTGTTTGTTTGATTAATGACTGATGGTTTCACTAGATAAGACCCTATTCCTTGTCTGGGATCATGCAGAGGCCTCTGAAGCCCTTCAAAACTGCCTTGATTTGGACCTTCAGTTGGTTGCCGTTGAAGTCCATTGTATGGCGAAAAATCCTGGAATGTTTTCCTCAAAAAACATAGTTTCTTTTCGACTGAAGAAAGAAAGACATGATCATCTTGGATGAGATGATTTTGAAATTATTAGGACATTTTCAAGTGAACCAATCCTTTAATTCAACGCGCCATGCTTATGTGACACCACAGCCACAATAGTGCTGTATGATAGATGTAGCCTATCACTTTTGTCTTTTTTTTCATTATTATTAAAATGTTTACAAACATGTTGACTATGTCATGAAATATCAAATATGTCTGAGTGAATGTGTTTTGTGATTTAAAACCCTTGATGGCGATGGGCAGAGGTGGAAAGTAACGAATTGCATTTACTCGGGTTACTGTAATTGAGTAGTTTTTCTGTGTACTGCTACTTTTTTAAGTAGTTTTAAAAATCTGTAATTTTACTTTTACTTAACATTTTGATTGAAGTATTGTACTTCGCTACATTTTAAACCACATCCGTTACTGAGTAAAAATAAATAATTAATGCAAAGGGGAGGGAAAAAAACGTGAACCGGAATCGACTATATTGAACAGAGGGTGCGGGGCGCGGGACGCGGGACGCGGGAGAGAAAGAGCGCGCAAATAGTGAGAATTGCTAACAGATACTGTAATTTAGGTAAGATTGGCAGTAAGAGGAGGCAACTGGATGGTACTCAACGCTGGCCGAGAAGTTCGCACAGAGCAGGTCGAAATGCCATGTCCATCTCCCCCACAATACAAACAAAGTTGTTGCACAAATCTGCATTGACGTTCATTGGCGGTTAAATGGTGCGTATCGATCTGCATGGGTTCAGGTGCTGGAGGGGCAACAGGTAGATGGATGGGCAGAGGATTAACAGCGGGTGTGGTGATGCCACAGGACGACAGCCGTTGAGAAACTCTGATACTTTTCTGAATGAGGGATTCCAAGGCCTCCTCATAAACTATAATCAATTGTTTGACTTCACTGAGGAGGCCATGGCGAAAGGCGGTGATGAGGGCAGATTCATTCCATCCGCTCATGCAGCGTGCGGAATTGTAAGGCATACAAACTTGTAGTTTCTCTCCTACTCTGACGAATCGTGAAGAGTTGGTCATGTACGGATAACTCAGCAGCTTGCTCACCGAAGACTTCTTTAAGATGTGTACAGAAAGCAGAGACCGAGCCAATGACGGGGGCATTAGACTCCCACAATTCTCTCTAGCTGTGTCTCATTTCAGAAGCCTGCGTCCTCCGGAGGTCGCATTTGAAGGGTGCATACGTCATAAGGCCGTCTCATTTCAAAAAAGTGAGTAGGACACTCCAAACGCGACCTCGAATGCGTCCTTCTTTCACAGGAATTCGGAGTGTGCATGAGGTGTATCCTTCACGGCTGGAGATAACCCACAATTCTTTGTGTCTCCGTTAACAACCGTCTTTTTTTAAAAAAATATTATATGAACAAACGGCACCACCGCCAGATATACATGCGAGGTGTGGTGTTTAAATTAAGTAGTTCAAGCTTTTTTTGTTGTTGTTTTAAGCTCTATTACCTCAAACAGATAGTTGTGGTAAACAAGATTACAACGCTTTAGTGCATTTTAAACATTTAGAACAGTACATTGCTGTCAAGACAAGAAACATTTCATAGTCATTTTCAAGTTATAAATAATTTTCATTCATATAACTGGTGTGAGAGCACAACGAGGCTCAACGTGTTGGCATAGCAACGTGATACTTCCTGCCTGTGTGTCCTACGAAGGACGTCTCGTATAATTCTGATTGAGGACACTCCGTATACTGCATCCTACACAGGATGTGTCCTCCGGAGGATGCAGCCTTCGAAATTTTACGAAATGAGACACAGCTTCTGCCTGAGAGAATGGAGATGTTGAACGCCACCCGGCCTCTCTCGGGATGTAATAGATGGGAATTCCCTTCCAAATAGAGAGAGCATTGGAGCATGAACCCGCTGAAATCCTCTGCCGCACCACTGTATGTCACTGATCGGGCCATGGGACTCGTGCAGGCGGCTGAGGAAGTGATGGGTGACGTAGATGCAGGTGACGGTGAGCTAGCTGGATTAGCTGCTGGAGTGACTGTGGAGGTGTCTTGACTCAGTGAGGACCATACAGCATGAACCAGAGTGGTGAAGTGGTAGGCGGTGCGGTCCCCTCCTGTGTCTGGAGAGCTCTGCATATGGTCTGGTCTACTGTCAGACACAGACGGGGACACAGAAGGTTAGTGCAGTGTGCAGTGTTTATTAAACAGAGGTAACGGACACAGATAGAATTCAAAGGTGAATTTTGACATGTAGAATGGTAATACAATGACAACAGACTTTCCTTTGTGAATACAGAAGACAAGGACGGTGAGTAAGCAGGTAAGCAGACGGTTGTAGTGGTGTTGATCAGTGCTAGATCAGATGAGGAGTGTTTATGTAGGGCACTGGTGATGGTGCACAGGTGTTCAGAATGCAGGTGTTTGGGAATGAGTGGGTGTGGGGTGAGTATGTGTGTCCGAAGGTGGTGGCTGTGCGGTTGTGGCAGTAACATTGTTATTGCCTATTTTTGTAGTAACGTTTTCGGGTTTTGAAGTTTACTGACGGTTTCTTCAAACTTGTCTCTCAGGGGCCTGCTTATACAGAGTATGAGGTTATTCATCCGGGAAGTGTGAATCTGTGAATATATTGAAAACTTTATTGAACTGACTGTATTTCAATGACAGCCCGAGTTCAAAATAACAAATAGCCAAAAATAGCCCATATTCCTTCCATATTCGTCTGTTTATGTATTTTACTTATGTATATTTAAATGTCTGAAACCTAAAATAAACGCTGAAAACACTGACAGGGCGAATTTTAGGCCACGCCATTGACTTTATATTGTGTGAAGCGGTCGCCTTGTCATTTCTTACTTATAACCAGTGTTAGGCAAGTTACTGAAAATTTTTAATTAGTTACAGTTAGACTACTAGTCATATGACTACTTCATATCAAGTAATATACCAATTACTGTATATCAGAAAATATGAAACGTGTGAATTATAGTAGTGAGGTGCTGATAGTAGGCTAAATGTTTAAACTAAATTTGTGATGCTTTAGGAACTTGATATCTATGAATTTTATTAAAGGCAAGATAGGTCAAGTGTTGATTTGAGAGGTTAAAGCATTGGGTTAACCTACTCTTGGGCACTTGGCGCTTGGACCTCACTTTAAAAAAATTAAAAATTGAAGTTAACAAACAAAACAAAATCCGAGCCCGGAGCCCTCCCCTGGACAGCACGCCAAATACGCATAATCTTTACTCTATTTAATTTGATGTAAGTGTGAACTTGTGAATTGTCTTTTAAAGTGAATGTTTTGTGTAGGCCTAATTATGCTGTGTGTGAATGTCTTTTGTTTGGAAATTGTTTCTTTTCTTTTGTGTCTTGAGTGCTGTGGTGTACCATAATTGGGAATGACACTTTGCAGGCCGACACTTTTGCAGGCTGACCACATTCAATGAACATCAGTCAGTGAACGGTTGCCATGTATTGTGTGACAGGCTGGTTCATTCTGCCACCATGTGATACGTGATTTACTCGACGTACCAGAACGTGGAATGTGTAGGTGTTTGTTTTTTGTACCTATGGATGTCACGGTAACAAAATTCCAGTAGTCGGTACAATACCATAAAAATGTTACAGTTCTCTTTACCAATTTTGGTACCACAGTTTTTTTAATCTATTTAAAAAACAATAATTAAATTCAATGAGTTTATTTTTTATGATGATAATAATTATAAGTAAATAATATAATATTTACATAAACATTTAAAGGCTGTGTAAAAGTAACATTGTTTATAAAAAAAAAGATTAAGTGAAAATTAAAGGGGGGGTGAAATGCTGTTTGATGCATACTGAGCTTTTTACACTGTTAAAGACTTGGATTCCCATCCTAAACATAGACAAAGTTTCAAAAACTAATGTTGGACGTTTGATGGAGTATTTCTGTGTCAAAAATACTCCTTCCGGTTTCTCACAAGTTTCGGCGAGTTTTTTTCGAGTATGGGTCTACTTGACGTTAATAAGAGCGGAAGGTCCTTGTATGGGCCGTACGGGCTCTTCTCCCGGTAGGGTGCGCGCTCGCGCGACTAGAGCACGCCGTAAACAGTCCCTCAGATGCAGATCCAGTCGTCCGTGAACACTTATGTGGCGCCGCGCTTCTCTTTATTCCTATGGGTGACGTCGAGCGACTTCAACGCTTCAGCACAGCATTCCGGGAAGGCAGCGCTGCATTTGAACCGATTTGAACGCAGAAATGACGGGAAGCTTCACAACATCGTTTCAGTTGCGTCTCAAAATGGATTTACACGCCACTGCTGTCAGGACTTTACCAAATCATACCAAAGAAGTGTGTTTTTGACGGAGCAGTCCCAGCGATAAAGGTTCGGTCCTGCTTTGGAAGCAGCCGGTGAGTTAATCTCCTCTTCTCTGCTGCACACTAGGCATAATTATTATTATTATCAGTAGTAGCCTATTATTACATAGAGACATAGTTAAATCTATTGTACAACAGAAGCCTAATATATTTGTCAATTTCTTCAAGTTAAACCAAACTTTTATTTTGATGGGTTGCCTTGAAGACCTTTGAGTGTCTATGTTCATGATATGACAATATCATGTTTTCTCAAATTAGACAGTACATTTACTTGAGGTGAAGGTTTATGCGATCATATCCTCATCATAAAGTGACACGGCAGAGGCTAAAAACGCAGCGAATGTCGTGTGTGGGCATATATCTGTGTGGGGGTGTGCGCGCAAGCTGCAAATGAAACAGAGCATCTGCGCCCGCCATTCACACAGAGAACATTCAGTAATATTTAAATAGTATTTTGCAGTTGAATATTCATAGACATTAGTATACACTCACCTAAAGGATTATGAGGAACAGCATACTAATACTGTGTTTGACCCCCTTTCGCCTTCAGAACTGCCTTAATTCTACGTGGCATTGAGTCAACAAGGTGCTGAAAGCATTCTTTAGAAATGTTGGCCCATATGGATAGGATAGCATCTTGCAGTTGATGGAGATTTGTGGGATGCACATCCAGGACATGAAGCTCCCGTTCCACCACATCCCAAAGATGCTCTATTGGGTTGAGATCTGGTTACTGTGGGGGCCATTTTAGTACAGTGAACTCATTGTCATGTTCAAGAAACCAATTTGAAATTATTCAAGCTTTCTGACATGGTGCATTATCCTGCTGGAAGTAGCCATGCCATCAGAGGATGGGTACATGGAGGTCATAAAGGGATGGACATGGTCATGTAAGAACTGGTTTTACTTCTAAGACAAAAGCTGAGATCCAACACCCTGCAATAAAGCAATAAAACTCACTAATCTGGAGAGAAGATCTCACAGAAAGAGTGTGACTGCCCTGTCCTTCTCTCATTCCCCTGTCCCTCTCCCCTTTCTCTGATTCAAGTCACAGAGTGCAAATATACTACAGATGATATATTTTGTGAATCTAATTTTTTATTCCTTTCATGTTTGGTGTCTTTTTAAAGGTATCAGTGCGATGGGTAAATTGGTCTCAACTTTACTATAGTCAATAGTAGGATGAGAAAGATTGAAACGTTTGAGAATTCTGGGCTTCTCCTTCTCAGGCCTCTTCAAAGATAAGACCTCTCCCCCAAAACCAGGTGTTGTGTTTGCAAATATTTACAATCCTTTGTTCTGGTCAAGGTATTTAAGGAAGGATAGCAGAGCTGCCAGGGGGAACATTCTGCAGCCAGAACCCCCATGCCATGTTGTGTTCGTGTCCTAGTGGCACTCACACACATGGTATGTATTGTGCCAGATATCATGACTCTTTGAAACTATTTTCATATTACTTTGTATGCATATTATATGCTGACAGTTGTGTACTATGGATTCGTGGTTAATTGTGTTATTTAAGTTCCGTCTGGCCAAAATAAATGTTAATCGTGATTTACCTTGTTGATGCTGAAACCATTCTTTTAGTATGGATCAATGTGGAGTCCTTTATTACCTGGCATCTTAAATCTAAAACTAAAAGACTAAAATAATGATCAGCTGTTAAGATACAAACGTAACAAACTTAACGAAACCACATACAATTGGAGTCAGATCAAAATTATTCAGAATTATTAATGGAGTCAGATTTGAAATTCGATGTCAATAATTAAGTGAATTTAACAGAAATGCTGAAAAGTCTTACACGCAGAAGTCCTTCAACCAGGCCATTAGATTCCGTCCTTGGGCTAACGGATGGACCTTACAGTCAGAAACAATGCTCAGGTAGGCCGTGGCATTTAAAAGATGACCAATTGGCACTGAGGGGCCTAAAGTGTGCCAAGAAAACATCCCCCACACCATTACACCACCACCACCACAATGGTAACAAGGCATGATGGATCCATGTTATCATTCTGTTTACGCCAAATTCTGACTCGACCATCTGAATGTCTAAACAGAAATCGAGACTCATCAGACCAGGCAACATTTTTCCATTCTTCAACTGTCCAATTTTGGTGAGCTTGTGCAAATTGTAGCCTCTTTTTCCTATTAGTTGTGGAGATGAGTGGTACCCGGTGGGGTCTTCTGCTGTTGTAGCTTATCTGCCTTAAGGTTGTGCGTGTTGTGGCTTCACAAATGCTTTGCTGCATACCTCAGTTGTAATGAGTAGTTATTTCAGTCAAAGTTGCTCTTCTATCAGCTTAAAACAGTCGGCCCATTCTCCTCTGACGT
The DNA here is from genome assembly GCF_024679245.1 of Pseudorasbora parva. Lineage (NCBI taxonomy): Eukaryota > Metazoa > Chordata > Actinopteri > Cypriniformes > Gobionidae > Pseudorasbora > Pseudorasbora parva. Next base: position 17,665,779 of record NC_090175.1, on the reverse strand, counting down.
CTAGCATCAACAAGGCATTTTCGGCCACAGGACTGCTGCATACTGGATGTTATTCCCTTTTCACACCATTCTTTGTAAACCCTAGAAATAGTTGTGCGTGAAAATTTGACATCCCTAGTTGTGCTCATATTTTGTTTCTCTTCCCTTCAGAATTTGACATACCAGTACTAGTCCGCTGGATGTGGGGGTGGTTGGATTGACAGTCTGTAGAGTGCTTTCCTGCTCACTCAGAGGGACATGTTCTATTGCTCCTTTTGTGCACAGACTGTAAATTTCCTGTCTTAGAATCAGGGCGTTTTTGTGTAGCGTTATTGACAGAAAAAGACAGTTGAAACATGTTGGTCTGCATCTGATCTGAAGGAAATATCTGTGTTGGATTATATCCAGAATCCAGCGCAATATGCTGCTGATTGGAATGGCTGCCCATGCGTTGAGAAAAAGAGACAGCAGTAAAAGACAGCTGCTGGTGGCGGCAGTGTAGCGAAAGCTAGATCTAACCCCGGTGAGACAGAGCGCTGGACGAAACACGGCTCGCACTGGCTGTCTATGCTGTGGTTCTGTACTGCTTTGAGTCAGGGCGAGAGACGTAGTGTAAGGAGGATAAGGAGGAAAAAGCTCTTTTTGTGAAGGGATATGCATCTTTATTGTGGAATTTACCAAAGGAGTTTTGCACATTAAAACATTGGGGACAGAGGGGGGCATCTTGGGAAATATGTCTCTTTCTCTGGTGGTGGGACCATTCACAAGCTCTCTTCTCCTCTTGACTTGCCTGTCAGTAAAGCGGCTTGGCAGCCGCAGACAATCTGCCATTGCGGCGAGGGTTCTTCCTCGGTCAGTGACGCGTCTTAGACACCATCCAGTTTGGCTTGCGTCGGACATCCGGCCTGGGGTGGGCAGCTGTGATGGACAGCCCCAGGTGCTTGGAAGGTCTCTGCTCGGGGTGACACGCTGATGAAGAGTGGGATCTAGGCTGCGCTTGGAAAGAGTGAAGAGGCATCACATGGATCATAGCTTTCGCAAGCTTTCGTGACTCCACGGCATCACCAAAGAGGCCCGAGGGAGTGGTAGGAGCATTGATGAAGGTCTTACAGTCCCTGTCCTTCAGGTCAGTTACAGTTGCCTGTGGAGGACTACCATGAAACCCATAGCACGGCCAATGGCTTGGGTGGAGCACTTGGTTGCCATCAGGGTGTAGTCCATCACCGTGCAGGTCTCTGATGACATCTGTGTTGACACTCCCTTCATCCATGGACTGCAATAGCTTGCCTGCAAAACCTGCAGCCCTGCCATGGAATGCAGTGCAGATGCTGCTTCTCCCACAGAGGCATAGGCCTTATCTGCCAGATGGGCCGTGAACCCTCATGGTTTGGAAGGCAGGTTGAACTCCGACTGGTTCGTCAGGAGCGTTCAAGAGAAGTCCAACTCTCTGACTGCTCTCTGAGTCTGTGGCCAAGACCCCTCGACCCCCATGTTAAAATGCCCAACTTTACAACTGAATTTTTTTTGTTGTATTACTTATTTGTTTACATTATATAAAGCCTTAAAGTTCTGCATAATTAAGGGTGTGGCCATTTTGAGTTACAGGTGGATTGTCATTTGTCTGTTGTCTGATAGTCTTCACGTCACCTCAGCTCCAGCACGTTACGCCTCTTTGCCCTTTGTCAGTTATCCGGAAGTGATACGATGATGACGCGCTGCCAAGATGGCAACAACCAGCTTGATCCTATTTTACACTTCAAAACTGCTCTTCAGAATCCTGTGGGTGACGTCACGGAAACTACATTCATATTTTTTACAGTCTATGTTTTTTCGTGGCATTCATGCTGTAAACCATTGCTACCTCTTTTGCTACTCAGTGGGGCGTAACAGCGGTCACTCAACCTGACGTCACGTGCATTCCCTCTATTCATTATCCTTGTGGAGTTCTTGTATATAGATAATATGGTTCCAGGCAAAATGGCATGTATCTTTCTATTATTGTTGTTTTTGTTAAAGGGATAGTTCACCAAAATGTTTTGTCATTATTCCTTCTCCCTCCTCATGTTTTCTGAACCTGTATGACTTTCTTTCTTCAGTGGAACACTAAAACTAAATTAACAAAACTTTTCAGTTACCATTACAAACATTCTACATCATTACCATAGGTTTGTTTTTAAATTGTATAAAATGTGTTAATTAAATATTGTTAATTTTCTAGTTTAGCTGAATTTGATTTATTTTGATATATGACATTAGTCCCTTTACATAAGATAGTGTCTATTTTATTACGTCCATATCCCACAAATCCCATATATATTTTTCAGTGGAGGCACAGATGAATTAGACATTGTTATATCAGAGTACATCTAGTAACGCAACTCTGTAATGTCTTTTTAGATTGCTACTCTTTTTTATGGTCAATGGGTTGGTCTCCTTCGTGCATCTTTTTCCACCTTTTTTACTATAAGGAAGTAAGCCTTTGATGATACCAGTTGTTACGCACTACATGCCAAATGAACAACATATAATATAATATAATATAATATAATATAATATATAATAATATAATAAATAATTAGAAACACAGTGATTTTTTTCACTTAAATGTCTTACATGGGAGATTTATCAGATATAAAGAAACAAGATCTAAATCAGAACCATTTGTTTTATGGGCTGGAGGCTTTAGGCCAAGTGGGTGTTGGTTTTACAACAATATGATTATAATAACAGATTAATGTGTAAAGAATGAGGTGGACCAAGATTCCTTTTATGAAGACATAACATACTATTATAATGCAGGTGGGGCTGCATGATCAGTCTCAAAATAATAAATTTGATCTCCTAAAAAGCCTGCTGTATAATTATATGCAAATAAAGTAATTGGATATATTTAAAGCTGGGTTATATTTAGCTGGTTCATTGATTGTTTGACCTGAATCGTATATGACAAGCTGTGGGTCAAAATGGCAACGTGTTTTAAAAACATTGCTGTCTATGAATAAGAAACAAAACGGTTATCCCAAAATATAGATACATATTTTAACTATAGATTGTCTGGATTGTTGTCAAGAAACAAAGTTTGTATTGCTTGTATTGTTTGTATTGTTTGTATTGTTTTGATTGTTCACTACTGGGAGACTCCAAAAAGACCAAATATTGTATTGCAAGAACTGAATTTATTCATTAAAGGGGGGGTGAAATGCTGTTTGATGCATACTGAGCTTTTTACACTGTTAAAGACTTGGATTCCCATCCTAAACATAGACAAAGTTTCAAAAACTAATGTTGGACGTTTGATGGAGTATTTCTGTGTCAAAAATACTCCTTCCGGTTTCTCACAAGTTTCGGAGAGTTTTTTTCGAGTATGGCTCGGCTTGACGTTGATAGAGCGGAAGGTCCTTGTATGGGCCGTACGGGCTCTTCTCCCGGAAGGGTGCACGCGTGCGTGACTAGAGCGAGAGAGGAAATGCACGCCCATAAACACTCTCAGCTGCAGATCCACTCATCCGTGAACACTTATGTCGTTATAGTCCGCGCCGCGCTCCACTTTATTCCTATGGGTGACATCAAGCGACTTCAATGCTTTAGCACAGCATTCCGGGAAGGCAGCCGATTTGAACGCAGAAATGACGGGAAGTTTCACAACATCGCGGATCTCTACGGTCACTGCTGTCACAGGACTTCGCCAAATCATACCAAAAGAAGTGTGTTTTTGACGGAGAGGTCCCAGCGATAAAGGTTCGGTCCTGCTTTGGAAGCAGCCGGTGAGTAAAACTGCTTCAAATGTCTGTGCTGTTGGCTATCGTCGCGTGAGTAAACATCAGTAAACGACACGATCGCGTGCAGTTGCGTGTCATTCAAATGCGCTAATGGTTACTCCATTGTTGTTCTATGTATAACGTTACACTAGTCTGACGTGCAAAACCGTTCTGCTTGCTACTGCTAAGGTTTAGTCGCATACAATAGTCCATAAACCGAATCATGTCCTCATAAACTGCGAGTAAACAAACGCAAATGTTGACAGACCACTAAATACAGTACATAACACAGAGACTGAAGTCCTGCTACTGCTGTTTCTTCTGTTCAATTTATTTCAGCCTCTGAATGATTCTGGATCATTATCTGTTTTAGCTGAGAATCGATAGCCATGGGTTTCTCCACGCTTGAGGACGTCACCGCTTTGCGCACTCGTCATTCTTTAGCTCCGCCCACACGATACGCCTCCAGGCGCTCGTTTTTTTCCGGAAAGACTCGGTTCAGCCCATATTTCTTTTATAAAGATAATAAAACTAAAGACTTTTCGGAGATATGAAGGATGCAATACTACTCTATAGGTACTCAAGATTGACATGAGATTGACTGAAACTGAGTGTTTCACCCCCCCTTTAAAGCTCTTTTCATCAAAGTTTTTTGTGTCTGGCCAGAGAAATCCCTCAACATCACACAAGATGCTTTCTCAATCGTTATGTCTAATGAATTTTAAGAATCTTAATCTTCTCTACAAGAGTTCTTTTGGTTGGAAGGTTTTTTTTTTTTTTTTTTTTTTTTTTTTTTTTTTTTTTTTACAGTTTGCGGAAAAACAATAGCAACTACACATTCACTGTATTCAAAATATGTTATTGTGGTAAAAAAATGTTAAAACCATGGGTTATTTTCAGACTGCTCCTGCATTAGTATTCAGATAGTTGAATTTTAACAGAGCTCATTTTCTTTTATTTTGCTTTATCATCTATAATGTGGTTACATTCACGCAGATTTACACAGTCGTGTTTTTATATATATATATGTGTGTGTGTGTGCCTGTTTATGTGGTTTATGAGGATACAAATTTGTATAACTACATGTATTACACTGGTATTACACAATAAATGTGGTTTATGAGGACATATCAAATGTCCTCATAATTCAAATGGCCTTAAAAAATACTTATATTTTATAAAAAATAAAAAATACTAAATTATGTTTTTTTGAGAAAGTAAAATGCAGAATGTTTCCTGTGATGGGTAGGTTTAGGGGCAGGGGCAGTGTAGGGGGATAGAAAATACGGTTTGTACGGTATAAAAACCATAACGCCTATGGAGAGTCCCTGTAAACCACATAGACCAACGTGTGTGTGTGTGTGTGTGTGTGTGTGTGTGTGTGTGTGTGTGTGTGTGTGTGTGTGTGTGTGTGTGTGTGTGTGTGTGTGTGTGTGTGTGTGTGTGTGTGTGTGTATAAAAACATAATCAGTTGAAGTGGATCCCACTATTCTCTTCCACTATTCTGCCTGTTTTTTTTTTTCTACACACACCTCTTGCAACATCTCCTCTACCTCTTTCAATAGCAACCACACTATCCGTATCCCATTTCTTTCCCTTTATCTCTTTCACCATGATCCAAACAATACCCAGCTGCAGTGGCAGGTATGCGTGTAACAGATCAATTAGGACAAAGGAGATTATTATAAAATAAATACACGTAATGGTCCATATGGTCTGTGAGAAGGATTACAGAGACAAAGAGATAAAAGGAGATAGCTCCTTTACTGACAGACTCTTTCATTATCTTTAGTGTTTTCCATGTATTCAAAACATAGTAAATGATATAGTCAATATCCTTAAATATAAAACTAACAGATTTAATATAATAATATAATAAACAGAAGGGTGAATGTAATCAGAAATGTGGTATTGAGTTTTGTGATGTGTGTACATGATGAAAATCAGTTTATCGATAAAAAATTTGAGTAACTTTTTGAACCATCTGTTGTCTGTTTTGCAGTTGCACAGATCTGTTGCTGTACAGTCACAGACTGCAGAACCAGTATGACCAGTTGGGCTATGGCCCAACCTTCAAATGCCTTAACTATGAGTCATTATGAGAAAAAAAATAATAACAACTATCAATAAAATTGTATTATATATATTTATTTTTGGCTTGTCAATATTTATTATTTTTTATTTTTTAATGAATAAAAACAAGCCAAGCTTTTGTGTTGTTTTAAATAATTTTAAGTAATTCACAAGATAATTCAGCCAGATTGATTTCCTGTTTCAACAGTTAAAATATAATTTATCTAACTGATAAAATACTACTATAAGACAATAAACATGATACCTAGTAAAAGGTCAGAACGCAACGTTCAGCTCGGTTTCAGAGGAGCAAAGTGATTTTGTACCATATTCAGCACTTTGGCTCATATATTGAAACTCTCAGTTGTTTACTGTAGTCAGGCCTACTTTTATTCACGATAATGACTTTGTTCATTTAGATTTGTTTTTATGATCTCTTTATGAGTTTTTTGGAACATCATAGTGGTAGTTGCATAGATTGTCAATGGAGGGACAAAAAGCTCTTAGATTTCAATATCTTAATTTGTGTTCTGAAAATGAACAAAAGTCTTACCGGTTTGAAACAATATGAGAGAGAGTAAATTATGATAGAATTTTCATTTTTGGGTGAACCATGCCTTTAAATCACTTGCTGGCTGTTCTAAATGAGTGTCCCTGCTCCTGTTAGGACATCTCTCTGTTGCCATCCTGCCCCAAAGGCTATACACCTCCTTACACACATTCTAACAAAGTGAGACATCTCGCTATTGCTCCTCTCTGGGCCTGATCCTGTGCAACAGGTTATAGGGAAAGCCTTTGGATAGGTCAAAATGAGTCAAATGACAGATGTATTTTCTAGTGGTTCCAATGGCTGTACCTCCATACTCCTATATACCTCCTTAGTCCTCCTTTAGTAATACGTTATGCTGTTGAATGAGAACTGAATTGAGCTAGACGATGACCCTTCTTTACGGAAATGCTTTTTAGACCAAATTATATAATTTAATACTTGTTGGTCTGTACATTGGAACTAAATGAACACTTAGCTAACTTCTAAACAACCGCCAAATGCACAATTTTCCTGATATCACTGTAAATATGATTTACTCACCCACAAGTCAGCCAAGTCAGTTAATAAAGGCTTTATGAAGCGAAGCAAGGTGTTTGTGTAAGAAAAATATCCATATTTAAAACTTTATAGCCTAAAATAACTAGCTTCTGGCAGACAGCCGTACGCAAGTCGACTTACGACAAAAGAGTAACCCCTGACACGATGTATAGGAGCATCACAAGCTCAAGCCCCTCTTCTCTTATGTATCAAAATCCTCCGCCACTTCTCTTTAAAAATTCTAGTTTAAGACTTCATGACCAGTTCATTGTTTTTCTCCATCTTCTGTGTTTCCACCAATACGCATGCATCAAGGGTCAAGGGTTACTCTTTTGCCGTGAATCGATACGTATGGTGGTTAACTGGAAGTTAGTTATTTTAGTCTATAAAGGTTTAAATATGGATATTTTTCTTACACAGAATGCCTTTAATAACCCCCCGGATCCATGTGGAGCATTATGATGGATAGATGTACTTTTATGGACATCAAAAGATAAACAGCCATTACTGCCATTATAAAGCTTGGAAGAGACAGGACAGTTCCCTTTCAAGGGAACTAGCGCTCGTCAAACGCTGCAGGAACGCCCCTTTGCATGATTGCGTCATGAAGCACTCGTTAAACCAATCCAATGACGTGACGGGGAGTCATTGACCAGGAAAATTAGAAAGCACCCCTGAACCAGACACTAAGCTTGTTTGAGATGGGCCTCGCCTGTCAGCATGACATTAGACCAAGTCGGAACACATTCAGACACATTTCTAACACACTTAACCAGTTCTGTATCCTGGGAAAACCGAGACAACTTCTGGCAAATTTAGATTTGCTCTGCAAGTAGTCTGGCAAAGAGCCCATTAAAACCCATTTCTAATCCATCGCAATCACGGCACCAATCAGAAATGCTGGGTCGGGCTTTGCACAATGACGACAGCACAGAGACGGTGAGGCAGATTTTGGACATTACAAAGATGGATGCCGATGTGGAACATCACTTGTTCGAAACAAATATCGTGTCTGTTTAAAGCAATTTAAACTTTTTCTTTTCGTTAAAACCCAAGCAAAGAACAACACTTGGCTACCAGATGTGGATTACACCGGCTACTTTAATGAGGAGGATTGGGAGTGTGATCATGTGCTAACACCACACAGCAGCTCTGGGTCTGGCCTTTCTGTAATTATTTCCTCAGACTAGATATGGTAGTCATGTAAAAATTATAAATAAACAACTAGCGTAACTATGCTCAAGTCTGAAAATGTTCTAACATATCTGAAATGACTCAATTTCAAAAAAAGTTTGTGAGACACAATTTTCCAAAGACAATGTTATTTTATTTTAATCATCAATTTTATTTTATTTTTTAAAATTGCAAATCACGTTCTAATCGCAATACAAATGCCTTACAACGGGGCAAATGTGATCAGAGCTTGATGTTTTATGTTCAACCGTCAATCCAATATGTTTCAGTCGGTCAGAGATGCCATTAGGTGTTCCAATTTTGGCAAAAAGTTTGATGGCGGTGGACACCAGCTATTATCATATTTCTTTTTACAACAACAGCAAAATTCATCAGAAACCATTGCAACATCTTCCCCGAAATCACAAACAGTGAACTGTTGTCTCAGATGTTTCTCTGTCGCTCTGCATACTTCATCGTCCGTTGGTGACGCCCCTTTGGAAATTTTTTGTCTTTCCATGACATTGTCTATGAAGCTTTGCCAGACCATAACTCTCTCAGTTACTATTGAGAGTGGTCTGGTTTTAACCAGGCTACCGGTTCTGTGCAGATTTTGCTAATCTAAAACGAGCCTAATGTCAGCTTCTATGTCTTCACTTGCGCTTTGTGTTGAAATTGTTTGTCAAAATGTGTATCTTTCTAAAAAAAAAAAAAAAAAAAAAAAGAGAGAGAAAAGTTATAATGGCAAAGCAGCAATTCAGACAGTGTGTGCCTCTTTGTCCTCATTATACAGTATTATGGGCTGGGACACTCATTTGCTCTGTGTTGTGTGTTTGGCAGGCAGCCTTTAAGGAGAATGACTGTGAGAAGTTAGGAAAACTCTCCGGTCCTGCCAAGCACTCTTTGAGGAGGGATCGGCTCGCATTCGGGCTCGGGTCCCGCTGCTGCTGAGGCACAGCAAAGGCCTGCGTCTTGGGGTTCGCAAATGGATCTGGCCTCTGATGGGGAGCCTCTGGCTCATAGATTTAAGTCTTTCTACTGAGGTAGTAGAAACTATACTCAAGAGCTCCTTCCTCGAGGAGGCGTTATACCCTTAATAGAGAGTTTTTGTCTCATGGTGTACGAGCCATATGTTGAATCTAGTGAACTGCCAAGTTGGTTCAGTAATAAAGTTTCTTCAGGATAAATTTTCTTCAGGCTTATCCCCTTCTACATTGAAGGTTTATGTGGCAGCCATCTTTGCTTACCACATTCCTCTAGAAGGTGCATCAGTGGGTAGACACCCATGGGTAATTTATTTCCTTTGTGGTACTCTGAAGCCTTTTCTCTGCCTCCGTTTTAATCTGCTCTGCCCATTGAGGGAGCCAGATGCTTGCATCCGCAGAGCTGCACTGTGGCATAAAGCCTAGTTCACACTGCCCGATTTTTGCCCCGATTTAGAGTCGCCGACAGGTTTTGTGAAATCGCCGACAAATGCCCGAGATCACAGGCAAATCGGTGCTCGTGCACGCGAGTGACAATCACGCAGTATGAATTATCAAAGACGCGATCAGAGAGAATCGCCGACGAGTCGCCGACGCCGGTGAGATATTTGGCATGCTAAATATCTGGACCTGTCGGCGATTCAAACTCCTGCTGTGTGAACAGCGTTCTGACTGAAAATTACACCGACAGCCAATGAGAGAGTGAGATACAGGGCAGCAGGAGGTTCAGGGAGGAGCTATAGAGCAGAATATCAGTATTTTAATAGATATATTTACAATTCTATCAAACAGAAACAAAGGCCAAACATTTGCACATCCAGCCGCAGCAGCAGCACATTAAATAATTATTTATTTACCTCAAACTGTCTTTGCAGAACAAAATCCTGGCTCCCTCTGTCTCTCCAACAATTTCTTCCGCCATAATCTTTTTTCTTTTTTTCCACAAATCAGCGCACATACAATTTGAAGCAAACTTTGTGCAGTTTATCACTTTTAATAACAATTCCAAGTTTCGCGCGAGAACTCCGGTCTGACGCACGTGTGATCTCGCGTTGTTTACTTGTCACATCGCACGTGTGTTTGGGAAACACCGGAGAGCGAGAGAGTTGTCGGCGATTCTTTCTCTTGTTCAGTCATGCAGTGTGAACTCCTCTGTCGTCAAACCATCGTGCAGTGTGAACACAGCAGTGACTGAATGATACCACAGATAGTCATGCAGTGTGAATAGAGCAGTGACCCGACGAGTTTGAAAATCGTGCAGTCTGAACTAGGCTTAAGTCTGATCAGTTGTTTGTACATTTTGGGTCCCAGAGTAAAGGAAAGCCCGCATCTAAACAGAACCTGAGGAAATGGATAGTTGAGGCTTAATTGCTTATGAATCAGCCGGTCAGCCCTCATCATTAAGGGTCCGAGGCCATTCTACTCAGAGTATGGCTGCTTCTATAGCTTCTCGAGTGCTTGTTACATAGTGTGCGCTAAGATATCACACATACATGCTCTAGGGATTATGGCGGCCTGGGTATTGGGTTCCAGCAAACCTTGATGCAGCGTGAGTTCCCTTGAAAGTAAACCTTGAAAGTCTCAGGTTACGTATGTAACCATGGTTCCCTGAGAGGGAATGAGATGCTGCGTCGCTTCGCCATACTCCCGGCATGCATGTGACCGACTTGTTCAACCTATCAGAAGCTGACATTGTCTGGTTCAGGGCTGCTTTATAGTTTCCTGGTCAATGACGTCACCTGCCTATAATATACTTTTTATATATAAAGAGAAATATCTGAAAAACAAATTATGTTGAAACTAGTCATGTATCTCGTCACCTTAGTTGCATAAAACATTCCTTTCATATACTGTCAAGTATTGTTATTTGTATTATTATTTAGGAAATAAAGTGTGATTAGTGTCAGTGTTGAAAATGTATTATTAAAGGTCCCATGGCATGACGTTTTCATTTTATGAGGTTATTCAACATTAATATGAGTTCCCCTAGCCTAAATATTGTCCCCAAGTGGCTAGAAATTTCGATCTGTCTTTCTCTGCCTTTGAGAAAATGAGAGCTCAGACGAGCTGATCTTGAATTCTCCTGTTATGACGTCATACCAGGAAAGGTTTCCTCCCCTTACTGTGCTTTGCCCGCCCAGAGAATTAGTAGAGAATGGATTCAGTTTATCAGTCGTGATGCCAGCACAGGCTTTACCATATGGATTCAACAGCACCGCCACAAACAGTGAGTAACAGTGTTCATTAATGCCTGATCTGGGATCAGTGTGATGTGTAGCTAATCATTCAAGTTCACACAGACTGTCTTTCTAAATCGTTTAATACTGTCAGTCACGCTGCTAGCCATCTTGATGCCTTAAGCGTAATGCATCAGTGAATCAAGCCAGTGACTAAAACGATCAACTTCACAACGTTTCTATTAGTAGCATGAAACAAATCTGTTATTTAAATGATTAAACTACACAGAGCGATCAAAGAACACTTGTTCAGATCACACAAATGTTCGGATCTGTCAATCACGCGTATATTTGCAGTCCACACTTGTCCAAACTGCCGTTATGATGAATAACGCTGTTAAGCTGCACAACAGAAGTTCTTACTGTATTCAGGTTGATGTTGTGTTTGTTGTTAGCTGTGGTGAAAGCATTTTGTGAGAGAATTAACGTTGCAAAGTTTACTCATGTTTATTCAGAGCTCTCAGATACAAACAAAATAAGCTTGAGCGCTCTTAACAACTAGTAAAATAACACTTAAAATAACAAGTAAACTAGTAAAATAACACTTTCTCAGCAATCTTTAACCAGCTCTCAGTCTCTCTCTGCTTGCCTCACTAACCCCCCCTCACTTAGTCCCCACCTCTGGCACCCGATAATCTTGGGAACAAATTGGCTGTTTGCGGTTTTATTGGGGTCGTTATGTGCGGATGCCTCTTGGGGAGATAAGGCTCGGTTAGGGATGGCGCAGGTGGAGCTTGGGGAGACAGAGTCAGGACCGCGGGAGGCGGCTTCAGAGGAACCGAGCGCGATCGAGAGACTAATTCTCTCGGACCGTGATGACTTTCCTCTGGAGCAGTCTCAGGATGAGACATTAAAACATGCGTTTAGGCATGTCCGCTCCATCGACGGCCAGTCTCTCCAACCTGCCCTCCCGCTCACCTATCCGTATTTTGCCATCATAAAAGATCGGTTGCATCGAGTGACCCAAGACGCTCAGACCATAGTAGATACAACCCAATTGTTAGTACCAAAGAGCCGCCGGGAAATGCTTTTCCGGGCGGCTCATTCCAATCCTATGGCGGGCCGTTTGGGACAGGCGGTAACACTAAATCGTCTCATGACCCGGTTCTTTTGGCCAGGCATTCATGACAATATGCGCAGATGGTGCGCGTCTTGTCCGGAATGTCAGTTGGTGAACCCACTGGCCGCCCCAAAAGCGTCTTTGCGCCCTCTTCCGTTACTGCAGGTCCCTGTCGAAAGAATTGGGATGGACCTCATCGGGCCATTAGAACGATCAGCGCGTGGGCATCGTTTTGCCTTAGTCATAGTGGACTACGCAACACGATACCCGGAGGCAGTGGATCTCCACAACATTTCCACGAAAAGTGTTGCGGATGCACTGTTTCGACTTATCTCCCGGGTGGGGGTTCCGAAAGAAATCCTCACTGATCAAGGCACGGCGTTTATGTCACGTACACTACGCAAGCTATTCGGGTTGTTGGGCATTAAGTCGATTCGAACTAGCGTCTACCACCCACAAACGGACGGCTTGGTCGAACAGTTTAATCGCACCCTTAAAACCACAATCCGTAAGTTCGTTCAGGAAGACGCCAAAAATTGGGATAGGTGGCTAGAGCCCTTGTTGTTCGCTGTGCGGGAGGTCCCGCAATCCTCCACGGGGTTTTCCCCCTTCAAGCTCCTCTACGGACACCAGCCCCGGGGGGTGCTGGATGTCCTGCGAGAAACTTGGGAGGAAGGACCGTCCACGGCCAAAAACGAAATTCAATATGTGCTGGACTTGCGAACAAAACTCCACACATTGGGGCAGCTATCAAGGGAGAGTTTGTTGCAAGCCCAGGACCGCCAGAGCCAGCTTTATAACAGGGGAACTAGGCTGCGCAAATTCGCACCGGGAGAGAAGGTACTTGTATTACTCCCAACGTCGAGCTCGAAATTGATGGCTAATGGCAGGGACCGTTTGAGGTCGCACGACAAGTCGGAGATCTCAATTATGAGGTAATACGGTCCGATAGGAGCGGGGCCCGTCAAATTTATCACCTCAACCTCCTTAAAAAGTGGAATGAGGTTGAATCAGTGATGTTGGCAACGGTGATCAGGGGGGAAGATGATCTCGGGCCAGAGGCGAACATCAAACCCCAATCCCTCGCGCTGGCCCCCGGAGGAGATCACCTCTCGCCGTCCCAACTCACTGATTTGTCGAAATTGCAGGCCAAGTTTGCCGACGTGTTCTCGCCCCTACCGGGTCGTACAAACCTGATTCAGCACCATATCGAGACCGAGCCGGGCGTGGTGGTTCGCAGCCGGCTGTATCGCTTACATGAGCACAAGAAAAAAATGGTTCAGGATGAATTGGGGGCTATGCTCGACATGGGGGAAATAGAGGAATCCAGCAGTGACTGGGCAAGCCCGATAGTTTTAGTTCCGAAAACGGACGGCTCTGTCCGGTTTTGCGTGGATTATCGCAAGGTGAACGCTGTGTCGAAGTTAGGCGCGTATCCAATGCCGCGGGGTTGACGAGTTGCTTGATCGGCTAGGCACGGCTTCGCTTTTACTCGACATTGGACTTAACAAAGGGCTATTGGCAGATCCCCTTGTCTCCATTATCCAAAGAAAAAAACGCTTTCACAATGCTGTTTGGATTACACCAATTTTGTGATTGCCGGTGCTGTACATTAGCCGTAAGCTCTCAAAGAGGGAGGCTAAGTACAGCACCATTGAGAAGGAGTGCCTTGTCATCAGGTGGGCCGTCCTCACCCTCCGCTACTACCTCCTGGGACCATGCTCCGCTGCAGTGGCTCCACCGCATGAAAGATACCAACGCGCGGATCACCCATTGGTATCTAGCTCTTGAGCCTTTTAAGTTCAAGGTGGTCCACAGGCCGGGTGTTCAGATGGCTGTGGTCGACTTCCTCTCCAGGAATGGAGTCGGGCGGTGGGGGTATGTGACAGGGGGGGCGTGGTTCAGCGAGGTCTGCAGCGGGAGAGAGAGCCGCGGGATGAGCGGTAAGTGAGTGGGTTGGACGCAGATTGATGACACCTGTCTCTCGTTTCAGTAAAGGGCGCGGAGAGAGTATAAAACGCCAGGAGTTAAACCGGAAGCTGGAAAGGCCGCAACCCGAAAGTGAAACTGTTCCTGAGTGTTCATGAAAAGTCACACGCTGAAGTGTGCGCGCTGTGTTTTGAGTTGAATAATAAAAGTCGTCAGCAGTCTCGCCGACCCCCGTGTTCTCTTCCTTCCTTTCCTATCGAATCACTACAATTAGTTTTTTATTTGTTTCTTTCATTTTCTTGTACTTTGATATGATTCTGGAACTGTCAGTTGTTGTTATTTCACAAAACATTCTTGTACATGTAAACATAAAATAATAATGAATAAACTGTGGCACGATGTGAAGGGGGAGGAGAATTAATGCGTGCATCACATTTAGTCGATAAAACACTTCCGCAAAGGATACTCCAGTGTATCCTCGCTCATGACTCATCAGGAAGCCTCCTCACTCCTCCATCCTCGAGAAGGAGTGATGAGAATTAGAGAACTGAGATCTCCTACAAGATGGCTGAGCTTCATCGGTTTCCGCGTCATAAGAAGAAGGACATAGGAGCGAGGAAATGAGAAGGGATATTGTGAAGCACCCTAATACTCATTTCAAATGGAATGTTAGCCAATCACAACAGTGGGTGTTTTCACTTTCTCACAGCATTCAGGTCCTTCTCAAAAAATTTGCATATTGTGATAAAGTTCATTATTTTCCATAATGTAATGATAAAAATTAAACTTTCATATATTTTAGATTCATTGCACACCAAATGAAATATTTCAGGTCTTTTATTGTTTTAATACTGATGATTTTGGCATACAGCTCATGAAAAAATTAGCATATCATGAAAAGGTTCTCTAAACAAGCTATTAACCTAATCATCTGAATCAACTAATTAACTCTAAACACCTGCAAAAGATTCCTGAGGCTTTTAAAAACTCCCAGTCTGGTTCATTACTCAAAACCGCAATCATGGGTAAGACTGCCGACCCGACTGCTGTCCAGAAGACCATCATTGACACCCTCAAGTGAGAGGGTAAGACACAGAAAGAAATTTCTGAACAAATAGGCTGTTCCCAGAGTGCTGTATCAAGGCACCTCAGTGGGAAGTCTGTGGGAAGGAAAAAGTGTGGCAAAAAAACGCTGCACAACGAGAAGAGGTGACCGGACCCTGAGGAAGATTGTGGAGAAGGACCGATTCCAGACCTTGGGGAACCTGCGGAAGCAGTGGACTGAGTCTGGAGTAGAAACATCCAGAGCCACCGTGCACAGGCGTGTGCAGGAAATGGGCTACAGGTGCCGCATTCCCCAAGTCAAGCCACTTTGGGCTACAGAGAAGCAGCACTGGACTGTTGCTCAGTGGTCCAAAGTACTTTTTTCGGATGAAAGCAAATTTTGCATTTGTCATTCGGAAATCAAGGTGCCAGAGTCTGGAGGAAGACTGGGGAGAGGGAAATGCCAAAATGCCTGAAGTCCAGTGTCAAGTACCCACAGTCAATGATGGTCTGGGGTGCCATGTCACCTGCTGGTGTTGGTCCACTGTGTTTTATCAAGGGCAGGGTCAATGCAGCTAGCTATCAGGAGATTTTGGAGCACTTCATGCTTCCATCTCCTGAAAAGCTTTATGGAGATGAAGATTTCGTTTTTCAGCACAACCTGGCACCTGCTCACAGTGCCAAAACCACTGGTAAATGGTTTACTGACCATGGTATTACTGTGCTCAATTGGCCTGCCAACTCTCCTGACCTGAACGCCATAGAGAATCTGTGGGATATTGTGAAGAGAAAGTTGAGAGACGCAAGACCCAACACTCTGGATGAGCTTAAGGCCGCTATCGAAGCCTCCTGGGCCTCCATAACACCTCAGCAGTGCCACAGGCTGATCGCCTCCATGCCACGCCGCACTGAAGCAGTCATTTCTGCAAATGGATTCCCGACCAAGTATTGAGTGCATAACTGAACATAATTATTTGAAGGTTGACTTTTTTTGTATTAAAAACACTTTTCTTTTATTGGTCGTATAAAAAATGCAATTTTTTTTTAATTTTGGGTTTTCATGAGCTGTACGCCAAAATCATCAGTATTAAAACAATAAAAGGCTTGGAATATTTCAGTTGGTGTGTAATGAATCTAAAACATATGAAAGTTTAATTTTTATCATTACATTATGGAAAATAATGAACTTTATCACAATATGCTAATTTTTTGAGAAGGACCTGTACATGCAACAGAGTATTCAAGCCAGAGGGCATTTTTTTATGTAAAAACTATACTAATAATACAAGTGAACCTCAAGTAACATTATAAAATAATTTTAAAAAAATCCATGCCATGGGGACCTTTAATTATCATAACATGTCTGTCTTTGGACCGCAATGAAGGGTGGTATGGGTTCAATTAAATGTTTATTCTTTAAAAAAAAAAAATCTGCACTGTTTAATCATACAATAACATACTTTTTGAATATTATACTTTTGAATATATATATATATTTTTTTTTAGTAGACAATTTTTAGTAGACAATTTAAAACATTCACAGGGGATTTGAGGAAACTTTTAGTAGGGAGCAATATATTATATTAGTTGAAGATAGAGTACATAAAGTGTAAATAAAAACACTTTCAACGTGTCCTTTAACATTAAATGTATGTATTAAATAAATTGTTTATTTGGGAAACAAGATCATTATTGCTTTAAATTACAGAATTTTCAAATAAATAAAATAATTTCTTAAATAACAGATTTAAAATCACAGTTGCAGAGATCCTGTATGCCCAGCAATACAGAAAAAATAACGTATATTTTAATCATCAATATTTTGTCCTTGGATATCTTTAGAAGAGGCTGTTTCGAGTGGAGTACTGTACGTTGTATGACTGTCTTCTGTGCCATCGTCTTCTGATTGCTGCACAGCATCCACAGAGCAAACACTAAAGACACAAAACAGACAAAGTTAACATCCTGGGAGGGAATTTTATACACTTAAAAATAAATAAATAAATAAATAAATATTATATATATATATATATATATATATATATATATATATATATATATATATATATATATATATATATATATATATATATATATATATATATATTCAGTTAGGCTGATCTAAATCCATTTGTACTAAAAGAATAACACATGACTGCTGTTATGAATCACTATATTTGACATTGAGTCATCTTAATACTTACGCAAAGGAGAATCCAGCAAGGAATAAGCCCTAGGACAATAGCCACAGGGACAATGATAGCCACAATCCATGCTACATTTGTACCATTGGTTGGAGCGATTGTAGTGTTAATGATGGTTGGAGCTAGTGTGGTGAAAGAGTTGAAAAGTAGTGCGACCAATTGACCAAAAGCTGCAAAATCACCATTACGTTCTGAGAAAACATAGGCAACATCGGCCACAATCACAGAGGAATTTGCCGACTCACTGTGGGGAGATTAAAACATAAAATTAGAAACATTATCTTGTCATCCATCCATCAAAAACATCCCACTGGCTCAAGCAGATTTCATAAAATCATTTAGACATTTCTGCTCAACAAATTAAAAACAGTAGTGGATCAGAACTCACATGAAATTGGCTGGAATCAGTGATAGACTAGTTGAGTTGGTCTTTAGGATCTGCTTCACCTGAAGAGTGCAACAGTACATAAAGACAATAGTAGTTAATGTGATTATAATAAGGCCATTTTAATTTCAGGGATTTTGTGAAAGACCACAATATTCATGGCTCTACAACTCACCAAAAAATTGATCTTGTTTTGTATTTCTGTATAGGCTTGATTCTTTTGTGAATCATTCACAAGTAAATTGTTGATTTCAAATTCAAAGTTGAGAGCGTAGGCAGTGTCATTAATACCTGAAAGACATATAACATTTCATTTATTCCATTATTCATTCTCATTGATCATTTTCCATAATTATTGTTTTTTTTTCCCTTTAAAGCCATACAAGATTACTACAGGTCTACATCACGTTCATTCAAATGTTATATCCCCCCCCCCCCCCCCCCCCCCCCCCCAAAAAAAAAAAAAAAAACAAAGAAGAGAGGAAAAACTCACCCGAATAGGTGACATCTGTTTTGGTCACAGGGTCCCTTGAGATTACTGCTGCTCTGGTGATTTGTTTAGTCGTGAGGTTTGAGGCCAGCAGAGATTTAACTACCTCCAGAACGCTACTCTCACTTGGTCTTGGGCCCAGTGTGACAAACACAAGGCGGATCTTAATAAGCACTGTATTAATACTAAAACAAAAAGAGATGATAAATAATTAGAAATGTGAACATCGAAAATGAAAACAACTGGCTTTATTAGACTCATTGGACTTACATTTTTGAAATAGTCGTGGTTGTCAAAGGGCTCGCTGTTGTCGAAGTGCTCACTGTAAAAGAAAATAACAAATATAGGAGGAAAATCAGACTTCCAATTACAGCATTTGGGGGTTTTGGTGACATAAAAAACATAAAATACGAAAACTTTTCAGACTGTTAGGTGGATATGGTAATACCTCCGTTAATCTGGAGAAGTTCCTTGATAAAGTTGTTGGGTTGCAAGAGACTACTCTCTGAGAAAACATACGTAACATTGGCCTCAATCGTGGTGGAATTACCCCTGTTGGGAAATTAAAATGTACAATTAGAAATGAAAGTCAATAAATGAAAAGTAATAAGGAGTTTTTTTTAAATCATTAGAACATATTTGCTCAAAACTCAGAACTTACAAGAAATTGGTGAAATCGCTTGGTTTGAAATTAATTACAGGAGCTGAGGAATCAGTTAGGATCTTGTTGAGCTGAAAAGTGCAGCAAAAGAATGTGATTAAAATAATGACTTTTTGTGAAAGACCACTGTATTTAAATGTCTCCAACTCACCAATGAATTTATAGAGTCTTGTATTGCCAGGTAGGTTTCATTCCGGAATTCAAGTTTCTCAGACATGGAAACATTGCTGATTTCAAATCCAAAGTTGAGAGCATAGGAGGTCTCATTCATTTCTTAAAAATACATAATAAAAATAATGAGTTGTGTGGGTGTATATGTGGATGGTATACAATTTCCCTTATGCATTCTTTAAAGTTATTAAATGATAGAATTGACTATTTTTCATCAAAATCATTACAGATCTACATAATGTACACCATAAGCATTCAAAAATGAGGTATTCACAAAAACAAGAAATCCACAAAAGGAAAAGAAAAACTCACTTGTATATGTGATATTCACAAAGCTTACAGGATCACTCAAGCTTCCTGTTCTGGTGACCAGTTTAGTAGCAAGACGTGTGTAAAGCAGATTGTTGGCCACCTGAATAATGTCCTTTTCATTTGGTAGGGCACCACGTACGACAAACACAAGGCGGATATATATAATCACTCTGCCAAGCCTACAAATAAGAAAAATAATACACATTAATATAGGAAATGCAAATGTAGATTTAAAGATCAGATTGGAATTATTCCTCTTACAAAGTCGGTGGAGAGGTTGGCCTTGTTGTCAGAGTGCTGGCTGTCGTTAAGACTGTAAAATAAATTATTATTAGTGGAGGATGCTTACAGTGTATGCCGTCTGTGGAGCAATTTATTGTCCATTTTGACAAACCTGTTGTTGAAAGAAGCTTCAGGAAGCTGACTGGTTTTATGATATCTCCATCCTGGAAGGTGTATGCCATACTGCCATCAATCTGGTTTGAAGAGCTCCTGTGGGAAAACAGAAGACATTGTTTAAGTACTTCAATTCACAAATATTGCAAACAATGTAAGATAATTACCTACAAAAGTATTTTTTTGCTTTGGATGGCTTTATAAATCTAAAATGTGCAAAGACAACCTGAATATTTCAAAGTCAGATTGCATCTTACGTGAATTTGGATGATTTGGGTTGAAATGTTGGACTGCTAGGTTCATTCAGAAGAGTGTTCAGCTGCAGAAGAAAATCAAACCATTCATTAAACTCTGAAGAAGCTTTATATTTGTCCCATTAATGTGTTCATATAATGATGAATGTTTACCGCATTATTGACGACATCCTGCACTTGCTTGTAGGTGTTGTTTCTGAGCTCAGGGACTTCAGACATGTTGATGTTACTCAGACTAAACTTAATGATGACGGCATAGGAGGTTTCAGAGATTTCTGTTGGCAAAGAATCACACATTTTTATTCAGTGAAAGCTTGACATTATATCACTGGTTAAAACATTTTTATTTGAAATATTTTTAAATTCAAGATAATAAAACTTACTCTGATAGGTGACATTCAGGACCTTCACTGAGTCATTAAACTTTGATTCCCTGCTTTGCCGGAGAGTGTTGATGGCACTGAGGACCAGAGCTTCACTGGGGACTGGAGATGAAGAGTTGAACAACAGCACGCTTGTGACCACTGCTGGACCAGATCTGTAAAGAACACAGCATTTGTTTAATATATTTCTCATTTTGCAATAAAATTACTCCATGACTGACTGCTAGATCTCAAAATAGAAAATCAACACCTACATTAGATTTGGAGGAGCCACAGAGGAACCGGTTGTTGATTCTGGAAACGCTGTTGTAGTGGTCAGATCTGCAATCAAGGTCAAAAGAAAAACAATTAGACTTTTGTGATTTACATTTTTTTAAAATTATTTATTTATTTTTGTTTTATAATATTGTATAGCCATATTTCATAATTACTGACATACCCAATTGTGAGTGAAGTAGATTCAGGAAGCTGACTGGTTTTATGATATCTCCATCCTGGACGGTGTATGCCATACTGCCATCAATCTGGTTTGAAGAGCTCCTGTGGGAAAAACAGAAGACATTGTTTAAGTACTTCAATTCATAAATATTACAAACAATGAAAGATAATTACCTACAAAAAGTTTTTTTTTTTTGCTTTGGATGGCTTTATAAATCTAAAATGTGCAAAGACAACCTGAATATTTCAAAGTCAGATTGCATCTTACGTGAAGTTAAATGATTTGGGTTGAAAAGTTGGACTGCTAGGTTCATTCAGAAGAGTGTTCAGCTGCAGAAGAAAATCAAACCATTCATTAAACTCTGAAGAAGCTTTATATTTGTCCCATTAATGTGTTCATATAATGATGAATGTTTACCGCATTATTGACGACATCCTGCACTTGCTTGTAGGTGTTGTTTCTGAGCTCAGGGACTTCAGACATGCTGATGTTACTCAGACTAAACTTAATGATGACGGCATAGGAGGTTTCAGAGATTTCTGTTGGCAAAGAATCACACATTTTTATTCAGTCAAAGCTTGACATTATATCACTGGTTAAAACATTTTTATTTGAAATATTTTTAAATTCAAGATAATAAAACTTACTCTGATAGGTGACATTCAGG
Source organism: Pseudorasbora parva (assembly GCF_024679245.1). Classification (NCBI taxonomy): domain Eukaryota; kingdom Metazoa; phylum Chordata; class Actinopteri; order Cypriniformes; family Gobionidae; genus Pseudorasbora; species Pseudorasbora parva. The sequence continues at coordinate 17,644,094 of NC_090175.1, read as the reverse complement.
ACCTTCACTGAGTCATTAAACTTTGATTCCCTGCTTTGCCGGAGAGTGTTGATGGCACTGAGGACCAGAGCTTCACTGGGAACTGGAGATGAAGAGTTGAACAACAGCACGCTTGTGACCACTGCTGGACCAGATCTGTAAAGAACACAGCATTTGTTTACTATATTTCTCATTTTGCAATAAAATTACTCCATGACTGACTGCTAGATCTCAAAATAGAAAATCAACACCTACATTAGATTTGGAGGAGCCACAGAGGAACCGGTTGTTGATTCTGGAAACGCTGTTGTAGTGGTCAGATCTGCAATCAAGGTCAAAAGAAAAACAATTAGACTTTTGTGATTTACATTTTTTTAAAATTATTTATTTATTTTTGTTTTATAATATTGTATAGCCATATTTCATAATTACTGACATACCCAATTGTGAGTGAAGTAGATTCAGGAAGCTGACTGGTTTTATGATATCTCCATCCTGGACGGTGTATGCCATACTGCCATCAATCTGGTTTGAAGAGCTCCTGTGGGAAAAACAGAAGACATTGTTTAAGTACTTCAATTCACAAATATTGCAAACAATGTAAGATAATTACCTACAAAAAGTATTTTTTTTTTGCTTTGGATGGCTTTATAAATCTAAAATGTGCAAAGACAACCTGAATATTTCAAAGTCAGATTGCATCTTACGTGAAGTTAGATGATTTGGGTTGAAAAGTTGGACTGCTAGGTTCATTCAGAAGAGTGTTCAGCTGCAGAAGAAAATCAAACCATTCATTAAACTCTGAAGAAGCTTTATATTTGTCCCATTAATGTGTTCATATAATGATGAATGTTTACCGCATTATTGACGACATCCTGCACTTGCTTGTAGGTGTTGTTTCTGAGCTCAGGGACTTCAGACATGTTGATGTTACTCAGACTAAACTTAATGATGACGGCATAGGAGGTTTCAGAGATTTCTGTTGGCAAAGAATCACATATTTTTATTCAGTCAAAGCTTGACATTACATCACTGGTTAAAACATTTTTATTTGAAAAATTTTTAAATTCAAGATAACGAAACTTACTCTGATAGGTGACATTCAGGACCTTCACTGAGTCATTAAACTTTGATTCCCTGCTTTGCCGGAGAGTGTTGATGGCACTGAGGACCAGAGCTTCACTGGGAACTGGAGATGAAGAGTTGAACAACAGCACGCTTGTGACCACTGCTGGACCAGATCTGTAAAGAACACAGCATTTGTTTAATCTATTTCTCATTTTGCAATAAAATTACTCCATGACTGACTGCTAGATCTCAAAATAGAAAATCAACACCTACATTAGATTTGGAGGAGCCACAGAGGAACCGGTTGTTGATTCTGGAAACGCTGTTGTAGTGGTCAGATCTGCAATCCAGGTCAAAAGAAAAACAATTAGTCTTTTGTGATTTACAGCAAAAGTGCTTTTTTTTTAACCTTTTATAATATTGTATAGCCATATTTCATAATTACTGACATACCCAATTGTGAGTGAAGTAGATTCAGGAAGCTGACTGGTTTTATGATATCTCCATCCTGGACGGTGTATGCCATACTGCCATCAATCTGGTTTGAAGAGCTCCTGTGGGAAAAACAGAAGACATTGTTTAAGTACTTCAATTCATAAATATTACAAACAATGAAAGATAATTACCTACAAAAAGTTTTTTTTTTTTGCTTTGGATGGCTTTATAAATCTAAAATGTGCAAAGACAACCTGAATATTTCAAAGTCAGATTGCATCTTACGTGAAGTTAGATGATTTGGGTTGAAAAGTTGGACTGCTAGGTTCATTCAGAAGAGTGTTCAGCTGCAGAAGAAAATCAAACCATTCATTAAACTCTGAAGAAGCTTTATATTTGTCCCATTAATGTGTTCATATAATGATGAATGTTTACCGCATTATTGACGACATCCTGCACTTGCTTGTAGGTGTTGTTTCTGAGCTCAGGGACTTCAGACATGTTGATGTTACTCAGACTAAACATAATGATGACGGCATAGGAGGTTTCAGAGATTTCTGTTGGCAAAGAATCACACATTTTTATTCAGTCAAAGCTTGACATTATATCACTGGTTAAAACATTTTTATTTGAAATATTTTTAAATTCAAGATAATAAAACTTACTCTGATAGGTGACATTCAGGACCTTCACTGAGTCATTAAACTTTGATTCCCTGCTTTGCCGGAGAGTGTTGATGGCACTGAGGACCAGAGCTTCACTGGGGACTGGAGATGAAGAGTTGAACAACAGCACGCTTGTGACCACTGCTGGACCAGATCTGTAAAGAACACAGCATTTGTTTAATATATTTCTCATTTTGCAATAAAATTACTCCATGACTGACTGCTAGATCTCAAAATAGAAAATCAACACCTACATTAGATTTGGAGGAGCCACAGAGGAACCGGTTGTTGATTCTGGAAACGCTGTTGTAGTGGTCAGTTCTGAAATCAAGGTTAAAAGAAAAACAATTAGTCTTTTGTGATTTACAGCAAAAGTGTTTTTTTTTTAACCTTTTATAATATTGTATAGCCATATTTCATAATTACTGACATACCCAATTGTGAGTGAAGTAGATTCAGGAAGCTGACTGGTTTTATGATATCTCCATCCTGGACGGTGTATGCCATACTGCCATCAATCTGGTTTGAAGAGCTCCTGTGGGAAAAACAGAAGACATTGTTTAAGTACTTCAATTCACAAATATTGCAAACAATGTAAGATAATTACCTACAAAAAGTATTTTTTTTTTGCTTTGGATGGCTTTATAAATCTAAAATGTGCAAAGACAACCTGAAAATTTCAAAGTCAGATTGCATCTTACGTGAAGTTAGATGATTTGGGTTGAAAAGTTGGACTGCTAGGTTCATTCAGAAGAGTGTTCAGCTGCAGAAGAAAATCAAACCATTCATTAAACTCTGAAGAAGCTTTATATTTGTCCCATTAATGTGTTCATATAATGATGAATGTTTACCGCATTATTGACGACATCCTGCACTTGCTTGTAGGTGTTGTTTCTGAGCTCAGGGACTTCAGACATGTTGATGTTACTCAGACTAAACTTAATGATGACGGCATAGGAGGTTTCAGAGATTACTGTTGGCAAAGAATCACATATTTTTATTCAGTCAAAGCTTGACATTACATCACTGGTTAAAACATTTTTATTTGAAAATTTTTTAAATTCAAGATAACGAAACTTACTCTGATAGGTGACATTCAGGACCTTCACTGAGTCATTAAACTTTGATTCCCTGCTTTGCCGGAGAGTGTTGATGGCACTGAGGACCAGAGCTTCACTGGGAACTGGAGATGAAGAGTTGAACAACAGCACGCTTGTGACAACTGCTGGACCAGATCTGTAAAGAACACAGAATTTGTTTAATCTATTTCTCATTTTGCAATAAAATTACTCCATGACTGACTGCTAGATCTCAAAATAGAAAATCAACACCTACATTAGATTTGGAGGAGCCACAGAGGAACCGGTTGTTGATTCTGGAAACGCTGTTGTAGTGGTCAGATCTGCAATCCAGGTCAAAAGAAAAACAATTGGTCTTTTGTGATTTACAGCAAAAGTGCTTTTTTTTTAACCTTTTATAATATTGTATAGCCATATTTCATAATTACTGACATACCCAATTGTGAGTGAAGTAGATTCAGGAAGCTGACTGGTTTTATGATATCTCCATCCTGGACGGTGTATGCCATACTGCCATCAATCTGGTTTGAAGAGCTCCTGTGGGAAAAACAGAAGACATTGTTTAAGTACTTCAATTCACAAATATTGCAAACAATGTAAGATAATTACCTACAAAAAGTATTTTTTTTTTGCTTTGGATGGCTTTATAAATCTAAAATGTGCAAAGACAACCTGAATATTTCAAAGTCAGATTGCATCTTACGTGAAGTTAGATGATTTGGGTTGAAAAGTTGGACTGCTAGGTTCATTCAGAAGAGTGTTCAGCTGCAGAAGAAAATCAAACCATTCATTAAACTCTGAAGAAGCTTTATATTTGTCCCATTAATGTGTTCATATAATGATGAATGTTTACCGCATTATTGACGACATCCTGCACTTGCTTGTAGGTGTTGTTTCTGAGCTCAGGGACTTCAGACATGTTGATGTTACTCAGACTAAACTTAATGATGACGGCATAGGAGGTTTCAGAGATTTCTGTTGGCAAAGAATCACATATTTTTATTCAGTCAAAGCTTGACATTACATCACTGGTTAAAACATTTTTATTTGAAAATTTTTTAAATTCAAGATAACGAAACTTACTCTGATAGGTGACATTCAGGACCTTCACTGAGTCATTAAACTTTGATTCCCTGCTTTGCCGGAGAGTGTTGATGGCACTGAGGACCAGAGCTTCACTGGGAACTGGAGATGAAGAGTTGAACAACAGCACGCTTGTGACCACTGCTGGACCAGATCTGTAAAGAACACAGCATTTGTTTAACCAATTTCTCATTTTGCAATAAAATTACTCCACGACTGACTGCTAGATCTCAAAATAGAAAATCAACACCTACATTAGATTTGGAGGAGCCACAGAGGAACCGGTTGTTGATTCTGGAAACGCTGTTGTAGTGGTCAGATCTGCAATCCAGGTCAAAAGAAAAACAATTAGTCTTTTGTGATTTACAGCAAAAGTGTTTTTTTTTAACCTTTTATAATATTGTATAGCCATATTTCATAATTACTGACATACCCAATTGTGAGTGAAGTAGATTCAGGAAGCTGACTGGTTTTATGATATCTCCATCCTGGACGGTGTATGCCATACTGCCATCAATCTGGTTTGAAGAGCTCCTGTGGGAAAAACAGAAGACATTGTTTAAGTACTTCAATTCACAAATATTGCAAACAATGTAAGATAATTACCTACAAAAAGTATTTTTTTTTTGCTTTGGATGGCTTTATAAATCTAAAATGTGCAAAGACAACCTGAAAATTTCAAAGTCAGATTGCATCTTACGTGAAGTTAGATGATTTGGGTTGAAAAGTTGGACTGCTAGGTTCATTCAGAAGAGTGTTCAGCTGCAGAAGAAAATCAAACCATTCATTAAACTCTGAAGAAGCTTTATATTTGTCCCATTAATGTGTTCATATAATGATGAATGTTTACCGCATTATTGACGACATCCTGCACTTGCTTGTAGGTGTTGTTTCTGAGCTCAGGGACTTCAGACATGTTGATGTTACTCAGACTAAACATAATGATGACGGCATAGGAGGTTTCAGAGATTTCTGTTGGCAAAGAATCACATATTTTTATTCAGTGAAAGCTTGACATTATATCACTGGTTAAAACATTTTTATTTGAAATATTTTTAAATTCAAGATAATAAAACTTACTCTGATAGGTGACATTCAGGACCTTCACTGAGTCATTAAACTTTGATTCCCTGCTTTGCCGGAGAGTGTTGATGGCACTGAGGACCAGAGCTTCACTGGGAACTGGAGATGAAGAGTTGAACAACAGCACGCTTGTGACAACTGCTGGACCAGATCTGTAAAGAACACAGAATTTGTTTAATCTATTTCTCATTTTGCAATAAAATTACTCCATGACTGACTGCTAGATCTCAAAATAGAAAATCAACACCTACATTAGATTTGGAGGAGCCACAGAGGAACCGGTTGTTGATTCTGGAAACGCTGTTGTAGTGGTCAGTTCTGAAATCAAGGTTAAAAGAAAAACAATTAGTCTTTTGTGATTTACAGCAAAAGTGTTTTTTTTTTAACCTTTTATAATATTGTATAGCCATATTTCATAATTACTGACATACCCAATTGTGAGTGAAGTAGATTCAGGAAGCTGACTGGTTTTATGATATCTCCATCCTGGACGGTGTATGCCATACTGCCATCAATCTGGTTTGAAGAGCTCCTGTGGGAAAAACAGAAGACATTGTTTAAGTACTTCAATTCACAAATATTGCAAACAATGTAAGATAATTACCTACAAAAAGTATTTTTTTTTTGCTTTGGATGGCTTTATAAATCTAAAATGTGCAAAGACAACCTGAATATTTCAAAGTCAGATTGCATCTTACGTGAAGTTAGATGATTTGGGTTGAAAAGTTGGACTGCTAGGTTCATTCAGAAGAGTGTTCAGCTGCAGAAGAAAATCAAACCATTCATTAAACTCTGAAGAAGCTTTATATTTGTCCCATTAATGTGTTCATATAATGATGAATGTTTACCGCATTATTGACGACATCCTGCACTTGCTTGTAGGTGTTGTTTCTGAGCTCAGGGACTTCAGACATGTTGATGTTACTCAGACTAAACTTAATGATGACGGCATAGGAGGTTTCAGAGATTTCTGTTGGCAAAGAATCACATATTTTTATTCAGTCAAAGCTTGACATTACATCACTGGTTAAAACATTTTTATTTGAAAATTTTTTAAATTCAAGATAACGAAACTTACTCTGATAGGTGACATTCAGGACCTTCACTGAGTCATTAAACTTTGATTCCCTGCTTTGCCGGAGAGTGTTGATGGCACTGAGGACCAGAGCTTCACTGGGAACTGGAGATGAAGAGTTGAACAACAGCACGCTTGTGACCACTGCTGGACCAGATCTGTAAAGAACACAGCATTTGTTTAACCAATTTCTCATTTTGCAATAAAATTACTCCATGACTGACTGCTAGATCTCAAAATAGAAAATCAACACCTACATTAGATTTGGAGGAGCCACAGAGGAACCGGTTGTTGATTCTGGAAACGCTGTTGTAGTGGTCAGATCTGCAATCCAGGTCAAAAGAAAAACAATTAGTCTTTTGTGATTTACAGCAAAAGTGCTTTTTTTTTAACCTTTTATAATATTGTATAGCCATATTTCATAATTACTGACATACCCAATTGTGAGTGAAGTAGATTCAGGAAGCTGACTGGTTTTATGATATCTCCATCCTGGACGGTGTATGCCATACTGCCATCAATCTGGTTTGAAGAGCTCCTGTGGGAAAAACAGAAGACATTGTTTAAGTACTTCAATTCACAAATATTGCAAACAATGTAAGATAATTACCTACAAAAAGTTTTTTTTTTTTGCTTTGGATGGCTTTATAAATCTAAAATGTGCAAAGACAACCTGAATATTTCAAAGTCAGATTGCATCTTACGTGAAGTTAGATGATTTGGGTTGAAAAGTTGGACTGCTAGGTTCATTCAGAAGAGTGTTCAGCTGCAGAAGAAAATCAAACCATTCATTAATCTCTGAAGAAGCTTTATATTTGTCCCATTAATGTGTTCATATAATGATGAATGTTTACCGCATTATTGACGACATCCTGCACTTGCTTGTTGGTGTTGTTTCTGAGCTCAGGGACTTCAGACATGCTGATGTTACTCAGACTAAACTTAATGATGACGGCATAGGAGGTTTCAGAGATTTCTGTTGGCAAAGAATCACACATTTTTATTCAGTCAAAGCTTGACATTATATCACTGGTTAAAACATTTTTATTTGAAATATTTTTAAATTCAAGATAATAAAACTTACTCTGATAGGTGACATTCAGGACCTTCACTGAGTCATTAAACTTTGATTCCCTGCTTTGCCGGAGAGTGTTGATGGCACTGAGGACCAGAGCTTCACTGGGAACTGGAGATGAAGAGTTGAACAACAGCACGCTTGTGACCACTGCTGGACCAGATCTGTAAAGAACACAGCATTTGTTTAACCAATTTCTCATTTTGCAATAAAATTACTCCATGACTGACTGCTAGATCTCAAAATAGAAAATCAACACCTACATTAGATTTGGAGGAGCCACAGAGGAACCGGTTGTTGATTCTGGAAACGCTGTTGTAGTGGTCAGATCTGCAATCCAGGTCAAAAGAAAAACAATTAGTCTTTTGTGATTTACAGCAAAAGTGCTTTTTTTTTAACCTTTTATAATATTGTATAGCCATATTTCATAATTACTGACATACCCAATTGTGAGTGAAGTAGATTCAGGAAGCTGACTGGTTTTATGATATCTCCATCCTGGACGGTGTATGCCATACTGCCATCAATCTGGTTTGAAGAGCTCCTGTGGGAAAAACAGAAGACATTGTTTAAGTACTTCAATTCACAAATATTGCAAACAATGTAAGATAATTACCTACAAAAAGTTTTTTTTTTTTGCTTTGGATGGCTTTATAAATCTAAAATGTGCAAAGACAACCTGAATATTTCAAAGTCAGATTGCATCTTACGTGAAGTTAGATGATTTGGGTTGAAAAGTTGGACTGCTAGGTTCATTCAGAAGAGTGTTCAGCTGCAGAAGAAAATCAAACCATTCATTAATCTCTGAAGAAGCTTTATATTTGTCCCATTAATGTGTTCATATAATGATGAATGTTTACCGCATTATTGACGACATCCTGCACTTGCTTGTAGGTGTTGTTTCTGAGCTCAGGGACTTCAGACATGCTGATGTTACTCAGACTAAACTTAATGATGACGGCATAGGAGGTTTCAGAGATTTCTGTTGGCAAAGAATCACACATTTTTATTCAGTCAAAGCTTGACATTATATCACTGGTTAAAACATTTTTATTTGAAATATTTTTAAATTCAAGATAATAAAACTTACTCTGATAGGTGACATTCAGGACCTTCACTGAGTCATTAAACTTTGATTCCCTGCTTTGCCGGAGAGTGTTGATGGCACTGAGGACCAGAGCTTCACTGGGAACTGGAGATGAAGAGTTGAACAACAGCACGCTTGTGACCACTGCTGGACCAGATCTGTAAAGAACACAGCATTTGTTTAATATATTTCTCATTTTGCAATAAAATTACTCCATGACTGACTGCTAGATCTCAAAATAGAAAATCAACACCTACATTAGATTTGGAGGAGCCACAGAGGAACCGGTTGTTGATTCTGGAAACGCTGTTGTAGTGGTCAGATCTGCAATCCAGGTCAAAAGAAAAACAATTAGTCTTTTGTGATTTACAGCAAAAGTGTTTTTTTTTTAAACCTTTTATAATATTGTATAGCCATATTTCATAATTACTGACATACCCAATTGTGAGTGAAGTAGATTCAGGAAGCTGACTGGTTTTATGATATCTCCATCCTGGACGGTGTATGCCATACTGCCATCAATCTGGTTTGAAGAGCTCCTGTGGGAAAAACAGAAGACATTGTTTAAGTACTTCAATTCATAAATATTACAAACAATGAAAGATAATAACCTACAAAAATTTTTTTTTTTTGCTTTGGATGGCTTTATAAATCTAAAATGTGCAAAGACAACCTGAATATTTCAAAGTCAGATTGCATCTTACGTGAAGTTAGATGATTTGGGTTGAAAAGTTGGACTGCTAGGTTCATTCAGAAGAGTGTTCAGCTGCAGAAGAAAATCAAACCATTCATTAATCTCTGAAGAAGCTTTATATTTGTCCCATTAATGTGTTCATATAATGATGAATGTTTACCGCATTATTGACGACATCCTGCACTTGCTTGTAGGTGTTGTTTCTGAGCTCAGGGACTTCAGACATGTTGATGTTACTCAGACTAAACATAATGATGACGGCATAGGAGGTTTCAGAGATTTCTGTTGGCAAAGAATCACACATTTTTATTCAGTCAAAGCTTGACATTATATCACTGGTTAAAACATTTTTATTTGAAATATTTTTAAATTCAAGATAATAAAACTTACTCTGATAGGTGACATTCAGGACCTTCACTGAGTCATTAAACTTTGATTCCCTGCTTTGCCGGAGAGTGTTGATGGCACTGAGGACCAGAGCTTCACTGGGAACTGGAGATGAAGAGTTGAACAACAGCACGCTTGTGACCACTGCTGGACCAGATCTGTAAAGAACACAGCATTTGTTTAATATATTTCTCATTTTGCAATAAAATTACTCCATGACTGACTGCTAGATCTCAAAATAGAAAATCAACACCTACATTAGATTTGGAGGAGCCACAGAGGAACCGGTTGTTGATTCTGGAAACGCTGTTGTAGTGGTCAGATCTGCAATCAAGGTCAAAAGAAAAACAATTAGACTTTTGTGATTTACATTTTTTTTTAATTATTTATTTATTTTTGTTTTATAATATTGTATAGCCATATTTCATAAATACTGACATACCCAATTGTGAGTGAAGTAGATTCAGGAAGCTGACTGGTTTTATGATATCTCCATCCTGGACGGTGTATGCCATACTGCCATCAATCTGGTTTGAAGAGCTCCTGTGGGAAAAACAGAAGACATTGTTTAAGTACTTCAATTCACAAATATTGCAAACAATGTAAGATAATTACCTACAAAAAGTATTTTTTTTTTGCTTTGGATGGCTTTATAAATCTAAAATGTGCAAAGACAACCTGAATATTTCAAAGTCAGATTGCATCTTACGTGAAGTTAGATGATTTGGGTTGAAAAGTTGGACTGCTAGGTTCATTCAGAAGAGTGTTCAGCTGCAGAAGAAAATCAAACCATTCATTAAACTCTGAAGAAGATTTATATTTGTCCCATTAATGTGTTCATTTAATGATGAATGTTTACCGCATTATTGACGACATCCTGCACTTGCTTGTAGGTGTTGTTTCTGAGCTCAGGGACTTCAGACATGCTGATGTTACTCAGACTAAACTTAATGATGACGGCATAGGAGGTTTCAGAGATTTCTGTTGGCAAAGAATCACATATTTTTATTCAGTCAAAGCTTGACATTACATCACTGGTTAAAACATTTTTATTTGAAATTTTTTTAAATTCAAGATAACGAAACTTACTCTGATAGGTGACATTCAGGACCTTCACTGAGTCATTAAACTTTGATTCCCTGCTTTGCCGGAGAGTGTTGATGGCACTGAGGACCAGAGCTTCACTGGGGACTGGAGATGAAGAGTTGAACAACAGCGTGCTTGTGACCACTGCTGGACCAGATCTGTAAAGAGCACAGCATTTGTTTAATATATTTCTCATTTTGCAAAAAATTACTCCATGACTGACTGCTAGATCTCAAAATAGAAAATCAACACCTACATTAGATTTGGAGGAGCCACAGAGGAACCGGTTGTTGATTCTGGAAACACTGTTGTAGTGGTCAGATCTGCAATCAAGGTCAAAAGAAAAACAATTAGACTTTTGTGATTTACATTTTTTTTTAATTATTTATTTATTTTTGTTTTATAATATTGTATAGCCATATTTCATAATTACTGACATACCCAATTGTGAGTGAAGTAGATTCAGGAAGCTGACTGGTTTTATGATATCTCCATCCTGGACGGTGTATGCCATACTGCCATCAATCTGGTTTGAAGAGCTCCTGTGGGAAAAACAGAAGACATTGTTTAAGTACTTCAATTCACAAATATTGCAAACAATGTAAGATAATTACCTACAAAAAGTATTTTTTTTTTGCTTTGGATGGCTTTATAAATCTAAAATGTGCAAAGACAACCTGAATATTTCAAAGTCAGATTGCATCTTACGTGAAGTTAGATGATTTGGGTTGAAAAGTTGGACTGCTAGGTTCATTCAGAAGAGTGTTCAGCTGCAGAAGAAAATCAAACCATTCATTAAACTCTGAAGAAGCTTTATATTTGTCCCATTAATGTGTTCATATAATGATGAATGTTTACCGCATTATTGACGACATCCTGCACTTGCTTGTAGGTGTTGTTTCTGAGCTCAGGGACTTCAGACATGTTGATGTTACTCAGACTAAACTTAATGATGACGGCATAGGAGGTTTCAGAGATTTCTGTTGGCAAAGAATCACACATTTTTATTCAGTCAAAGCTTGACATTACATCACTGGTTAAAACATTTTTATTTGAAAATTTTTTAAATTCAAGATAACGAAACTTACTCTGATAGGTGACATTCAGGACCTTCACTGAGTCATTAAACTTTGATTCCCTGCTTTGCCGGAGAGTGTTGATGGCACTGAGGACCAGAGCTTCACTGGGAACTGGAGATGAAGAGTTGAACAACAGCACGCTTGTGACCACTGCTGGACCAGATCTGTAAAGAACACAGCATTTGTTTAACCAATTTCTCATTTTGCAATAAAATTACTCCACGACTGACTGCTAGATCTCAAAATAGAAAATCAACACCTACATTAGATTTGGAGGAGCCACAGAGGAACCGGTTGTTGATTCTGGAAACGCTGTTGTAGTGGTCAGATCTGCAATCCAGGTCAAAAGAAAAACAATTAGTCTTTTGTGATTTACAGCAAAAGTGTTTTTTTTTAACCTTTTATAATATTGTATAGCCATATTTCATAATTACTGACATACCCAATTGTGAGTGAAGTAGATTCAGGAAGCTGACTGGTTTTATGATATCTCCATCCTGGACGGTGTATGCCATACTGCCATCAATCTGGTTTGAAGAGCTCCTGTGGGAAAAACAGAAGACATTGTTTAAGTACTTCAATTCACAAATATTGCAAACAATGTAAGATAATTACCTACAAAAAGTATTTTTTTTTTGCTTTGGATGGCTTTATAAATCTAAAATGTGCAAAGACAACCTGAAAATTTCAAAGTCAGATTGCATCTTACGTGAAGTTAGATGATTTGGGTTGAAAAGTTGGACTGCTAGGTTCATTCAGAAGAGTGTTCAGCTGCAGAAGAAAATCAAACCATTCATTAAACTCTGAAGAAGCTTTATATTTGTCCCATTAATGTGTTCATATAATGATGAATGTTTACCGCATTATTGACGACATCCTGCACTTGCTTGTAGGTGTTGTTTCTGAGCTCAGGGACTTCAGACATGTTGATGTTACTCAGACTAAACATAATGATGACGGCATAGGAGGTTTCAGAGATTTCTGTTGGCAAAGAATCACATATTTTTATTCAGTGAAAGCTTGACATTATATCACTGGTTAAAACATTTTTATTTGAAATATTTTTAAATTCAAGATAATAAAACTTACTCTGATAGGTGACATTCAGGACCTTCACTGAGTCATTAAACTTTGATTCCCTGCTTTGCCGGAGAGTGTTGATGGCACTGAGGACCAGAGCTTCACTGGGAACTGGAGATGAAGAGTTGAACAACAGCACGCTTGTGACAACTGCTGGACCAGATCTGTAAAGAACACAGAATTTGTTTAATCTATTTCTCATTTTGCAATAAAATTACTCCATGACTGACTGCTAGATCTCAAAATAGAAAATCAACACCTACATTAGATTTGGAGGAGCCACAGAGGAACCGGTTGTTGATTCTGGAAACGCTGTTGTAGTGATCAGTTCTGAAATCAAGGTTAAAAGAAAAACAATTAGTCTTTTGTGATTTACAGCAAAAGTGTTTTTTTTTTAACCTTTTATAATATTGTATAGCCATATTTCATAATTACTGACATACCCAATTGTGAGTGAAGTAGATTCAGGAAGCTGACTGGTTTTATGATATCTCCATCCTGGACGGTGTATGCCACACTGCCATCAATCTGGTTTGAAGAGCTCCTGTGGGAAAAACAGAAGACATTGTTTAAGTACTTCAATTCACAAATATTGCAAACAATGTAAGATAATTACCTACAAAAAGTATTTTTTTTTTGCTTTGGATGGCTTTATAAATCTAAAATGTGCAAAGACAACCTGAATATTTCAAAGTCAGATTGCATCTTACGTGAAGTTAGATGATTTGGGTTGAAAAGTTGGACTGCTAGGTTCATTCAGAAGAGTGTTCAGCTGCAGAAGAAAATCAAACCATTCATTAAACTCTGAAGAAGCTTTATATTTGTCCCATTAATGTGTTCATATAATGATGAATGTTTACCGCATTATTGACGACATCCTGCACTTGCTTGTAGGTGTTGTTTCTGAGCTCAGGGACTTCAGACATGTTGATGTTACTCAGACTAAACTTAATGATGACGGCATAGGAGGTTTCAGAGATTTCTGTTGGCAAAGAATCACATATTTTTATTCAGTCAAAGCTTGACATTACATCACTGGTTAAAACATTTTTATTTGAAAAATTTTTAAATTCAAGATAACGAAACTTACTCTGATAGGTGACATTCAGGACCTTCACTGAGTCATTAAACTTTGATTCCCTGCTTTGCCGGAGAGTGTTGATGGCACTGAGGACCAGAGCTTCACTGGGAACTGGAGATGAAGAGTTGAACAACAGCACGCTTGTGACCACTGCTGGACCAGATCTGTAAAGAACACAGCATTTGTTTAATCTATTTCTCATTTTGCAATAAAATTACTCCATGACTGACTGCTAGATCTCAAAATAGAAAATCAACACCTACATTAGATTTGGAGGAGCCACAGAGGAACCGGTTGTTGATTCTGGAAACGCTGTTGTAGTGGTCAGATCTGCAATCCAGGTCAAAAGAAAAACAATTAGTCTTTTGTGATTTACAGCAAAAGTGCTTTTTTTTTAACCTTTTATAATATTGTATAGCCATATTTCATAATTACTGACATACCCAATTGTGAGTGAAGTAGATTCAGGAAGCTGACTGGTTTTATGATATCTCCATCCTGGACGGTGTATGCCATACTGCCATCAATCTGGTTTGAAGAGCTCCTGTGGGAAAAACAGAAGACATTGTTTAAGTACTTCAATTCATAAATATTACAAACAATGAAAGATAATTACCTACAAAAAGTTTTTTTTTTTTGCTTTGGATGGCTTTATAAATCTAAAATGTGCAAAGACAACCTGAATATTTCAAAGTCAGATTGCATCTTACGTGAAGTTAGATGATTTGGGTTGAAAAGTTGGACTGCTAGGTTCATTCAGAAGAGTGTTCAGCTGCAGAAGAAAATCAAACCATTCATTAAACTCTGAAGAAGCTTTATATTTGTCCCATTAATGTGTTCATATAATGATGAATGTTTACCGCATTATTGACGACATCCTGCACTTGCTTGTAGGTGTTGTTTCTGAGCTCAGGGACTTCAGACATGTTGATGTTACTCAGACTAAACATAATGATGACGGCATAGGAGGTTTCAGAGATTTCTGTTGGCAAAGAATCACACATTTTTATTCAGTCAAAGCTTGACATTATATCACTGGTTAAAACATTTTTATTTGAAATATTTTTAAATTCAAGATAATAAAACTTACTCTGATAGGTGACATTCAGGACCTTCACTGAGTCATTAAACTTTGATACCCTGCTTTGCCGGAGAGTGTTGATGGCACTGAGGACCAGAGCTTCACTGGGGACTGGAGATGAAGAGTTGAACAACAGCACGCTTGTGACCACTGCTGGACCAGATCTGTAAAGAACACAGCATTTGTTTAATATATTTCTCATTTTGCAATAAAATTACTCCATGACTGACTGCTAGATCTCAAAATAGAAAATCAACACCTACATTAGATTTGGAGGAGCCACAGAGGAACCGGTTGTTGATTCTGGAAACGCTGTTGTAGTGGTCAGTTCTGAAATCAAGGTTAAAAGAAAAACAATTAGTCTTTTGTGATTTACAGCAAAAGTGTTTTTTTTTTAACCTTTTATAATATTGTATAGCCATATTTCATAATTACTGACATACCCAATTGTGAGTGAAGTAGATTCAGGAAGCTGACTGGTTTTATGATATCTCCATCCTGGACGGTGTATGCCATACTGCCATCAATCTGGTTTGAAGAGCTCCTGTGGGAAAAACAGAAGACATTGTTTAAGTACTTCAATTCACAAATATTGCAAACAATGTAAGATAATTACCTACAAAAAGTATTTTTTTTTTGCTTTGGATGGCTTTATAAATCTAAAATGTGCAAAGACAACCTGAATATTTCAAAGTCAGATTGCATCTTACGTGAAGTTAGATGATTTGGGTTGAAAAGTTGGACTGCTAGGTTCATTCAGAAGAGTGTTCAGCTGCAGAAGAAAATCAAACCATTCATTAAACTCTGAAGAAGCTTTATATTTGTCCCATTAATGTGTTCATATAATGATGAATGTTTACCGCATTATTGACGACATCCTGCACTTGCTTGTAGGTGTTGTTTCTGAGCTCAGGGACTTCAGACATGTTGATGTTACTCAGACTAAACTTAATGATGACGGCATAGGAGGTTTCAGAGATTACTGTTGGCAAAGAATCACATATTTTTATTCAGTCAAAGCTTGACATTATATCACTGGTTAAAACATTTTTATTTGAAATATTTTTAAATTCAAGATAATAAAACTTACTCTGATAGGTGACATTCAGGACCTTCACTGAGTCATTAAACTTTGATTCCCTGCTTTGCCGGAGAGTGTTGATGGCACTGAGGACCAGAGCTTCACTGGGAACTGGAGATGAAGAGTTGAACAACAGCACGCTTGTGACCACTGCTGGACCAGATCTGTAAAGAACACAGCATTTGTTTAATATATTTCTCATTTTGCAATAAAATTACTCCATGACTGACTGCTAGATCTCAAAATAGAAAATCAACACCTACATTAGATTTGGAGGAGCCACAGAGGAACCGGTTGTTGATTCTGGAAACGCTGTTGTAGTGGTCAGTTCTGAAATCAAGGTTAAAAGAAAAACAATTAGTCTTTTGTGATTTACAGCAAAAGTGTTTTTTTTTTAACCTTTTATAATATTGTATAGCCATATTTCATAATTACTGACATACCCAATTGTGAGTGAAGTAGATTCAGGAAGCTGACTGGTTTTATGATATCTCCATCCTGGACGGTGTATGCCATACTGCCATCAATCTGGTTTGAAGAGCTCCTGTGGGAAAAACAGAAGACATTGTTTAAGTACTTCAATTCACAAATATTGCAAACAATGTAAGATAATTACCTACAAAAAGTATTTTTTTTTTGCTTTGGATGGCTTTATAAATCTAAAATGTGCAAAGACAACCTGAATATTTCAAAGTCAGATTGCATCTTACGTGAAGTTAGATGATTTGGGTTGAAAAGTTGGACTGCTAGGTTCATTCAGAAGAGTGTTCAGCTGCAGAAGAAAATCAAACCATTCATTAATCTCTGAAGAAGCTTTATATTTGTCCCATTAATGTGTTCATATAATGATGAATGTTTACCGCATTATTGACGACATCCTGCACTTGCTTGTAGGTGTTGTTTCTGAGCTCAGGGACTTCAGACATGTTGATGTTACTCAGACTAAACTTAATGATGACGGCATAGGAGGTTTCAGAGATTTCTGTTGGCAAAGAATCACATATTTTTATTCAGTCAAAGCTTGACATTACATCACTGGTTAAAACATTTTTATTTGAAAATTTTTTAAATTCAAGATAATAAAACTTACTCTGATAGGTGACATTCAGGACCTTCACTGAGTCATTAAACTTTGATTCCCTGCTTTGCCGGAGAGTGTTGATGGCACTGAGGACCAGAGCTTCACTGGGGACTGGAGATGAAGAGTTGAACAACAGCACGCTTGTGACCACTGCTGGACCAGATCTGTAAAGAACACAGCATTTGTTTAACCAATTTCTCATTTTGCAATAAAATTACTCCATGACTGACTGCTAGATCTCAAAATAGAAAATCAACACCTACATTAGATTTGGAGGAGCCACAGAGGAACCGGTTGTTGATTCTGGAAACGCTGTTGTAGTGGTCAGATCTGCAATCCAGGTCAAAAGAAAAACAATTAGTCTTTTGTGATTTACAGCAAAAGTGCTTTTTTTTTAACCTTTTATAATATTGTATAGCCATATTTCATAATTACTGACATACCCAATTGTGAGTGAAGTAGATTCAGGAAGCTGACTGGTTTTATGATATCTCCATCCTGGACGGTGTATGCCATACTGCCATCAATCTGGTTTGAAGAGCTCCTGTGGGAAAAACAGAAGACATTGTTTAAGTACTTCAATTCACAAATATTGCAAACAATGTAAGATAATTACCTACAAAAAGTTTTTTTTTTTGCTTTGGATGGCTTTATAAATCTAAAATGTGCAAAGACAACCTGAATATTTCAAAGTCAGATTGCATCTTACGTGAAGTTAGATGATTTGGGTTGAAAAGTTGGACTGCTAGGTTCATTCAGAAGAGTGTTCAGCTGCAGAAGAAAATCAAACCATTCATTAATCTCTGAAGAAGCTTTATATTTGTCCCATTAATGTGTTCATATAATGATGAATGTTTACCGCATTATTGACGACATCCTGCACTTGCTTGTAGGTGTTGTTTCTGAGCTCAGGGACTTCAGACATGCTGATGTTACTCAGACTAAACTTAATGATGACGGCATAGGAGATTTCAGAGATTTCTGTTGGCAAAGAATCACACATTTTTATTCAGTCAAAGCTTGACATTATATCACTGGTTAAAACATTTTTATTTGAAATTTTCTTAAATTCAAGATAATAAAACTTACTCTGATAGGTGACATTCAGGACCTTCACTGAGTCATTAAACTTTGATTCCCTGCTTTGCCGGAGAGTGTTGATGGCACTGAGGACCAGAGCTTCACTGGGAACTGGAGATGAAGAGTTGAACAACAGCACGCTTGTGACCACTGCTGGACCAGATCTGTAAAGAACACAGCATTTGTTTAATATATTTCTCATTTTGCAATAAAATTACTCCATGACTGACTGCTAGATCTCAAAATAGAAAATCAACACCTACATTAGATTTGGAGGAGCCACAGAGGAACCGGTTGTTGATTCTGGAAACGCTGTTGTAGTGGTCAGATCTGCAATCCAGGTCAAAAGAAAAACAATTAGTCTTTTGTGATTTACAGCAAAAGTGTTTTTTTTTTAAACCTTTTATAATATTGTATAGCCATATTTCATAATTACTGACATACCCAATTGTGAGTGAAGTAGATTCAGGAAGCTGACTGGTTTTATGATATCTCCATCCTGGACGGTGTATGCCATACTGCCATCAATCTGGTTTGAAGAGCTCCTGTGGGAAAAACAGAAGACATTGTTTAAGTACTTCAATTCATAAATATTACAAACAATGAAAGATAATTACCTACAAAAAGTTTTTTTTTTTTGCTTTGGATGGCTTTATAAATCTAAAATGTGCAAAGACAACCTGAATATTTCAAAGTCAGATTGCATCTTACGTGAAGTTAGATGATTTGGGTTGAAAAGTTGGACTGCTAGGTTCATTCAGAAGAGTGTTCAGCTGCAGAAGAAAATCAAACCATTCATTAAACTCTGAAGAAGCTTTATATTTGTCCCATTAATGTGTTCATATAATGATGAATGTTTACCGCATTATTGACGACATCCTGCACTTGCTTGTAGGTGTTGTTTCTGAGCTCAGGGACTTCAGACATGTTGACGTTACTCAGACTAAACATAATGATGACGGCATAGGAGGTTTCAGAGATTTCTGTTGGCAAAGAATCACACATTTTTATTCAGTCAAAGCTTGACATTATATCACTGGTTAAAACATTTTTATTTGAAATATTTTTAAATTCAAGATAATAAAACTTACTCTGATAGGTGACATTCAGGACCTTCACTGAGTCATTAAACTTTGATTCCCTGCTTTGCCGGAGAGTGTTGATGGCACTGAGGACCAGAGCTTCACTGGGGACTGGAGATGAAGAGTTGAACAACAGCACGCTTGTGACCACTGCTGGACCAGATCTGTAAAGAACACAGCATTTGTTTAATATATTTCTCATTTTGCAATAAAATTACTCCATGACTGACTGCTAGATCTCAAAATAGAAAATCAACACCTACATTAGATTTGGAGGAGCCACAGAGGAACCGGTTGTTGATTCTGGAAACGCTGTTGTAGTGGTCAGATCTGCAATCAAGGTCAAAAGAAAAACAATTAGACTTTTGTGATTTACATTTTTTTTAAATTATTTATTTATTTTTGTTTTATAATATTGTATAGCCATATTTCATAATTACTGACATACCCAATTGTGAGTGAAGTAGATTCAGGAAGCTGACTGGTTTTATGGTATCTCCATCCTGGACGGTGTATGCCATACTGCCATCAATCTGGTTTGAAGAGCTCCTGTGGGAAAAACAGAAGACATTGTTTAAGTACTTCAATTCACAAATATTGCAAACAATGTAAGATAATTACCTACAAAAAGTTTTTTTTTTTTGCTTTGGATGGCTTTATAAATCTAAAATGTGCAAAGACAACCTGAATATTTCAAAGTCAGATTGCATCTTACGTGAAGTTAGATGATTTGGGTTGAAAAGTTGGACTGCTAGGTTCATTCAGAAGAGTGTTCAGCTGCAGAAGAAAATCAAACCATTCATTAATCTCTGAAGAAGCTTTATATTTGTCCCATTAATGTGTTCATTTAATGATGAATGTTTACCGCATTATTGACGACATCCTGCACTTGCTTGTAGGTGTTGTTTCTGAGCTCAGGGACTTCAGACATGCTGATGTTACTCAGACTAAACTTAATGATGACGGCATAGGAGGTTTCAGAGATTTCTGTTGGCAAAGAATCACATATTTTTATTCAGTCAAAACTTGACATTACATCACTGGTTAAAACATTTTTATTTGAAAATTTTTTAAATTCAAGATAACGAAACTTACTCTGATAGGTGACATTCAGGACCTTCACTGAGTCATTAAACTTTGATTCCCTGCTTTGCCGGAGAGTGTTGATGGCACTGAGGACCAGAGCTTCACTGGGGACTGGAGATGAAGAGTTGAACAACAGCACGCTTGTGACCACTGCTGGACCAGATCTGTAAAGAACACAGCATTTGTTTAATCTATTTCTCATTTTGCAATAAAATTACTCCATGACTGACTGCTAGATCTTAAAATAGAAAATCAACACCTACATTAGATTTGGAGGAGCCACAGAGGAACCGGTTGTTGATTCTGGAAACGCTGTTGTAGTGGTCAGATCTGCAATCCAGGTCAAAAGAAAAACAATTAGACTTTTGTGATTTACATTTTTTTTTAATTATTTATTTATTTTTGTTTTATAATATTGTATAGCCATATTTCATAATTACTGACATACCCAATTGTGAGTGAAGTAGATTCAGGAAGCTGACTGGTTTTATGATATCTCCATCCTGGACGGTGTATGCCATACTGCCATCAATCTGGTTTGAAGAGCTCCTGTGGGAAAAACAGAAGACATTGTTTAAGTACTTCAATTCATAAATATTACAAACAATGAAAGATAATAACCTACAAAATTTTTTTTTTTTTGCTTTGGATGGCTTTATAAATCTAAAATGTGCAAAGACAACCTGAATATTTCAAAGTCAGATTGCATCTTACGTGAAGTTAGATGATTTGGGTTGAAAAGTTGGACTGCTAGGTTCATTCAGAAGAGTGTTCAGCTGCAGAAGAAAATCAAACCATTCATTAATCTCTGAAGAAGCTTTATATTTGTCCCATTAATGTGTTCATATAATGATGAATGTTTACCGCATTATTGACGACATCCTGCACTTGCTTGTAGGTGTTGTTTCTGAGCTCAGGGACTTCAGACATGTTGATGTTACTCAGACTAAACATAATGATGACGGCATAGGAGGTTTCAGAGATTTCTGTTGGCAAAGAATCACACATTTTTATTCAGTCAAAGCTTGACATTATATCACTGGTTAAAACATTTTTATTTGAAATATTTTTAAATTCAAGATAATAAAACTTACTCTGATAGGTGACATTCAGGACCTTCACTGAGTCATTAAACTTTGATTCCCTGCTTTGCCGGAGAGTGTTGATGGCACTGAGGACCAGAGCTTCACTGGGAACTGGAGATGAAGAGTTGAACAACAGCACGCTTGTGACCACTGCTGGACCAGATCTGTAAAGAACACAGCATTTGTTTAATATATTTCTCATTTTGCAATAAAATTACTCCATGACTGACTGCTAGATCTCAAAATAGAAAATCAACACCTACATTAGATTTGGAGGAGCCACAGAGGAACCGGTTGTTGATTCTGGAAACGCTGTTGTAGTGGTCAGATCTGCAATCAAGGTCAAAAGAAAAACAATTAGACTTTTGTGATTTACATTTTTTTAAAATTATTTATTTATTTTTGTTTTATAATATTGTATAGCCATATTTCATAATTACTGACATACCCAATTGTGAGTGAAGTAGATTCAGGAAGCTGACTGGTTTTATGATATCTCCATCCTGGACGGTGTATGCCATACTGCCATCAATCTGGTTTGAAGAGCTCCTGTGGGAAAAACAGAAGACATTGTTTAAGTACTTCAATTCACAAATATTGCAAACAATGTAAGATAATTACCTACAAAAAGTATTTTTTTTTTGCTTTGGATGGCTTTATAAATCTAAAATGTGCAAAGACAACCTGAATATTTCAAAGTCAGATTGCATCTTACGTGAAGTTAGATGATTTGGGTTGAAAAGTTGGACTGCTAGGTTCATTCAGAAGAGTGTTCAGCTGCAGAAGAAAATCAAACCATTCATTAAACTCTGAAGAAGCTTTATATTTGTCCCATTAATGTGTTCATATAATGATGAATGTTTACCGCATTATTGACGACATCCTGCACTTGCTTGTAGGTGTTGTTTCTGAGCTCAGGGACTTCAGACATGCTGATGTTACTCAGACTAAACTTAATGATGACGGCATAGGAGGTTTCAGAGATTTCTGTTGGCAAAGAATCACATATTTTTATTCAGTCAAAGCTTGACATTACATCACTGGTTAAAACATTTTTATTTGAAATTTTTTTAAATTCAAGATAACGAAACTTACTCTGATAGGTGACATTCAGGACCTTCACTGAGTCATTAAACTTTGATTCCCTGCTTTGCCGGAGAGTGTTGATGGCACTGAGGACCAGAGCTTCACTGGGGACTGGAGATGAAGAGTTGAACAACAGCGTGCTTGTGACCACTGCTGGACCAGATCTGTAAAGAGCACAGCATTTGTTTAATATATTTCTCATTTTGCAAAAAATTACTCCATGACTGACTGCTAGATCTCAAAATAGAAAATCAACACCTACATTAGATTTGGAGGAGCCACAGAGGAACCGGTTGTTGATTCTGGAAACACTGTTGTAGTGGTCAGATCTGCAATCAAGGTCAAAAGAAAAACAATTAGACTTTTGTGATTTACATTTTTTTTTAATTATTTATTTATTTTTGTTTTATAATATTGTATAGCCATATTTCATAATTACTGACATACCCAATTGTGAGTGAAGTAGATTCAGGAAGCTGACTGGTTTTATGATATCTCCATCCTGGACGGTGTATGCCATACTGCCATCAATCTGGTTTGAAGAGCTCCTGTGGGAAAAACAGAAGACATTGTTTAAGTACTTCAATTCACAAATATTGCAAACAATGTAAGATAATTACCTACAAAAAGTATTTTTTTTTTGCTTTGGATGGCTTTATAAATCTAAAATGTGCAAAGACAACCTGAATATTTCAAAGTCAGATTGCATCTTACGTGAAGTTAGATGATTTGGGTTGAAAAGTTGGACTGCTAGGTTCATTCAGAAGAGTGTTCAGCTGCAGAAGAAAATCAAACCATTCATTAAACTCTGAAGAAGCTTTATATTTGTCCCATTAATGTGTTCATTTAATGATGAATGTTTACCGCATTATTGACGACATCCTGCACTTGCTTGTAGGTGTTGTTTCTGAGCTCAGGGACTTCAGACATGTTGATGTTACTCAGACTAAACTTAATGATGACGGCATAGGAGGTTTCAGAGATTTCTGTTGGCAAAGAATCAAACATTTTATTGAAAAACTTGACATTACATCACTGGTTGAAACATTTTTATTTGAAATGTTTTTAAATTCAAGATAACGAAACTTACTCTGATAGGTGACATTCAGCACCTTCACTGAGTCATTAAACTTTGATTCCCTGCTTTGCCGGAGAGTGTTGATGGCACTGAGGACCAGAGCTTCACTGGGGACTGGAGATGAAGAGTTGAACAACAGCGTGCTTGTGACCACTGCTGTTGTTTGAGCTGTTGCAATTGTTGCAGTTGCAAATTCAGTCAGTGGATTCACAATATTAGTTGGGGAGGCACCACTTGTTGACATAGACAATGGCATAGTGGTTTCTTGAGTAACAATTATGAGAGTTGATGCACTGGTTGATGAAGATGTAGTGCTTTGATCTTCAAATGCACTTGTATCTGGATTATTAGTTGAATTTTGTAAAGAAGTGGTTGTCAGAAATGTTGTAATTTCTGAGAAAATTGGCATGGTTGTGGGAGTGACAAATGTTGTTGTAAAAGATTCAGTTGTTTTTGCTGAAGATGTTGGCTCTGTTGGAGCAATATTTTCTGTTGCTGGAAATGCAGTTGGAGGTTCTGAGAATACAAGCATGGTTGTGGGATCCACAGCTTTGGTTGAAGCTTCAGTTGTTGAAGGTTGTGCTGTTGTTGAATATGACATTGTGTTTGAACCTGGAGCTGTTGTTGAATATTCTGTAGAAGCTTCATTTGTTCTTGAAGATGTCATTGATATTGAATCCGTAGTTGTAGAAGGTGTAGTAGTGAAAGTCACAGACAGACATATTTTATTTTGTTTGGGGGTCATAGATGTGGTAAGAGACGCTTTAGTTTTTACTATACAAACTTCACTGGCTGTTGTTGTTGGTGCAGTTGTAGTAAGGGAGGATGTACCTCCACAAACGGTACACCATACACATACTGGCAATAAAAAAGAAAGACATATTTCATCATTACCTTTTGATGTTTCAAAATGAAATGTTTGACTTTTTAGATTATTATTTATTTGGGTGGACATCATTTAATACCTAAAATAATAGTTTTTATATTATCATTATGATTATGATTATTATTATAATCAATATCTCAGCATATAATACCCAGATTTGATATAAAGTATACTTACATATGGTGAGGAAAACTGTCCATTTGGCATCATTTTTTGAAAGGAAACACCACCTAAAAAGAAGAAAATCATTTATTTGATTTCTTTAAGATATTTCAAAAAATGTCCATTCAAAGAGCTTTGGGTGTTATGTGCTAAACATTACGGATACTGTTTATAGTTTTATACTGTTTATACTCTTGCAGAATTACAGATCTACAAATAATAAATCTTTGTAGTAATACGTAGCTCTTTTTTTTTTTCTTTAGAGAAGATTTAAAGAAATTGTGAAAAAAAAATTGTATCATGCTTTCAGAGACTAATTTTTTTTAATTCTGTCACAAACAGTAGAATTTAAAAGGTTTAAACTAAAGCATCTATGACAAACATGCTTTTTATGTCATTTTAAAAAGCCAAAGCCAACATGGACTAGTTTTCATTTTATCTATTTTGTATGCTGTTGTCTTAATTTAATTCTTTGTTCAAATATTCCTTGTCATATATTTGAATGGACTCATATGAAGCAGCTTATTTGGCATTCAAAATACATACAGTTCTATTGGTTCTTGCACTCCACGGGATTCGAACCTATGACCTTGATGTTCTAGTGTTTGTTCTTTAGAGATTTCCAACAAATGTTGAAACAGATTAAAGTATGGATTACAGACAATAAGACACAAGGTGGCACTGTAGCCTTTCTAATACGCACCACATTGATAATTGGTAGATGTCACGCACGTCACAATGAGTTTGAGATATGACTTTCAGAATTTGTTCTTTTCTTTTCTTAACTAATCAGGCCATGATCCAAGTGAAACATCTGACTCATGTTTTTGCTCTGACTGTCACATGTTTGTCATGTCTGTGAAGGTATGCACATGTCCTCACATCAGCTGGAGAGCTGCATCAAAGCATACTTTATGTTTAACATTATAATGCTGTGCACAGAGCATCTTGAATGCTTTCATTTATTATGTCCTATGTTTTTGTTTTATAATTTGCATGTTTTATTGTTCATTTTTGTTTGTTTTTCATAATAAATGAACTGAAGTCACTTTGAGTCTTCATTCGTCATTCACAGCTATTGGAATAGCCTTTACATTAGGTTGGGCAAATGAAGACATAAATTAGGATTACACTACATCATGTCTGCCCACCAAAAAAGATACAATTATACAGAATTACCAACTGATTACCAACACACAACTATTGATTTGCCACAACGTTGCAATTAATAACTGCCAACGTTACAAAGTTACGTTGTGACAATGTATCAGCGAATTTCACTTTTCCAGTTGCCACAACGTAACTAGTTACATCACCACTACCAACGTTTAGGCAGGAGATTATGTTGCAGTTATGTAACTACGTATTTGCGTTAGCTAGGTAGGCGATTAAAAAAAAAAAAAAAAAAAAACTATAACATAATCAGAATCTGGATAAAACTTTTGGTTTCCATTCTTAAAGGGTTAGTTCACCCCAAAGAATGGAAATTCTGTCATTAATTACTTACCCTCATGTAGTTCGACACTCATGATTCGAATCACGTGTCAAACCGCCAAACTGCTGAAATCACGTGAAATTGGCGATCCGAATCATGAATCAATACACATGCATAGTGGTTCAAAACTTTGTTTTGTAATCGGCCCATCAATATATACAAGTCTTTATTTAGTTGTTGTTTTTTTGCGCACAAAAACTATTCTCGTGTATTTATAAAATGATTGTAGAGCCACTGTAGTGAGATGGGCTTTGTAACGACGTCTTAAGTGCCTTTTATGGGTCTTGAGAGAGGAAAGGACATTGGTGTCAATGAAAGCCAGAAGAACATAAATATTTCAACAGAAATATCTTCATTTGTGTTCTGAAGATGAATGGAGGTCTTACGGGTGTCGAATGGCATGAGGGTAAGTTATTAATGACAGAGTTTTCATTTTTGGGTGAACTAACTCTTTAACAAGCGACCACAAATATGCTTCAATGGACCCATATCTGCATTTACATGCGGGATTCACTCTCAAAATAAATATTTGTATCGAAATCTGGCTCATATAAATATCAGGAAAACATGATTCCTGGCTGCATTTCAATATCCATGGATCACTGGATCTTTGGTCATTTGTCACAAGGAACACTATACCGAGTCCAATCAGTTTAAACTGATAACTGTTTTACTTGTGGTTCCTATTAACTCCGCTCAGCAGCTCTTCTGCCACTCAGTCCCGGCTGAGGGGGTGTGTTCCAATGAGAAAATGGCATGTAATGGCTCTTTATTTGTAATTTTAGGTTTCAAACAGCTGTTCATGGGTTCCCCCTTTTGGTAACCAAACATGCACGCTTTTGCCCAACAACCTTTATACCATTAGAAGGCATTTGTAACAGAAAATTTGTAACAGAAAATTTTCAACAGCAATATACTTATTTCCCAAAGGCTTGGCTGCCCCTGCTTGTTGACATTAACACTAGTGGTGTACACTCTAAAAAATGCTGGGTAAAAACAACCCAAGTTGTGTTGAAAATGGACAAAGAGAGGAATCGTGTTGT
Source organism: Pseudorasbora parva (assembly GCF_024679245.1). Lineage (NCBI taxonomy): Eukaryota > Metazoa > Chordata > Actinopteri > Cypriniformes > Gobionidae > Pseudorasbora > Pseudorasbora parva. Next base: position 17,616,732 of record NC_090175.1, on the reverse strand, counting down.
GATTGGGTTGTTTTAACCCAGCAACTTGTTTTAAGCAAATATTTAACCCAACCGCTGGTATAAAACAACCCATTCACCGGGTTAAAACAACCCAATTCCTCTGTTTGTCCATTTTCAACTCAACTGTGGTTGTTTTTTAACCCAGCATTTTTTGAGTGTATGCTTCCTGCATTAAAGGGTTTGTTCATTTTAGTAGTTTGGATTTCTTTTAACATGTTTGTTGCTTAACATTAAACATACACTGCTGTTTGTTGCTGCCTGTAGTCTATGTTTCCTTCAATCTTGTATTTTACAAACTTGAATTATCTTGATGAAGAGTCCCATGCGAATTTACAAGGGAATTAAAAGTGCTCCAAGTGTGGTATGGTGATGTGATGTGTTGTATGTTGGAAATAAAATAGTTTATAAATGAATTAATTAAAAGAGATTTAATTATTGATTTATTTATAATTGTCTATGTATTTATTTATCCATCTGTCTGTGTATGGGTTTCTATCAATCTTTCTTTCTCCCTGTTCAAGCCTATAAATCTTAAAATTGTGAGACTTTTTTTTCTTCTTCAAAACACTCAAACAAGGCTTTGTCAAGTCAACATTAAAAAAAATTCTAGTTGCAAATGTATTTAACTTAATTCAATTTAAATTCAAATTCAAAAATGTAATTGCAATTTAAAAGGCATTCCTAATTCAATTTTGAATGGTGCACAACCCTGCTTTGACATAAAGCTGACCAAGTTGACAACAAAACATACAAGCAGATACAGTGGCTAATGTTACTCTATAACATATTTCTATATGTTAGTATAAATTAAATAAAGTATTGTATATTATTATAAGCGGTCAAACATTTCATATGTAATCATTTACCTACCTCCTCATGCTATTAAAAGTCATAACCATGTACTCCAAAAGGTATTGCAATGCTCTATGTGATTTGTCTTCTTAGTTCAAAAGTAACATACTGAAAAGCACAATTTCAGGTGATGCTATATCAAAGGCAGATTGACGTTTGTAGGGTGTGGTAAAACGTGTAGTTCAGCGACCAAACCCTGTTGTACGCAATACATAAGCATACTGATGGTATTATTCCCTGTCCACAATGAAGGGTGTAAATACAATGCTGATTACTGCTAATGTGAATCTCAAGAATTCATTTCAGTCAGGATAATAAAAGTTTTTTTTTTGTTTGTTGGTAGTATCTATTTTGATGTAAGGTAAAAAGACATGAAGAAATAAAAGGTAAAATTAACCCAATAAAAGGCTTTATGAAATAGATAAACAATAAACCAGAATAAATCTTTGCTATGCACATTCCATAATCAGTGGTTGTAATTGTTGTAGAAGCCTATAAATGTTTCATTATAAAAAGTTAAAAGTTTGTTTCAAAATTATTAAATGATGTTTTATCACAGAGACAAATTAAAAGTCTATGGGACAGATATATTCTTTTATTTATCACTAATATGCTTTTTATTTTAATAGAACTGTTATGGTGATACTATGTACAATTTAGTTATCAAACCATTTTGCTCATATATTTAATCAAGGACTACCTGTCACAGGCCATTTCTACTCTTTCCCCTGAGCCCAAAGAGTAACCCCTTCCCCCAACTCCCTGTCAAAGGGCCAGCCTTCATATGATTTTGAGATTTGATAGTAGACAGGAGATGAAATATGGTGAAATCATAATCATCAATTAAATCCTTCTTCTTTTTTTATAGGACTTTCTGCCAAACTCCCTTTTAGGCTAAGGAGAGTTATCATTTTATGTGTTAATTTAATAATTGCATGCACTGTAGGATATATACTGATGCTGGAAAACAAACCAATACAGTTACCTGCAAAGCCACCTCATAAAAAATCATTAATTCTTTCTTATAATAATAGGTTTAGGGTGAGTCTCAATGTTTTTTGTCGTGCATACGCACATCAGGACGTCTAAAAGCTAAATATGGAATTGCTCTCATGTTTTGTTGTTATACTGGTATAAGGTGTGCCTTGGAATGTTCAACAAAGTGAGCGCTCACACACACACACACACACACAAACACACACAAACACACACAAACACACACAAACACACACACACACACACACACACACACACACACACAGACAAATGATCAGAGGCTGTTTGGAATTAATAATCATTATATCGGCTATTTATTTTTTATTTTGTCCAAATGTAGTTATAATTGTCCAATATACACTGTTGTATTTTGATATCAGCTCATATTTAATACATCCTGCTTAATTAATTAGCATCTAAATAATTTTTTGATAGGTAGCCTAAGTTACGTGTGTTGGCAGTAAATAAAGGCAGAGATAAGAATCTATTACAGACATTGATTTTCCATTTTCCATATACGTTATACATTACTGACATCCAAAAGATCCGCTTTCGGAGAGGAAAGGTTTTAGATGTGCTACTTTCAGATTTTCAAAGTTGTACAGGTCACATGCTTTAGCTATTTAATATTCACAAGGCCACTATTGTAGCCTAAAATAAAACTTAAATAAACAATGACACAAAATGTGATTATTTTCCTATATAATATCAGACTTCAATTAAAAAGTTGCTTAGCTCTGAAGAGTATGTAGACTGCTCTGAGTACAAATTTCTCACTTGGGATGGGCCAAGTGGGAAGATTTAGCAATAGTTGCACGTTCACTTCAAATATTATATTACACAGCTGTCAATATGGGATTTTCAGATAATTGCTTATTTATTACATAAGGAATATAAAACAATATACTATATTACTTACATCAAATACAAATACAATAATCAAGTGTTTGGCTATATAAAAAATAAAATAAAATAAAATAAATGAATACATCCTGCTTAATTAATTAGCATCTAAATTAATTTTTGATAGGTAGCCTAAGTTACGTGTGTTGGCAATAAGTAAAGGCAGAGATAAGAATCTATTTCAGGCATTGATTTTCCATTGGGAATTGACCTGCTATACCTTATATACATTACTGACATCCAAAAGATCCGATTTCGGAGAGGAATGGTTTTAGATGTGCTACTTTCAGATTTACACAGTTTTTCAGGTCACATGCTTTAGCTATTTAATATTCACAAGGCCACTATTGTAGCCTAAAATAAAACTTGACATAAACTTGAAACAATGACACAAAATGTGATTCTTTTCCTATATGATATCAGACTTCAATTAAAAAGTTGCTTAGATCTGAAGAGTATGTAGACTCTGTATGTATGTAGTGCTCTGAGTACAAATTTCTCACTTGGGATGGGCCAAGTGTGAAGATTTAGCAATAGTTGCAGGTTCACTTCAAATATTATATTGCAGCTGTCAATATGGGATTGCTTATTTATGACATAAGGAATATAATACAATATACTATATTACTTACATCAAATACAAATACAATAATCAAGTGTTTGGCTATATATAAAAAATAAAAAAAATAAAAACCTTTCCCCTTGAAGCAAAGACGTCAGTGTCTTTCCAGCGAAGATCTGCGCACTTTTGAAAATATTTTAAGAATAAATAAAACCAGTTTGACCAGCTTTTGTGGGTTGCAGGTTAGTGTCTATGAATACTGGATTGAGACTGCAGCTAAAGAATGCCGTGAACAGGTGAAGGATAGGCTATACAAATCAAGTAAATCGTCATATATCAAGCTTGCTTGCCACATAATGAAACATAATGATTATGAAATGATTACCTACATAAAAAGAAATGGACTTAACAGTACCAGTTCTTTGACTTTTAATAATAACAAAACCCTTTTTGGTTCTAACCAGAAACCTTTTTATAATGTTCAATAAAGAACTGTGCTTTGAAAGCGCTGTATAATAGTGGTAAAAATATTAATACACTTTTCGTCTGGTTTTCTCAGGTCAGTGTGTTACACTTGTTGGAGTCTGTTGGCAGCTTAATTTCACCAACTTAACATGTTGAATCGGAATTAAAATGTCTGATGCAGTGTGAATTGGCCTAAAGTCTCTAAAACCTTTTCTCATCACAGAGGTTATGTCTGATTATAGACCTATTAGTTTATCAGTAGGCCTAATGAATGAATGATGCATTTATATCTGATGCGATCTGCAAAAACCCGTCGGATGTTGCACTGGGACATTTTCAGGAAGGTAAAAAAAGATTGAATGTCTTTTTTTATCGGGGGGGGGGGGGGGGGTGTCAACATTTTGCTTTCCAAAACATATTATTCTAGAGCATCTAGTCTATCATCCCTGAGAATATCTTGGCAAATTTCACTTGTTTGGTGCAGAAAAATAGAAATGAATAGTAAGCTGAAAGAATGTCTTTCACTAATGTTTTAGAACACGCCCAGCAGTATGTGCAAACAAATCGGCCTTAGCTTTCCCCTCTCTTAACACTACAAAGACAGTTCACCTTTCAAAATAAACCACATTACATGTAGAATTAAGGTGTATCAATGCATGTCCTGCCAGTCCTGTGTAAACTTTTTTCATTGCAACATTATCGTGAGATCGCGGAGCACAAGAGGTCAACGAGTAGATGCTCATGATCTTGCTCTTATATAGCTATGGGCCATATGTAAAAAAAAAAATGTATAGTAAGTGCCAAATAAATTGCAATCAGTCAGATGTGGGGCATTTTTTTATAATCCCTATAAATTGTTAAACTTGGTTGCACTATAATTGAACAAAACACTTGTAGTTGCTTGACTGTCACCCTGTTCCCTGCTAAAGCGGAATGAGATGCTGCACAAAGTGCATATGGGAAAATGTCTTATCGTAACCCCTGTAAAAAAAAAAGTGTGTTTAAACACATCAATGAAACTACCCTGGAGGTATTACAGCATAGGACGGTGACGTCACGTGCACTTGCTACACAAGGCTGTAAATAGATGACCCCAGCTGCAAGCCCTTAGGTCTTTTTTGTTTGAAGAGCAGTCATGGGACATCATCAGCATGGCACTGCAGTCCAGCATGTTGTTCCACATTATCAGGGAACAGGGTTGCAGTCAAGTAACCCTGAGAGTTCCCTTTCAAATGATTCACTCAATGCTGCACAAAGTGCATGGGAACGAGAATACCCAAGCCGCTGTGCTTGATGGTGTCTGGACCCCCTACGGTTGTGTTGGTGTGCATAAGGACTGAAGAGAGGCCTCAGACATTAGCTTGCAATGTTGACTCAAGGACATGAGCTACATGATCCAAGCTATAAAATCTTATGTACAGTATGTGTGTGGAGAGAATGCAGTAGAGAAGGCAACCCCCTGGTGGAGTAAGCCCTTAAGCCTATTGTCAAAGCATGACCGTGTGCCTCATAGGCAAGAGCAATAGCATCCCTTACCCAATGTGACATGGTTTGTTTGGTGGCGGCCAGGGACGTTTCTAAGATTTTCATTTTAGGGGGGCTCAGCCCCCTGTGAGGGTAGGCCTGTAGAAAAAAATGGTAACAGACTATTTAGTTTAGGGTCCAAATTGCGCTATTAACTAATAGCTTACAAACATGCATACCCAGAAGATATGGCTGTTTATTATTACTTATAAAGCAAATATTAACACCTTACTGCATGGCCATACTGTACATGCATTAATCATACCCAATAGGCAGGTTTATAGATCCCAAATGTTATGGTGGTTCGGGGGCATGCTATCCTGAGAAAATTTTGATTTCTATGATCTGCATATGTGCATTTAAAGATGTTTCTGAAGGCCAAAAAATTAGATAACAATAGCTTTAAAACCATGTCACTGGGCAGTAGATTATTTGTCTTTCTTATCTCCACATCTCTCTTTTTCTGTTTTTATCTTGCCCTGTCTCTTCCCCTCATAACGCTGAGCTTTGGCTGATATTTTGTTCCGTTTTTGTCAGTGAATAAAGTAAACATATGGTTTACATATTAACATACTGATATTTATGTTTAATGAATAATTTTTCTTAGACACGTTAATTTACTGTTTATTAAAGTTTATTAAATTCACAATATGAACACATTCATTACTTATGCCCAATACAGGCTGAAAAAGCTGAGTTTTTTTATTTACTAAATGTTACAAATAGAATTATATTAATTTACAATATTATTATTTTAATACATTCATTATTAATCTCATGCCTAATCTGATTAAAATGGCTTGGTTAATATTTCTTGTTCGTTAAGGCCTACTTTATGAATAGGCATATTTTCAGTTAAAAATGGCGAAATTAGACAAAAGTTTATTCATTTGACTAAAATTGTTTTTCTTTTGTTTTGTTTGTTTTCTTTTTAACAATTCTGACTTTGAGCAGCAGCTGTCAAACATGAATGTTTAGTTTGGCAACTTGACGTCGAGTTTACGCTCAGCCTCAGCAGTTTATGTGACCATAAAGCCCGCCTACTCTGATTTGATTGGTTTTATCAAATATTTTAACAATGACGAGCGGTGACAGACCAATGACGCTCAGATTTACACACAAACACACACACACACACACACTACATACCACATACCTCTGCTTCTCTGACGTGCACTGCGCTCAGAGCCGCTGCGGATTGGAGAGACAGACTAAAAAACGGGACGAAGCCGAATCCTCCCGCCAGTTTCATATGTTTTAAAGGTTAATCCAGTGCCGCCGCTCCCACCACGCGCTGCGCGTAGGACACCAAGTGCTGAGGGGGGCACCACGATAAATTTCTGTCAACAAATACGTGAACGCGACACCCACGGGCACCAATAAAAATGATACGTAGGGCATCAAGACGGCCAGCGGCGGTACTGGGTTAATCACATATTTTTTAGGGGGGCTGAGGCATAAGTTTAGGCCTAAAAAGGGCCTAGCGACGCCCATGCAGTTACGCCAGTTACCGCCACCGATTCTCCGTCTTCAAGTTCATCCCCAGCTTGTCTTGAAGTTGTTCCTGAGGCTCTGTGACGACGAGTGTTGTGTCTGCACCTTCACAGTCTCGTTTCTCGTTTCAGGATGTGACTATGTGGACGTGTAGTGAGCAAAAAACGATACATTTTGGTGTAACGTTACTTCAAAAACAAGTAAAATCAAAAACAAGCTGAATGAAATTAGTTAAGGTCAGAGGTTCGCGGGCGCCGAGCCCATTGGACAAAGAAGATCACCTGTTTGGGCCTCTTGTTATAGACTAAAATATATATAATTTTAAATTATTATTTAACTCCTATTTTTAAAACATGAAAAGGAATATTCAAACATGACATTAAAATATAAATATAAAAAATTACAGACATTTCTTGGGGGTGCTGGGCAGGTGCTGCATTATAGCGGAAGCTGCAGATAGCAATCAATTACATCTTTCAAATAAATGGTGTGAGTGTGTGTGTGTGTGTGTGTTAGTGCGCGCACGCATACTTAGTATCGGGGCCTCACAGAATGCATTTTAACCGCTTGCTGCGCCTTGTGTTTTTGAAGGAGCGCTCCGCATGACGTTGAAAAAAGTAAACTATGTGTCAACGCGTTTTAACGAGTTGACTTGACTAGAGTCAACTATAGAGTTGATTTTTTTTCAACTTCATGCGGAGCGCTCCTTCAAAAACGCGAGGCGCAGCAAGCGCTTAAAACGCGTTGACTTTTTAAACGCGTTGACATAGAGTTGACTTTTTAATGACTCAGACTTAGCTAATGTCTGAGGCCTCTCTTCAGTCCTTATGCACACCAACACAACCGTAGGGGGTCCAGACATCAAGCACAGCGGCTTGGGTATTCTGCGGAAAAGCGCCCGACATCATCGCGTTTATTTTCTGTTGTCCAATCGAATGAATGGAGAGGCGGGCCTTCCGTCGTGTTGACTGTTACATTGATTTGACTGATAGTACAGGTGATTCAAGGGTTGCCTAGAAAAACGTGTTCTGTGTGATCGGGGCCTAACGTAACTTGATACAAACACGGAGGCGATTAACATGCAGACCTCTTTATAGACATGTTATACTGCACCCTGTAACGAGTAGAAATATAGTGTGGCCCCTTTAAGAGCTGCGCGCGCTCCCTGCTAATTAAAGGTAGGGTAGGACGGACTGATCTAAAACACTTTTATCCAAACTTGTTTAAACTTTCTTTATATGTCAATACATAATTAAAATGTTAGTACTCTGAAAAGGAGAGTATAAAAACTGAGTGACTCTAGACTTTTTAATCTGCAATAAACACCGCTCATTATTTTCGTTCGGGAGGAAACAAATGATTGGCTTGGGCGACAGTCACTCTGTCTCGCTACCATGGCGATAACCGCTTTCTCTACAGGATCTGCCCACAAGCGCGCGCTCGTTTGATCTGAGCAGTTCAAGAGGCAAGAAACCAAGGCAAAATAATGGCAGAGAAAGAGCATTCAAAATTCACAGTGCAGGGTTTTACAGTCAGCGAAGGCAAACAATGCAAAAAAGGAAGACAGTACAAGAAAAGGCAATGCACAGAAAGTCTTTGGATAAACAAAGAAATCAAACGCAAGTAAATATCTGCGTGGCTTTTCAACGATGGTGAGAATTGAGGGACCTGAAAAACAACTCATTGCTGGCTGTATTTCTACTGGACAGGTAATCTTTTATTTTGATTATACATTTTTTTTGGTTTATGTTTTCATGAAGCATGTATCAAGAGCACATGAAGCTGCCTAATATAGCTAACATAACATTACTTTATGTTTTTTTTTTATATATATTATTCCACACCGCTGTCTCCACTGTCCTTTGAATGGCTCGTTTGCTTCCTGCTTCTATGGGTGCTTTCACATCTCTAGTTCGGTTCATTTGGTCCGAACCAAGGGCAAACAATTATACATTGTTGCATTTTTCAGCTTTTTTGGTTCCTTTTCACACCACACTGATTGCTTTGGTCCGAACCAGTTGAAACGAACCAAAACGCAGGCACGTGACAACATCCACATCACTCATTGGCCATGGCGTATTTCCTAAACTTCTTTTCAATTGGTCAGAATTGACGTGTGGGAAAATTCCAACAGAAAAGGCAGCCAGCAAACTATAATAACAATAAATAAATTACTGCACGGGCTAGTTTTGTCCCTGGCCATAATCTACTACATTGTGTGTATTAACCACAGTATGCAAACAATATGTTTCTATAATGAAGCACAGATGCGACTTGAAAACAATATTCTAATGCACTGCAAATGGCGAGTGCGCATCACTCCTCACTTCAAGCGGAGGCGTGCATTTTTTATTCTTAACTCTGACATGCTCATCTTCCGAAAATATTGCCAACGATCTATCAGGTAATAATGTCATGCTCACAATGTCAGCCCAGCTGACTACGGCAGCTGGTTAAGTCCAAAAATGATTAGTACTTTTGCAGTCGGTTCTGTTTGAGGTCGGATCACGTTCTCACCGCAAACGAACTGCTCCAGAGTTCGCTTGAAAGCGTACCGAGACCACCTCTTCAAGGAGGTCTTGGTACGCTTGTTTGGTCCGCTTTTGGTGCGCACACAAGTGTGATTGCTGCTTTCAGACCTGACCAAACGAACCGCACCAAAGAGGGAAAGGAACTCTAGTATGATTCAACCGAACTAAATGAGGCAGGTGTGAAAGCACCTTATGAAGCCCATATCCATTCATTAGACCATTCCTTGTCTTATTGATTAGATCAATTAGATTGATTAAATGTAGTTTCATGTAGCCTAGAAATCTAGACGCACCCTAGCGGCAGCAAATCTAATTTGCCGCGAGTGTTATCTAGCAGCTCTCAATACACTTCTGAGCTGTAAACGCCAAACTCTGGTCGAGCCAATCACATCGTGTATAGAGTTGGTGGGCGGGGCTTAATATAATGACGGCCGAGTTGGGCTTTTGCATGCTTCTAGTAAACACAGAAACTGGCGAACAGTGGTCTTTCGAATCAGCTTTGACCGCGACTTGGAGTTAAGCTTTTCTCTGAGAAGATGATAAAGAACGGCACTGAAGTCATTCTTAAGAAGGGAAGATGTGTTAATCTGTCAACGAGCTCTGCTTCACCTTCGTTGCTCTGGTTGGTTGTAGCGATATCCAATTGCGTGCACGCCGTGCAGAGGGAGTTTGAAAAACAACCGTTTATCCCGCCCCTCGGATTGAGCTGTCAATGGTGAGTTTCCAGACCAAACATATTGATGTGGGTCTGGCTTTTCAGGCTAAGTTTCATGTGTTTTATTGGCTGAAGTGCCAAGCACAGGTTTTCCGTAAACACCACGCCCCTTACCATTACGGGCAGAAGTCACATCTAACACGTAATGGTAAGAAACTCACATCTGTTATGTTAATAGCAAGGGTTTATGATGTCACAGGAAGAAGCTTGCTGTAGTCCAAACTGGCCATTTTGTAATCAATAAACTGTCATAACTTTAAAAGACAATATCTCCGTTTGCATTGAACTTGCTGTAACTTTGCAGATACTGTTTATGCTCAAGCAGCAACATTACACACTAACTAAAGTTTAAAAAAAAGTGAAATCGCATGCAACCACCCCTTTAACAATTTGCCAGGAGTGAAATGTACACATGGTTAAACCAACCAGATACTTCTGGTCTTTTCACAATCGGATAGATATCTGGTCAGAGAAAATGAATAAAGTGACCAGGTATAAAAAAGGCCATAACCCTCCCAGCTGTGCCGAAGAAATGCTCACTGCTGCTGGTGGTGGACACTAAATGCCATAGGCACTAGGCCTACTTGATTTGAAGGTCGGTTGCCCTGTTGATGACAATAAATAGGTCTAAAATAAATCGGTCTAAAAATGATGTTTATTGTGTTTTAATGTTCCATAGACCTACTGTTCATATTTACATTTAAAAAAAGACATAAGTACTTAAAAGTTACTTTCACTAGTAACTTTACTGGATATACAGTAATTGGTAAAGTAATTCAATTACTTTTAAACGAAATAACTTGTACCTCTAACTAATTACTAATTTTCAGTAACTTGCCCAACAACATACTAAGTTTTTTTGTCTAATAAAAACAAAAAGCATGGTAGCCAGGGGTGGACTTGTAATCTGGTATACCGGGTATATTCCCGGTGGGCCGACAAACTTTGGGGTCGATACTGACTGGCCCGTCATACAGCAACAGCGGCCCATTGGTTTGTCCTCTGAATTAACATGCCAAAGCAAGGCCATGGGAAACTGCAAAAGGCGAATATCCGCACAGCGCTACCAATGATGAAACTACGCTGCGTTTCTTTTGCTCTATGAAGTGATGAACAGCATTTTGACTCAATTTTGGTAACAATCGTATGATATGGGAACATTACAGGTTCTGTGGTAAAACAGCCGCAAACATGTAATTACATGACAGGGTAAAGTGGAAAACGGCAATACACAACTACAAACTTGTCAATCTAGCTTTGCAGCAATAACAGTGAAGAAATATGTTGATTTGGAAGAAATGTATTTATTAAAAATTGCTATTATACTTAAATATTGCGAAATTAAAATCCCATGGATTAAGGACAATGCTTTTTTCTCTATGTTTTATTATTTTTGTTAATAGATCTAATGAAATTTAACTAAATGTTAATTCATTGAGAATGATCAGTGTCTTACATAAATTAGGCCAACATTCTTCAAAATATCTTCTTTTGTGTTTCACTGAAGAGAGAAGGTCATACAGGTTTGTAATGACAGAGTGAGGAAAATTATGTCAACATTTTAAAGCAGTAAATTGGCTTTACTGCATCCTAGGTCAAAATCAGTGCTTTACCGTCAAGTACAATTCTGTGTGACATATTAAGTTTTATTAAGTTTGTCATCTCCATTTGCAGTAAATTCGATAATACCCATCAAGGCTATTTGTCCCTGTCCTAGTTTTGTGTATTTTATCCAATTTAAGGCCCTAACCCCAGCAAAAACATTCATAGGGGAACTCATGGTTCTTAGGAAAGATTCGGTACAGCTTATCTTTGTCTTTTATGAACCTCATAAAACGAGCATGAGGTAAGTCATTTGCATAAAACAGACACAAACATCTCCATTTAAAGGCTTTCCGCTCACGCTTTCCTTACAGCCTTGCACAGACATTCTTTTGGCCTGATCATCGAGCGATGCCAAGTGTGCCAGAACCAGTTCTGAGTTCTAACAATAATAAACACCTTTTATAAAGTGCAAGATAACAGAGCGCATATTAGCCAGCTGTACATACACGCATATCTGCTTATTAAGAGAAACTTTGCAGCTGAAACTAACTCAGCTTTTCTTCTGTATATATGATCGAATGTAGGGGTGAGCAGGCACAACCTAATGTGGGGTTAGTTGTAACACATAGTTTAACACTTTTCACAAATGCCAAGATGACGAAACTTAGTGTATTTACTAGTTGCCATATCAACATTATTATATATATATATATATATATATATATATATATATATATATAAAAAAATACCCTTTTGAGGATATCAGTAAACATTAACCATAAGCAAAAGTAAATTTCTTGTTAATTTTTCATGTTTTTTTTTTTTGTGTTTATTTAAAATAAGACAAATCTGATGTTATTTTAATCTTATTTAACAGCATACCCAGATGTTTTCGTGGGTGCAAGTAGGCACTTTGGAGCCATACACATTACTGACTTACATTATGAATTGCTACTTGGAGAAACTCCAAGTTGGATCAGCCTGCAACTTCAGTTTTTTTACATTGATTATTTGTATTTGAATCCAGCTGTGATGCTTTTGGTTTCCATTGACATAATTTTGTTCTTAACAAATTATAGAATCTTTATAAATAAAGATTCATTGATATTTCATTCCTTGAGATCCAGTGTGTGTTTAAGTGTTCCCTTAATCTGAGCAGTGTATACTGTACACCCAAAGTTATTTACGATACTTTCAAGGGGTCTCCCCTCAACCACCACAAGTGTGCAACCTCCACTTGGATGATGAGATGGCAGCCAAAGAACAACAGGACCAGGATCAGTTAAACATCTCCTCAAAGGACTGAGTTTATTACAGTATAGTGTCCCTGCCAATACACTATAGGACTCACATATTCCACATGGTGAGCGCCCTCTGCTGGCCTTACAAACATCTGTTCCAGCAGCACCTGTTTGTGTAACCCACCCCCAATTACTACGAAAGGTTAATTCACAGGTTCTCTACTGGACCATGAATTTACTGTGGGCTCAATAACCAAGAAAACACTCAAGTACTCAAGAGAGAAAATATAACAATTTTATTCATGGACAATGGTATTAAAACTCAGGGGGCGCCAGGTTAACATGATCAAGATAGGTACAATTCACTGGAAATTTGTTAATTGATAATACTAATACCCAGCAAGGTTAACTATAAGAAGAATACAACATCAACAAGCAGGAACATATTTAACTCGGGGTCTCAACAGTTATTATAAAAAACACCCATTCAATTAATTCCTAGGATCACAATACATGCATGATTTCATTACACCGCAAAACCTCACCGTAGCATAAATAATCAATTCATTAAATAACACCAATAAATACACACCAAATATCACTCAGACCATCGATACCACTCGGGCCAAATACATAGCCTTCGTCGAGCTGTATAACCTACAGGAGCGTTAGGAGATGATAACCTGCCCTCAAACCCCCTGCACACACACGCTCACTTTACAGACAAAAAGCGCCGGGGGACCAATATTGGCACACACATGAAATAAGTCTCCCCGGCAATACAACCACCATACATATATATATATATCTCAATACATTAAAAAACACATCAAACACTACAGCGGTGAAAATAAAAGTGTACTGCTGGCTTCCTTACCCGCTACCGGACGTGGGATACAGCGTTCGGGGAAATCAACGGCGGCCGCCCAACTTAGTAGGGGAAAACCCCAATACTACAAACTATCCCTCCCAGCTATTCGCACGCAACAGGAACAATCCTCAGCCCACGTCCCGACACGGCAGCCTCGGCAAGGAACTCAGCAGCACTCACAGAAAAAGCCCTCCCAAACAACAAAAGCATCATACCTTTATAGCTTTAATCTCTAATTACTAATTTGACACAGGTGTTTCTCTCTCGCCCGGCACACTCAAGGAAACCCCATGGACGCCACTGACGTCACTGCCCTTATTTGGGATGAGCAGCTTACAACCACCCCCCCTACTCCAAATGTGTCCGCACATTCCCACTCAAGCACCTCACATTCTATACCGTTGAGGTAACAGGCCCTTCGTGGCTCTAGTGGACCGTCTTACACCCTCAACCTGTGATGCATTTGGGGTAGAGGGACCTTCCCCCTGTACGATCGGCAATGTTGTCTCATCAATGTCCATATTATGGGCGATTTTGCCATCCTTCTGTACGGGTGCTGGCAACTCTGAAAAACATCCCCCCACCAAAGGATACACACACCAATTACTGTTCACAGGATTAACAGAATCAGGAGGCAAAACCTCTACTTCTTTCCCCTCTAGGGGCAAGGCAATTTCAAACTTGCATGGGCTTAACATATTACAGTGCAACACCCGCCCGTCATCATCAACCCCTTCCCGCTTAACCACATAAACAGGTATATCAAGATTCGGTTGTGACGTAACTATATATACATTCCGTTCCCATTTATCATCCAATTTACCTTGTCCCCTAGCCCTCTTATTTAACACCATTACTCTCTGGCCCACCAACAAAGGTTCCCCCTTGACTCTACGGTCAAAACCCTTCTTTTGATGAGACTGCGCCTTCTGGACCTGTTTTCTGGCTTGATTATAAGCAATCGCTAATCTTTTATGGTGATGATGCACCCAGCTGCCCGCTGTCCCTGAAAATTCCTCTCCTCGGCCCAGCATCACATCAATGGGCAATTTCGCATGGCGGCCAAACATTAGAAAGTAAGGGGCATATCCTGTAGAGGAATGAGGTGTATTATTATAGGCCTGTACCAACTCTGCCACATACTGGTCCCAGTTCTCTTTTTGATCGTCCCTTAATGTACCCAGCATACTTAGCAATGTCCGATTAAAGCGTTCACACTGTCCGTTTCCTGCAGGGTGATAGGGCGTTGTGTGAGACTTAGTGATGCTGTACAATGAACATAGCTCCTTGATAACCTTTGATTCAAAATTGGGGCCCTGGTCAGAGTGCAACTGATCAAACCCCCCAAAAGGCTGTATAAAATGTTCCCACAACACCTTTGCGGTAGTCACTGCTGTTTGGTCCAAAGTTGGCACTGCCACTGCGTAACGAGTGAAGTGATCCATCATTACTAAAATATTACACATTCCACTGCGTGCAGTCTCCAATGACAAAAAGTCGACAGAGACAATCTGTAGAGGGTATTCTGACCGTATAGATACAAGAGGGGCACTCACTCTGTTGGCTGGAGTCTTATGCAGGTTGCAACGGACACATTGGAGACACCACTTCTCCACTCCTCGTGCCAGCCCTGGCCAGAAAAAACGTTGACGAGCCAAGCTTAGGGTCTTCTCCACTCCCAGGTGTCCTGCGTGGTCATGCACCCATTCCAGGACTTGATTCTGCAGATACTGAGGTACAATTATTTGTTTCCATTTGTCAAATGTCTTTGGATCACATACCTCCCTGCACAGCAGTCCTTGACTCACACAGAGGCGGGCCCACTGTCGCAACAGCACTTGAGTAGACCGATCTTCAGCTGCTCGTTCTTTTGGAACAGGCCCTCTCCCTCTGTCCATATAGACCCACAATCGTGACACCACTGGATCATTCCGCTGTGCTTTTACCCATTCGGCCAGCAGGCTGGGGCCAACTCGGTCTTCTTGATTCATTTGTGCCCCTGCCTCAATCTCCTGGCCCTCCTCCACATCTTTACTTGCTGGAACGAAGGCCTGAACACAGGCACGGACCACTTCCGATGCTACATATCCACCCTCACCACATGGAGCTATCCCATCCTCTGTAGTCTCACAAGATGTCTCATTCACCGGCCACCTGGAGAGGGCATCTGCGTTTCCATTTGTCCGCCCCGGTCTATAACGCACCTCAAACTGAAATCCTGCGAGCTGTGCTGCCCATCGTTGCTCCACTGCACCCAGGTTTGCTGTATTCAAATGAGCCAATGGATTATTATCTGTAAAAACAGTAAAGGGAGATACAGCAAGATATTCCCTAAACTTTTCTACTATGGCCCATTTTAACGCCAACAGTTCTAGTTTGAATGAGCTGTAGTTTTTATCATTTCTCTCTGTTGGGCGAAGACTTCTGCTTGCATAGGAGATCACTCTCTCCCTCCCCTCTTGTACCTGTGCCAGCACTGTTCCCAATCCTGTCTGACTGGCGTCGGTGTACAACAGAAATGGCAACTGAAAATCAGCATAAGCCAATATGGGTGCTTGTAGAAGACTCTCCTTTAATTTCATAAATGCCATGTCCTGTGCCTCTCCCCATGCCCAGCGGTCTTGTTTACCTGTGACCGGTCGGGTACGTCGTTTTGAGGTCCCCCACATCATTGAGTTCAAGGGTGCTGCAATCTGGGCAAAGTTTTTAATAAAACGTCTATAATAGCCTGCTAAGCCCAAGAAAGCCCGCAACTGAGTAATATTCTGAGGGGTGTTCCAGGCCTCCACTGCTTGCAACTTCTCTGGGTCTGGTGACACCCCTCCTTCTGCAATCACATGACCTAAATAATGCACTTCATGCTGGAAGAGAAAGCACTTAGTGGGTTTAACTTTCAAACCGAAGTTCTCCAGGCGGCTGAAGACCAGGTCCAGGTGGGCAATGTGGGCCTCAAAAGAAGGAGAGAAGACAATTATATCATCCAAATAGAGCAATAATGTTTCAAAATTTTGGTCGCCCAGGCAACTTTCAACCAGTCTCTGAAATGTTCCTGGGGCATTGCAAAGCCCCATTGGCATCCGATTAAATTCATACAACCCCATAGGGGTCACAAAGGCAGTCTTTTCCTTGTCAGCTGGGTGCACCCCCACCTGCCAGTACCCATGTGCCAAATCTAATGTTGAAAAAACTCTAGATTTCTTCAATGAAGCCAACGATTCTTCAATTCTGGGGAGGGGATATGAATCTTTATGGGTTACACTATTCAACCGCCTGTAGTCCACGCAGAAACGAAGGGTGCCGTCCTTCTTTCTGACAAGCACTACAGGCGCTGCCCAAGGGCTAAAGCTCTCCCTAATAATACCATTTTCCAGCATGTTACTCAAAAGTCCCCGTACTTCTTGGTACAATTTTGGTGGAATCCTATTATACCGTTCTCTAACTGGGGCTGCATCACCTGTTGGTATCACATGTAAAACCCTATCAGTGCACCCATAATCCTCATCATGTTCTGAGAAAACTTTCTGGTGTTTGAATAATAATTTGGCAATCATATCTTGTTGTTCAGTACTAAATTGCAATGGATCTAATGGGACAGCTACTGGCCCAAACACCTGCTCCTGTTCTACATTCTGCACTCTATTCTGCCTTACCCCCACCTCCACAGTCTCATCATCCAATGGTCTTAACTCTACATCCCTTTTCCGACTCGGACACAAGTCAACATCAAAAATCTGCCCTATTCGACAACGCTGAAAAAGAGTCACTGGGACTGGGGAAAGATTTAGAATTCTAACCATAACTCTCCCTTTAGAAACTGTGCTCAATGATCTGGCTACCAATAACTGGCCCGGCAATGCATCTTGACAAGGTTCTACCAGACCCACATAATCCTTCCCGTCAGGTCGTACACGAGCACGTGCCTCTATCACCATTTCTGACTGTGCTGGTATCATCTTTCGTCGTCCCTGCGGCCAGTAAATTGAACTTATCTGTCCTGTCTCATCAGCAAACTTTAACAAATCGTCACACACCGAAAACATCTGATGCCACACCTTGACCTGCAGTTCACTTTCAGATCCCACCCCGTTATCCCCAGTCTGCGTCATAAGGAAATCTCTGCACTCTCTAATCACATTCATGCCAATCAGTCCTGGATGTGATGATCCATTTGAGTCTTTAACAATCAACACTCCCCTTTTTGGTATAACCTTCCCACATATATTCAAATCCACCTCAATATATCCTATATATGGAATAACTAACCCATTCGCAGCCACCAGATTAAACTTTTGGATGGGTGGGTACATTGTTGGCCCTCTAGTCTCAAAATATTTCTTAAAATAACTTTCAGTCAATGTAGTTACTTGTGACCCCGTATCAATCAAACAAGGCGTTTTAACCCCCTGTATCATCACTTCAACAACTGGACATTGTCCTATTAAATTATCTTTCTTTTCTGATTGGCCACTACCCCCTGTACCCACTGTTTGGGCCTGTACAGTGGGTTTTACAAGTTTAAAGGCCCCTGAGCTCCCTCTACAACCCCACAACGCCTTTCAATATGCCCCACTTGTTTACAACGTCGGCAGATCGGCCTTCCTTGATGGTCAAATTGATCTGAGCTTCTTTGACCCCTCCTAAACTCATACCTTGGTCTTGCATTATCACTATTGGGCCTCAAAGTCTGTACTCCCTCACGCACTTCATTAATCATTCCAGCAACCATATCCTTTATCTCTCCTCTTAACTGCAAAAAAACCTCCTGTTTAATCTCTTCAACTAATTTTGACGTATCTGGGACTGATTTTAACTGTACTGTTGCGGCTACTGCCTGCCTCACCTCCCCAAACTCCTCTGCTCGAAGAATAGCTTCTTGTTTAACTTCTACAAAAGAACTCCCAGGGACTGCTCTAACCATACCCCGAAGTTCCCGACGCAGTCCTGCATCACAGAGCCCTAAAATAAATTGATCACGCAAGACGTCACCCACAATTGTACTATCATTCCTATTCTCCAACCGATTACTTAATTCCTGAAGTGCCAATGCAAACTGTCTAACATTCTCATCTGTCCTTTGTTTCCGAGTAAAAAACTGGGCCCGAAGGGTTGCAAGGGGGACTATGTCTCCATAGCTATTTTTCAAGAATAACAATATCTGTTCAGCTGTCGTACGCTGTGCTACTGACAAAGCTAACACTTCCCTCTTTGCTTCACCATCCAAATTATTTATCAAAGCTGAGACTTTTTGCGCCTCAGAAAAGGGGTACATATTGAACATTGATGTCTGCATATTATACCAATCCTGAAAATTATTCCCCTGCGCTCTTTGATCTCCGTTAAATTTTTGACACCAATGTGCCCCCATCATCAAAGGAAACATAACCATATTTGAATTCGTCACTGGATTCTGACCCCTGTCAGGTGAACCATCTACTCTCTGCTGCTGCTCACTCAATGTAGAAGATAACGGTTCTGATTGTTGTGTAGTTGACATTTTCTTGGATACTGCCCACAGTCCAGACTGCCAAAACTACGCCAAGTTGTAACCCACCCCCAATTACTACGAAAGGTTAATTCACAGGTTCTCTACTGGACCATGAATTTACTGTGGGCTCAATAACCAAGAAAACACTCAAGTACTCAAGAGAGAAAATATAACAATTTTATTCATGGACAATGGTATTAAAACTCAGGGGGCGCCAGGTTAACATGATCAAGATAGGTACAATTCACTGGAAATTTGTTAATTGATAATACTAATACCCAGCAAGGTTAACTATAAGAAGAATACAACATCAACAAGCAGGAACATATTTAACTCGGGGTCTCAACAGTTATTATAAAAAACACCCATTCAATTAATTCCTAGGATCACAATACATGCATGATTTCATTACACCGCAAAACCTCACCGTAGCATAAATAATCAATTCATTAAATAACACCAATAAATACACACCAAATATCACTCAGACCATCGATACCACTCGGGCCAAATACATAGCCTTCGTCGAGCTGTATAACCTACAGGAGCGTTAGGAGATAATAACCTGCCCTCAAACCCCCTGCACACACACGCTCACTTTACAGACAAAAAGCGCCGGGGGACCAATATTGGCACACACATGAAATAAGTCTCCCCGGCAATACAACCACCATAGGCTACATATATATATATATATCTCAATACATTAAAAAACACATCAAACACTACAGCGGTGAAAATAAAAGTGTACTCCCAGCTAACAAAAAAAGGTCCCCAGAACGTCCCCTAAATGGCCTCCGCGAACGTCCCCCGGACGTCCATGTGTAGGGTCCTCTTGACGTCCCGCGGACGTCCTCAAAGACGTCCTCCGGACATTCACGGGGACGTTTACAGGACGTCAAGCGGCCATTCAGGACGTTTATGGGACTTTCTATTTACCATCGTTTTATTCGATTTTATTTTGCATTTCGGGAAACCAAAGTAAACAGACACGTAGGAATTGTAACGAACAAAATATATTTATTTTATTTGAACAACTGTAAAGGTGGTGTGCTCTTTCCATGGGTGTTCGTGTGTAAACCATGGTGTACGCGCAGGCAGCTGTGTGTGCGCGCACACGCGCGTCTCTGGTCGTCAGCTGTGTAACTGCAGTCCGATGGCAATTCTTCTCGTTGGCTTCTAACCTAAAACAACAAAATGAACACATTCAGTAGTGTTATTATCTTATATGACTAATACTATTAGTGTCATCGTTTGTCCATTGAAAAAAAACTTGATTTCGTTAGACCATGGTCCAGGATAACATCAGGCCGTCCCAATTTAGGCTTTTGTCTTTTGCCTCAGTGTGTATTTACTTTGGAAAGTTCGATATTTAAGCCCTATATTTGTCAATATCAGATAAAGTTGTCTCATTTCAGTTTTAAAAAGTGTTAGCATAACTTAACGTTAACGGTTTGCAGCTGTAACGTTAACTTACTACACGAAGGAAACCTTTTAAAATGTGAAATTGTCATATTTTAAACTTTACAAGATTAACAATTGTTATGATAGCTAAAATGTCTACTAATCTAAAATTATAAATACCTTTTTCGACGACGAAAGAGAACTAAAAGCCGCTTCTAAGCTGAGGGAATCCGGCAGGACCGTTAACTCTCTCTACGCAGCTAAACGTTGCCATGGATACGTGCTGCGCGTACCTCAAACAATGACGTCACACGGTTAGGCGCATTTGATCGACTCTTGCTTGTATCTCCCAGTGCAGGCTATATTTCACTTTTTTCTTCGTGTGTGTGTGTGTGTGTGTGTGTGTGTGTGTGTGTGTGTGTGTGTGTGTGTGTGTGTGTGTGTGTGTGTGTGTGTGTGTGTGTGTGTGTGTGTGTACATGTTTTTCTAGCCTGCTGGGGACTTCAACCTGAATGCACACAGACTCATGGGGACTCGTGTCACTGTGGGGACTTAAATTGAGGTCCCCATGGGTACAAAAGCTTATAAATCATACATAATGAGTTATTTTGAAAATGTAAAAATGCAGGAAGTTTCCTGTGATGGGTAGGTTCAGGGGCAGGGGCAGTGTAGGGGGACAGAATATGGTTTACAGCATAAAAACCATTACATCTATGGTGAGTCCCCAGACAGATAGCGCACCAGACGTGTGTGTGTGTGTGTGTGTGTGTGTGTGTGTGTGTGTGTGTGTGTGTGTGTGTGTGTGTGTGTTGTTATTTAAGCTGAATTAAAAGTCTTAAATGCAGTTATTAAAATGTTCTTCTTAAAATAGCCTTTCTTTGAATAAAACCAATCGCCTTCATCTGACCAACAATTTGACAAGTAAATGGGTAGGAAAATGTTATTTTTCTTACCTGTGTTATTTCCACCTTCTTTCCAGGAATGTGCTTTTTCATTCTTCACGTTTTCATTGAATGCATTCATCTGTTGAAGTCGATTCAGATCCGGAGATTCAACCTTAATTTTTCTCATGCATGTGAAATACATAATAAATTGTAGCCTATGTCCTATTAATATTATTGAAGGGTATCGTATTTATATGTTCAAATTATAAAACAAACTCGTGATTTGAAGACGTCTTTCATTAGTGATATTGATAAGTTAGTAACACGAAAGTTATTTGCAATAGCTATTTAGATCATATTTTACTAGGCCTTGCTTATTTGCAATATATTGTCAATCTACAAAAAAAAAAAAAACATTTTTTGCAAACACTTTCCATTTTTTCACATTTTAAGGAATAACTAAATCCCCTTTTAAAATACAATATGGGTTTATTTTAGTACAATTTTCCGTTTGTCTGAGTTACAAAGTGTCAGGTTGTTGATAAAAGGCAGATTTGGGGCGGCTGGATTTTGCAAGTGTTGTTATGGAAATGGCATGCCATTGAGGGACGAAATAGGGACGTTCGCGAACTGGCCTGAACAAAATGTCCTCGGAACGTCCGCCAGCGAACGTTCCACCGCGGACCAAATGCGGACGTCCCCCGAAAGTCCGCGAGCGAACGTTCCACCGCGGACCAAATGCGGACGTCCCCCGAAAGTCCGCGAGCGAACGTTCCACCGCGGACCAAATGCGGACGTCCCCCGAAAGTCCGCGAGCGAACGTTACAAAGCGGACCAAATGCGGACGTCCGCCGAACGTCCGTCAGCGAACGTTACAACCCGGACCTACTGCGGACCTAAACGGACGTTCGCAACGTCCGGGGGACGTCCCCTGTTTGCTGGGCTGCTGGCTTCCTTACCCGCTACCGGACGTGGGATACAGCGTTCGGGGAAATCAACGGCGGCCGCCCAACTTAGTAGGGGAAAACCCCAATACTACAAACTATCCCTCCCAGCTATTCGCACGCAACAGGAACAATCCTCAGCCCACGTCCCGACACGGCAGCCTCGGCAAGGAACTCAGCAGCACTCACAGAAAAAGCCCTCCCAAACAACAAAAGCATCATACCTTTATAGCTTTAATCTCTAATTACTAATTTGACACAGGTGTTTCTCTCTCGCCCGGCACACTCAAGGAAACCCCATGGACGCCACTGACGTCACTGCCCTTATTTGGGATGAGCAGCTTACATTTGTGCTACGGGGTGATACAATTGAGCTTAATGTACAATTCAGATTATACTTTAACATAAATTAGAAATAGATTATAAAGCGCTCGTCTGTGTGAAGACTGCTGCATGAGCCGCGAGAGAAATCTGCACCACTGATGATTACAGCGGCAACGAGCGCCAGATCGCATCTTATTTAACAAACGAACAAAATGATACTCTTCTAGTTAACCAGAGATGTTTTGTTTGTATTAGTTAGGTTCATCCGTGAAGCAAGTTGTTTTAAAAAAGTGGTGGGGACATGTCCCACCCGTAAATTCCCAGCAAACACAAAACGTTTTTACAACTTTCCACAACGTTGTATTTTGGTTGCAATTAGGTAATGTTGAGTTTTTTTAAAAATAGAAAAACAATGTAGGCCCTACCCAAAATAAAACGTTGTGAAAATAGGCCTACCTGGGACGTTTTCTTATAGCCTAGCCTAGTCAGAAAAAATTAAATATCACGTTTGTTTACTACGAAAACAAAACTAGACCAAACTACAACTTTTGGTAGACGTTTTATTCAGGTGTTAAAATAACGTTATCTGCACGTTGGAATAAAACGTTTTAAAAACGTCATGACAGTACCAAAATACAACGATATGCCAAACCTCCAACAGTGTTTGTATATTTTTCACAAACAGAACGTGACAGTAACATTTTAACATAAACGATTCAGTGGCTGATCGAACAGATGAGGCTGATGTATGCAGAGCTGAGCATTCGATATCAATGTTGTGAATATTTAACTGATAGCAAAGCTATATTAGAGTATTATATTATATTATATCATATTATATTATATTATAGTAGGCCTATATTAAATTATATTATGCCTATATTATATATTATTATATTATATTATATTATATTATATTATATTATATTATATTATATTATATTATATTATATTATACAAGCTTTCATTCTCATTCCATTTACAGTTTTATGTAGGCATAGGCTGCAGTTTCCGCTTGAACGATGGCCTACGTAATCAACTATCGGGACATTATACTTCAGTATGCAATGTTTTAATTCTAGATGTATGTATTCTTGTAAACGCAACACTGCACAAATTACGTGTTGACGTGTTCAGCCAATGTTCCATTACCATGGAAACGGGGCATCGCTCGTCTGACAACAAGCAGCAAAGCTCCGTCTGCCACTGTTGTTTTCACTAATTTCAGGTAAGTTTAGTCCCTAATATTACACATATAATACATACAACTGTTCTTGACACTTTCTTACATGCTTCTGTTGAATATTTACATTAAAGAAATGGTTTAGTGTCTTCGGAAAAAGTCCGTTAGCGTCTTAACCGTTAGGCTAAGAGGTAAGTTAGGCTAACTGTATGAACATTTGGGCTTTTAATCAAATAATATGTGTAGATACGAGTTTTTGCTGGCCATTTGTCAATGGTTGAATGAAAGGAACGTTAATTTAAGTATTTAACCAAACAGTTTGCACTTTACGTTAATCGGTGACGTCACTCACATGCGCTATTTTAAACATGTTTGATCTTTTATAGTAAACAAGTATTGACCTCGTATATAACCATGCATCTGTAAAACCTAAACGTAAATTCTGGTATCTTACGATATTATATATTGTATATCCTGTATATTAATCATTTTTTGCTGCATTTTCACCTATGCTCTAGTTTATTTATTTCTAATAAACCTACCTGAGTGACATTGTATAAGTTACCACTTGTTGGCTCTGTGACAAATTGTTTATGTTCCTAGATTCTGATGGCCGTCCAGCACTATGAACCATCTGACTTGTAAGTAAAACATACATGCATACATTCCTGTATATGTTGATCATTCTAGCAAATTAAATGGTTAAATGTTCATGAAGTAACTTTGAGATCAACTTTGCAGATGAAGTTCATGTGTGCATATGTATAGGGAGACAGTGGACACTGAAATCATCACGAGTGTCTGGTGTGCTTTGGTTTAAGTAGTAGTAGTTAAAACTGCAGTGCTCATTCACATACTATAGACATGGCAGAACAAACACTTCAGATTTCAGTTCCAGTCTTTTTGAGCTTTAATATTCAGACACTAGTCTGTATCAATATCTGATTCATTGTAGAGCCCTTTAATTTGATTTATACATAAAAAATATTTCCAAATTCTGTAACGTTCTGCTTAATACAGTAAATTCCATTTGTGACTGGATTCTGTGATTTCATCCATGTTTGACTCTACGTGGTATTTGCAGTATTAACAAGAGGTAGTTTTGAGAGTGAATCATTGTTGTGTTATAAAGTTGTTACCATTAGTATAAGAAGGGTATGACTAAAAGACTACATTTCAGTCCGGCAGAATTTTCTGCACACTTCACCACCGAGGCCAAATGAGCATTGTGAATGTACGAACCTCACATTGGCCCTCATTTATCAAAAGTGCGAACACCAAATTTCCAGCGTACACCTTGCGTACACCCAAACCCACGGTGACTTTGAGATTTATGAATATGGACGTTGGTGTACGGCACGCACAAATCCTACGCCAGCTCCAGAGGTACAGCGCCAGAGGTGATGTACGCACGTTTTGAGTTAGTGCGAAAATGCACAGAAAAACTATTCCTAAAGGCTGAAATACACTACCCGATATCCCCCCGATTTAGAATCTGAACAAGTTGACGCTAGTTGACAAAAGTCAGAGCCAGTCTGCAGATTTGAGCCAATAGATTCTATGAAAAATCACGTAGTATATCATGGTCATAGACTCCGATTTTTAGCTTCAGATTTTGATTCCATCCAGTCTGAGGATATCAAACATGTTTGATATTTTGAGCCAATTTTAGAACACATGACGCATCGCTACTGAAACCGGAAATCACTGACTACAAGCCAAGGAAAATCAACAAACAAGAAATGGAGACCAGCAGGATCAAAAAAGTGTAACTCCACCACGGAAGAAATACTTATTCAGCTGTGGAAGGAGCGCGAGTGTCTCTATAATGTGGATGACAACTGTTACCGGTAGTAGACAAAGAAAAAAGCTGATTTTATGTCATTTTGACACGAATACATATTAATAAATGACATGTTCATGTTTGAAAGTCTGTAGGTTAAACTAAATGCAGATATAGGCCTAATTGTAAAAAACAACATAATATCGATTTTGCCTGCAAGCGTGGCGTGAGCGTGGCATTTCTGTTGCGTGTCAGCCGCGGGGCTGCTGCGTCTTAATCAGCTCCCTAGTTCAGTTGTCAAGGCACTGATCAGGGAGTCAGCCCATTGACTTATGTCCTGATCAGTGCCCTGACTAGTGGACTAGTAAGATGATTGAGACGTTTCGCTTCTTTGCCGTCTTCCGTGTGTCCATGGCGTAAAAAGAGAGCGTGGGGGAGGGAGAGACTATATCCGGTTGTTAAGACTGACGTCACGCGGCAGTCCTTTCGGGTCCAAACGCTCTATTTTCACAAGAAAATCTACAAACGGTGCTAATATACACACACAATGTGGTGTAATACTACAAAAAAGCTATAATCATAACCTTTCTCTCCATACCAAAATTCCAGATGGCCAGACAGTGATTCATCTTTTTAAAATCATTAAAATATTACTGTATGTGATGCTGTGAGCACAGAGACTGTTGTGTAGACTGTAAGTATTTAAAATGTTAAACTTTTTTAAACGTTTGATGTTTAATATGAATAAATAGCGCTCATAAACGGGCGTCGATGGCATTCTCAAGTGAAACGAGTTGAGGCTTGGACCCGGAAACGGTGTTCCTTACGTCACGACTTAACAAGCGGATAGGGGCGTGTTATTCTATAAATGATCGGTTTCAGCCACGGCATTTATCAAAGGCAAGTATTGCGTACACCTGGATTGCAGAGTTTTGCACAGTTTCATAAATCAGGCGGTGAGAGGAGTGTAAGCATAATCTTACACCAACATATACGCCCGTTTCTACGCAAGATTGATAAATGAGGGCCAATATATTTATAACAATCCTTGTTGATGTTTGAATTGTATTTCAGGGCAGTTTGTGAAGATGGATTTTATGTTGTGAAATCCTGGACAGAAGTCGGTTCCAGAGCTACCTTCCACACCAGACTTCTCTCTCATATGGATTGCTGTCTAATGGTGTATTATATGTCCTCTGCAGAATTAGGTGCATGCAGATATTACTCAGGAACATGACTAAACTTTGTTTGCTATAATACATCTACGGTATTTAGTGTACCAGTGTGAAACAGCCTAAAACACTTGACTGTTTCTCAAAATCAGGTATGCCAATGTTATAAAATATTATTTATTGAACAATAATAGAGACAGAGTGTATTTAGGCCACGCCCATCGATTTTGTATTGCGTGAAGCGGTCACCTCGTCTTCTTTTACTTTTCTTTTACAGAAAACAGGGCAATGTCTAAAAGCTGATATGTGACGAGGTGTATAGCACACAAGCTAAAAAACACATAACTAAGTTTTTATAAGCTGTCGACCCCAAAAAACGAGCATTTAAGGACAAAAGTGGATACAGGCAGTAAGACGTGAAGCTTCAGCAAGAAGAATGGGTCAATTTTGGGATCCTGACACTCAGTATGCCTACATGTGCAGTAAACATTTTGTCAAATATCCAAATGCCAGTTTTATATATTATATTTCCTGTCGCTGATTACTTTCCCCTCCAGTGTGTGTAGTTCTCAGTGTAATTGTAATGATACACAGACAGTGGATGCAAATGCAAAAGCTCTTTATTAGATTGGCACAAGCCACGAAGAACACAGGTTCAGACGGCCACAAGACGATGACAACGAACGCAGGGACCTTGGTAGACAGCGTGGTGAAGGTGCTCCAATCCCGTGAGTGATCCAAGTGCAGTGCTCTTATCCCGGTGCTGAGTGGAACAAGCAGACGACAAAGAACAAGCAAACTCCAGGGATCGGGAACAGCGGGAACAGCAGGAACACACAGGAACCACAACGATCTGACAACATGAGACACCAGTTACTGAACATATAAAGACACACACTGATGACAACCAGCTGGCGCTGCTGATGCTAATCAGTGACCACGCCCACAGACAGTTCACAAGACGAGAGAGAGACAGCAGATTCATGAACTGTGACAGTAATATAGCATGTTGCGCTCCTTCTCAAGTGCCTGTTATCCACTTTAGTCCTTAAACACTCGTTTTTTGGGTCAACAGCTTATAAAAACTTCTGGGTTTTCGTTCCTAGGGTTTTTAGCTTGTTTTCTGTACACCTTGTCACATATCAGCTTTGAGACATTGTTTTTTTTTTTTGTAATAAGTCTGAAACAACAAAGAGGCCGCTTCCTGCAATAGAAAGTCAATGGAGACGGTTTGTTCCCTTTCGAGAGGTTCCTCGTATTGCGTATGGAAAAAACTCCTTTTCTCGAGAATATGAAGCAAAACTTTATAAATAAAGGTATCTATGTAAAGCGCAGTGCAGCTGCACAGCAATAGCCCGGCGCGAGGAGCACTCTGATTGGCCGGGCCGCGGCAACTGCAGGAACCTATGGTGAGGCGGCTGAGAGGAGCAAACCAATGGGGGCGCTCCAAAGAGACCGCCGAAAAAGGGGCTTATTTTAGCATACAGGAGGCTATGTAAGACCCTGATTCACCATAGGTGTCAGATTTTATCTCCTTCAGCGACACCGTCGCTGACCTCCGGAATCAAGCAAACCGCCGTTGAAAAGCAACCCCCGGAACATCCCTGCAGCCCTGAGGACGCCGGTTTCCCTCCGAGTCTCCGCCTTCAGCCACCTGCGTTCCAGCTGCGCCATCCGGCGTTAAATATCCTTTATTCTGTGTGTCTATGTTGAGTGTGTGTGTGTGTTGCCGCTGCAATGCCACTTCTAAGAGCTTACAGGCTTGTTGTATGCGAGGACTCTCTCGTTCCGCCGCGCCGTATAAGCGCCGCGGAAAGACGGAGCTCTTCTCACTCTCCCTCTTCTCTCATTCTGTCACGCTAAATAAGCGCCGCGGAGAGAGAATGTTAATAAACAAACTCGAGCTAAAGCTCTCGTCACTATAACGCCATGCTGAAGAAACGCCGCAGACAGACAAGAGTTTTTCCCCACTCTTCCTCTTCTCTCGTTTCGTCGCGCTACTGCCGCGGACAGAGACTACTAGAATAAATAAACAAACTTGAGCCGAAGCTCTCGTCACTATGCCGCCGTGCTGAAAAAGCCCCGCGGACCGACAGTTTTCCTCACTCTTCCTCTTTTCTCGTTCAATCGCGCTACCGCCGCGGACAGAGAATACTAGAGTAAATAAACAAACTCAAGCTGAAGCTCTCGTCACTATGCCGCCGTACTGAAGAAGCGCTGCGGACAGACAGTTTTCCTCACTCTTCCTCTAATCTCGTTCAGTCGCACTACCGCCGCGGACAGAGAATACTAGAGTAAATAAACAAACTCGAGCTGAAGCTCTCTTCACTGCCGTCATGCTGAAGAAGCGCCGCGGACAGACGCAGTTTACCTCACTCTTTCTCTTCTCTCATTCAGTCGCGCCAAGAACAGCCGCGGACAGAGAATACTAGAGTGTATAAACAAACTCGAAACCGAAGCTCTCGTCACATTTTGCCGCCGCCGTGCTGAAGAAGTGCCGCGGACAGACGCAGCTTTCCTCACTCTTCCTCTTCTCTCATTCTGTCGCGCTAAGAACCGCTGTGGACAGAGAATACTAGAGTAACTTAGACGAGCGAACTCAGGCTGTTGGGTATGTCAAGAACGTTCTCGCTGCGGCGCACGCTTACTGCCAAGGAAGTTGTAATGGCTGCCTTGTCATGATAGTGCGCACCCCTTCCACAGCGCTGACTAGAGTGCGACTTACTTCATAGCACGCGCTCACTGTCAGAGCATAAGGGCATCAAATATATGGCTGCCAAGCTAGGTCTTTTTTCACTCTATCACTTCCAGTCCCCTTTATTCAGGCGGCTGAAGAGGTTTTTACACTGTAGACAATGTGTCCACTACACAGTGTGCACTGTTAATTCAGCCCTACAAAATCACAAATAAATCCCGCCGCGGCCGGATTACACCATGGACTTCCTTATACTCTCCCAGTTCCCTTGGTTCAGGTGACTGAAGATGTATTATTGCAGTCAACTAGCCTATGGTCAAACACGCTTGTCTGCACACGCACTTTCAGTCTAGACTAGAGCATAACGGCATTGTAGAATGGCTTCCATACCACCCGCACTTCCTTACATTCTCCCAGTTCCCTTAGTTAAGTGACTGGAGATGAAATATTGCAGTCAACTAGCCTGTGTCAAACACGCTCGTCTGCACACTAAGGCTGTGTGCGTGCTGCACTGCGCTTTACATAGATACCTTTATTAATAAAGTTGTGCTTCATATTCTC
The DNA here is from genome assembly GCF_024679245.1 of Pseudorasbora parva. Classification (NCBI taxonomy): domain Eukaryota; kingdom Metazoa; phylum Chordata; class Actinopteri; order Cypriniformes; family Gobionidae; genus Pseudorasbora; species Pseudorasbora parva. The sequence continues at coordinate 17,586,598 of NC_090175.1, read as the reverse complement.
GAGAAAAGGAGTTTTTCCCATACGCAATACTTGTTCCCTCTCTCGAGGTTGCGAAAGTAACCGAGTACGTTTTCCCCCCGGTGAGCGTGGCATTCATATTATGACGTGTGTCGCACTGTCTCATAATAATATTTATTAATAAGTTATAATTTGTATTTTGGATGCCTTATCTATAATTTGTGTTGAAAAAAAATCCTTAAAATATAAGCATTGGTTTTAGTGCAAAAATAAATTAGATTGCAGTATAATAATAATTGCAATAAAATAATCTGTAACTAGTTAAAATGAGAATTTACATTTTATAGATTAATCTCTTTTGTTATAACATCTGTGCACTGATTTTTTTTTTTCTATCCATTTTTCTGTAAATGTTCCTATTTAAATTTGCCAGTCATTGCATGATTTGCATGTGCTGTACTTTATTTGTACCATTTTGTTTTATTGGCATACCGGTATTTTTATTTATCTGTTTAGAATTTTTTATTATTATTAATGAGAGCTTTAATTGTAGTCTTTGAAAAAAATCTCAAGGATTTCAATTTACATTATCTCTACTAACAATGAAAAAGCTGTTATCATTTAACTTTTCTGTTGTTGTTCCAAACTTGTATGACTTTGTTAGACATTCGAGTTAATGTTTCTTATTCACCATTCACTTTCTTTTGTGAATTATGGAACATTATGCTTAATATCTCCTGACTTAAGGTTAACATTAACACCTCCCTTTGTGTTTAACAGAGGAAAGAAAGTCATACAGATTTAGATTGGAATAATGCATGGATGAGTAAATGACAGATTTTTCTTTTTTTGTGAACTAATCTCTATCATATTGCTTTTTATATTGCGTGAATAAATACAATGACTGACAAATGTTGTGTGTAGTATAAATTATTAGTACTACATATGTTTATGTAGTTTAATAAAATGGGAAACAAACAGAGGTAAGGCCTACAGGTAAGGTGAAATGTAAAAAGCGTTATTAATAGCTGAATAGATTGACAGAAATATTATAACGTGTGACTAGCCTTGACAAATTCTACAGAGATCTAAAAAGACCACAATATATTTTTCTTACTGCAGTTATAATATTGTTGTTATATTAAAGATAACAGTAAAAAAAAAAAAAACATTTTGATCACAGCATGTGTGAAGTGAAGAACCATTTTGAACGTGGTATGTCTCTACAATGTTGGAAGGAGATATGGACGTGGTAGGTGATAAAAACGTTATAAACATGTTTTTGCAACGTTGGAAGGAGAGGATATGGTAAGGTGATAAAAACGTTAAAAATACGTTTATGCAACGTTGCAAGTAGACGTGGTAACGGGATAAAGACGTTTCTGCGACATTACAAGAAGACGTAGCAACGTGATAAGAACGTTTCTGCAACGTTAAAAGGAGACGTGGCAACGTGATAAAGATGTTATAAGTGCGTTTCTGGAACGTTGTGAAAACTTTTTATTAACATGAAAACCTACATCTGTCGTATTAAATGCGTCGGATAAAAACGTTATCGCGACCTTTTCACAACGTGAAAAAAATGTTTTTACAACGTTGCTGTGTTTGCTGGGTTATGCCTATATTTATATGATAAAGCTTAAGCTTTTTTAAAAAAAACATTGATCAATTACCAAATACAATTATCTCACAAATATGCTTAGCCTACAGTGCATGTTCTACAATGGGGTAATTGTGTTGCAATAGCTTACATACAGCACAAGAAAGCTTGACTTCAAATGGTTAAAAACCCAGATGAACAGTGTAACATTTTTGTGTGTATTTGACCATTGATAAGCTGGGAAAAGGAGCTATTTTTTATTTTATTTACTTATGTCAGAGGTCGGCTTTATAACGGTATGAGCGCGAAATCTGTGGGAATTTGTAGAATTATGTGCAATCCTGTGCGAAATTCAGACCGATCACACACTAACACACTGTCATAAAGAAAAATCCAGCAGAACGCGTTGGCACGTTAGTGTTCAGAGGGTTAACCTGTCGGCCGGAGAGGAGACCAACAAGTGTAAAGAGGGGAGGTATCGTTTTGGAAATTTCATTATCGATGCATTATGCATATCAAAATATCAATATTTTTGACATCACTAAGTTACTTGTATGACCATCTGACACTATTTTTATGTACTGAGCTAACGTTTGTAGGTTTTAATTTGCGGATTTGTGGCTAACGTTACGTTCACTGCCTATTCCACAAATGAACCATAACGGACATGCTAATCTTACATTATCACAAATACATATAAGTACTCTGTGACTTATGCGAATTCCTAGCTAGCAGTTAATAGCGCAAGTTAAACAAATAGGCGCTAATGTGTAGGCTACAGTAAACTACTTTAGTTAGCTTACTTGAAAGTCTGACTTAGCCCACCTTTCATGTGACTCAAATGACTCGAAAGAGCAGACTCGCCCATAATGAAAAGCTGTAAGTGTTTTTGCAGACTTTACAAGAGGCACTTCGTGGGGTTTGTGCCCGTTTGATCCAAAATTCGTATTTAGCATCTTTCAGCCAACGTTCATTGAAACGACAACATGGCCCCCATGGAGTCACACATGGAAATAGGCTCTCTTTCTTTTACTGTCTATGGCTCTCCAACATTTCATTTTTACATTTAATTAACAAACTATTTAGTCAGATATGTATTTGTTGTAAAATAAATAGTTACAATTTCAAGCATTTTTAAGCACTTTATCCAAAATTCAAGCACTTTCAAGGATTTCAGGCACCCGTACGAACCACAGGTGGCATAATGGAGAACATAATCTGCGTTCTTCACTTTACCTGTCAGTGGTCATAATGTTGTGCCTAATCGGTGTATATCCTAGACTAAGGCACTATAGACATGACATAACATTATGATGAACAGTATTCTGGTTAATCTGTTCAATTTTTAGTCTGGTCTGACTTGGGTCTAATGGCGCTGGTCAATGCACAAAAATATCGAGATGGCCAATAAAACAAAAGGTTTATGTTCTCTTTTGGCTCATGAGGCCATGGCGGTAACAGCAGCTCAGGAGGGTCATGAGGCCATGGATCAGGCGGATCAGGCGACTCAGACGGCCATGGCGGATCAGCAGTCTCTGGGTGCCCTGGCAGATCAAAAGCCCCACCCACATGTGTCCCACACAGGTATATAGCCCCCCAAAAAACATTTCTTTGGAAAATTGAGGGGTCGTGCAGCAGGCTGGAGCAGACTCCTGGCAGGCACTGAAACAGAAACTGGCTGTGTTTCTCTGACTGGATGAGGAAAACACACAATCTCAAAATCAGAACAATTTAGGAACAAAATCAGATTGATTGTCTCAAATAGGGAAACTGAACAGGCTTCCAAACAGATAGGCTTTTACTCAAATGAAGTTGAAACAGACCACCAACCACCCTTAAACATAACTCAAGACCAAACCCAGAGTGATTAGGCAAGATGAACTTAAATAGCAAACAGAACCGAGATAATTAACTAGACACAGCTGAATTAAACTAGACTAATGAGGGTGACCATGGAAACAGATAAGTGGCGGGGAAACAGAGCAAAGGAACATGTGACCAATGAAAAACAAAAAGTACAGGGAGCAGAAGGTAAACACAAAAAAAAAACAGACCATTCATTTGACAGTATTTTTCAACATAAGGTTTTATTTAGACATGGTGTCATGCTATATAATTAATTTTGTTGCAATATTGTCCTGTTTGACACTGTGAAGCTGCTTTGACACAATTGTGATTGTAAAAGCGATATATAAATAAAGTTGATTGCTTGATTGATATAATCAGTAGTCATTTGGTAAAACATTAATCATGATGGGTATGATATAAAAGGTGAAATCTTTTTTTTTTTTCTCATAAGCTGTGGGATAATTTTGTCAAATTAGAATAGAAGTGATTTAAAGGACGTGCTACACTTTTCTTGGTGTAGGATTTGTCTTGTGCATAAAGTGCATAACGTGTGAATAGGTAAAACATCATCCATATTGCCCATTAAAATGAAATGTGTAATATCAAATAAATTATTTTGAAAACAAATTTAAATATTGTAAAAGGTAAATTTGTAAACCTTAGAATTATTAAGTACATTTTCTGAAAATAAATTACATTCATCACAATTTGAGATCCTGTCTGTCCAGCAATACAGGTCCAAGAAAATAATAAATAGTATATTGTGTATTATACAATTTCTAAGATTCTCATATTCATTATGGAAAGATAAATCTGAACATAAAGTACCTCTGTCACAATTTGGATAATAATAAGCAGTAATCGTTTTTCCTAACATGTTTCTCTTCTTGTGTCTCTAGTTCTCTAGAAGATGCTGTTTCGAGTGGTGTACTGTACGTTGTATGACCGTCTTCTGTGCCAACGTCTTCTTAATGCGGTACAGCATCCACAGAGCAAACACTAAGGAGAGAGAGAGAGAGAGAGAGAGAGAGAGAGAGAGAGTTATTATATATTAGACTAGAATTAACTATAAACTAAAAAACAGATAAATTATCGAATTAATTGCATATCATGTTTCTGTTATCACTAATCACTTCAATTATAATATGCATATTTTTCTTTAAACCTTTATGATACTTACACAAAGGAGAATCCAACAAGGTACAAGTATGATGGCTATAGCACAAGGAACAATAATGGCCACCACCCATGCTGCACTAGTGCTGTTGTTTATGATTGTAGTGCTCAGCAATGAGGGGTAAAAGGTGGTTCTTGTTGCAGAAGGTGTAGTTGTGGTAATAGTCTCTGGAGATGAGAAGGTGTAAAATAATTAAAATGAGACCTTCCAGTTCAAAGAGTTATAAAACTATTAAAATGTATTATATGCAGAAGAACATACCTTTATTAACCACAAGAAGTGCAGAGAGAAAGGCACTGGGTGTCTTGATGTCACTTTCTGAGAAAACATACTGTACATCAGCCTCAATAGTGGTGGAATTACCCCTGCAGAGAAATTAATATTATATTAACATAAGTAAACACTTTTAAAAAAAGTACATAATGTGCTTCTTCTTTTACATCCAATCAAACCATTTCTTAGTTTAAATCTTACGTAAAATTGGCCTCGTTGAACACAAAAGGAGAACCTTTGGGGTCAGTTAGGATCTGGTTCAGCTAAACAGGTCAGATAGGGAAACAAATTAATTTGTGTATTAATAGTTAAAGTTGATGGTAAAAGTTGAGCTTAATCAAATCAAAGCTGGATAAAAACTCTTATTTTAAATACAAATCAAACTCACCAATTTATTTATAGAGTCCTGGATTAACTTATATGTGCTATCCCTGAGTTCAGTTTTCTCTGACATGGAAACATTGTTGATTTCAAAACCAAACTTCAGGGTATATGATGTATCAGAAATTTCTTAAAAAGAAAAAACAAATCATATAATACAAATTAGATGATACTGTAGGCACATATCTCTTTATTAATATGGAAAATTGTTTACTGTCAACTGGACAGAGGAGAGAAAACTCACTTGAATAAGTAACATTCACAAAGCTCACAGGGGTACTTAGATCTCGTTTGATTCTGAGACGTGAGTCCAACAAAGAGTTAGCTAACTTTATTATTTTATCCTCATTTGGTATGGGGCCCAGTGTAATAAATATAAGCCGAATGTAAATAATCACTCTCCCAAACCTGAAAAAGAATAATGGTGGGTAAGTAAGAGAATTAATAAAATGGTTACCTTTTACACAATAAAATGTATTCACTTACACATTTGGTGTTTCTGTAGGTTTCTGAGATATCCTTTCTGTCACTTTTAGATTTGGAGGTGTAATGAATTGGGTTATTGCAGCCTGAGTAACATTTGATGGTATAGTTCCTGATATGGTGGTTTGAGTTGTTGACTTGACTGATGTAACAGTGGAAGTTGATGATGTAGGCATGGCTGTAGTTCTCTCAACAATAGCTGAAGTAAGATGTGTTGATGTGGTCTCAGTTACCGCAGTATTTTGGGGGAAATGTGATGTTTTGGAAACTAACAGCATAACATCAGTAGTTGTAGTTGGAAGTACTTTTGTGGTTTCTGTCACAAAAGTAGTTGTTGAATTATTTGTAGTCAATGTGGTTTCAGAAGCTGAAGTTGTGGTTGTCTTTCCAGTAGCAGCAATTGGAAGTGCTGTTGTAGTTGCGAATATAGTGGGGGTTGGATGATTTATTGTTGTGGAAATGGAAGTTGTAGTCTCAAAAATGCTGGCAGCAACAGTAGAAACTGTTGAATAGCCTGTAGTATTTAGTGTTGTAGGTGAGAAATGTGTGGCGATAGTTGTACTTGTGGAAGCTGAATCTGTAGATATTGCCCCAGTAGTTTTTGTAGTTGGAAGTCTTGTCATTTCTGCCCCAACTGTGATTGCTGGGTTGTTTGTAGTCATTGTGGATTCAGAAAACAAAGTTGCTGTTGTATTTGAAGTTTCAAAATTAGTGTTTGTGGTTTCAGGCATAGTTCTGATTGTTGTTTGAATTGTAGTTGTTGGTGCTGTAGTTGACCCCTCCACTATTATTGAAGGGGACATTGTGCTTCTGGGCATTGTCTCACCGATTGTTGTCATGGTTAATGTTATTGTTTCTTTCAAAAAAGTGGTTGTTGGTGTGGTTTCAGAATCCAAGGTTGTAGTTGACCCATCAATGACTGAAGATGGAAATGCTGTTGTGATTTCAGCTACAGTATTTGTTGTTGGATGCTGTGTTCTGGTTGTCTGTGTCTCACCAATAGTAGCAGTTGTTGTAAGTATTGTTGTGGTTTCAGGCATAGTCATATTTGATGGATTAATTACAGTGGTTGGTGCTGTTGTTGACATCCCCAATATTGTTTGAGGGGTCATTACAATTGCGGAAGCCACAGACATAGTTGTGGTTGATGCATCACTGGTAAATGTGGCTATATTTGATGATGTATGAGGGGTGCTTGCTGTAGCCACAGCTGTTGTTTGACCAATAGTTGTTGTGGTCTCAGACATAGTTGTTGTTGCTGCATCACTTATAAATGTTGGTGCTACAGATAAAGATGTTTTAGAATTACTTGTGGTTTCCAGAGTCATTGTTGTAGTCTCAGACATAGTTGTTGTTGCTCCATCACTTGTAAATGTTGGTGCTATATTTGAAGATGTTGGAGGATTACTTGTGGTTTCCAAAGTTGTTGTCGTTGCACCAATACTTGTTTTGGTGTCAGACATAGTTGTGGTCTCTATATCACTTGTAAATGTTGGTGCTATAGTTGATGTTTGAGGGGTGCTTGTTGTAGACACAGTTGTTGTTTCGCTAATAGTTGTTGTGGTGTCAGACATAGTTGTTATTACTGCATCAGTTGTAAATGTTGGTGCTACAGTTGAAGATGTTTGAGGGGTGCTTGTTGTAGCCACAGTTGTTGTTTCTCCAATAATTGTTGTGGTGTCAGACATAGCTGTTGTGGCTGCATCACTTGTAAAGGTTGGTGCTACAGTTGAAGATGTTGGAGGATTACTTGTGGTTTCCGAAGTCATTGTTGTTTCACCAATAGTTGTTGTGGTATCAGAGATTGTTGTTGTTGCTTCATCAATTGTAAATGTTGGTGCTACAGTTGGTGGTGATTGAGGGGTGCTTGTTGTAGACACAGTTGTTGTTTCGCTAATAGTTGTTGTGGTGTCAGACATAGTTTTTGTTGCTGAATCACTTGTAAATTTTGGTGCTACAGTTGAAGTTGTTTGAGGATTACTTGCGATTTCCAAAGTAGTTGCTGTTGCCCCAATAGTTGTTGTTGTGTCAGGTACATTTGTTCTTACTGCATCAGTTGTCAATGTTGATTCTACAGTTGAAGATGTTTGAGGGGTGTTTGTTGTAGCCACTGTTGTTTCGCTAATAGGTGTTATGGTGTCAGACATAGCTGTTGTTGCTGCATCACTTGTAAATGTTGGTGCTACAGTTGAAGATGTTGGAGGATTACTTGTGGTTTCCGAAGTAGTTGATGTTGCATCAATTGTTGTTGTGGTGTCAGAAATAGTTGTTGTTGCTGAATCACTTGTAAATGTTGGTGCTACAGTTGATGAAGTTTGAGGGGTGCTTGTTATAGCCACAGTTGTAGTTTCACCAATAGTTGTTGTGGTGTCAGGTACAGTTGTTGTTGCTGCATTAGTTGTCAATGTTAATTCTACAGTTGATGATGTTTGAGGGGTGCTTGTTGTAGTAACAGTTGTTGTTTCACCAATAGTTGTTGTGATGTCAGACATACTTGTTGTTGCTGAAACACTTGTAAATGTTGGTGCTACAGTGTAAGATGTTGGAGGATTACTTGCGGTTTCTAAAGTAGTTGTTTCACTAATAGTTATTGTGGTGTCAGGTACATTTGTTCTTACTGCATCAGTTGTCAATGTTGATTCTACAGCTGATGATGTTTGAGGGGTGCTTCTTGAAGCCACATTTATTGTTTCACCAATGGTTGTTGTGGTTTCAGATACAGTTGTTGTTGCTGCATCCGTTGTCAATGTTGATTCTACAGTTGAAGATGTTTGAGGGGTGCTTGTTGTAGACACAGTTGTTGTTTCGCTAATAGTTGTTGTGGTGTCAGACATAGCTGTTGTTGCTGCATCACTTGTAAATGTTGGTGCTACAGTTGAAGATGTTGGAGGATTACTTGTGGTTTCCAAAGTCGTTGTTGTTGCACCAGTAGTTGTTGTGGTCTCAGACATAGTTGTTGTTGCTGCACCACTTGTAAATGTTGATTCAATAGTTGATGTTGTTTGAGGGGTGCTTGTTGTAGCCACAGATGTTGTTTCACTAACAGTTGTTGTGATGTCAGACATAGTTGTTGTTACTGCATCAGTTGTCAATGTTGATTCTACAGTTGGTGATGTTTGAGGGGTGCTTGTTGTAGCCACAGTTGTTGTTTCTCTAATAGTCGTTGTGGTGTCAGACATAGCTGTTGTTGCTGCATCACTTGTAAATGTTGGTGCTACAGCTGAAGATGTTTGAGGGGTGCTTCTTGTAGACACAGATGTTTTTTCACTAATAGTTGTTGTGATGTCAGACATACTTGTTTTTGCTGCATCATTTGTCAATGTTGATTCTACAGTTGGTGAGGTTTGAGGGGTGCTTGTTGTAGCCACAGATGTTGTTTCACCCATAGTTGTTGCAATATCAGACATACTTGTTGTTACTGCATCAGTTGTCAATGTTGATTCCACAGTTGGTGATGTTTGAGGGGTGCTTGTAGCCACAGTTATTGTTTCACCAATAGTTGTTGTGGTGTCAGAAATTGTTGTTGTTGCTGCAATACTTGTAGTAAATATTGGTGCTACAGTTGAAGATGTTTGAGGGGTGCTTGATGTAGCCACAGTTGTTGTTTCACCAATAGTTGTTGTGGTGTCAGATATAGTTGTTGTTGCTGCAATACTTGTAAATGTTGGTGTTACATTTGAAGATATTTGAGGGGGGCTTGTAGTAGCCGCAGTTGTTGTTTCACCAATAGTTGTTGTGGTCTCAGACATAGTTGCTGTTGCTGCATCACTTGCAAATGTTGGTGCTACAGTTGAAGATGTTGGAGGATTACTTGTGGTTTCCAAAGTAGTTATTGCACCAATAATTGTTGTTGTTTCTGACATAGTTGTTGTTGCTGCATCACTTGTAAATGTTGGTGCTACAGTTGAAGATGTTGGAGGGTTACTTGTGGTTTCCAAAGTCGTTATTTTTGCACCAGTAGTTGTTATGGTCTCAAACATAGTTATTGTTGTTGCTGCATCACTTGTAAATGTTGGTGCTACAGTTGAAGATGTTTGAGGGGTGCTTGTTGTAGCCACAGTTGTTGTTTCACCAATAGTTGTTGTGGTCTCAAACATAGTTGTTGTTGTTACTGGATCACTTGTAAATGTTGGTGCTACAGTTGAAGATGTTGGAGGATTACTTGTGGTTTCCAAAGTCGTTGTTATTTCACCAATAGTTGTTGTGGTCTCAAACATAGTTGTGGTTGCAGCATTAGTTGTAAATGTTGGTGCTACAGTTGAAGATGTTGGAGAATTACTTGTGGTTTCCAAAGTTGTTGTTGTTGCACCAGTAGTTGTTGTGGTCTCATAAATAGTAGTTGTTGCTGCATCATTTGTAAAGGTTGGTGCTACAGTTGAAGATGTTGGGGGATCACTTGTGGTTTCCAAAATAGTTGTTGTTGCATCAATTGTTGTTGTGGTGTCAGAGATTGTTGTTGTTGCTGCATCAGTTGTCAATGTTGCTGCTACAGTTGAAGATGTTTGAGGGGTGCTTGTTGTAGCCACATTTTTTGTTTCACTAATAGTTGTTGTGGTGTCAGACATAGTTGTTGTTGCTGCATCACTTGTAAATATTGGTGCTAAAGTTGAAGATGTTGGAGGATTACTTGTGGTTTCCAAAGTCGTTATTGTTACACCAGCAGTTGTTGTGGTCTCAGACATAGTTGTTGTTGCTGCATCACTTGTAAATGTTGGTGCTACAGTTGATGTTTGAGGGGTGCTTGTTGTAGCCACAGTTGTTGTTTCACCAATAGTTTTTGTGCTTTCAGATAGAGTTGTTATTGCTGCATTAGATATCAATGTTGATTCTACAGTTGATGGTGTTTGAGGGGTGCTTGTTGTAGGCACATTTGTTGTTTCACCAATAGTTGTTGTGGTGTCAGATACAGTTGTTGTTGCTGCATCAGTTGTCAATGTTGATTCAACAGTTGAAGATGTTTGAGGGGTGCTTGTTGTAGCCACAGTTGTTGTTTCACCAGTAGTTGTTGTGGTGTCAGATACAGTTGCTGTTGCTGCATCATTTGTCAATGTTGATTCTACAGTTGATGATGTTTGAGGGGTGCTTGTTGTAGGCAGAGTTGTTGTTTCACCAATAGTTGTTGTGGTGTCAGATACAGTTGTTGTTGCTGCATCAGTTGTCAATGTTGATTCTACAGTTGGTGATGTTTGAAGGGTGCTTGTTGTAGGCACAGTTGTTGTTTCACTAATAGTTGTTGTGGTGTCAGATACAGTTGTTGTTACTGCATCATTTCTTAATGTTGATTCTACAGTTGGTGATGTTTGAGGGGTGCTTGTTGTAGCCACAGTTGTTGTTTCACCAATAGTTGTTGTGGTGTCAGATACAGTTGTTGTGTCTGCATCAGTTGTCAATGTTGATTCAACATTTGAAGATGTTTGAGGGGTGCTTGTTGGAGCCACAGTTGTTGTTTCACCAATAGTTGTTGTGGTGTCAGATACAGTTGTTGTTCCTGCATCAGTTGTCAATGTTGATTCAAAAGTTGAAGATGTTTGAGGGGTGCTTGTTGTAACCACAATTGTTGTTTCACCAATAGTTGTTGTGGTGTCAGATACAGTTGTTGTTCCTGCATCAGTTGTCAATGTTGATTCTACAGTTAAGGTTGTTGGAGGATTACTTGTTGTTTCCAAAGTCGTTGTTATTTCACCAATAGTTGTTGTGGTCTCAAACATAGTTGTGGTTGCAGCATCAGTTGAAGATGTTTGAAGGGTGCTTGTCGTAGGCACAGTTGTTGTTTCACTAACAGTTGTTGTGGTGTCAGATACAGTTGATGTTGCTGCATCAGTTGTCAATGTTGATTCTACAGTTGAAGTTGTTGGAGGATTACTTGTTGTTTCCAAAGTTGTTGTTATTTCACCAATAGTTGTTGTGGTCTCAAACATAGTTGTGGTTGCAGCATCAGGTGAAGATGTTTGAAGGGTGCTTGTTGTAGGCACAGTTGTTGTTTCACCAATAGTTGTTGTGGTGTAAGATAAAGTTGTTGTTGTTGCTGCATCAGTTGTCAATGTTAATTCTACAGCTGAAGATTTTTGAGGGGTGTTTGTTGTAGCCACAGTTGTTGTTTCACCAATAGTTGATGTGGTGTCAAATACAGTTCTTGTTGCTGCATCACTTGTAAAGGTTGGTGCTACAGTTGAAGATGTTGGAGGATTACTTGTGGTTTCCAATGTAGCTGTTGTTGCACCAATAGTTGTTGTGATGTCAGATACAGTTGTTGTTGCTGCATCAGTTGTCAATGTTGAAACTACATCAGTTGTCAATGTTGATTCAACAGCTGATGATGTTTGAGGGGTGCTTGTTGTAGCCACAGTTGTTGTTTCACCAATAGTTGTTGTGGTGTCGGATACAGTTGCTGTTGCTGCATCATTTGTCAATGTTGATTCTAGAGTTGATGATGTTTGAGGGGTGCTTGTTGTAGGCACAGTTGTTGTTTCACTAATAGTTGTTGTGGTGTCAGATACAGTTGTTGTTGCTGCATCAGTTGTCAATGTTGATTCAACAGTTGAAGATGTTTGAGGGGTGCTTGTTGTAGCCACAGTTGTTGTTTCACCAATAGTTGTTGTGGTTTCAGATACAGTTGTTGTTGCTGCATCAGTTGTCAATGTTGATTCTACAGTTGAAGTTGTTGGAGGATTACTTGTTGTTTCCAAAGTCGTTGTTATTTCACTAATAGTTGTTGCGGTCTCAAACATAGTTGTGGTTACAGTATCAGTTGAAGATGTTTGAAGGGTGCTTGTTGTAGGCACAGTTGTTGTTTCACTAATAGTTGTTGTGGTGTCAGATACAGTTGATGTTGCTGCATCAGTTGTCAATGTTGATTCTACAGTTGAAGTTGTTGAAGGATTACTTGTGGTTTCCAAAGTCGTTGTTAATTCACCAATAGTTGTTGTGGTCTCAAACATAGTTGTGGTTGCAGCATCAGTTGAAGATGTTTGAAGGGTGCTTGTTGTAGCCACAGCTGTTGTTTCACCAATAGTTGTTTTGGTGTCAAATAAAGTTGTTGTTCCTGCATCATTTCTTAATGTTGATTCTACAGTTGGTGATGTTTGAGGGGTGCTTGTTGTAGCCACAGTTGTTGTTTCACCAATAGTTGTTGTGGTGTCAGATACAGTTGTTGTGTCTGCATCAGTTGTCAATGTTGATTCAACAGTTGAAGATGTTTGAGGGGTGCTTGTTGGAGCCACAGTTGTTGTTTCACCAATAGTTGTTGTGGTGTCAGATACAGTTGTTGTTCCTGCATCAGTTGTCAATGTTGATTCAAAAGTTGAAGATGTTTGAGGGGTGCTTGTTGTAACCACAATTGTTGTTTCACCAATAGTTGTTGTGGTGTCAGATACAGTTGTTGTTCCTGCATCAGTTGTCAATGTTGATTCTACAGTTAAGGTTGTTGGAGGATTACTTGTTGTTTCCAAAGTCGTTGTTATTTCACCAATAGTTGTTGTGGTCTCAAACATAGTTGTGGTTGCAGCATCAGTTGAAGATGTTTGAAGGGTGCTTGTCGTAGGCACAGTTGTTGTTTCACTAACAGTTGTTGTGGTGTCAGATACAGTTGATGTTGCTGCATCAGTTGTCAATGTTGATTCTACAGTTGAAGTTGTTGGAGGATTACTTGTTGTTTCCAAAGTTGTTGTTATTTCACCAATAGTTGTTGTGGTCTCAAACATAGTTGTGGTTGCAGCATCAGGTGAAGATGTTTGAAGGGTGCTTGTTGTAGGCACAGTTGTTGTTTCACCAATAGTTGTTGTGGTGTAAGATAAAGTTGTTGTTGTTGCTGCATCAGTTGTCAATGTTAATTCTACAGCTGAAGATTTTTGAGGGGTGTTTGTTGTAGCCACAGTTGTGGTTTCACCAATAGTTGATGTGGTGTCAAATACAGTTGTTGTTGCTGCATCACTTGTAAAGGTTGGTGCTACAGTTGAAGATGTTGGAGGATTACTTGTGGTTTCCAATGTAGCTGTTGTTGCACCAATAGTTGTTGTGATGTCAGATACAGTTGTTGTTGCTGCATCAGTTGTCAATGTTGAAACTACATCAGTTGTCAATGTTGATTCAACAGCTGATGATGTTTGAGGGGTGCTTGTTGTAGCCACAGTTGTTGTTTCACCAATAGTTGTTGTGGTGTCGGATACAGTTGCTGTTGCTGCATCATTTGTCAATGTTGATTCTAGAGTTGATGATGTTTGAGGGGTGCTTGTTGTAGGCACAGTTGTTGTTTCACTAATAGTTGTTGTGGTGTCAGATACAGTTGTTGTTGCTGCATCAGTTGTCAATGTTGATTCAACAGTTGAAGATGTTTGAGGGGTGCTTGTTGTAGCCACAGTTGTTGTTTCACCAATAGTTGTTGTGGTTTCAGATACAGTTGTTGTTGCTGCATCAGTTGTCAATGTTGATTCTACAGTTGAAGTTGTTGGAGGATTACTTGTTGTTTCCAAAGTCGTTGTTATTTCACTAATAGTTGTTGCGGTCTCAAACATAGTTGTGGTTACAGTATCAGTTGAAGATGTTTGAAGGGTGCTTGTTGTAGGCACAGTTGTTGTTTCACTAATAGTTGTTGTGGTGTCAGATACAGTTGTTGTTGCTGCATCAGTTGTCAATGTTGATTCTACAGTTGAAGTTGTTGAAGGATTACTTGTGGTTTCCAAAGTCGTTGTTAATTCACCAATAGTTGTTGTGGTCTCAAACATAGTTGTGGTTGCAGCATCAGTTGAAGATGTTTGAAGGGTGCTTGTTGTAGCCACAGCTGTTGTTTCACCAATAGTTGTTGTGGTGTCAAATAAAGTTGTTGTTCCTGCATCAGTTGTAAATGTTGATTCTACAGTTGGTGATGTTTGAGGATTACTTGTGGTTTCCAAATTCGTCATTGTTGCACCAATAGTTGTTGTGGTGTCAGATACAGTTGTTGTTGTTGTTACTGCATCAGTTGTCAATGTCGATTCTACAGTTGGTGATGTTTGAGGGGTGCTTGTTGTAGGCACAGTTGTTGTTTCACTAATAATTGTTATGGTGTCAGATACAGTTGTTGTTACTGCATCAGTTGTCAATGGTGATTCTACCGTTGGTGATGTTTGAGGGGTGCTTGTTGTAGCTACAGTTGTTGTTTCAGCAATAGTTGTTGTGGTGTCAGATACAATTGTTGTTGCTGCATCAGTTGTCAATGTTGATTCTACAGTTGGTGATGTTTGAGGGGTGCTTGTTGTAGCCACAGTTGTTGTTTCACCAATAGTTGTTGTGGTGTCAGATACAGTTGTTGTGTCTGCATCAGTTGTCAATGTTGATTCAACAGTTGAAGATGTTGGAGGGGTGCTTGTTGTAGCCACAGTTGTTGTTTCACCAATAGTTGTTGTGGTGTCAGATACAGTTGTTGTTCCTGCATCAATTGTCACTGTTGATTCTACAGTTGACGTTGTTGGAGGATTACTTGTTGTTTCCAAAGTCGTTTTTATTTCACCAATAGTTGTTGTGGTCTCAAACATAGTTGTGGTTGCAGCATCAGTTGAAGATGTTTGAAGGGTGCTTGTTGTAGGCACAGTTGTTGTTTCACTAATAGTTGTTGTGGTGTCAGATACAGTTGATGTTGCTGCATCAGTTGTCAATGTTGATTCTACAGTTGAAGTTGTTGGAGGATTACTTGTTGTTTCCAAAGTCGTTGTTATTTCACCAATAGTTGTTGTGGTCTCAAACATAGTTGTGGTTGCAGCATCAGGTGAAGATGTTTGAAGGGTGCTTGTTGTAGGCACAGTTGTTGTTTCACCAATAGTTGTTGTGGTGTCAGATAAAGTTGTTGTTGTTGCTGCATCAGTTGTCAATGTTAATTCTACAGCTGAAGATTTTTGAGGGGTGTTTGTTGTAGCCACAGTTTTTGTTTCACCAATAGTTGATGTGGTGTCAGATTCAGTTGTTGTTGCTGCATCACTTGTAAAGGTTGGTGCTACAGTTGAAGATGTTAGAGGGTTACTTGTGGTTTCCAATGTAGCTGTTGTTGCACCAATAGTTGTTGTGCTGTCAGATACAGTTGTTGTTGCTGCATCAGTTGTCAATGTTGAAACTACAGTTGATGATGTTTGAGGGGTCCTTGTTGTAGCCACAGTTGTTGTTTCACCAATAGTTGTTGTGGTGTCAGATACAGTTGTTGTTGCTGCATCCGTTGTCAATGTTGATTCTACAGTTGGTGATGTTTGAGGATTACTTGTGGTTTCCAAATTCGTTATTGTTGCACCAATAGTTGTTGTGGTGTCAGATACAGTTGTTGTTGCTGCATCAGTTGTCAATGTTGATTCAACAGTTGAAGATGTTTGAGCGGTGCTTGTTGTAGGCACAGTTGTTGTTTCACTAATAGTTGTTGTGGTGTCAGATACAGTTGATGTTGCTGCATCAGTTGTCAATGTTGATTCTACAGTTGAAGTTGTTGGAGGATTACTTGTGGTTTCCAAAGTCGTTGTTATTTCACCAATAGTTGTTGTGGTCTCAAACATAGTTGTGGTTGCAGCATCAGTTGAAGATGTTTGAAGGGTGCTTGTTGTAGCCACAGTTGTTGTTTCACCAATAGTTGTTGTGGTGTCAGATACAGTTGTTGTTCGTGCATCAGTTGTCAATGTTGATTCTACAGTTGGTGATGTTTGAGGGGTGCTTGTGGTTTCCAAATTCGTTATTGCTGCACCAATAGTTGTTGTGGTGTCAGATACAGTTGTTGTTGTTGCTGCATCAGTTGTCAATATTGATTCAACAGTTGGTGATGTTTGAAGGGTGCTTGTTGTAGGCACAGTTGTTGTTTCACTAATAGTTGTTGTGGTGTCAGATACAGTTGTTGTTACTGCATCAGTTGTCAATGTTGATTCAACATTTGAAGATGTTTGAGGGGTGCTTGTTGTAGCCACAGTTGTTGTTTCACCAACAGTTGTTGTGGTGTCAGATACAGTTGTTGTTCCTGCATCAGTTGTCAATGTTGATTCTACAGTTGGTGATGTTTGAAGAGTGCTTGTTGTAGGCACAGTTGTTGTTGTTTCACTAATACTTGTTGTGGTGTCAGATACAGTTGTTGTTGCTGCATCAGTTGTCAATGTTAATTCTACAGTTGAAGATTTTTGAGGGGTGTTTGTTGTAGCCACAGTTGTTGTTTCACCAATAGTTGTTGTGGTGTCAGACATGGTTGTTGTTGTTGCATCACTTGTAAAGGTTGGTGCTACAGTTGAAGATGTTGGAGGATTACTTGTGGTTTCCAATGTAGCTGTTGTTGCACCAATAGTTGTTGTGCGGTCAGATACAGTTGTTGTTGCTGCATCAGTTGTCAATGTTGAAACTACAGTTGATGATGTTTGAGGGGTGCTTGTTGTAGCCACAGATGTTGTTTCACTAATAGTTGTTGTGATGTCAGACATAGTTGTTGTTACTGCATCAGTTGTCAATGTTGATTCTACAGTTGGTGATGTTTGTGGGGTGCTTGTTGTAGCCACAGTTGTTGTTTCACCAATAGTTGATGTGGTGTTAGATACAGTTGTTGTTGCTGCATCAGTTGTCAATGTTGATTCTACAGTTGGTGATGTTTGAGGATTACTTGTGGTTTCCAAATTCGTTATTGTTGCACCAATAGTTGTTGTGGTGTCAGATACAGTTGTTGTTGTTGCTGCCTCAGTTGTCAATGTTGATTCTACAGTTGGTGATGTTTGAATGGTGCTTGTTGTAGGCACAGTTGTTGTTTCACCAATATTTGTTGTGGGGTCAGATACAGTTGTTGTTGCTGCATCAGTTGTCAATGTTGATTCAACAGTTGAATTTGTTTGAGGGGTGCTTGTTGTAGCCACAGTTGTTGTTTCACCAATAGTTGTTGTGGTGTCAGATACAGTTGCTGTTGCTGCATCATTTGTCAATGTTGATTCTACAGTTGATGATGTTTGAGGTGTGCTTGTTGTAGCCACAGTTGTTGTTTCACCAATAGTTGTTGTGGTGTCAGATACAGTTGTTGTTCCTGCATCAGTTGTCAATGTTGATTCAACAGTTGAAGTTGTTGGAGGATTACTTGTGGTTTCCAAAGTCGTTGTTATTTCACCAATAGTATTTGTGGTCTCAAACATAGCTGTGGTTGCAACATCAGTTGAAGATGTTTGAAGGTTGCTTGTTGTAGCCACAGCTGTTGTTTTACCAATAGTTGTTGTGGTGTCAGATACAGTTGTTGTTGCTGCATCAGTTGTCAATGTTGATTCTACAGTTGGTGTTGTTTGAGGGGTGCTTGTTGTAGCTACAGTTGTTGTTTCACTAATAGTTGTTGTGGTGTCTGATACAATTGTTGTTGCTTCATCAGTTGTCAATGTTGATTCTACAGTTGGAGATGTTTGAGGGGTGCTTGTTGTAGCCACTGTTGTTGTTTCACCAATAGTTGTTGTGGTGTCAGATTCAGTTGTTGTTGCTGTATCAGTTGTCAATGTTGATTCAACAGTTGAAGATGTTTGAAGGGTGCTTGTTGTAGCCACAGCTGTTGTTTCAACAATAGTTGTTGTGGTGTCAGATACAGTTGTTGTTCCTGCATCAGTTGTCAATGTTGATTCTACAGTTGGTGATGTTTGAGGATTACTTGTGGTTTCCAAATTCGTTATTGTTGCACCAATAGTTGTTGTGGTGTCAGATACATTTGTTGTTGTTGCTGCATCAGTTGTCAATGTTGATTCTACAGTTGGTGATGTTTGAAGGGTGCTTGTTGTAGGCACAGTTGTTGTTTCACTAATAGTTGTTGTGGTGTCAGATACAGTTGTTGTTACTGCATCAGTTGTCAATGGTGATTCTACAGTTGGTGATGTTTGAGGGGTGCTTGTTGTAGCCACAGTTGTTGTTTCACCAATAGTTGTTGTGGTGTCAGATACAGTTGTTGTTGCTGCATCAGTTGTCAATGTTGATTCAACAGTTGAAGATGTTTGAAGGGTGCTTGTTGTAGCCACAGTTGTTGTTTCACCAATAGTTGTTGTGGTGTCGGATACAGTTGCTGTTGCTGCATCATTTGTCAATGTTGATTCTAGAGTTGATGATGTTTGAGGGGTGCTTGTTGTAGCCACAGTTGTTGTTTCACATATAGTTGTTGTGGTGTCAGATACAATTGTTATTGCTGCATCAGTTGTCAATGTTGATTCTACAGTTGGTGATGTTTGAGGGGTGCTTGTTGTAGCCACAGTTGTTGTTTCACCAATAGTTGTTGTGGTGTCAGATACAGTTGTTGTTGCTGCATCAGTTGTCAATGTTGATTCAACAGTTGAAGATGTTTGAAGGGTGCTTGTTGTAGCCACAGTTTTTGTTTCACCAATAGTTGTTGTGGTGTCAGATACAGTTATTGTTCCTGCATCAGTTGTCAATGTTGATTCTACAGTTGGTGATGTTTGAGGATTACTTGTGGTTTCCAAATTCGTTATTGTTGCACCAATAGTTGTTGTGGTGTCAGATACAGTTGTTGTTGTTGCTGCATCAGTTGTCAATGTTGATTCTACAGTTGGTGATGTTTGAAGCGTGCTTGTTGTAGGCACAGTTGTTGTTTCACTAATAGTTGTTGTGGTGTCAGATACAGTTGTTGTTGTTGCTGCATCAGTTGTCAATGTTGATTCTACAGTTGGTGATGTTTGAAGGGTGCTTGTTGTAGGCACAGTTGTTGTTTCACTAATAGTTGTTGTGGTGTCAGATACAGTTGTTGTTGCTCCTGCATCAGTTGTCAATGTTGATTCTACAGTTGGTGATGTTTGAGGGGTGCTTGTTGTAGCCACAGTTGTTGTTTCACCAATAGTTGTTGTGGTGTCAGATACAATTGTTGTTGCTGCATCAGTTGTCAATGTTGATTCTACAGTTGGTGATGTTTGAGGGGTGCTTGTTGTAGCCACAGTTGTTGTTTCACCAATAGTTGTTGTGGTGTCAGATACAGTTGTTGTTGCTCCTGCATCAGTTGTCAATGTTGATTCAACAGTTGAAGATGTTTGAAGGGTGCTTGTTGTAGCCACAGTTGTTGTTTCACCAATAGTTGTTATGGTGTCGGATACAGTTGCTGTTGCTGCATCATTTGTCAATGTTGATTCTAGAGTTGATGATGTTTGAGGGGTGCTTGTTGTAGCCACAGTTGTTGTTTCACCAATAGTTGTTGTGGTGTCGGATACAGTTGCTGTTGCTGCATCAGTTGTCAATGTTGATTCAACAGTTGAAGATGTTTGAGGGGTGCTTGTTGTAGCCACAGTTGTTGTTTCACCAATAGTTGTTGTGGTGTCAGATACAGTTGTTGTTCCTGCATCAGTTGTCAATGTTGATTCTGCAGTTGGTGATGTTTGAGGATTACTTGTGGTTTCCAAATTCGTAATTGTTGCACCAATAGTTGTTGTGGTGTCAGATACAGTTGTTTTTGTTGCTGAATCAGTTGTCAATGTTGATTCTACAGTTGGTGATGTTTGAAGGGTGCTTGTTGTAGGCACAGTTGTTGTTTCACTAATAGTTGTTGTGGTGTCAGATACAGTTGTTGTTACTGCATCAGTTGTCAATGGTGATTCTACCGTTGGTGATGTTTGAGGGGTACTTGTTGTAGCTACAGTTGTTGGTTTACCAATAGTTGTTGTGGTGTCAGATACAATTGTTGTTGCTGCATCAGTTGTCAATGTTGATTCTACAGTTGGTGATGTTTGAGGGGTGCTTGTTGTAGCCACAGTTGTTGTTTCACCAATAGTTGTTGTGGTGTCGGAAACAGTTGTTGTTGCTGCATCAGTTGTCAATGTTGATTCTACAGTTGAAGTTGTTGGAGGATTACTTGTGGTTTTCAAAGTCGTTGTTATTTCACCAATAGTTGTGGTCTCAAACATAGTTGTGGTTGCAGCATCAGTTGAAGATGTTTGAGGGGTGCTTGTTGTAGCCACAGCTGTTGTTTCACCAATAATTGTTGTGGTGTCAGATCCAGTTGTTGTTCCTGCATCAGTTGTCAATGTTGATTCAACAGTTGAAGATGTTTGAGGGGTGCTTGTTGTAGCCACAGTTGTTGTTTCACCAATAGTTGTTGTGGTGTCAGATACAGTTGTTATTCCTGCATCAGTTGTCAATGTTGATTCTTCAGTTGGTGATGTTTGAGGATTACTTGTGGTTTCCAAATTCGTTATTGTTGCACCAATAGTTGTTGTGGTGTCGGATACAGTTGTTGTTGTTGCTGCATCAGTTGTCAATGTTGATTCTACAGTTGAAGTTGTTGGAGGATTACTTGTGGTTTCTAAAGTCGTTGTTATTTCACCAATAGTTGTTGTGGTCTCAAACATAGTTGTGGTTGCAGCATCAGTTGAAGATGTTTGAAGGGTGCTTGTTGTAGGCACAGTTCTTGTTTCACTAATAGTTGTTGTGGTGTCAGACATGGCTGTTGTTGTTGCATCACTTGTAAAGGTTGGTGCTACAGTTGAAGATGTTGGAGGATTACTTGTTGTTTCCAAAGTTGTTGTTATTTCACCAATAGTTGTTGTGGTCTCAAACATAGTTGTGGTTGCAGCATCAGTTGAAGATGTTTGAAGGGTGCTTGTTGTAGGCACAGTTGTTGTTTCACTAATAGTTGTTGTGGTGTCAGACATGGCTGTTGTTGTTGGATCACTTGTAAAGGTTGATTCTACAGTTGAAGTTGTTGGAGGATTACTTGTTGTTTCCAAAGTCGTTGTTATTTCACCAATAGTTGTTGTGGTCTCAAACATAGTTGTGGTTGCAGCATCAGTTGAAGATGTTTGAAGGGTGCTTGTTGTAGGCACAGTTGTTGTTTCACTAATAGTTGTTGTGGTGTCAGATACAGTTGATGTTGCTGCATCAGTTGTCAATGTTGATTCTAAAGTTGAAGTTGTTGGAGGATTACTTGTGGTTTCCAAAGTCGTTGTTATTTCACCAATAGTTGTTGTGGTCTCAAACATAATTGTGCTTGCAGCATCAGTTGAAACTGTTTGAAGGGTACTTGTTCTAGGCACAGTTGTTGTTTCACCAATAGTTGTTGTGGTGTCAGATACAGTTGTTGTTGCTGCATCAGTTGTCAATATTGATTCAACAGTTGATGATGTTTGAGGGGTGCTTGTTGTAGCCACAGATGTTGTTTCACTAATAGTTGTTGTGATGTCAGACATAGTTGTTGTTACTGCATCAGTTGTCAATGTTGATTCTACAGATGGTGATGTTTGTTGGGTGCTTGTTGTAGCCACAGTTGCTGTTTCACCAATAGTTGTTGTGGTGTCAGATACAGTTGTTGTTGTTGCTGCATAAGTTGTCAATGTTGATTCTACATTTGGTGATGTTTGAATGGTGCTTGTTGTTGGCACAGTTGTTGTTTCACCAATAGTTGTTGTGGTGTCAGATACAGTTGTTGTTGCTGCATCAGTTATCAATATTGATTCAACAGTTGAAGATGTTTGAGGGGTGCTTGTTGTAGCCACAGTTGTTGTTTCACCAATAGTTGTTGTGGTGTCAGATACAGTTGTTGTTCCTGCATCAGTTGTCAATGTTGATTCTACAGTTGGTGATGTTTGAGGATTACTTGAGGTTTCCAAATTCGTCATTGTTGCACCAATAGTTGCTGTGGTGTCAGATACAGTTGTTGTCGTTGCTGCATCAGTTGTCAATGTTGATTCAACAGTTGAAGATGTTTGAGCGGTGCTTGTTGTAGGCACAGTTGTTGTTTCACTAATAGTTGTTGTGGTGTCAGATACAGTTGATGTTGCTGCATCAGTTGTCAATGTTGATTCTACAGTTGAAGTTGTTGGAGGATTACTTGTGGTTTCCAAAGTCGTTGTTATTTCACCAATAGTTGTTGTGGTCTCAAACATAGTTGTGGTTGCAGCATCAGTTGAAGATGTTTGAAGGGTGCTTGTTGTAGGCACAGTTGTTGTTTCACCAATAGTTGTTGTGGTGTCAGATACAGTTGTTGTTGCTGCATCAGTTGTCAATGTTGATTCAACAGTTGAAGATGTTTGAGGGGTGCTTGTTGTAGCCATAGTTGTTGTTTCACCAATAGTTGTTGTGGTGTCAGATACAGTTGTTGCTGTTGCTGCATCAGTTGTCAATGTTGATTCTACAGTTGGTGATGTTTGAGGATTACTTGAGGTTTCCAAATTCGTCATTGTTGCACCAATAGTTGCTGTGGTGTCAGATACAGTTGTTGTCGTTGCTGCATCAGTTGTCAATGTTGATTCAACAGTTGAAGATGTTTGAGCGGTGCTTGTTGTAGGCACAGTTGTTGTTTCACTAATAGTTGTTGTGGTGTCAGATACAGTTGATGTTGCTGCATCAGTTGTCAATGTTGATTCTACAGTTGAAGTTGTTGGAGGATTACTTGTGGTTTCCAAAGTCGTTGTTATTTCACCAATAGTTGTTGTGGTCTCAAACATAGTTGTGGTTGCAGCATCAGTTGAAGATGTTTGAAGGGTGCTTGTTGTAGGCACAGTTGTTGTTTCACCAATAGTTGTTGTGGTGTCAGATACAGTTGTTGTTGCTGCATCAGTTGTCAATGTTGATTCAACAGTTGAATTTGTTTGAGGGGTGCTTGTTGTAGCCACAGTTGTTGTTTCACCAATAGTTGTTGTGGTGTCAGATACAGTTGCTGTTGCTGCATCATTTGTCAATGTTGATTCTACAGTTGATGATGTTTGAGGTGTGCTTGTTGTAGCCACAGTTGTTGTTTCACCAATAGTTGTTGTGGTGTCAGATACAGTTGTTGTTGCTGCATCAGTTGTCAATGTTGATTCTACAGTGGGTGTTGTTTGAGGGGTGCTTGTTGTAGCTACAGTTGTTGTTTCACCAATAGTTGTTGTGGTGTCTGATACAATTGTTGTTGCTGCATCAGTTGTCAATGTTGATTCTACAGTTGGAGATGTTTGAGGGGTGCTTGTTGTAGCCACTGTTGTTGTTTCACCAATAGTTGTTGTGGTGTCAGATACAGTTGTTGTTGCTGCATCAGTTGTCAATGTTGATTCAACAGTTGAAGATGTTTGAAGGGTGCTTGTTGTAGCCACAGCTGTTGTTTCAACAATAGTTGTTGTGGTGTCAGATACAGTTGTTGTTCCTGCATCAGTTGTCAATGTTGATTCTACAGTTGGTGATGTTTGAGGATTACTTGTGGTTTCCAAATTCGTTATTGTTGCACCAATAGTTGTTGTGGTGTCAGATACAGTTGTTGTTGTTGCTGCATCAGTTGTCAATGTTGATTCTACAGTTGGTGATGTTTGAAGGGTGCTTGTTGTAGGCACAGTTGTTGTTTCACTAATAGTTGTTGTGGTGTCAGACATGGCTGTTGTTGTTGCATCACTTGTAAAGGTTGATTCTACAGTTGAAGTTGTTGGAGGATTACTTGTTGTTTCCAAAGTCGTTGTTATTTCACCAATAGTTGTTGTGGTCTCAAACATAGTTGTGGTTGCAGCATCAGTTGAAGATGTTTGAAGGGTGCTTGTTGTAGGCACAGTTGTTGTTTCACTAATAGTTGTTGTGGTGTCAGATACAGTTGATGTTGCTGCATCAGTTGTCAATGTTGATTCTAAAGTTGAAGTTGTTGGAGGATTACTTGTGGTTTCCAAAGTCGGTGTTATTTCACCAATAGTTGTTGTGGTCTCAAACATAATTGTGGTTGCAGCATCAGTTGATGATGTTTGAGGGGTGCTTGTTGTAGCCACAGATGTTGTTTCACTAATAGTTGTTGTGATGTCAGACATAGTTGTTGTTACTGCATCAGTTGTCAATGTTGATTCTACAGATGGTGATGTTTGTTGGGTGCTTGTTGTAGCCACAGTTGTTGTTTCACCAATAGTTGTTGTGGTGTCAGATACAGTTGTTGTTGTTGCTGCATAAGTTGTCAATGTTGATTCTACATTTGGTGATGTTTGAATGGTGCTTGTTGTTGGCACAGTTGTTGTTTCACCAATAGTTGTTGTGGTGTCAGATACAGTTGTTGTTGCTGCATCAGTTATCAATATTGATTCAACAGTTGAAGATGTTTGAGGGGTGCTTGTTGTAGCCACAGTTGTTGTTTCACCAATAGTTGTTGTGGTGTCAGATACAGTTGTTGTTCCTGCATCAGTTGTCAATGTTGATTCTACAGTTGGTGATGTTTGAGGATTACTTGTGGTTTCCAAATTCGTCATTGTTGCACCAATAGTTGCTGTGGTGTCAGATACAGTTGTTGTCGTTGCTGCATCAGTTGTCAATGTTGATTCAACAGTTGAAGATGTTTGAGCGGTGCTTGTTGTAGGCACAGTTGTTGTTTCACTACTAGTTGTTGTGGTGTCAGATACAGTTGATGTTGCTGCATCAGTTGTCAATGTTGATTCTACAGTTGAAGTTGTTGGACGATTACTTGTGGTTTCCAAAGTCGTTATTGTTGCACCAATAGTTGTTGTGGTGTCAGATACAGTTGTTGTTGTTGCTGCCTCAGTTGTCAATGTTGATTCTACAGTTGGTGATGTTTGAATGGTGCTTGTTGTAGGCACAGTTGTTGTTTCACCAATAGTTGTTGTGGTGTCAGATACAGTTGTTGTTACTGCATCAGTTGTCAATGGTGATTCTACCGTTGGTGATGTTTGAGGGGTGCTTGTTGTAGCTACAGTTGTTGTTTCACCAATATTTGTTGTGGTGTCAGATTCAGTTGTTGTTGCTGCATCAGTTGTCAATGTTGATTCAACACTTGAATTTGTTTGAGGGGTGCTTGTTGTAGCCACAGTTGTTGTTTCACCAAAAGTTGTTGTGGTGTCAGATACAGTTGCTGTTGCTGCATCATTTGTCAATGTTGATTCTACAGTTGATGATGTTTGAGGTGTGCTTGTTGTAGCCACAGTTGTTGTTTCATCAATAGTTGTTGTGGTGTCAGATACAGTTGTTGTTCCTGCATCAGTTGTCAATGTTGATTCAACAGTTGAAGTTGTTGGAGGATTACTTGTGGTTTCCAAAGTCGTTGTTATTTCACCAATAGTATTTGTGGTCTCAAACATAGCTGTGGTTGCAACATCAGTTGAAGATGTTTGAAGGTTGCTTGTTGTAGCCACAGCTGTTGTTTCACCAATAGTTGTTGTGGTGTCAGATACAGTTGTTGTTGCTGCATCAGTTGTCAATGTTGATTCTACAGTGGGTGTTGTTTGAGGGGTGCTTGTTGTAGCTACAGTTGTTGTTTCACTAATAGTTGTTGTGGTGTCTGATACAATTGTTGTTGCTGCATCAGTTGTCAATGTTGATTCTACAGTTGGAGATGTTTGAGGGGTGCTTGTTGTAGCCACTGTTGTTGTTTCACCAATAGTTGTTGTGGTGTCAGATACAGTTGTTGTTGCTGCATCAGTTGTCAATGTTGATTCAACAGTTGAAGATGTTTGAAGGGTGCTTGTTGTAGCCACAGCTGTTGTTTCAACAATAGTTGTTGTGGTGTCAGATACAGTTGTTGTTGCTGCATCAGTTGTCAATGTTGATTCTACAGTTGGTGATGTTTGAGGGGTGCTTGTTGTAGCCACAGTTGTTGTTTCACCAATAGTTGTTGTGGTGTCAGATACAGTTGTTGTTACTGCATTAGTTGTCAATGGTGATTCTACCGTTGGTGATGTTTGAGGGGTACTTGTTGTAGCTACAGTTGTTGTTTCACCAATAGTTGTTGTGGTGTCAGATACAATTGTTGTTGCTGCATCAGTTGTCAATGTTGATTCTAAAGTTGGTGATGTTTGAGGGGTTCTTGTTGTAGCCACAGTTGTTGTTTCACCAATAGTTGTTGTGGTGTCAGATACAATTGTTGTTGCTGCATCAGTTGTCAATGTTGATTCTAAAGTTGGTGATGTTTGAGGGGTGCTTGTTGTAGCCACAGTTGTTGTTTCACCAATAGTTGTTGTGGTGTCGGAAACAGTTGTTGTTGCTGCATCGGTTGTCAATGTTGATTCTACAGTTGAAGTTGTTGGAGGATTACTTGTGGTTTCCAAAGTCGTTGTTATTTCACCAATAGTTGTGGTCTCAAACATAGTTGTGGTTGCAGCATCAGTTGAAGATGTTTGAAGGGTGCTTGTTGTAGCCACAGCTGTTGTTTCACCAATAGTTGTTGTGGTGTCAGATACAGTTGTTGTTCCTGCATCAGTTGTCAATGTTGATTCTACAGTTGATGATGTTTGAGGATTACTTGTGGTTTCCATATTCGTTATTGTTGCACCAATAGTTGTTGTGGTGTCAGATACAGTTGTTGTTTTTGCTGCATCAGTTGTCAATGTTGATTCTACAGTTGGTGATGTTTGAAGGGTGCTTGTTGTAGGCACAGTTGTTGTTTCACTAATAGTTGTTGTGGTGTCAGATACAGTTGTTTTTACTGCATCAGTTGTCAATGGTAATTCTACCATTGGTGATGTTTGAGGGATGCTTGTTGTAGCTACAGTTGTTGTTTCACCAATAGTTGTTGTGGTGTCAGATAAAGTTGTTGTTGCTGCATCAGTTGTCAATGTTGATTCTACATTTGGTGATGTTTGAGGGGTGCTTGTTGTAGCTACAGTTGTTGTTTCACTAATAGTTGTTTTGGTGTCAGATACAATTGTTGTTGCTGCATCAGTTGTCAATGTTGATTCAACAGTTGAAGATGTTTGAGGGGTGTTTGTTGTAGCCACAGTTGTTGTTTCACCAATAGTTGTTGTGGTGTCAGATACAGTTGTTGTTGCTGCATCAGTTGTCAATGTTGATTCAACAGTTGAAGATGTTTGAGGGGTGCTTGTTGTAGCCACAGTTGTTGTTTCACCAATAGTTGTTGTGGTGTCAGATACAGTTGTTGTTCCTGCATCAGTTGTCAATGTTGATTCTTCAGTTGGTGATGTTTGAGGATTACTTGTGGTTTCCAAATTCGTTATTGTTGCACCAATAGTTGTTGTGGTGTCAGATACAGTTGTTGTTGTTGCTGCATCAGTTGTCAATGTTGATTCTACAGTTGAAGTTGTTGGAGGATTACTTGTGGTTTCTAAAGTCGTTGTTATTTCACCAATAGTTGTTGTGGTCTCAAACATAGTTGTGGTTGCAGCATCAGTTGAAGATGTTTGAAGGGTGCTTGTTGTAGGCACAGTTGTTGTTTCACTAATAGTTGTTGTGGTGTCAGACATGGCTGTTGTTGTTGCATCACTTGTAAAGGTTGGTGCTACAGTTGAAGATGTTGGAGGATTACTTGTTGTTTCCAAAGTCGTTGTTATTTCACCAATAGTTGTTGTGGTCTCAAACATAGTTGTGGTTGCAGCATCAGTTGAAGATGTTTGAAGGGTGCTTGTTGTAGGCACAGTTGTTGTTTCACTACTAGTTGTTGTGGTGTCAGATACAGTTGATGTTGCTGCATCAGTTGTCAATGTTGATTCTAAAGTTGAAGTTGTTGGAGGATTACTTGTGGTTTCCAAAGTCTTTGTTATTTCACCAATAGTTGTTGTGGTCTCAAACATAATTGTGGTTGCAGCATCAGTTGAAACTGTTTGAAGGGTGCTTGTTCTAGGCACAGTTGTTGTTTCACCAATAGTTGTTGTGGTGTCAGATACAGTTGTTGTTGCTGCATCAGTTGTCAATATTGATTCAACAGTTGATGGTGTTTGAGGGGTGCTTGTTGTAGCCACAGATGTTGTTTCACTAATAGTTGTTGTGATGTCAGACATAGTTGTTGTTACTGCATCAGTTGTCAATGTTGATTCTACAGATGGTGATGTTTGTTGGGTGCTTGTTGTAGCCACAGTTGTTGTTTCACCAACAGTTGTTGTGGTGTCAGGTACAGTTGTTGTTGTTGCTGCATAAGTTGTCAATGTTGATTCTACATTTGGTGATGTTTGAATGGTGCTTGTTGTTGGCACAGTTGTTGTTTCACCAATAGTTGTTGTGGTGTCAGATACAGTTGTTGTTGCTGCATCAGTTATCAATATTGATTCAACAGTTGAAGATGTTTGAGGGGTGCTTGTTGTAGACACAGTTGTTGTTTCACCAATAGTTGTTGTGGTGTCAGATACAGTTGTTGTTCCTGTATCAGTTGTCAATGTTGATTCTACAGTTGGTGATGTTTGAGGATTACTTGTGGTTTCCAAATTCGTCATTGTTGCACCAATAGTTGCTGTGGTGTCAGATACAGTTGTTGTTGTTGCTGCATCATTTGTCAATGTTGATTCTACAGTTGGTGATGTTTGAAGAGTGCTTGTTGTAGGCACAGTTGTTGTTTCACTAATAGTTGTTGTGGTGTCAGATACAGTTGATGTTGCTGCATCAGTTGTCAATGTTGATTCTACAGTTGAAGTTGTTGGAGGATTACTTGTTGTTTCCAAAGTCGTTGTTATTTCACCAATAGTTGTTGTGGTCTCAAACATAGTTGTGGTTGCAGCATCAGTTGAAGATGTTTGAAGGGAGCTTGTTGTAGGCACAGTTGTTGTTTCACTAATAGTTGTTGTGGTGTCAGATACAGTTGATGTTGCTGCATCAGTTGTCAATGTTGATTCTACAGTTGAAGTTGTTGGAGGATTACTTGTGGTTTCTAAAGTCGTTGTTATTTCACCAATAGTTGTTGTGGTCTCAAACATAGTTGTGGTTGCAGCATCAGTTGAAGATGTTTGAAGGGTGCTTGTTGTAGGCACAGTTGTTGTTTCACTAATAGTTGTTGTGGTGTCAGACATGGCTGTTGTTGTTGCATCACTTGTAAAGGTTGGTGCTACAGTTGAAGATGTTGGAGGATTACTTGTTGTTTCCGAAGTCATTGTTATTTCACCAATAGTTGTTGTGGTCTCAAACATAGTTGTGGTTGCAGCATCAGTTGAAGATGTTTGAAGGGTGCTTGTTGTAGGCACAGTTGTTGTTTCACTAATAGTTGTTGTGGTGTCAGATACAGTTGATGTTGCTGCATTAGTTGTCAATGTTGATTCTAAAGTTGAAGTTGTTGGAGGATTACTTGTGGTTTCCAAAGTCGTTGTTATTTCACCAATAGTTGTTGTGGTCTCAAACATAATTGTGGTTGCAGCATCAGTTGAAACTGTTTGAAGGGTGCTTGTTCTAGGCACAGTTGTTGTTTCACCAATAGTTGTTGTGGTGTCAGATACAGTTGTTGTTGCTGCATCAGTTGTCAATATTGATTCAACAGTTGATGATGTTTGAGGGGTGCTTGTTGTAGCCACAGATGTTGTTTCACTAATAGTTGTTGTGATGTCAGACATAGTTGTTGTTACTGCATCAGTTGTCAATGTTGATTCTACAGTTGGTGATGTTTTTTGGGTGCTTGTTGTAGCCACAGTTGTTGTTTCACCAATAGTTGTTGCGGTGTCAGATACAGTTGTTGTTGTTGCTGCATCAATTGTCAATGTTGATTCTACATTTGGTGATGTTTGAATGGTGCTTGTTGTTGGCACAGTTGTTGTTTCACCAATAGTTGTTGTGGTGTCAGATACAGTTGTTGTTGCTGCATCAGTTATCAATGTTGATTCAACAGTTGAAGATGTTTGAGGGGTGCTTGTTGTAGCCACAGTTGTTGTTTCACCAATAGTTGTTGTGGTGTCAGATACAGTTGTTGTTCCTGCATCAGTTGTCAATGTTGATTCTACAGTTGATGATGTTTGAGGGGTGCTTGTTGTAGCCACAGATGTTGTTTCACTAATAGTTGTTGTGATGTCAGACATAGTTGTTGTTACTGCATCAGTTGTCAATGTTGTTTCTACAGTTGGTGATGTTAGAGGATTACTTGTGGTTTCCAAATTCGTCATTGTTGCACCAATAGTTGCTGTGGTGTCAGATACACTTGTTGTTGTTGCTGCATCAGTTGTCAATGTTGATTCTACAGTTGGTGATGTTTGAAGAGTGCTTGTTGTAGGCACAGTTGTTGTTTCACTAATAGTTGTTGTGGTGTCAGATACATTTGTTGTTGCTGCATCAGTTGTCAATGTTGATTCTACAGTTGAAGTTGTTGAAGGATTACTTGTGGTTTCCAAAGTCGTTGTTATTTCACCAATAGTTGTGGTCTCAAACATAGTTGTGGTTGCAGCATCAGTTGAAGATGTTTGAAGGGTGCTTGTTGTAGGCACAGTTGTTGTTTCACCAATAGTTGTTGTGGTATCAGATACAGTTGTTTTTGCTGCATCAGTTGTCAATGTTGATTCAACAGTTGAAGATGTTTGAGGGGTGCTTGTTGTAGCCACAGTTGTTGTTTCACCAATAGATGTTGTGGTGTCAGATACAGTTGTTGTTCCTGCATCAGTTGTCAATGTTGATTCAACAGTTGAAGATGTTTGAGGGGTGCTTGTTGTAGCCATAGTTGTTGTTTCACCAATAGTTGTTGTGGTGTCAGATACAGTTGTTGCTGTTGCTGCATCAGTTGTCAATGTTGATTCTACAGTTGATGAGGTTTGAGGGGTGCTTGTTGTAGGCACAGTTGTTGTTTTACTAATAGTTGTTGGGGTGTCAGATACAGTTGTTGTTACTGCATCTGTTGTTAATGGTGATTCTATCGTTGGTGATGTTTGAGGGGTGCTTGTTGTAGCTAAAGTTCTTGCTTCACCAATAGTTGTTGTGGTGTCAAATACAATTGTTGTTGCTGCATCAGTTGTCAATGTTGATTCTACAGTTGGTGATGTTTGTTGGCTGCTTGTTGTAGCCACAGTTGTTGTTTCACCAATAGTTGTTGTGATGTCAGATACAGTTGTTGTTGCTGCATCAGTTGTCAATGTTGATTCAACAGTTGAAGATGTTTGAAGGGTGCTTGTTGTAGCCACAGTTGTTGTTTCACCAATAGTTGTTGTGGTGTCAGATACAGTTGTTGTTCCTGCATCAGTTGTCAATGTTGATTCTGCAGTTGGTGATGTTTGAGGATTACTTGTGGTTTCCAAATTCGTAATTGTTGCACCAATAGTTGTTGTGGTGTCAGATACAGTTGTTTTTGTTGCTGCATCAATTGTCAATGTTGATTCTACAGTTGGTGATGTTTGAAGGGTGCTTGTTGTAGGCACAGTTGTTGTTTCACCAATAGTTGTTGTGGTGTCAGATACAGTTGTTGTTCCTGCATCAGTTGTCAATGTTGATTCTGCAGTTGGTGATGTTTGAGGATTACTTGTGGTTTCCAAATTCGTTATTGTTGCACCAATAGTTGTTGTGGTGTCAGATACAGTTGTTGTTGTTGCTGCATCAGTTGTCAATGTTAATTCTACAGTTGAAG
Source organism: Pseudorasbora parva (assembly GCF_024679245.1). Lineage (NCBI taxonomy): Eukaryota > Metazoa > Chordata > Actinopteri > Cypriniformes > Gobionidae > Pseudorasbora > Pseudorasbora parva. The sequence goes on along the minus strand of NC_090175.1, from coordinate 17,554,732 downwards.
ATGTTTGAGGGGTGCTTGTTGTAGGCACAGTTGTTGTTTCACCAGTAGTTGTTGTTTTGTCAGATACAGTTGTTGTTGCTGCATCAGTTGTCAATGTTGATTCAACAGTTGATGATGTTTGAGGGGTGCTTGTTGTAGCCACAGTTGTTGTTTCACCAATAGTTGTTGTGGTGTCAGATACAGTTGTTGTTGCTGCATCAGTTGTCAATGTTGATTCTACAGTTGGTGATGTTTGAGGGGTGCTTGTTGTAGCTACATTTGTTGTTTCACTAATAGTTGTTGTGGTGTCAGATACAGTTGTTGTTGCTGTATCAGTTGTCAATGTTGATTCTACAGTTGGTGATGTTTGAGGGGTGCTTGTTGTAGGCACAGTTGTTGTTTCACCAATAGTTGTTGTGGTGTCAGATACAGTTGTTGTTACTGCATCAGTTGTCAATGGTGATTCTACCGTTGGTGATGTTTGAGGGGTGCTTGTTGTAGCTTCAGTTGTTGCTTCACCAATAGTTGTTGTGGTGTCAGATACAATTGTTGGTGATGTTTGAAGAGTACTTGTTGTAGGCACAGCTGTTGTTTCACTAATAGTTGTTGTGGTGTCAGATACAGTTGTTGTTTCTGCATCAGTTGACAATGGTGATTCTACCGTTGGTGTTGTTTGAGGGGTGCTTGTTGTAGCTACAGTTGTTGTTTCACCAATAGTTGTTGTGGTGTCAGATACAGTTGTTGTTGCTGCATCAGTTGTCAATGTTGATTCAACAGTTGAAGATGTTTGAGGGGTGCTTGTTGTAGCCACAGTTGTTGTTTCACCAATAGTTGTTGTGGTGTCAGATACAGTTGTTGTTGCTGCATCAGTTATCAATGTTGATTCAACAGTTGAAGATGTTTGAGGGGTGCTTGTTGTAGCCACAGTTGTTGTTTCACCAATAGTTGTTGTGGTGTCAGATACAGTTGTTGTTCCTGCATCAGTTGTCAATGTTGATTCTACAGTTGGTGATGTTTGAGGATTACTTGTGGTTTCCAAATTCGTCATTGTTGCACCAATAGTTGCTGTGGTGTCAGATACAGTTGTTGTTGTTGCTGCATCAATTGTCAATGTTGATTCTACAGTTGGTGATGTTTGAAGAGTGCTTGTTGTAGGCACAGTTGTTGTTTCACTAATAGTTGTTGTGGTGTCAGATACATTTGTTGTTGCTGCATCAGTTGTCAATGTTGATTCTACAGTTGAAGTTGTTGAAGGATTACTTGTGGTTTCCAAAGTCGTTGTTATTTCACCAATAGTTGTGGTCTCAAACATAGTTGTGGTTGCAGCATCAGTTGAAGATGTTTGAAGGGTGCTTGTTGTAGGCACAGTTGTTGTTTCCCCAATAGTTGTTGTGGTATCAGATACAGTTGTTGCTGTTGCTGCATCAGTTGTCAATGTTGATTCTACAGTTGATGAGGTTTGAGGGGTGCTTGTTGTAGGCACAGTTGTTGTTTCACCGATAGTTGTTGTGGTGTCAGATACAGTTGTTGTTCCTGCATCAGTTGTCAATGTTGATTCAACAGTTGAAGATGTTTGAGGGGTGCTTGATGTAGCCATAGTTGTTGTTTCACCAATAGTTGTTGTGGTGTCAGATACAGTTGTTGCTGTTACTGCAACAGTTGTCAATGTCGATTCTACAGTTGGTGATGTTTGAGGGGTGCTTGTTGTAGCCACAGTTGTTGTTTCACCAATAGTTGTTGTGGTGTCAGAAACAGTTGTTGTTGTTGCTGCATCAGTTGTCAATGTTGATTCTACAGTTGGTGATGTTTGAATGGTGCTTGTTGTAGGCACAGTTGTTGTTTCACCAATAGATGTTGTGGTGTCAGATACAGTTGTTGTTGCTGCATCAGTTGTCAATGTTGATTCAACAGTTGAAGATGTTTGAGGGGTGCTTGTTGTAGCCACAGTTGTTGTTTCACCAATAGTTGTTGTGGTGTCAGATACAGTTGTTGTTCCTGCATCAGTTGTCAATGTTGATTCTACAGTTGGTGATGTTTGAGGATTGCTTGTGGTTTCCAAATTCGTTATTGTTGCACCAATAGTTGTTGTGGTGTCAGATACAGTTGTTGTTGTTGTTGCTGCATCAATTGTCAATGTTGATTCTACAGTTGGTGATGTTTGAAGGGTGCTTGTTGTAGGCACAGCTGTTGTTTCACTAATAGTTGTTGTGGTGTCAGATACAGTTGTTGTTACTGCATCAGTTGACAATGGTGATTCTACCGTTGGTGATGTTTGAGGGGTACTTGTTGTAGCCACAGTTGTTGTTTCACCAATAGTTGTTGTGGTGTCAGATACAGTTGTTGTTCCTGCATCAGTTGTCAATGTTGATTCAACAGTTGAAGATGTTTGAGGGGTGCTTGTTGTAGCCACAGTTGTTGTTTCACCAATAGTTGTTGTGGTCTCAAACATAGTTGTGGTTGCAGCATCAGTTGAAGATGTTTGAAGGGTGCTTTTTGTAGGCACAGTTGTTGTTTCACTAATAGTTGTTGTGGTGTCAGATACAGTTGTTGTTGCTGCATCAGTTGTCAATGTTGATTCAACAGTTGAAGATATTTGAGGGGTGCTTGTTGTAGCCACAGTTGTTGTTTCACCAATAGTTGTTGTCGTGTCAGATACAGTTGTTGTTCCTGCATCAGTTGTCAATGTTGTTTCTACAGTTGGTGATGTTTGAGGATTACTTGTGGTTTCCAAATTCGTCATTGTTGCACCAATAGTTGTTGTGGTGTCAGATACAGTTGTTGTTGTTGCTGCATCAGTTGTCAATGTTGAAACTACAGTTGATGATGTTTGAGGGGTGCTTGTTGTATCCACAGATGTTGTTTCACTAATAGTTGTTGTTGTGTCAGACATGGTTGTTGTTACTGCAACAGTTGTCAATGTCGATTCTACAGTTGGTGATGTTTGAGGGGTGCTTGTTGTAGCCACAGTTGTTGTTTCACCAATAGTTGTTGTGGTGTCAGATACAGTTGTTGTTGTTGCTGCATCAGTTGTCAGTGTTGATTCTACAGTTGGTGATGTTTGAATGGTGCTTGTTGTAGGCACAGTTGTTGTTTCACCAATAGTTGTTGTGGTGTCAGATACAGTTGTTGTTGCTGCATCAGTTGTCAATGTTGATTCAACAGTTGAAGATGTCTGAGGGGTACTTGTTGTAGCCATAGTTGTTGTTTCACCAATAGTTGTTGTGGTGTCAGATACAGTTGTTGTTCCTGCATCAGTTGTCAATGTTGATTCTACAGTTGGTGATGTTTGAGGATTACTTGTGGTTTCCAAATTCGTTATTGTTGCACCAATAGTTGTTGTGGTGTCAGATACAGTTGTTGTTGTTGTTGTTGCTGCATCAGTTGTCAATGTTGATTCTACAGTTGGTGATGTTTGAATGGTGCTTGTTGTAGGCACAGCTGTTGTTTCACTAATAGTTGTTGTGGTGTCAGATACAGTTGTTGTTGCTGTATCAGTTGTCAATGTTGATTCTACAGTTGGTGATGTTTGAGGGGTGCTTGTTGTAGGCACAGTTGTTGTTTCACCAATAGTTGTTGTGGTGTCAGATACAGTTGTTGTTACTGCATCAGTTGTCAATGGTGATTCTACCGTTGGTGATGTTTGAGGGGTGCTTGTTGTAGCTTCAGTTGTTGCTTCACCAATAGTTGTTGTGGTGTCAGATACAATTGTTGTTGCTGCATCAGCTGTCAATGTTGATTCTACAGTTGGTGATGTTTGAGGGGTGCTTGTTATTGGCACAGTTGTTGTTTCACTAATAGTTGTTGTGGTGTCAGATACATTTGTTGTTGCTGCATCAGTTGTCAATGTTGATTCTACAGTTGAAGTTGTTGAAGGATTACTTGTGGTTTCCAAAGTCGTTCTTATTTCACCAATAGTTGTGGTCTCAAACATAGTTGTGGTTGCAGCATCAGTTGAAGATGTTTGAAGGGTGCTTGTTGTAGGCACAGTTGTTGTTTCACCAATAGTTGTTGTGGTATCAGATACAGTTGTTGTTGCTGCATCAGTTGTCAATGTTGATTCAACAGTTGAAGATGTTTGAGGGGTGCTTGTTGTAGCCACAGTTGTTGTTTCACCAATAGTTGTTGTGGTGTCAGATACAGTTGTTGTTCCTGCATCAGTTGTCAATGTTGATTCAACAGTTGAAGATGTTTGAGGGGTGCTTGTTGTAGCCATAGTTGTTGTTTCACCAATAGTTGCTGTGGTGTCAGATACAGTTGTTGCTGTTGCTGCATCAATTGTCAATGTTGATTCTACAGTTGATGAGGTTTGAGGGGTGCTTGTTGTAGGCACAGTTGTTGTTTCACTAATAGTTGTTGTGGTGTCAGATACAGTTGTTGTTATTGCATCAGTTGTTAATGGTGATTCTACCGTTGGTGATGTTTGAGGGGTGCTTGTTGTAGCTAAAGTTCTTGCTTCACCAATAGTTGTTGTGGTGTCAGATACAATTGTTGTTGCTGCATCAGTTGTCAATGTTGATTCTACAGTTGGTGATGTTTGTTGGCTGCTTGTTGTAGCCACAGTTGTTGTTTCACCAATAGTTGTTGTGGTGTCAGATACAGTTGTTGTTGCTGCATCAGTTGTCAATGTTGATTCAACAGTTGAAGATGTTTGAAGGGTGCTTGTTGTAGCCACAGTTGTTGTTTCACCAATAGTTGTTGTGGTGTCAGATACAGTTGTTGTTCCTGCATCAGTTGTCAATGTTGATTCTGCAGTTGGTGATGTTTGAGGATTACTTGTGGTTTCCAAATTCGTAATTGTTGCACCAATAGTTGTTGTGGTGTCAGATACAGTTGTTTTTGTTGCTGCATCAATTGTCAATGTTGATTCTACAGTTGGTGATGTTTGAAGGGTGCTTGTTGTAGGCACAGTTGTTGTTTCACTAATAGTTGTTGTGGTGTCAGATACAGTTGTTGTTGCTGCATCAGTTGTCAATGTTGATTCTACAGTTGGTGATGTTTGAAGGGTGCTTGTTGTAGGCACAGTTGTTGTTTCACCAATAGTTGTTGTGGTGTAAGATACAGTTGTTGTTACTGCATCAGTTGTCAATGGTGATTCTACCGTTGGTGATGTTTGAGGGGTGCTTGTTGTAGCTTCAGTTGTTGTTTCACCAATAGTTGTTGTGGTGTCAGATACAATTGTTGTTGCTGCATCAGTTGTCAATGTTGATTCTACAGTTGGTGATGTTTGAGGGGTGCTTGTTGTAGCCACAGTTGTTGTTTCACTAATAGTTGTTGTGGTGTCAGATACAGTTTTTGTTGCTGCATCAGTTGTCAATGTTGATTCTACAGTTGGTGATGTTTGAGGATTACTTGTGGTTTCCAAATTCGTTATTGTTGCACCAATAGTTGTTGTGGTGTCAGATACAGTTGTTGTTGTTGCTGCATCAGTTGTCAATGTTAATTCTACAGTTGAAGATGTTTGAGGGGTGCTTGTTGTAGGCACAGTTGTTGTTTCACCAGTAGTTGTTGTGGTGTCAGATACAGTTGTTGTTGCTGCATCAGTTGTCAATGTTGATTCAAAAGTTGATGATGTTTGAGGGGTGCTTGTTGTAGCCACAGTTGTTGTTTCACCAATAGTTGTTGTGGTGTCAGATACAGTTGTTGTTGCTGCATCAGTTGTCAATGTTGATTCTACAGTTGGTGATGTTTGAGGGGTGCTTGTTGTAGCTACATTTGTTGTTTCACTAATAGTTGTTGTGGTGTCAGATACAGTTGTTGTTGCTGCATCAGTTGTCAATGTTGATTCTACAGTTGGTGATGTTTGAGGGGTGCTTGTTGTAGCCACAGTTTTTGTTTCACTAATAGTTGTTGTGGTGTCAGATACAGTTGTTGTTCCTGCATCAGTTGTCAATGTTGATTCAACAGTTGAAGATGTTTGAGGGGTGCTTGTTGTAGCCACAGTTGTTGTTTCACCAATAGTTGTTGTGGTCTCAAACATAGTTGTGGTTGCAGCATCAGTTGAAGATGTTTGAAGGGTGCTTTTTGTAGGCACAGTTGTTGTTTCACTAATAGTTGTTGTGGTGTCAGATACAGTTGTTGTTGTTGCTGCATCAGTTGTCAATGTTGATTCAACAGTTGAAGATGTTTGAGGGGTGCTTGTTGTAGCCACAGTTGTTGTTTCACCAATAGTTGTTGTCGTGTCAGATACAGTTGTTGTTCCGGCATCAGTTGTCAATGTTGTTTCTACAGTTGGTGATGTTTGAGGATTACTTGTGGTTTCCAAATTCGTCATTGTTGCACCAATAGTTGTTGTGGTGTCAGATACAGTTGTTGTTGTTGCTGCATCAGTTGTCAATGTTGAAACTACAGTTGATGATGTTTGAGGGGTGCTTGTTGTAGCCACAGATGTTGTTTCACTAATAGTTGTTGTTGTGTCAGACATGGTTGTTGTTACTGCAACAGTTGTCAATGTCGATTCTACAGTTGGTGATGTTTGAGGGGTGCTTGTTGTAGCCACAGTTGTTGTTTCACCAATAGTTGTTGTGGTGTCAGATACAGTTGTTGTTGTTGCTGCATCAGTTGTCAGTGTTGATTCTACAGTTGGTGATGTTTGAATGGTGCTTGTTGTAGGCACAGTTGTTGTTTCACCAATAGTTGTTGTGGTGTCAGATACAGTTGTTGTTGCTGCATCAGTTGTCAATGTTGATTCAACAGTTGAAGATGTTTGAGGGGTGCTTGTTGTAGCCACAGTTGTTGTTTCACCAATAGTTGTTGTGGTGTCAGATACAGTTGTTGTTACTGCATCAGTTGACAATGGTGATTCTACAGTTGGTGATGTTTGAGGGGTGCTTGTTGTAGCCACAGTTGTTGTTTCACCAATAGTTGTTGTGGTGTCAGATACAGTTGTTGTTGCTGCATCAGTTATCAATGTTGATTCAACAGTTGAAGATGTTTGAGGGGTGCTTGTTGTAGCCACAGTTGTTGTTTCACCAATAGTTGTTGTGGTGTCAGATACAGTTGTTGTTACTGCATCAGTTGACAATGGTGATTCTACAGTTGGTGATGTTTGAAGGGTGCTTGTTGTAGCCACAGTTGTTGTTTCACCAATAGTTGTTGTGGTGTCAGATACTTTTGTTGTTGCTGCATCAGTTGTCAATGTTGATTCAACAGTTGAAGATGTTTGAGGGGTGCTTGTTGTAGCCACAGTTGTTGTGTCACCAATAGTTGTTGTGGTGTCAGATACAGTTGTTGTTGCTGCATCAGTTATCAATGTTGATTCAACAGTTGAAGATGTTTGAGGGGTGCTTGTTGTAGCCACAGTTGTTGTTTCACCAATAGTTGTTGTGGTGTCAGATACAGTTGTTGTTGCTGCATCAGTTGTCAATGTTGATTCAACAGTTGAAGATGTTTGAGGGGTGCTTGTTGTAGCCACAGTTGTTGTTTCACCAATAGTTGTTGTGGTGTCAGATACAGTTGTTGTTCCTGCATCAGTTGTCAATGTTGATTCTACAGTTGGTGATGTTTGAGGATTACTTGTGGTTTCCAAATTCGTCATTGTTGCACCAATAGTTGCTGTGGTATCAGATACAGTTGTTGTTGTTGTTGTTGCTGCATCAGTTGTCAATGTTAATTCTACAGTTGGTGATGTTTGAAGAGTGCTTGTTGTAGGCACAGTTGTTGTTTCACTAATAGTTGTTGTGGTGTCAGATACATTTGTTGTTGCTGCATCAGTTGTCAATGTTGATTCTACAGTTGAAGTTGTTGAAGGATTACTTGTGGTTTCCAAAGTCGTTCTTATTTCACCAATAGTTTGGGTCTCAAACATAGTTGTGGTTGCAGCATCAGTTGAAGATGTTTGAAGGGTGCTTGTTGTAGGCACAGTTGTTGTTTCACCAATAGTTGTTGTGGTATCAGATACAGTTGTTGTTGCTGCATCAGTTGTCAATGTTGATTCAACAGTTGAAGATGTTTGAGGGGTGCTTGTTGTAGCCACAGTTGTTGTTTCACCAATAGTTGTTGTGGTGTCAGATACAGTTGTTGTTGCTGCATCAGTTGTCAATGTTGATTCTACAGTTGGTGATGTTTGAGGATTACTTGTGGTTTCCAAATTCGTTATTGTTGCACCAATAGTTGTTGTGGTGTCAGATACAGTTGTTGTTGTTGCTGCATCAGTTGTCAATGTTGATTCTACAGTTGGTGATGTTTGAAGAGTACTTGTTGTAGGCACAGCTGTTGTTTCACTAATAGTTGTTGTGGTGTCAGATACAGTTGTTGTTTCTGCATCAGTTGACAATGGTGATTCTAACATTGGTGTTGTTTGAGGGGTGCTTGTTGTAGCTACAGTTGTTATTTCACCAATAGTTGTTGTGGTGTCAGATACAGTTGTTGTTGTTGCTGCATCAGTTGTCAATGTTGATTCAACAGTTGAAGATGTTTGAGGGGTGCTTGTTGTAGCCACAGTTGTTGTTTCACCAATAGTTGTTGTGGTGTCAGATACAGTTGTTGTTGCTGCATCAGTTATCAATGTTGATTCAACAGTTGAAGATGTTTGAGGGGTGCTTGTTGTAGCCACAGTTGTTGTTTCACCAATAGTTGTTGTGGTGTCAGATACAGTTGTTGTTCCTGCATCAGTTGTCAATGTTGATTCTACAGTTGGTGATGTTTGAGGATTACTTGTGGTTTCCAAATTCGTCATTGTTGCACCAATAGTTGCTGTGGTGTCAGATACAGTTGTTGTTGTTGCTGCATCAATTGTCAATGTTGATTCTACAGTTGGTGATGTTTGAAGAGTGCTTGTTGTAGGCACAGTTGTTGTTTCACTAATAGTTGTTGTGGTGTCAGATACATTTGTTGTTGCTGCATCAGTTGTCAATGTTGATTCTACAGTTGAAGTTGTTGAAGGATTACTTGTGGTTTCCAAAGTCGTTGTTATTTCACCAATAGTTGTGGTCTCAAACATAGTTGTGGTTGCAGCATCAGTTGAAGATGTTTGAAGGGTGCTTGTTGTAGGCACAGTTGTTGTTTCCCCTATAGTTGTTGTGGTATCAGATACAGTTGTTGTTGCTGCATCAGTTGTCAATGTTGATTCAACAGTTGAAGATGTTTGAGGGGTGCTTGTTGTAGCCATAGTTGTTGTTTCACCAATAGTTGTTGTGGTGTCAGATACAGTTGTTGCTGTTGCTGCATCAGTTGTCAATGTTGATTCTACAGTTGATGAGGTTTGGGGGGTGCTTGTTGTAGGCACAGTTGTTGTTTCACCGATAGTTGTTGTGGTGTCAGATACAGTTGTTGTTCCTGCATCAGTTGTCAATGTTGATTCAACAGTTGAAGATGTTTGAGGGGTGCTTGTTGTAGCCATAGTTGTTGTTTCACCAATAGTTGTTGTGGTGTCAGATACAGTTGTTGCTGTTGCTGCATCAGTTGTCAATGTTGATTCTACAGTTGATGAGGTTTGAGGGGTGCTTGTTGTAGGCACAGTTGTTGTTTCACTAATAGTTGTTGTGGTGTCAGATACAGTTGTTGTTACTACATCAGTTGTTAATGGTGATTCTACCGTTGGTGATGTTTGAGGGGTGCTTGTTGTAGCTAAAGTTCTTGTTTCACCAATAGTTGTTGTGGTGTCAGATACAATTGTTGTTGCTGCATCAGTTGTCAATGTTGATTCTACAGTTGGTGATGTTTGTTGGCTGCTTGTTGTAGCCACAGTTGTTGTTTCACCAATAGTTGTTGTGGTGTCAGATACAGTTGTTGTTGCTGCATCAGTTGTCAATGTTGATTCTACAGTTGGTGATGTTTGAGGGGTGCTTGTTGTAGCCACAGTTGTTGTTTCACCAATAGTTGTTGTGGTGTCAGATACAGTTGTTGTTTCTGCATCAGTTTTCAATGTTGATTCTACAGTTGGTGATGTTTGAGGGGTGCTTGTTGTAGCTACATTTGTTGTTTCACTAATATTTGTTGTGGTGTCAGATACAGTTGTTGTTGCTGCATCAGTTGTCAGTGTTGATTCTACAGTTGGTGATGTTTGAATGGTGCTTGTTGTAGGCACAGTTGTTGTTTCACCAATAGTTGTTGTGGTGTCAGATACAGTTGTTGTTGCTGCATCAGTTGTCAATGTTGATTCAACAGTTGAAGATGTCTGAGGGGTACTTGTTGTAGCCACAGTTGTTGTTTCACCAATAGTTGTTGTGGTGTCAGATACAGTTGTTGTTCCTGCATCAGTTGTCAATGTTGATTCTACAGTTGGTGATGTTTGAGGATTACTTGTGGTTTCCAAATTCGTTATTGTTGCACCAATAGTTGTTGTGGTGTCAGATACAGTTGTTGTTGTTGTTGTTGCTGCATCAGTTGTCAATGTTGATTCTACAGTTGGTGATGTTTGAAGGGTGCTTGTTGTAGGAACTGCTGTTGTTTCACTAATAGTTGTTGTGGTGTCAGATACAGTTGTTGTTACTGCATCAGTTGACAATGGTGATTCTACCGTTGGTGATGTTTGAGGGGTGCTTGTTGTAGCTACAGTTGTTGTTTCACCAATAGTTGTTGTGGTGTCAGATACAATTGTTGTCGCTGCATCAGTTGTCAATGTTGATTGAACAGTTGAAGATGTTTGAGGGGTGCTTGTTGTAGCCACAGTTGTTGTTTCACCAATAGTTGTTGTGGTGTCAGATACAGTTGTTGTTACTGCATCAGTTGACAATGGTGATTCTACAGTTGGTGATGTTTGAAGGGTGCTTGTTGTAGCCACAGTTGTTGTTTCACCAATAGTTGTTGTGGTGTCAGATACAGTTGTTGTTGCTGCATCAGTTGTCAATGTTGATTCAACAGTTGAAGATGTTTGAGGGGTGCTTGTTGTAGCCACAGTTGTTGTGTCACCAATAGTTGTTGTGGTGTCAGATACAGTTGTTGTTGCTGCATCAGTTATCAATGTTGATTCAACAGTTGAAGATGTTGGAGGGGTGCTTGTTGTAGCCACAGTTGTTGTTTCACCAATAGTTGTTGTGGTGTCAGATACAGTTGTTGTTGCTGCATCAGTTGTCAATGTTGATTCAACAGTTGAAGATGTTTGAGGGGTGCTTGTTGTAGCCACAGTTGTTGTTTCACCAATAGTTGTTGTGGTGTCAGATACAGTTGTTGTTCCTGCATCAGTTGTCAATGTTGATTCTACAGTTGGTGATGTTTGAGGATTACTTGTGGTTTCCAAATTCGTCATTGTTGCACCAATAGTTGCTGTGGTATCAGATACAGTTGTTGTTGTTGTTGTTGCTGCATCAGTTGTCAATGTTAATTCTACAGTTGGTGATGTTTGAAGAGTGCTTGTTGTAGGCACAGTTGTTGTTTCACTAATAGTTGTTGTGGTGTCAGATACATTTGTTGTTGCTGCATCAGTTGTCAATGTTGATTCTACAGTTGAAGTTGTTGAAGGATTACTTGTGGTTTCCAAAGTCGTTCTTATTTCACCAATAGTTGTGGTCTCAAACATAGTTGTGGTTGCAGCATCAGTTGAAGATGTTTGAAGGGTGCTTGTTGTAGGCACAGTTGTTGTTTCACCAATAGTTGTTGTGGTATCAGATACAGTTGTTGTTGCTGCATCAGTTGTCAATGTTGATTCAACAGTTGAAGATGTTTGAGGGGTGCTTGTTGTAGCCACAGTTGTTGTTTCACCAATAGTTGTTGTGGTGTCAGATACAGTTGTTGTTGCTGCATCAGTTGTCAATGTTGATTCTACAGTTGGTGATGTTTGAGGATTACTTGTGGTTTCCAAATTCGTTATTGTTGCACCAATAGTTGTTGTGGTGTCAGATACAGTTGTTGTTGTTGCTGCATCAGTTGTCAATGTTGATTCTACAGTTGGTGATGTTTGAAGAGTACTTGTTGTAGGCACAGCTGTTGTTTCACTAATAGTTGTTGTGGTGTCAGATACAGTTGTTGTTTCTGCATCAGTTGACAATGGTGATTCTACCGTTGGTGTTGTTTGAGGGGTGCTTGTTGTAGCTACAGTTGTTGTTTCACCAATAGTTGTTGTGGTGTCAGATACAGTTGTTGTTGCTGCATCAGTTGTCAATGTTGATTCAACAGTTGAAGATGTTTGAGGGGTGCTTGTTGTAGCCACAGTTGTTGTTTCACCAATAGTTGTTGTGGTGTCAGATACAGTTGTTGTTGCTGCATCAGTTATCAATGTTGATTCAACAGTTGAAGATGTTTGAGGGGTGCTTGTTGTTGCCACAGTTGTTGTTTCACCAATAGTTGTTGTGGTGTCAGATACAGTTGTTGTTCCTGCATCAGTTGTCAATGTTGATTCTACAGTTGGTGATGTTTGAGGATTACTTGTGGTTTCCAAATTCGTCATTGTTGCACCAATAGTTGCTGTGGTGTCAGATACAGTTGTTGTTGTTGCTGCATCAATTGTCAATGTTGATTCTACAGTTGGTGATGTTTGAAGAGTGCTTGTTGTAGGCACAGTTGTTGTTTCACTAATAGTTGTTGTGGTGTCAGATACATTTGTTGTTGCTGCATCAGTTGTCAATGTTGATTCTACAGTTGAAGTTGTTGAAGGATTACTTGTGGTTTCCAATGTCGTTGTTATTTCACCAATAGTTGTGGTCTCAAACATAGTTGTGGTTGCAGCATCAGTTGAAGATGTTTGAAGGGTGCTTGTTGTAGGCACAGTTGTTGTTTCCCCAATAGTTGTTGTGGTATCAGATACAGTTGTTGTTGCTGCATCAGTTGTCAATGTTGATTCAACAGTTGAAGATGTTTGAGGGGTGCTTGTTGTAGCCATAGTTGTTGTTTCACCAATAGTTGTTGTGGTGTCAGATACAGTTGTTGCTGTTGCTGCATCAGTTGTCAATGTTGATTCTACAGTTGATGAGGTTTGAGGGGTGCTTGTTGTAGGCACAGTTGTTGTTTCACCGATAGTTGTTGTGGTGTCAGATACAGTTGTTGTTCCTGCATCAGTTGTCAATGTTGATTCAACAGTTGAAGATGTTTGAGGGGTGCTTGTTGTAGCCATAGTTGTTGTTTCACCAATAGTTGTTGTGGTGTCAGATACAGTTGTTGCTGTTGCTGCATCAGTTGTCAATGTTGATTCTACAGTTGATGAGGTTTGAGGGGTGTTTGTTGTAGGCACAGTTGTTGTTTCACTAATAGTTGTTGTGGTGTCAGATACAGTTGTTGTTACTGCATCAGTTGTTAATGGTGATTCTACCGTTGGTGATGTTTGAGGGGTGCTTGTTGTAGCTAAAGTTCTTGTTTCACCAATAGTTGTTGTGGTATCAGATACAATTGTTGTTGCTGCATCAGTTGTCAATGTTGATTTTACAGTTGGTGATGTTTGTTGGCTGCTTGTTGTAGCCACAGTTGTTGTTTCACTAATAGTTGTTGTTGTGTCAGACATGGTTGTTGTTACTGCAACAGTTGTCAATGTCGATTCTACAGTTGGTGATGTTTGAGGGGTGCTTGTTGTAGCCACAGTTGTTGTTTCACCAATAGTTGTTGTGGTGTCAGATACAGTTGTTGTTGTTGCTGCATCAGTTGTCAGTGTTGATTCTACAGTTGGTGGTGTTTGAATGGTGCTTGTTGTAGGCACAGTTGTTGTTTCACCAATAGTTGTTGTGGTGTCAGATACAGTTGTTGTTGCTGCATCAGTTGTCAATGTTGATTCAACAGTTGAAGATGTCTGAGGGGTACTTGTTGTAGCCATAGTTGTTGTTTCACCAATAGTTGTTGTGGTGTCAGATACAGTTGTTGTTCCTGCATCAGTTGTCAATGTTGATTCTACAGTTGGTGATGTTTGAGGATTACTTGTGGTTTCCAAATTCGTTATTGTTGCACCAATAGTTGTTGTGGTGTCAGATACAGTTGTTGTTGTTGTTGCTGCATCAGTTGTCAATGTTGATTCTACAGTTGGTGATGTTTGAATGGTGCTTGTTGTAGGCACAGCTGTTGTTTCACTAATAGTTGTTGTGGTGTCAGATACAGTTGTTGTTGCTGTATCAGTTGTCAATGTTGATTCTACAGTTGGTGATGTTTGAGGGGTGCTTGTTGTAGGCACAGTTGTTGTTTCACCAATAGTTGTTGTGGTGTCAGATACAGTTGTTGTTACTGCATCAGTTGTCAATGGTGATTCTACCGTTGGTGATGTTTGAGGGGTGCTTGTTGTAGCTTCAGTTGTTGCTTCACCAATAGTTGTTGTGGTGTCAGATACAATTGTTGTTGCTGCATCAGCTGTCAATGTTGATTCTACAGTTGGTGATGTTTGAGGGGTGCTTGTTATTGGCACAGTTGTTGTTTCACTAATAGTTGTTGTGGTGTCAGATACATTTGTTGTTGCTGCATCAGTTGTCAATGTTGATTCTACAGTTGAAGTTGTTGAAGGATTACTTGTGGTTTCCAAAGTCGTTCTTATTTCACCAATAGTTGTGGTCTCAAACATAGTTGTGGTTGCAGCATCAGTTGAAGATGTTTGAAGGGTGCTTGTTGTAGGCACAGTTGTTGTTTCACCAATAGTTGTTGTGGTATCAGATACAGTTGTTGTTGCTGCATCAGTTGTCAATGTTGATTCAACAGTTGAAGATGTTTGAGGGGTGCTTGTTGTAGCCACAGTTGTTGTTTCACCAATAGTTGTTGTGGTGTCAGATACAGTTGTTGTTCCTGCATCAGTTGTCAATGTTGATTCAACAGTTGAAGATGTTTGAGGGGTGCTTGTTGTAGCCATAGTTGTTGTTTCACCAATAGTTGTTGTGGTGTCAGATACAGTTGTTGCTGTTGCTGCATCAGTTGTCAATGTTAATTCTACAGTTGATGAGGTTTGAGGGGTGCTTGTTGTAGGCACAGTTGTTGTTTCACTAATAGTTGTTGTGGTGTCAGATACAGTTGTTGTTATTGCATCAGTTGTTAATGGTGATTCTACCGTTGGTGATGTTTGAGGGGTGCTTGTTGTAGCTAAAGTTCTTGCTTCACCAATAGTTGTTGTGGTGTCAGATACAATTGTTGTTGCTGCATCAGTTGTCAATGTTGATTCTACAGTTGGTGATGTTTGTTGGCTGCTTGTTGTAGCCACAGTTGTTGTTTCACCAATAGTTGTTGTGGTGTCAGATACAGTTGTTGTTGCTGCATCAGTTGTCAATGTTGATTCAACAGTTGAAGATGTTTGAAGGGTGCTTGTTGTAGCCACAGTTGTTGTTTCACCAATAGTTGTTGTGGTGTCAGATACAGTTGTTGTTCCTGCATCAGTTGTCAATGTTGATTCTGCAGTTGGTGATGTTTGAGGATTACTTGTGGTTTCCAAATTCGTAATTGTTGCACCAATAGTTGTTGTGGTGTCAGATACAGTTGTTTTTGTTGCTGCATCAATTGTCAATGTTGATTCTACAGTTGGTGATGTTTGAAGGGTGCTTGTTGTAGGCACAGTTGTTGTTTCACTAATAGTTGTTGTGGTGTCAGATACAGTTGTTGTTGCTGCATCAGTTGTCAATGATGATTCTACAGTTGGTGATGTTTGAAGGGTGCTTGTTGTAGGCACAGTTGTTGTTTCACCAATAGTTGTTGTGGTGTAAGATACAGTTGTTGTTACTGCATCAGTTGTCAATGGTGATTCTACCGTTGGTGATGTTTGAGGGGTGCTTGTTGTAGCTTCAGTTGTTGTTTCACCAATAGTTGTTGTGGTGTCAGATACAATTGTTGTTGCTGCATCAGTTGTCAATGTTGATTCTACAGTTGGTGATGTTTGAGGGGTGCTTGTTGTAGCCACAGTTGTTGTTTCACTAATAGTTGTTGTGGTGTCAGATACAGTTTTTGTTGCTGCATCAGTTGTCAATGTTGATTCTACAGTTGGTGATGTTTGAGGATTACTTGTGGTTTCCAAATTCGTTATTGTTGCACCAATAGTTGTTGTGGTGTAAGATACAGTTGTTGTTGTTGCTGCATCAGTTGTCAATGTTAATTCTACAGTTGAAGATGTTTGAGGGGTGCTTGTTGTAGGCACAGTTGTTGTTTCACCAGTAGTTGTTGTGGTGTCAGATACAGTTGTTGTTGCTGCATCAGTTGTCAATGTTGATTCAAAAGTTGATGACGTTTGAGGGGTGCTTGTTGTAGCCACAGTTGTTGTTTCACCAATAGTTGTTGTGGTGTCAGATACAGTTGTTGTTGCTGCATCAGTTGTCAATGTTGATTCTACAGTTGGTGATGATTGAGGGGTGCTTGTTGTAGCTACATTTGTTGTTTCACTAATAGTTGTTGTGGTGTCAGATACAGTTGTTGTTGCTGCATCAGTTGTCAATGTTGATTCTACAGTTGGTGATGTTTGAGGATTACTTGTGGTTTCCAAATTCGTCATTGTTGCACCAATAGTTGTTGTGGTGTCAGATACAGTTGTTGTTGTTGCTGCATCAGTTGTCAATGTTGAAACTACAGTTGATGATGTTTGAGGGGTGCTTGTTGTAGCCACAGATGTTGTTTCACTAATAGTTGTTGTTGTGTCAGACATGGTTGTTGTTACTGCAACAGTTGTCAATGTCGATTCTACAGTTGGTGATGTTTGAGGGGTGCTTGTTGTAGGCACAGTTGTTGTTTCACTAATAGTTGTTGTGGTGTCAGATACATTTGTTGTTGCTGCATCAGTTGTCAATGTTGATTCTACAGTTGAAGTTGTTGAAGGATTACTTGTGGTTTCCAAAGTCGTTCTTATTTCACCAATAGTTGTGGTCTCAAACATAGTTGTGGTTGCAGCATCAGTTGAAGATGTTTGAAGGGTGCTTGTTGTAGGCACAGTTGTTGTTTCACCAATAGTTGTTGTGGTATCAGATACAGTTGTTGTTGCTGCATCAGTTGTCAATGTTGATTCAACAGTTGAAGATGTTTGAGGGGTGCTTGTTGTAGCCACAGTTGTTGTTTCACCAATAGTTGTTGTGGTGTCAGATACAGTTGTTGTTGCTGCATCAGTTGTCAATGTTGATTCTACAGTTGGTGATGTTTGAGGATTACTTGTGGTTTCCAAATTCGTTATTGTTGCACCAATAGTTGTTGTGGTGTCAGATACAGTTGTTGTTGTTGCTGCATCAGTTGTCAATGTTGATTCTACAGTTGGTGATGTTTGAAGAGTACTTGTTGTAGGCACAGCTGTTGTTTCACTAATAGTTGTTGTGGTGTCAGATACAGTTGTTGTTTCTGCATCAGTTGACAATGGTGATTCTACCGTTGGTGTTGTTTGAGGGGTGCTTGTTGTAGCTACAGTTGTTGTTTCACCAATAGTTGTTGTGGTGTCAGATACAGTTGTTGTTGCTGCATCAGTTGTCAATGTTGATTCAACAGTTGAAGATGTTTGAGGGGTGCTTGTTGTAGCCACAGTTGTTGTTTCACCAATAGTTGTTGTGGTGTCAGATACAGTTGTTGTTGCTGCATCAGTTATCAATGTTGATTCAACAGTTGAAGATGTTTGAGGGGTGCTTGTTGTAGCCACAGTTGTTGTTTCACCAATAGTTGTTGTGGTATCAGATACAGTTGTTGTTGCTGCATCAGTTGTCAATGTTGATTCAACAGTTGAAGATGTTTGAGGGGTGCTTGTTGTAGCCACAGTTGTTGTTTCACCAATAGTTGTTGTGGTGTCAGATACAGTTGTTGTTCCTGCATCAGTTGTCAATGTTGATTCAACAGTTGAAGATGTTTGAGGGGTGCTTGTTGTAGCCATAGTTGTTGTTTCACCAATAGTTGTTGTGGTGTCAGATACAGTTGTTGCTGTTGCTGCATCAGTTGTCAATGTTGATTCTACAGTTGATGAGGTTTGAGGGGTGCTTGTTGTAGGCACAGTTGTTGTTTCACTAATAGTTGTTGTGGTGTCAGATACAGTTGTTGTTATTGCATCAGTTGTTAATGGTGATTCTACCGTTGGTGATGTTTGAGGGGTGCTTGTTGTAGCTAAAGTTCTTGCTTCACCAATAGTTGTTGTGGTGTCAGATACAATTGTTGTTGCTGCATCAGTTGTCAATGTTGATTCTACAGTTGGTGATGTTTGTTGGCTGCTTGTTGTAGCCACAGTTGTTGTTTCACCAATAGTTGTTGTGGTGTCAGATACAGTTGTTGTTGCTGCATCAGTTGTCAATGTTGATTCAACAGTTGAAGATGTTTGAAGGGTGCTTGTTGTAGCCACAGTTGTTGTTTCACCAATAGTTGTTGTGGTGTCAGATACAGTTGTTGTTCCTGCATCAGTTGTCAATGTTGATTCTGCAGTTGGTGATGTTTGAGGATTACTTGTGGTTTCCAAATTCGTAATTGTTGCACCAATAGTTGTTGTGGTGTCAGATACAGTTGTTTTTGTTGCTGCATCAATTGTCAATGTTGATTCTACAGTTGGTGATGTTTGAAGGGTGCTTGTTGTAGGCACAGTTGTTGTTTCACTAATAGTTGTTGTGGTGTCAGATACAGTTGTTGTTGCTGCATCAGTTGTCAATGATGATTCTACAGTTGGTGATGTTTGAAGGGTGCTTGTTGTAGGCACAGTTGTTGTTTCACCAATAGTTGTTGTGGTGTAAGATACAGTTGTTGTTACTGCATCAGTTGTCAATGGTGATTCTACAGTTGGTGATGTTTGAGGGGTGCTTGTTGTAGCCACAGTTGTTGTTTCACTAATAGTTGTTGTGGTGTCAGATACAGTTTTTGTTGCTGCATCAGTTGTCAATGTTGATTCTACAGTTGGTGATGTTTGAGGATTACTTGTGGTTTCCAAATTCGTTATTGTTGCACCAATAGTTGTTGTGGTGTAAGATACAGTTGTTGTTGTTGCTGCATCAGTTGTCAATGTTAATTCTACAGTTGAAGATGTTTGAGGGGTGCTTGTTGTAGGCACAGTTGTTGTTTCACCAGTAGTTGTTGTGGTGTCAGATACAGTTGTTGTTGCTGCATCAGTTGTCAATGTTGATTCAAAAGTTGATGATGTTTGAGGGGTGCTTGTTGTAGCCACAGTTGTTGTTTCACCAATAGTTGTTGTGGTGTCAGATACAGTTGTTGTTGCTGCATCAGTTGTCAATGTTGATTCTACAGTTGGTGATGTTTGAGGGGTGCTTGTTGTAGCTACATTTGTTGTTTCACTAATAGTTGTTGTGGTGTCAGATACAGTTGTTGTTGCTGCATCAGTTGTCAATGTTGATTCTACAGTTGGTGATGTTTGAGGGGTGCTTGTTGTAGCCACAGTTGTTGTTTCACTAATAGTTGTTGTGGTGTCAGATACAGTTGTTGTTCCTGCATCAGTTGTCAATGTTGATTCAACAGTTGAAGATGTTTGAGGGGTGCTTGTTGTAGCCACAGTTGTTGTTTCACTTATAGTTGTTGTGGTCTCAAACATAGTTGTGGTTGCAGCATCAGTTGAAGATGTTTGAAGGGTGCTTTTTGTAGGCACAGTTGTTGTTTCACTAATAGTTGTTGTGGTGTCAGATACAGTTGTTGTTGTTGCTGCATCAGTTGTCAATGTTGATTCAACAGTTGAAGATGTTTGAGGGGTGCTTGTTGTAGCCACAGTTGTTGTTTCACCAATAGTTGTTGTCGTGTCAGATACAGTTGTTGTTCCTGCATCAGTTGTCAATGTTGTTTCTACAGTTGGTGATGTTTGAGGATTACTTGTGGTTTCCAAATTCGTCATTGTTGCACCAATAGTTGTTGTGGTGTCAGATACAGTTGTTGTTGTTGCTGCATCAGTTGTCAATGTTGAAACTACAGTTGATGATGTTTGAGGGGTGCTTGTTGTAGGCACAGTTGTTGTTTCACTAATAGTTGTTGTGGTGTCAGATACATTTGTTGTTGCTGCATCAGTTGTCAATGTTGATTCTACAGTTGAAGTTGTTGAAGGATTACTTGTGGTTTCCAAAGTCGTTCTTATTTCACCAATAGTTGTGGTCTCAAACATAGTTGTGGTTGCAGCATCAGTTGAAGATGTTTGAATGGTGCTTGTTGTAGGCACAGTTGTTGTTTCACCAATAGTTGTTGTGGTATCAGATACAGTTGTTGTTGCTGCATCAGTTGTCAATGTTGATTCAACAGTTGAAGATGTTTGAGGGGTGCTTGTTGTAGCCACAGTTGTTGTTTCACCAATAGTTGTTGTGGTGTCAGATACAGTTGTTGTTGCTGCATCAGTTGTCAATGTTGATTCTACAGTTGGTGATGTTTGAGGATTACTTGTGGTTTCCAAATTCGTTATTGTTGCACCAATAGTTGTTGTGGTGTCAGATACAGTTGTTGTTGTTGCTGCATCAGTTGTCAATGTTGATTCTACAGTTGGTGATGTTTGAAGAGTACTTGTTGTAGGCACAGCTGTTGTTTCACTAATAGTTGTTGTGGTGTCAGATACAGTTGTTGTTTCTGCATCAGTTGACAATGGTGATTCTACCGTTGGTGTTGTTTGAGGGGTGCTTGTTGTAGCTACAGTTGTTGTTTCACCAATAGTTGTTGTGGTGTCAGATACAGTTGTTGTTGCTGCATCAGTTGTCAATGTTGATTCAACAGTTGAAGATGTTTGAGGGGTGCTTGTTGTAGCCACAGTTGTTGTTTCACCAATAGTTGTTGTGGTGTCAGATACAGTTGTTGTTGCTGCATCAGTTATCAATGTTGATTCAACAGTTGAAGATGTTTGAGGGGTGCTTGTTGTAGCCACAGTTGTTGTTTCACCAATAGTTGTTGTGGTATCAGATACAGTTGTTGTTGCTGCATCAGTTGTCAATGTTGATTCAACAGTTGAAGATGTTTGAGGGGTGCTTGTTGTAGCCACAGTTGTTGTTTCACCAATAGTTGTTGTGGTGTCAGATACAGTTGTTGTTCCTGCATCAGTTGTCAATGTTGATTCAACAGTTGAAGATGTTTGAGGGGTGCTTGTTGTAGCCATAGTTGTTGTTTCACCAATAGTTGTTGTGGTGTCAGATACAGTTGTTGCTGTTGCTGCATCAGTTGTCAATGTTGATTCTACAGTTGATGAGGTTTGAGGGGTGCTTGTTGTAGGCACAGTTGTTGTTTCACTAATAGTTGTTGTGGTGTCAGATACAGTTGTTGTTATTGCATCAGTTGTTAATGGTGATTCTACCGTTGGTGATGTTTGAGGGGTGCTTGTTGTAGCTAAAGTTCTTGCTTCACCAATAGTTGTTGTGGTGTCAGATACAATTGTTGTTGCTGCATCAGTTGTCAATGTTGATTCTACAGTTGGTGATGTTTGTTGGCTGCTTGTTGTAGCCACAGTTGTTGTTTCACCAATAGTTGTTGTGGTGTCAGATACAGTTGTTGTTGCTGCATCAGTTGTCAATGTTGATTCAACAGTTGAAGATGTTTGAAGGGTGCTTGTTGTAGCCACAGTTGTTGTTTCACCAATAGTTGTTGTGGTGTCAGATACAGTTGTTGTTCCTGCATCAGTTGTCAATGTTGATTCTGCAGTTGGTGATGTTTGAGGATTACTTGTGGTTTCCAAATTCGTAATTGTTGCACCAATAGTTGTTGTGGTGTCAGATACAGTTGTTTTTGTTGCTGCATCAATTGTCAATGTTGATTCTACAGTTGGTGATGTTTGAAGGGTGCTTGTTGTAGGCACAGTTGTTGTTTCACTAATAGTTGTTGTGGTGTCAGATACAGTTGTTGTTGCTGCATCAGTTGTCAATGATGATTCTACAGTTGGTGATGTTTGAAGGGTGCTTGTTGTAGGCACAGTTGTTGTTTCACCAATAGTTGTTGTGGTGTAAGATACAGTTGTTGTTACTGCATCAGTTGTCAATGGTGATTCTACCGTTGGTGATGTTTGAGGGGTGCTTGTTGTAGCTTCAGTTGTTGTTTCACCAATAGTTGTTGTGGTGTCAGATACAATTGTTGTTGCTGCATCAGTTGTCAATGTTGATTCTACAGTTGGTGATGTTTGAGGGGTGCTTGTTGTAGCCACAGTTGTTGTTTCACTAATAGTTGTTGTGGTGTCAGATACAGTTTTTGTTGCTGCATCAGTTGTCAATGTTGATTCTACAGTTGGTGATGTTTGAGGATTACTTGTGGTTTCCAAATTCGTTATTGTTGCACCAATAGTTGTTGTGGTGTAAGATACAGTTGTTGTTGTTGCTGCATCAGTTGTCAATGTTAATTCTACAGTTGAAGATGTTTGAGGGGTGCTTGTTGTAGGCACAGTTGTTGTTTCACCAGTAGTTGTTGTGGTGTCAGATACAGTTGTTGTTGCTGCATCAGTTGTCAATGTTGATTCAAAAGTTGATGATGTTTGAGGGGTGCTTGTTGTAGCCACAGTTGTTGTTTCACCAATAGTTGTTGTGGTGTCAGATACAGTTGTTGTTGCTGCATCAGTTGTCAATGTTGATTCTACAGTTGGTGATGTTTGAGGGGTGCTTGTTGTAGCTACATTTGTTGTTTCACTAATAGTTGTTGTGGTGTCAGATACAGTTGTTGTTGCTGCATCAGTTGTCAATGTTGATTCTACAGTTGGTGATGTTTGAGGGGTGCTTGTTGTAGCCACAGTTGTTGTTTCACTAATAGTTGTTGTGGTGTCAGATACAGTTGTTGTTCCTGCATCAGTTGTCAATGTTGATTCAACAGTTGAAGATGTTTGAGGGGTGCTTGTTGTAGCCACAGTTGTTGTTTCACCAATAGTTGTTGTGGTCTCAAACATAGTTGTGGTTGCAGCATCAGTTGAAGATGTTTGAAGGGTGCTTTTTGTAGGCACAGTTGTTGTTTCACTAATAGTTGTTGTGGTGTCAGATACAGTTGTTGTTGTTGCTGCATCAGTTGTCAATGTTGATTCAACAGTTGAAGATGTTTGAGGGGTGCTTGTTGTAGCCACAGTTGTTGTTTCACCAATAGTTGTTGTCGTGTCAGATACAGTTGTTGTTCCTGCATCAGTTGTCAATGTTGTTTCTACAGTTGGTGATGTTTGAGGATTACTTGTGGTTTCCAAATTCGTCATTGTTGCACCAATAGTTGTTGTGGTGTCAGATACAGTTGTTGTTGTTGCTGCATCAGTTGTCAATGTTGAAACTACAGTTGATGATGTTTGAGGGGTGCTTGTTGTAGCCACAGATGTTGTTTCACTAATAGTTGTTGTTGTGTCAGACATGGTTGTTGTTACTGCAACAGTTGTCAATGTCGATTCTACAGTTGGTGATGTTTGAGGGGTGCTTGTTGTAGGCACAGTTGTTGTTTCACTAATAGTTGTTGTGGTGTCAGATACATTTGTTGTTGCTGCATCAGTTGTCAATGTTGATTCTACAGTTGAAGTTGTTGAAGGATTACTTGTGGTTTCCAAAGTCGTTCTTATTTCACCAATAGTTGTGGTCTCAAACATAGTTGTGGTTGCAGCATCAGTTGAAGATGTTTGAAGGGTGCTTGTTGTAGGCACAGTTGTTGTTTCACCAATAGTTGTTGTGGTATCAGATACAGTTGTTGTTGCTGCATCAGTTGTCAATGTTGATTCAACAGTTGAAGATGTTTGAGGGGTGCTTGTTGTAGCCACAGTTGTTGTTTCACCAATAGTTGTTGTGGTGTCAGATACAGTTGTTGTTGCTGCATCAGTTGTCAATGTTGATTCTACAGTTGGTGATGTTTGAGGATTACTTGTGGTTTCCAAATTCGTTATTGTTGCACCAATAGTTGTTGTGGTGTCAGATACAGTTGTTGTTGTTGCTGCATCAGTTGTCAATGTTGATTCTACAGTTGGTGATGTTTGAAGAGTACTTGTTGTAGGCACAGCTGTTGTTTCACTAATAGTTGTTGTGGTGTCAGATACAGTTGTTGTTTCTGCATCAGTTGACAATGGTGATTCTACCGTTGGTGTTGTTTGAGGGGTGCTTGTTGTAGCTACAGTTGTTGTTTCACCAATAGTTGTTGTGGTGTCAGATACAGTTGTTGTTGCTGCATCAGTTGTCAATGTTGATTCAACAGTTGAAGATGTTTGAGGGGTGCTTGTTGTAGCCACAGTTGTTGTTTCACCAATAGTTGTTGTGGTGTCAGATACAGTTGTTGTTGCTGCATCAGTTATCAATGTTGATTCAACAGTTGAAGATGTTTGAGGGGTGCTTGTTGTAGCCACAGTTGTTGTTTCACCAATAGTTGTTGTGGTGTCAGATACAGTTGTTGTTGCTGCATCAGTTGTCAATGTTGATTCTACAGTTGGTGATGTTTGAGGGGTGCTTGTTGTAGCTACATTTGTTGTTTCACTAATAGTTGTTGTGGTGTCAGATACAGTTGTTGTTGCTGCATCAGTTGTCAATGTTGATTCTACAGTTGGTGATGTTTGAGGGGTGCTTGTTGTAGCCACAGTTGTTGTTTCACTAATAGTTGTTGTGGTGTCAGATACAGTTGTTGTTCCTGCATCAGTTGTCAATGTTGATTCAACAGTTGAAGATGTTTGAGGGGTGCTTGTTGTAGCCACAGTTGTTGTTTCACCAATAGTTGTTGTGGTCTCAAACATAGTTGTGGTTGCAGCATCAGTTGAAGATGTTTGAAGGGTGCTTTTTGTAGGCACAGTTGTTGTTTCACTAATAGTTGTTGTGGTGTCAGATACAGTTGTTGTTGTTGCTGCATCAGTTGTCAATGTTGATTCAACAGTTGAAGATGTTTGAGGGGTGCTTGTTGTAGCCACAGTTGTTGTTTCACCAATAGTTGTTGTCGTGTCAGATACAGTTGTTGTTCCTGCATCAGTTGTCAATGTTGTTTCTACAGTTGGTGATGTTTGAGGATTACTTGTGGTTTCCAAATTCGTCATTGTTGCACCAATAGTTGTTGTGGTGTCAGATACAGTTGTTGTTGTTGCTGCATCAGTTGTCAATGTTGAAACTACAGTTGATGATGTTTGAGGGGTGCTTGTTGTAGCCACAGATGTTGTTTCACTAATAGTTGTTGTTGTGTCAGACATGGTTGTTGTTACTGCAACAGTTGTCAATGTCGATTCTACAGTTGGTGATGTTTGAGGGGTGCTTGTTGTAGCCACAGTTGTTGTTTCACCAATAGTTGTTGTGGTGTCAGATACAGTTGTTGTTGTTGCTGCATCAGTTGTCAGTGTTGATTCTACAGTTGGTGATGTTTGAATGGTGCTTGTTGTAGGCACAGTTGTTGTTTCACCAATAGTTGTTGTGGTGTCAGATACAGTTGTTGTTGCTGCATCAGTTGTCAATGTTGATTCAACAGTTGAAGATGTCTGAGGGGTACTTGTTGTAGCCACAGTTGTTGTTTCACCAATAGTTGTTGTGGTGTCAGATACAGTTGTTGTTCCTGCATCAGTTGTCAATGTTGATTCTACAGTTGGTGATGTTTGAGGATTACTTGTGGTTTCCAAATTCGTTATTGTTGCACCAATAGTTGTTGTGGTGTCAGATACAGTTGTTGTTGTTGTTGTTGTTGTTGCTGCATCAGTTGTCAATGTTGATTCTACAGTTGGTGATGTTTGAAGGGTGCTTGTTGTAGGAACTGCTGTTGTTTCACTAATAGTTGTTGTGGTGTCAGATACAGTTGTTGTTACTGCATCAGTTGACAATGGTGATTCTACCGTTGGTGATGTTTGAGGGGTGCTTGTTGTAGCTACAGTTGTTGTTTCACCAATAGTTGTTGTGGTGTCAGATACAATTGTTGTCGCTGCATCAGTTGTCAATGTTGATTCAACAGTTGAAGATGTTTGAGGGGTGCTTGTTGTAGCCACAGTTGTTGTTTCACCAATAGTTGTTGTGGTGTCAGATACAGTTGTTGTTACTGCATCAGTTGACAATGGTGATTCTACAGTTGGTGATGTTTGAAGGGTGCTTGTTGTAGCCACAGTTGTTGTTTCACCAATAGTTGTTGTGGTGTCAGATACTTTTGTTGTTGCTGCATCAGTTGTCAATGTTGATTCAACAGTTGAAGATGTTTGAGGGGTGCTTGTTGTAGCCACAGTTGTTGTGTCACCAATAGTTGTTGTGGTGTCAGATACAGTTGTTGTTGCTGCATCAGTTATCAATGTTGATTCAACAGTTGAAGATGTTTGAGGGGTGCTTGTTGTAGCCACAGTTGTTGTTTCACCAATAGTTGTTGTGGTGTCAGATACAGTTGTTGTTGCTGCATCAGTTGTCAATGTTGATTCAACAGTTGAAGATGTTTGAGGGGTGCTTGTTGTAGCCACAGTTGTTGTTTCACCAATAGTTGTTGTGGTGTCAGATACAGTTGTTGTTCCTGCATCAGTTGTCAATGTTGATTCTACAGTTGGTGATGTTTGAGGATTACTTGTGGTTTCCAAATTCGTCATTGTTGCACCAATAGTTGCTGTGGTATCAGATACAGTTGTTGTTGTTGTTGCTGCATCAGTTGTCAATGTTAATTCTACAGTTGGTGATGTTTGAAGAGTGCTTGTTGTAGGCACAGTTGTTGTTTCACTAATAGTTGTTGTGGTGTCAGATACATTTGTTGTTGCTGCATCAGTTGTCAATGTTGATTCTACAGTTGAAGTTGTTGAAGGATTACTTGTGGTTTCCAAAGTCGTTCTTATTTCACCAATAGTTGTGGTCTCAAACATAGTTGTGGTTGCAGCATCAGTTGAAGATGTTTGAAGGGTGCTTGTTGTAGGCACAGTTGTTGTTTCACCAATAGTTGTTGTGGTATCAGATACAGTTGTTGTTGCTGCATCAGTTGTCAATGTTGATTCAACAGTTGAAGATGTTTGAGGGGTGCTTGTTGTAGCCACAGTTGTTGTTTCACCAATAGTTGTTGTGGTGTCAGATACAGTTGTTGTTGCTGCATCAGTTGTCAATGTTGATTCTACAGTTGGTGATGTTTGAGGATTACTTGTGGTTTCCAAATTCGTTATTGTTGCACCAATAGTTGTTGTGGTGTCAGATACAGTTGTTGTTGTTGCTGCATCAGTTGTCAATGTTGATTCTACAGTTGGTGATGTTTGAAGAGTACTTGTTGTAGGCACAGCTGTTGTTTCACTAATAGTTGTTGTGGTGTCAGATACAGTTGTTGTTTCTGCATCAGTTGACAATGGTGATTCTACCGTTGGTGTTGTTTGAGGGGTGCTTGTTGTAGCTACAGTTGTTGTTTCACCAATAGTTGTTGTGGTGTCAGATACAGTTGTTGTTGCTGCATCAGTTGTCAATGTTGATTCAACAGTTGAAGATGTTTGAGGGGTGCTTGTTGTAGCCACAGTTGTTGTTTCACCAATAGTTGTTGTGGTGTCAGATACAGTTGTTGTTGCTGCATCAGTTATCAATGTTGATTCAACAGTTGAAGATGTTTGAGGGGTGCTTGTTGTAGCCACAGTTGTTGTTTCACCAATAGTTGTTGTGGTGTCAGATACAGTTGTTGTTCCTGCATCAGTTGTCAATGTTGATTCTACAGTTGGTGATGTTTGAGGATTACTTGTGGTTTCCAAATTCGTCATTGTTGCACCAATAGTTGCTGTGGTGTCAGATACAGTTGTTGTTGTTGCTGCATCAATTGTCAATGTTGATTGTACAGTTGGTGATGTTTGAAGAGTGCTTGTTGTAGGCACAGTTGTTGTTTCACTAATAGTTGTTGTGGTGTCAGATACATTTGTTGTTGCTGCATCAGTTGTCAATGTTGATTCTACAGTTGAAGTTGTTGAAGGATTACTTGTGGTTTCCAAAGTCGTTGTTATTTCACCAATAGTTGTGGTCTCAAACATAGTTGTGGTTGCAGCATCAGTTGAAGATGTTTGAAGGGTGCTTGTTGTAGGCACAGTTGTTGTTTCCCCAATAGTTGTTGTGGTATCAGATACAGTTGTTGTTGCTGCATCAGTTGTCAATGTTGATTCAACAGTTGAAGATGTTTGAGGGGTGCTTGTTGTAGCCATAGTTGTTGTTTCACCAATAGTTGTTGTGGTGTCAGATACAGTTGTTGCTGTTGCTGCATCAGTTGTCAATGTTGATTCTACAGTTGATGAGGTTTGAGGGGTGCTTGTTGTAGGCACAATTGTTGTTTCACCGATAGTTGTTGTGGTGTCAGATACAGTTGTTGTTCCTGCATCAGTTGTCAATGTTGATTCAACAGTTGAAGATGTTTGAGGGGTGCTTGTTGTAGCCATAGTTGTTGTTTCACCAATAGTTGTTGTGGTGTCAGATACAGTTGTTGCTGTTGCTGCATCAGTTGTCAATGTTGATTCTACAGTTGATGAGGTTTGAGGGGTGCTTGTTGTAGGCACAGTTGTTGTTTCACTAATAGTTGTTGTGGTGTCAGATACAGTTGTTGTTACTGCATCAGTTGTTAATGGTGATTCTACCGTTGGTGATGTTTGAGGGGTGCTTGTTGTAGCTAAAGTTCTTGTTTCACCAATAGTTGTTGTGGTGTCAGATACAATTGTTGTTGCTGCATCAGTTGTCAATGTTGATTCTACAGTTGGTGATGTTTGTTGGCTGCTTGTTGTAGCCACAGTTGTTGTTTCACCAATAGTTGTTGTGGTGTCAGATACAGTTGTTGTTGCTGCATCAGTTGTCAATGTTGATTCTACAGTTGGTGATGTTTGAGGGGTGCTTGTTGTAGCCACAGTTGTTGTTTCACCAATAGTTGTTGTGGTGTCAGATACAGTTGTTGTTTCTGCATCAGTTTTCAATGTTGATTCTACAGTTGGTGATGTTTGAGGGGTGCTTGTTGTAGCTACATTTGTTGTTTCACTAATAGTTGTTGTGGTGTCAGATACAGTTGTTGTTGCTGCATCAGTTGTCAATGTTGATTCTACAGTTGGTGATGTTTGAGGGGTGCTTGTTGTATTCACAGTTGTTGTTTCACCAATAGTTGTTGTGGTGTCAGATACAGTTGTTGTTCCTGCATCAGTTGTCAATGTTGATTCAACAGTTGAAGATGTTTGAGGGGTGCTTGTTGTAGCCACAGTTGTTGTTTCACCAATAGTTGTTGTGGTCTCAAACATAGTTGTGGTTGCAGCATCAGTTGAAGATGTTTGAAGGGTGCTGTTTGTAGGCACAGTTGTTGTTTCACTAATAGTTGTTGTGGTGTCAGATACAGTTGTTGTTGCTGCATCAGTTGTCAATGTTGATTCAACAGTTGAAGATGTTTGAGGGGTGCTTGTTGTAGCCACAGTTGTTGTTTCACCAATAGTTGTTGTGGTGTCAGATACAGTTGTTGTTGTTGCTGCATCAGTTGTCAATGTTGATTCTACAGTTGGTGATGTTTGAATGGTGCTTGTTGTAGGCACAGTTGTTGTTTCACCAATAGATGTTGTGGTGTCAGATACAGTTGTTGTTGCTGCATCAGTTGTCAATGTTGATTCAACAGTTGAAGATGTTTGAGGGGTGCTTGTTGTAGCCACAGTTGTTGTTTCACCAATAGTTGTTGTGGTGTCAGATACAGTTGTTGTTCCTGCATCAGTTGTCAATGTTGATTCTACAGTTGGTGATGTTTGAGGATTGCTTGTGGTTTCCAAATTCGTTATTGTTGCACCAATAGTTGTTGTGGTGTCAGATACAGTTGTTGTTGTTGTTGCTGCATCAGTTGTCAATGTTGATTCTACAGTTGGTGATGTTTGAAGGGTGCTTGTTGTAGGCACAGCTGTTGTTTCACTAATAGTTGTTGTGGTGTCAGATACAGTTGTTGTTACTGCATCAGTTGACAATGGTGATTCTACCGTTGGTGATGTTTGAGGGGTACTTGTTGTAGCCACAGTTGTTGTTTCACCAATAGTTGTTGTGGTGTCAGATGCAGTTGTTGTTCCTGCATCAGTTGTCAATGTTGATTCAACAGTTGAAGATGTTTGAGGGGTGCTTGTTGTAGCCACAGTTGTTGTTTCACCAATAGTTGTTGTGGTCTCAAACATAGTTGTGGTTGCAGCATCAGTTGAAGATGTTTGAAGGGTGCTTTTTGTAGGCACAGTTGTTGTTTCACTAATAGTTGTTGTGGTTTTAGATACAGTTGTTGTTGCTGCATCAGTTGTCAATGTTGATTCAACAGTTGAAGATATTTGAGGGGTGCTTGTTGTAGCCACAGTTGTTGTTTCACCAATAGTTGTTGTCGTGTCAGATACAGTTGTTGTCCCTGCATCAGTTGTCAATGTTGTTTCTACAGTTGGTGATGTTTGAGGATTACTTGTGGTTTCCAAATTCGTCATTGTTGCACCAATAGTTGTTGTGGTGTCAGATACAGTTGTTGTTGTTGCTGCATCAGTTGTCAATGTTGAAACTACAGTTGATGATGTTTGAGGGGTGCTTGTTGTATCCACAGATGTTGTTTCACTAATAGTTGTTGTTGTGTCAGACATGGTTGTTGTTACTGCAACAGTTGTCAATGTCGATTCTACAGTTGGTGATGTTTGAGGGGTGCTTGTTGTAGCCACAGTTGTTGTTTCACCAATAGTTGTTGTGGTGTCAGATACAGTTGTTGTTGTTGCTGCATCAGTTGTCAGTGTTGATTCTACAGTTGGTGATGTTTGAATGGTGCTTGTTGTAGGCACAGTTGTTGTTTCACCAATAGTTGTTGTGGTGTCAGATACAGTTGTTGTTGCTGCATCAGTTGTCAATGTTGATTCAACAGTTGAAGATGTCTGAGGGGTACTTGTTGTAGCCATAGTTGTTGTTTCACCAATAGTTGTTGTGGTGTCAGATACAGTTGTTGTTCCTGCATCAGTTGTCAATGTTGATTCTACAGTTGGTGATGTTTGAGGATTACTTGTGGTTTCCAAATTCGTTATTGTTGCACCAATAGTTGTTGTGGTGTCAGATACAGTTGTTGTTGTTGTTGCTGCATCAGTTGTCAATGTTGATTCTACAGTTGGTGATGTTTGAATGGTGCTTGTTGTAGGCACAGCTGTTGTTTCACTAATAGTTGTTGTGGTGTCAGATACAGTTGTTGTTACTGCATCAGTTGACAATGGTGATTCTACCGTTGGTGATGTTTGAGGGGTGCTTGTTGTAGCTACATTTGTTGTTTCACCAATAGTTGTTGTGGTGTCAGATACAGTTGTTGTTGCTGCATCAGTTGTCAATGTTGATTCTACAGTTGGTGATGTTTGAGGGGTGCTTGTTGTAGCCACAGTTGTTGTTTCACCAATAGTTGTTGTGGTGTCAGATACAGTTGTTGTTCCTGCATCAGTTGTCAATGTTGATTCAACAGTTGAAGATGTTTGAGGGGTGCTTGTTGTAGCCACAGTTGTTGTTTCACCAATAGTTGTTGTGGTCTCAAACATAGTTGTGGTTGCAGCATCAGTTGAAGATGTTTGAAGGGTGCTTTTTGTAGGCACAGTTGTTGTTTCACTAATAGTTGTTGTGGTGTCAGATACAGTTGTTGTTGCTGCATCAGTTGAAGATGTTTGAGGGGTGCTTGTTGTAGCTACATTTGTTGTTTCACTAATAGTTGTTGTGGTGTCAGATACAGTTGTTGTTGCTGCATCAGTTGTCAATGTTGATTCAACAGTTGAAGATGTTTGAGGGGTGCTTGTTGTAGCCACAGTTGTTGTTTCACCAATAGTTGTTGTGGTTTCAGATACAGTTGTTGTTCCTGCATCAGTTGTCAATATTGTTTCTACAGTTGGTGATATTTGAGGATTACTTGTGGTTTCCAAATTCGTCATTGTTGCACCAATAGTTGTTGTGGTGTCAGATACAGTTGTTGTTGTTGCTGCATCAGTTGTCAATGTTGAAACTACAGTTGATGATGTTTGAGGGGTGCTTGTTGTAGCCACAGATGTTGTTTCACTAATAGTTGTTGTTGTGTCAGACATGGTTGTTGTTACTGCAACAGTTGTCAATGTCGATTCTACAGTTGGTGATGTTTGAGGGGTGCTTGTTGTAGCCACAGTTGTTGTTTCACCAATAGTTGTTGTGGTGTCAGATACAGTTGTTTTTGTTGCTGCATCAATTGTCAATGTTGATTCTACAGTTGGTGATGTTTGAAGGGTGCTTGTTGTAGGCACAGTTGTTGTTTCACCAATAGTTGTTGTGGTGTCAGATACAGTTGTTGTTACTGCATCAGTTGTCAATGGTGATTCTACCGTTGGTGATGTTTGAGGGGTGCTTGTTGTAGCTTCAGTTGTTGTTTCACCAATAGTTGTTGTGGTGTCAGATACAATTGTTGTTGCTGCATCAGTTGTCAATGTTGATTCTACAGTTGGTGATGTTTGAGGGGTGCTTGTTATTGGCGCAGTTGTTGTTTCACTAATAGTTGTTGTGGTGTCAGATACATTTGTTGTTGCTGCATCAGTTGTCAATGTTGATTCTACAGTTGAAGTTGTTGAAGGATTACTTGTGGTTTCCAAAGTCGTTCTTATTTCACCAATAGTTGTGGTCTCAAACATAGTTGTGGTTGCAGCATCAGTTGAAGATGTTTGAAGGGTGCTTGTTGAAGGCACAGTTGTTGTTTCACCAATAGTTGTTGTGGTATCAGATACAGTTGTTGTTGCTGCATCAGTTGTCAATGTTGATTCAACAGTTGAAGATGTTTGAGGGGTGCTTGTTGTAGCCACAGTTGTTGTTTCACCAATAGTTGTTGTGGTGTCAGATACAGTTGTTGTTGCTGCATCAGTTGTCAATGTTGATTCTACAGTTGGTGATGTTTGAGGATTACTTGTGGTTTCCAAATTCGTTATTGTTACACCAATAGTTGTTGTGGTGTCAGATACAGTTGTTGTTGTTGCTGCATCAGTTGTCAATGTTGATTCTACAGTTGGTGATGTTTGAGGGGTGCTTGTTATTGGCGCAGTTGTTGTTTCACTAATAGTTGTTGTGGTGTCAGATACATTTGTTGTTGCTGCATCAGTTGTCAATGTTGATTCTACAGTTGGTGATGTTTGAAGGGTGTTTGTTGTAGGCACAGCTGTTGTTTCACTAATAGTTGTTGTGGTGTCAGATACAGTTGTTGTTACTGCATCAGTTGACAATGGTGATTCTACCGTTGGTGATGTTTGAGGGGTGCTTGTTGTAGCTACAGTTGTTGTTTCGACAATAGTTGTTGTGCTGTCAGATACAGTTGTTGTTCCTGCATCAGTTGTCAATGTTGATTCTACAGTTGAAGTTGTTGGAGGATTACTTGTGGTTTCCAAAGTCGTTGTTATTTCACCAATAGTTGTGGTCTCAAACATAGTTGTGGTTGCAGCATCAGTTGAAGATGTTTGAAGGGTGCTTGTTGTAGCCACAGCTGTTGTTTCACCAATAGTTGTTGTGGTGTCAGATACAGTTGTTGTTGTTGCTGCATCAGTTGTCAGTGTTGATTCTACAGTTGGTGATGTTTGAATGGTGCTTGTTGTAGCTACAGTTGTTGTTTCACCAATAGTTGTTGTGGTGTCAGATACAGTTGTTGTTGCTGCATCAGTTGTCAATGTTGATTCTACAGTAGGTGATGTTTGAGGGGTGCTTGTTGTAGCCACAGTTGTTGTTTCACCAATAGTTGTTGTGGTGTCAGATACAGTTGTTGTTCCTGCATCAGTTGTCAATGTTGATTCAACAGTTGGTGATGTTTGAGGGGTGCTTGTTGTAGCCACAGTTGTTGTTTCACCAATAGTTGTTGTGGTCTCAAACATAGTTGTGGTTGCAGCATCAGTTGAAGATGTTTGAAGGGTGCTTTTTGTAGGCACAGTTGTTGTTTCACTAATAGTTGTTGTGGTGTCAGATACAGTTGTTGTTGCTGCATCAGTTGTCAATGTTGATTCTATAGTTGGTGATGTTTGAGGGGTGCTTGTTGTAACCACAGTTGTTGTTTCACCAATAGTTGTTGTGGTGTCAGATACAGTCGTTGTTGCTGCATCAGTTGTCAGTGTTGATTCTACAGTTGGTGATGTTTGAATGGTGCTTGTTGTAGGCACAGTTGTTGTTTCACCAATAGTTGTTGTGGTGTCAGATACAGTTGTTGTTGCTGCATCAGTTGTCAATGTTGATTCAACAGTTGAAGATGTTTGAGGGGTGCTTGTTGTAGCCACAGTTGTTGTTTCACCAATAGTTGTTGTGGTGTCAGATACAGTTGTTGTTCCTGCATCAGTTGTCAATGTTGATTCTGCAGTTGGTGATGTTTGAGGATTACTTGTGGTTTCCAAATTCGTTATTGTTTCACCAATAATTGTTGTGGTGTCAGATACAGTTGTTGTTGTTGCTGCATCAGTTGTCAATGTTGATTCTACAGTTGGTGATGTTTGAAGGGTGCTTGTTGTAGGCACAGCTGTTGTTTCACTAATAGTTGTTGTGGTGTCAGATACAGTTGTTGTTACTGCATCAGTTGACAATGGTGATTCTACCGTTGGTGATGTTTGAGGGGTGCTTATTGTAGCTACAGTTGTTGTTTCACCAATAGTTGTTGTGGTGTCAGATACAATTGTTGTTGCTGCATCAGTTGTCAATGTTGATTCTACAATTGGTGATGTTTGAAGGGTGCTTGTTGTAGCCACAGTTGTTGTTTCACCAATGGTTGTTGTGGTGTCAGATACAGTTGTTGTTGCTGCATCAGTTGTCAATGTTGATTCAACAGTTGAAGATGTTTGAGGGGTGCTTGTTGTAGCCACAGTTGTTGTTTCACCAATAGTTGTTGTGGTGTCAGATACAGTTGTTGTTGCTGCATCAGTTGTCAATGTTGATTCTACAGTTGAAGTTGTTGGAGAATTACTTGTGGTTTCCAAAGTCGTTGTTATTTCACCAATAGTTGTTGTCGTCTCAAACATAGTTGTGGTTGCAGCATCAGTTGAAGATGTTTGAAGGGTGCTTGTTGTAGGCACAGTTGTTGTTTCACCAATAGTTGTTGTGGTTTCAGATACAGTTGTTGTTGCTTCATCACTTGTAAAGGTTGGTGCTACAGTTGAAGATGTTGGAGGATTACTTGTGGTTTCCAATGTAGCTGTTGTTACACCAATAGTTGTTGTGCTGTCAGATACAGTTGTTGTTGCTGCATCAGTTGTCAACGTTGAAACTACAGTTGGTGATGTTTGAGGGGTGCTTGTTGTAGCCACAGTTGTTGTTTCACCAATAGTTGTTGTGGTGTCAGATACAGTTGTTGTTGCTGTTGCTGCATCATTTGTCAATGTTGATTCTACAGTTGATGAGGTTTGAGGGGTGCTTGTTGTAGGCACAGTTGTTGTTTCACTAATAGTTGTTGTGGTGTCAGATACAGTTGTTGTTCCTGCATCAGTTGTCAATGTTGATTCTGCAGTTGGTGATGTTTGAGGATTACTTGTGGTTTCCAAATTCGTTATCGTTGCTCCAATAGTTGTTGTGGTGTCAGATACAGTTGTTGTTGTTGTTGTTGCTGCATCAGTTGTCAATGTTGATTCTACAGTTGGTGATGTTTGAAGGGTGCTTGTTGTAGGCACAGTTGTTGTTTCACTAATAGTTGTTGTGGTGTCAGATACAATTGTTGTTGCTGCATCAGTTGTCAATGTTGATTCTACAATTGGTGATGTTTGAGGGGTGCTTGTTGTAGCCACAGTTGTTGTTTCACCAATAGTTGTTGTGGTGTCAGATACAGTTGTTGTTGCTGCATCAGTTGTCAATGTTGATTCAACAGTTGAAGATGTTTGAGCGGTGCTTGTTTCAGGCACAGTTGTTGTTTCACTAATAGTTGTTGTGGTGTCAGATACAGTTGTTGTTGCTGCATCAGTTGTCAATGTTGATTCTACAGTTGGTGATGTTTGAAGGGTGCTTGTTGTAGGCACAGTTGTTGTTTCACCAATAGTTGTTGTGGTGTCAGATACAGTTGTTGCTGCATCAGTTGTCAATTTTGATTCAACATTTGAAGATGTTTGAGGGGTGCTTGTTGTAGCCACAGTTGTTGTTTCACAAATAGTTGTTGTGGTGTCAGATACAGTTGTTGTTCCTGCATCAGTTGTCAATTTTAATTCTACAGTTGGTGATGTTTGAGGATTACTTGTGGTTTCCAAATTCGTTATTGTTGCACCAATAGTTGTTGTGGTGTCAGATACAGTTGTTGTTGTTGCTGCATCAGTTGTCAATGTTGATTCTACATTTGGTGATGTTTGAAGGGTGCTTGTTGTAGGCACAGTTGTTGTTTCACCAATAGTTGTTGTGGTGTCAGATACAGTTGTTGTTGTTGCTGCATCAGTTGTCAATGTTGATTCTACAGTTAGTGATGTTTGAAGGGTGCTTGTTGTAGGCACAGTTGTTGTTTCACCAATAGTTGTTGTGGTGTCAGATACAGTTGTTGTTGTTGCTGCATCAGTTGTCAATGTTGATTCTACAGTTGGTGATGTTTGAAGGGTGCTTGTTGTAGCCACAGTTGTTGTTTCACCAATAGTTGTTGTGGTGTCAGATACAGTTGTTGTTGCTGCATCACTAGTAAATGTTGGTGCTACAGTTGAAGATGTTTGAGGGGTGCTTGTTGTAGCCACAGTTGTTGTTTCACCAATAGTTGTTATGGTGTCAGACATAATTGTTGTTGCTGCATCACTTGTAAATGTTGGTGCTACAGTTGAAGATGTTGGAGGATTACTTGTGGTTTCCAAAGTAGTTGTTGTTGTATCATTTGTTGTTGTGGTGTCAAATATATTTGTTGCTGCTGCATCAGTTGTCAATGTTGATTCTGCAGTTGATGATGTTTCATGGGTGCTTGTTGTAGCCACAGTTGTTGTGTTATCAGACATAGTTGTTGTTGCTGCATCACTCGTAAATGTTGGTTCTAAAGTTGAAGATGTTTGAGGAGTACTTGTAGCCACAGTTGTTGTTGCACCAACAGCTGTTGTATCATGCACGCCTCTTTCAGGCATAGTTGTTGTTACATCAGTAGTAGTAGTTGGTCCTGTAGTTGAAAATGTTGTGGTAAATGAATTCAATGTTGTCTCATCAATTGTTGTTGTTAGATTTGTTGTGGTTTCATTTATGTTTGTTGTTTCAGTTGTCGACGTTTGTTCTTCAATAGTGAGAGCCAAAGTGTTTTTTGTTCCAATAGTGGATGTGGTGTCAGGCATCGTTGTGCTTGTTGAATGAATGATAGTTTTTGCTTCTGTCGTGGACTCCTCTGCTATTGTTTGAGGTTTTATTGTCGTTGTAGATAGTAGTATTGAGGTTAAATCATTAGTTATTGTTTGAAGCACATCTGTGGCTGTAGAATCTTCATTTTCTGTAGACTGAACTGATTTTGTAGTTTGACCAAGTACTGTTGTAGAGCCGTAAACCATCCACCACAAATATACTGTCAAAATATATATTCATTGTTTGTTTATTTTATTTATTTTTTGCTTGTTTCAGATAAATATAAGTTATTCTTGATTTGTTTTTGCCCATTATATTATTATCCTTTTCATATTTTTAAAGGAACACTTCATTGTTTTTAGAAATGGGGTTTTTTTAACTTCTTTCCTACATTTAAAAATGTGCATAATTATTTGTAGCATTATGAATGGAATCCTATGTTGCCAGCTAGCATGTCCTGAGTAAAAGTGATCCAAAACCCCTAGCGACAACCCTGCCTAACTAAGTGATGTGTTTGTGTGAGAAAATGTCCATGTTTAAAACTTTAAAAACTAAAATAACTAGTTTCCGGCAAATAGCCTACGCAAGTCGACTTGCGTCAAAAGAGTAAACCCTTACTCAATGTAGGACTAGCTTAAGCTTTGATGGCTCTCATGGTTTAAACAAATAGGGCTGGGCAACAAACTCAAGCTCCTCTAATATCGAAATCCTATCCTATGTTCCACAATGTGTGATGCACCGGATCAACGGTTACTCTTTTGCCGTAAATTGATGCGTACGGCCGTCTGTCGGGAGCTAGTTATTTTCATTTATTACGTTTTAAAGGTACCCTAGAATGAAAAATTAAATTAACCTTGCCATAGTGAAATAATAAGTCAGTACATGGACATCACATAATGTGAGTCTTAAACACGATTGCCTCCTCTTCATATGTAAATCTTGTGAATGAAAAACACCACGAGATTCTCAACATAATGCCAACCATGACGCAAGTGTTGGGGATCATTTATATGTACGCCCCCAACATTTGCATCTGTCCAAACATGTTCATTGCTGAATCATCAGGACTGCAGGTAAACAAGCTGCTCTCATGGACAC
This sequence comes from Pseudorasbora parva, assembly GCF_024679245.1. Lineage (NCBI taxonomy): Eukaryota > Metazoa > Chordata > Actinopteri > Cypriniformes > Gobionidae > Pseudorasbora > Pseudorasbora parva. The sequence continues at coordinate 17,516,831 of NC_090175.1, read as the reverse complement.
ATGTCATGTTCCAGGCTGTGCAGGATACGTAAGGCCTTTTCTACCCTTCCCACAGATAAAAAATGTCAACAGTCATGGTTGAGGTTTATTATAATCGGATACCACAACAATTTAATTCAAGATCGTTCGTTTGTTCGGCCCATTTCAAGCAAGCTTCGCTCACCGTCTTAAACTGAAGAAAGGGGGAATTACAACTGTATTCCTGCAAGCAGTAAGTAGCGATTTTATCCACTTATTGACTCTTTAAACAATTTCTGATTAAATTGAAAGTTTCTTAGAGAGACAGCATTGTCTAGATAACGCAAGATGCTAGTACACTAACTAGGAAACTCCAAGTACCATACAGTTTGTCTAATGACAAAGGTTATATTTTTTTGTTTTACAAAATACAACCATAGATACGTTGCTTACAGATCATTCACTCGATCCTTCTAGCAAACGTCACCTTTTCCACTATATAAGTTAAAACGATAGTCAGTTGACAAGGCTATTCATTTTGAAAAAATATATATATTTATATTTTTGAGAACTTAAGTATGATGTTTTTGCATGCTTGTATTTCAGAGTACATCACAATCACTGCGTAGCCTACATTGTGACTAACGTTATATAAACATGCAATATCGTTGACGAAAAAAAGACGAGTCATCACTGGTTTTGGTTTGTACGGTTGCCAGATTTCAGTCATTTAAATCCCCCAAACAGATCTTTTCTGTGAAAAGAACACGTATACTATCTGGTTATTTTACCTGAACATGTACAATCTGGCAACCATATGCACGCAAGCTCACTCGCTCGCGCGGATGATCTGAAAACACCAATAAACAAGTAGGTTGTATTTTAGCAATCTCCATTTGAGATGTTCTGCTTAAAGTGTAATTCAGTCGGTCTGTGTTCTGTCAGGACTCACGAGCCGCTTCGCTGAACAACTGAAATGCTGTGTGCTGTGAGCTGCTGAAATAAGCCAATCAGAGCAGAGCTTAACATTAATATTAATGACTACCAAATAAGGCAAAAACAGAGCATCGTAGGGACAATTTCTAGGGTTGTAAATGGACATGTAAAACTGTATCTGGACAATATTTGCCCTTAAATAAGCCACATACCCTCTATGTAGATATCAGAGAACAATTTAACATATTCTTTCAACTCATTCTAGGGCACCTTTAACATTGATTTTCTTAGGTGATCAAATACTTATTTGCAGCCGTATCATACCAATAAATAGTGGCAAAAAATCATACATTGTGATTTCTGAAGTTTTTTTTTTTTTTTTTTTTGATTATGTCTCTCATAGTGGACATGACCCTACGATGACAATTTCAGACCCCTCTATGATTTTTAAGTGGGAGAACTTGCAAAATAGCAGGGTGTTCAAATACTTATTTTCCTCACTTTAGTTTTGTATATCGAATTGAGGTTGTTGTTTTTTGTTTTTTTTCTCTACCATCAACCCTTTTTTTTGCATTCCTTCCTTCAAATCAGTTAATTAGACTCACTACTTGTGTTTCATTTGCATTGTGAAGAATGAGTCACCTCAATGATTAAAGATTTTTTTGTTTTTGCCTTGTTTTTAACCTTGCTACATTTTACATATCACTGGAGGCTGTCTGGCCTTCAATCAATTGAAACCTCAATTAGATCAATCAGCCCTCTTGGGTACTGACCTGCACATCGATCATATAAGGCCCTTGTGATGTGCGATGTGCTCTACTGCTTCATTAAAAGCCTATTCCATTGCGACGGGTGACTGTGGATTACCATGGAAGCCACCTATTCTGAACTGCCTTAGGCCACTAAAGGATGATCAGTGGGCTCTCAGCGCCTATAAAGCCACTAACGATTGAAAAAAGCTTTAAGTTGGGAGTCATTTGCTCTTGTTACTGCCATTCATAAGCTCATTGAGCTTTTTAGGTGTTGGATCACTCTATCAATATATAGGGTTGTAAATGGACCTGTAAAACTGTATCTGTATCTTGCCCTTAAATAAGCCACTCTATGTAGATATCCGAGAACAATTTAACATATTGTTTCTACTCATTCTAGGGCACCTTTAAAAGTGATATTTTTCTCACACAAATGCATCGCATCTCACAAAAATGCAAAAAAGTAAATCATGGGGTAATTTTTATTTTTGGGTGAACTATCCTTTTAAATTTATCTTAAAAACAGTGTATTATTTAACATAGATTTACTCACATATGGTGAAGACAGTTTTCCTTCCGCCATCATACCTACAAGTAAAAAAATATATAATTAGATTACTAATGTGCCATTCCATGTCTTCTGAAGCCATTTGATATCTTCATGTAAAGGGCAGAGTGGATCTTAATATTTTAATTGCTGAAATGATCTTTGTCTGCCTCTGTGAACGAAAGCAGTCATATCTCATTCAGATACACCAGACACTTTGCGTTCAACTTCGGCTGAATTTTACCGATCGCTATAGTTGCCACTTGCAGTTGGGGAGGAGCTGAAAACAGAGATAGGTAGTCGGCCACTTTCTGCATTCCGTACTGCTCATGTGGTGTTTGCCTACTTTATCTCAGATGAAGTTAATTAAATGCAATATTTGTAAAATGCACAGACATTTCAGACATTTTTATTCAATAATTTATGTACTGCTTAATACAGTGTCTGTTACAAGAATACAGCTGTGTACAATATAAGCCTATTAAATAAAATTCAGTTTAATTTAATTGAGTGTGGTCTATGCAGTATAGAAGTACGGTAACGCATTGCTGCCACATACATATTTTATTTCTCTTAATTATGTCATAATAATGAGATGATATGTCGTTTTTACGACATCTTTTCTTGTAATAATGAGATGTTGTTAAAACAACATTTTTCTAGTTAAAACAACAAATATTTTCTCCTAATACGAACATATGTCAGCCTATATGTTGTATGGTGATGAGTAAAAAATATTCCTTTATCCACATTAGAGAATTTATATAGCCTGTGCCTTTATCATACCAGAGTATACAGGGACTTGGATGTTGAGAGAAAACCCCAGGTAAATCGCACTTATGTGTCAGTATATAAATTATATAGATCAGTGATCAGTATGCACCGCCACTTTTGTCGGCCAGAGTTAAAGAAAACGTATAGCCTATTTAGTTTTATAGTTAAGCTATGTTTAAACATTAGCCTATGGTGTTATTTTTTTTTAAAAATGGTCATTTAAAATGTTAATTATGAAAAGTGAACAGCAGGAGTAAGATCGGCAGACATGATTTTGATCACTACATTAAGTTTTGTTTTGTAAGTCAATTTCATATTTTAAAAAAATCTAAAATTTAAACATGTTAAACTGAAAGAAATTCATTTTGACAGCTGAGCATATATATGCACTGATCAGATAACAATATGACCCCCTTCCTAATATTATGTTGGTTCCCCTTTTGCTACCAAAACAGCCCTGACCCGTAAAAGCATGGAGTCCACTAGACCCTTGAAGGTGTGGTTTGGTATCTGGCTCAAAGATGTTAGCAGCAGATCCTTTAAGTCATGTACGTTGCAAGGCGGGGACTCCGTGGATCGGACTCGTTTGTTCAGCACATCCCACAGATGCTCTATTGGAGCATTTGGAGTCCAAATTAACACCTCAAACTCTCGTTGTGCTCCTCAAACATTCCTGAATCATTTTTTGCTTTGTGGCAGGGTGCAATATCCTGCTGAATGAGGCCACAGCCACCAGGAAAAAGTTTTGGTCTCCAACAATGCTTAGGTAGGTAATACGTGTCAAGGTAGCATCCACATGGATAGCAGGACCCAATGTTTCCCATCAGAACATTGGCCAAAGCATCACACTGCCTCTGTCGGCTTGCCTTCTTCCCATAGTGCATCCTGGTGCCTTGTGTTCCCTATGGTAATCCATGTGATGTAAAAAAAAATATTCATCTTCTTCCATGATCCAGTTCTGATGTTCTGATGTTGATGTGCTGTTGGCACTGATGCACTGTGTATTCTTACACCTTTCAATCAGAACCAGTATTAACATTATTGAGCAATTTGAGCTACAGTAGCTGATCCTGTTATGGTTCATGGATTCATTGACTCATTCATGTTTGTTTTGGTGTGTCTGCTGATTGTGGCTAATCAGCTTATAAGCACCATTGTCGGCTCATCAGCAGGTCTATTTAATGTCTGTGTTTCTGTCCTGTGTTTGTCAGATCGTTTGGTTATCTCCTGTGGCCTAGTCCTCCTGTGAGTTCATGTTCGCTGGCTTTTCTTTTGTGTTTGAATACATTTCTGTTGAAATTTAATCCTTCTCTCTTTTCCTGACACCCTCGTGCATTAATGAGCCTTGGTTTCCCCATGCTTGCTGGTTCACCACTGTTCTTTCCTTGGGCCAGGAATGCAGTTTGGAGATGCTTTGACCCAGTTGTCTAGCCATCACAATTTGTCCTCACACCACAACTCACTTAAATCCTTATGCTAGCAAATTTTCCTGCTTTTAACACAACTTTGACGACTAAATATTCACTTGCTGCCTAATATATCCCACTTACTAACAGGTGCTGTGATGAAGAAGGTGGTATCTGTACTTTTCTAGAGTGTTATTTTTTTCTCCTACTTCCACTTTTACTTCAGTACATATTTTCGATGAGTTTAATACTTTGACTCCGATATTTTTATGTGCTGCATAGTTACTCGTTACAATTATAAAAATGCAACGAATCATTCCATTCCAAACCCACATTTACCACTGCCAGAATGGTAGATGGCAGGTTTGATGAAGCTGGCACATCATTGAGCGAATCAAGCGATTCAAGAAGACTGCGCGTGCTCCCGTTCTGCCTTTTTTTGCTGCCAAAGCCATATTTGTTCGGTGAGTGATGTAGAATTGCAAAACTACTGCGAGGCTCATATGCGAGAGAGAGCGTCTCGGCCACACACACATTCACCGCCTTGTTTATATCTTGTTTATAGGCCCTGTCCCAAATGGCACCCTAAACCCTCATGGTCTTCTTCTGAGTCAGCAAGTCCTCTGCTTAGCTCGCAAACTTGCTTAAATGACGAATGGGACACCCTACGGTCTTGTGGACTTATCGGGAAGGCGGCCGCAATGGCCATTGTAAGTCCACAAGACCAAAAGTGCACATGAAGTGTGCCATTTGGGACAGGGCCAAACTCGACGCGTCCACTTCAGGGCGAGGGTGCACGAGGGTGTGTGCGGCGAAAATTACATCAACCCAAAGTGGGCGGTCGTGCACGTTAAGCCTCGTTTCCGTTCAGTCGGTTCACTCGGTACAACACATGACTATGGGATATTGCGCTCTAGCGCCAACTGCCGAAGAAACCTTTATTCAAGCCTGACAGGCCAATGACGAATGATGACGTGGGCGAGGTTACCTGCCCACAGCATATAAATGCCGTCGTATGGGTCATTCCCGTTGTTCTTCAGCTCTTCATCGTGCTGCTAGAACACCATCACGCCACATTTTCACAAGGGAAGCCCACAATGGTGATTCTTGTCGAAATGAAGGTCAAAGAGAAAGCTTTTTTTTTAGCAGCAAGTTTATCTTCCAGTGGGGCTGTCGGCTCCGGGTTCTCTTGTGCCCCCTCTGTTTCGGCGGAGTAATCGCAACTTCGTTGGTCGAAAGGGCTTCCCCACTACTGAGGGGGAAATCCATGCTTTCCTCAGCAAAATGGCAATTTGAGTTTTGCCACAAGGAAAGATGGAGGAAGAGATATTTCAACGTTAATTCCTCCTCCTAAAAATAAATAAATAAATTAAAAAAACCTTTGCAGCAGTTGAGCACACCTTATAAGAACAGACTGACAATAATCCTGTCATGCGTTCCAGCTCTGATCCCCTGGGGATCCCAGAGTCTGTTGACAGAGGGGATTCCTCTAGGAAGAGCTACATCATGTATAGTGGTGATGAAGGATGCGTCACTAAACGAATGGGGAGCTCTGTGCCAGGGCAACTCTGTAAGGAGAGTGGTCGGCAGCCGAAAAGAGCGTCACAAATGATGTTGCAGGCGTTTCTTCTGGCACTAAAACACTTTGCTGAGCACTTGTGGCAGACATGTGTTAGTCAGAATGGACAACATGACAGTAATGTCGTATATAAACAGACAGGGAGGTGCTCACTCTCTTCCTCTGTTGCAACTGACACGGACGCTCCTGATATGGGCCAGCGAGCATTTAGCATCACTCTGGGCAGTGTATGTCCCGGGCCGTATGAATATTGGAGTGGACCTACTATCCAGAGGGGGACCACAAGTCAGAGTGGCGCCTGCACCCTCGAATAGTGGCGCAGATTTGGGCTCAGTTCAGCAGGGCCGAGGAAGATCTTTTTGCGTCCACAAAGAACACGCACTGTCCGCTGTTCTTCTCAATAGACAGGTGGATGCCCTGTCGCATGGCCCTAGACTATACTGTATGCGTTTCTCTCGGTGGAACTACAGGACGCAGATTCTGTACCCTCAACGGGAACTGTGGTCTCCAGGACCTACATGTTGAGAGAAGGAGAATCTGATTATAGCTACAAAACGGGGCACTTGCATTCTGAAGCGCTCTATGTTATGTCAAAGTAGCGCTTGTTTGAAGTTTGGTGCAGGTGAAGATATGTATTACCATATCAGTACCTGATTGAGGGGATACTGGTTTCTTCTCCGAAGGAAATCACTCCCATTCCATACTGGAAGTTTATTGGGTGACTCGGTCTTCACGAGGGCATTAGTGGTGCTGCGCTTAAGCGTGCATATTTGGTTTCTTAAAAAGTTCTGGGCATACTACATTTTTCACTCTGTTTCGAGCACAGTCGAGAATTACGTCACGTGGATGGTACGCAGAATGCGGACATCCATAGTATACCTGGAGCTTAAGTCTGCGTTTTTAGGCTCATTACGAACTGTAATGGTGCTGTCATGACCTGATGGTAGGTCTGGACTCTGGAGGCTAGTTGTAAACCTCAGTTTGAGCCTCTAGAATCCTTTGAATATAAGGATGCTGCCATGTCATTGGTACTGGTATCAGTGAAGCACGTTTAGTGATCCTCATGCACTATTGGTGGCTCCCAAGCTGTGCTTGGTGGTGTTGCGCCCAAACGTGGCGTATATGCCTAAAGGCATGTTGGTAGTACGCTCTTGTTCGAGCAGCCTGCCCTGTAAAATCTCTGACTCAGAGGAAGACAGGAGACTTGCTTTGTACTTGTGCCATTTGCAAGTTGTACACAGGTGCATTGGGCAGTTGTAGGCTATGCACTTGCCTGACCAGCCTTTTTGTCATGATTTCCAACTCAGCCCATGGGGAGCCGCTATCTGAGCGATGTCTTTCACATGGGATTATACAAAGCTATTTCTATAGCATGTAAGGAGTTGGTTCTGCCTGGAAGGGTGGGTGAGCACTCTACGAGGACATGGAGATTTCATTGGCATGGTTTGAGATTTTGTGCGGATGACAGCTAGGCATTACTGCACACGTTTTGTCCGGTTTAACCAGCGTTAACTACAGGCCGTCTTTCCCTGGGAAAAGATATGTGGCGGTGCTGGTCCCTTACGTTTACTTCAGCGACTTGGTGGGGCGTGAATATATGTCCCATTGTCATGTGTTGTACCGAGTGAACTGACTGAATGGGAACGTTGAATTGTGCATATAACTACTGTTCCCAGAAGGAGGGAAACGGGGTACAACACCTCTGGGCCCTGCGCAGTCGGGGCTTAGTGAAGAGCTGGACTGAACAAAGGGAATGACACATAAGACGGCATTTATATGCTGTGGGCATATTTTGCATATTTTTGTAACTCCGTGCGCAGCTCCGCATCCGAAGATGAAAGAGTTCTAGGCGAATCTAGCCGAGGATAACGTCTCATCACACCGACCCCAGTTTGCACATACAAATTAGGTGCTTATATTTACTAAATGAGCCTACAAAAGCAGAAATAAGCCATTTTAAAAAAAGATCCATTTTGAATCAAATAAATAAATCACGACACTAAATTTTAGTGAAATTAGGAAATATTTAAGAGATTGTTAATTTAGTGCATATTTTGTTCTCATGTCACAAGTAGCCTAATAATATCAAGCCAAGGTTTACTTAAATTATTTTGTAGTGTTTTTTGGTGAAATGTAGGGCTGGGCGATATTGCCCAAAAAAATTATCACAATATAATTTTCCATATCAGTCGATATCGATAAATAACACGATAAATGTAACATTTTTATTTCTTTAAAATTTAAAGGGATATTTTTGCTCATGAGTGAAATATGTAGAAAACAGATATTTAACTGTGGTTTTAAACTATCCTTTATTGCCAAAACATGATAAACACTTCCCAACAGGTGAACAATTTATTGAAACTGAGGTAGGTAGATTTATTTATTAAAATATTAATTGTGGTAAGCATTTTTTTTTTTTACTCTACACTGTATATCAATAACATCATCACTTAATTGTGTAAGTAGTAAAACACTAAAAATGCAAACAGGCACAAAAAAAAGCGTTTTAAGTTAAGAAACATTTTGATTCCCCCCTCTATTGCATCACAGTGGATTGGTCCACTGTGCATCTCTCTCTCTCTCTCTCTCTCTCTCTCTCTCTCTCTCTCTCTCTCTCTCTCTCTCTCTCTCTCTCACTCACTCACTCACTCACTCACACACACACACGCCCATCTCACCAACGCCGACACACACACACCTCACCGTAGTGATGGCCAAATGAGGCTTCCTGAACCACTGAGGCTTTCCAGCCCATTGCTTCACCAAAAGGTTCATTTACCTGAAGCCTCATGAAACAGTCTGCTCTCTAGTGACACCTGCTGTGCAAAGCAATGCATCGCACACAAATCTATTCATCCTGAGCAACCAAATTATCATACTGTGGGCACACCCTTTTTCTATTGCCTGTGTATTAATAAAGTATTTTACTCTGCTTGTATTAACCTATGTACACACAACTCACACAAACACACAACTTTGTGTTCAACTATTCAGTAGATCTTTAGGTTAGTGATGACAGTGAATGCCCAGAATGATTGTAAATAAATTATTGTGAGTGCAGTGCTTATGGGACAGGAATTGTGGAACAGGGATGGGAAAAGCTTTCCCTAATACAGTCTAGTCTTATAATAATATTAATAATAATAATAATAATAATAGCAATAATATATATATATATATATATATAATAACACTAGGCCTACTACTAATATAGGCTATATATATATATATATATATATATATATATATATATATATATATATATATATATATATATATATATAATTACGTAGTATAGGTATTACAACTAGATATAGGCTAATTTACTATGCATAATTTACTCTAATAATCTACTAAACTAAGTATAATGTAATATAATATATAATACAAGCTATGATATATAATGATATCGCTACTACATACAACCAACACCTCAACACCAATGCAAATGCCTACTGCAAACCCCACAAGAGCCGCGAGGTTTCGAACCACTTTTGTCCGAAAGCGATACTCAGAATGAAGCAATGACGTATTCAACAGAAAACGAGGCCTCGTTTGTCATCGTCACGTGATTTTCACGGAAACGATACAAGCCTCGAATCGGGGCTTCATCTGGAACGCCCCTTTTTGCTCGACTCAAGCTCCGGAGCCTCGCTTCAGATGTCCCATCACTACCTCACCGACAGTGGGCCGGTCGGGAGATGAGGGAGAGAGAGCAAAGTTCAGTATTTGCAGATCTCCAGAGCTCTGTCTAGTCTATTTTATTCATTTTAAACATTGGATGATATTATTTCTCTTTTGATACATGCGATGCTGAGTCATTAATACATCACCAAAGACAAACAATTATGATAGCAATGTACAAGTCCGATGTTTTAGTGATTATAGTTTGGTAGCGTTAACTTGCAAGTCACCCACTACAACTAACAAGGTAATAAGCCTGCTGTGCGTGAATGTAGTTTATAGATTTACCGCTGTGTTGGGCTTAATGTTATATGGAAGAATTTCAAAGAAGCACGATAATACATTCCGCGTGATGAACCTATGATAAGCAGCCCACGCACGTCGCTCTGTTTTATGTCGGATGGGATCGCCAAAATATCCCCAAACCACTGAAGTTGAGTGAACTAACTTGTCAACGATATCGGTGTCCTCCGAGCTGGTTGTGAGCGCTGACTTTTCTTCACTATTGCTCATTTTTATCTCTCCACTTCATTCCGATCCGCCAAGCCTGTCAGCCACAGAATGTAAACAACAGCGCGTGCAGCACCCAGAAGCCCGGTCTGCAATACGCATGCGCAGCATTACGCATAACACGAAAGCATTATATCGAGAATTTATCGAAATGTTCTTATCGTTTTATTATATCGTGATAATTATCGTTAATCGCCCAGCCCTAGTGAAATGTACTAAAATAAATATCATCACCTGTGTACATCATAGAGGTGTACATTAGCCCACTCCTTATCAATGATTTTTCCTGATGATTTGTAGAACAATTACTCTGAGTACTCTGTCGTTTTAAAGAATAGCACAACGGCGAGCACGTCAAGTATAAATACCTCGTCCGTTTGGGGAGGAGCACGAGCAGTCAGTGGAGGCTCGCACAGTGGAGCCAGACGAAAATATAAACAAGGCTTAACAACGCGAGCGCTGTCTTGTTTAGATTTTAGATTAGTTAGTGTGCACTTTGAAGTAACATACAAACAATGAACAGCTGTATTTTTATTTACAGAGATATATCCATGATTAACAAAGATTAATGAATACAGTAACAAATGTATTGATCATGGTTAGTTCATGTTATTTATTAGTCTAATCCAGTGTTTCCCAACCGGGGTGCGTCTTTAATATATGGGTTGTAACTTTAAAATAATTCTTTATGTATGTTTCTGTCAATGCTGGTTCCTCAGTTATACAGTAAAACAACAGCGGTAATAAAAGAAAAAAAGTGGGCAACAGTCTCTCTTTGTAAAAAAATGTTTTCAATGCATGCGAGTGCTGCCGTATCTACCGTTCTAATATGACCAGGGGTCTCATTTATAAAACTGCGTAGATTTCATCCTAAAAGTGTATGTACGTACAAAAGCTAAGTAACAAATCAGATTTATAAAACCATGCGTACGCCAGAATCTGCGCCAAAATCCCTTTATAAATCACAGCCAGCAGCAGATTGTGCGTAGGTGCTTCTCCACCCTGTCTCCTCCCCGAAATCACCATATATGGAGCTTACGACGCCTAGTTTTACTATGCATAACCTCATCTGCATATCATTTGCATGCATATTCCCATCCACGTGACACCATGTTTAACACTTTCAAAGGTAAAAGACATTGAAAAATATTAGATATGGACTATAAATGCTCTTTGTGCCTTACACATTACATTGCTGAATATCATTCAATTTCCTTTTTATGTTTTAGAATAAATTTGAATAAAATTAATGAAGTTTTGCTGATAATATCCCTAGATGAAAACTTGTTCTCTCCTTATTCTGCCATTGGATTAATCCTCCAACAGTGCCAGCAGTGCCATCAAGCATTACATACACGGGTTACCGGAGGATTTATTTTAACAAATAGACTGATCGTTAACACCTTGAAAAAAATCACAGAATGTAGGCTATTTTTGGGGGAAAATTGAAGAAGAAAATGTTATAGTGAACACATGCTTCTTCATGACGGTTTTGTAATGAACACCGTAATAGTTAATAGCTAGGACTGATGATGAGTAGCGATTGTGCTTCGACTGTATTTGCAGACTTAAGGAAAATATTTTACACTGTGTTGCGCGCAGATCTCTAACAAAAGGGTATTTCATGCTATTCTGTATCACATGTAGTCCCGCCATCTCCCCTTGCGCTCCCGTTGTAGACGATGTGACTGTAAGGCAGTGATATATTATTTTAATACATTTTGAATTATGTGTGGATTTTACTAGATGCATAGCCTAAAACAATCAGCACAAATAACACTGTTGGATTTAATCTTCATGATAATGTGGATATAACGTATGAAATGGAGTGAAAATGAAATGTCATTAATTGATTCTTATAATCGTTCTTCTCATATTTATTTTCTACAATCTAACTTCAGTTCACGATTTCACTATGTGTCGCAAATAAAATAAATTTAAAAAATTAAAAATGTGCGTACGCACAGCTCAAAATTTGCTTAAAGGTGCACACATTCTCCCGTCAAGTTTGTTTTTTATAGATCACAACCTTTGCGTGAGAACTGGCATACGTACGTTTCTAGCCCTGTTTTGTGCGTACGCACGTTTTATAAATGAGACCCCAGGTCATTATAGGCATCATCACCCATGGCCATGTGTAGGCTAGAGCATGAGAAGATTATCTCTGTGCACATATCCCAAAGCGCACACACGTCTCACTTGAGTTCTCTTTCAAATCTTGTGCTTGAACGGACCAACTCACACAAAAAGTATGTCAACATGTCCATCTTGATGTATATGGTTAAGGGGTACTTCAGTGCTGGAAAGATTAATCTGTTGGCTATTTAAACTGGGTCATTAATGTAGTAGAAATGTGAAATTATTTTTGAATTTGGTGCTTTCAAAAAGACAGAAAATTTATTTTTGTCTTATGGGGATGAAAGACTACAATTCCCAGAGCTCTTCGCTGCCATTTAAAGCCACTCCCAAAGCCACCAATGCGTTCATTTTCATAAAATCAGTTCAGTTAGAGAACAGACACTTCAATTTAAAACTGAAAATTGTCTGTTCAATATATTGTGATTTAGCCGCTGAGGAAGTGTCAGCACAAACGCAGCAGGAGTCAGATTACAAGCATCCTGATGAGAGCTGAGGTAAACGCGTCCACGCTCGCGGCAGTAGTTCTCAGCGCGTGTTCAGTCTGGCGCGTTTTCAGTTCATGCCTTTGGAAGATTAACTTTCATAGGAATTAACTTGAGAAGATAAAATACTCACTTTGCTCCACAGGCCGCACCGTTTCCATGAACTCCTTAGCCGAGCTGAGCTGTAAGTGCGACCCCATCCCCCATGTGCGAGTTGAAAACATTCGGAAATAACTCCCTCTGCTGGCTGTAGTCTTTGTCTGGCCAAACATTTTACCGGCAAATCGATGATATTTGCATCACCGGATTAATTTTTCAAGAAATAAAATGCATAAATGCCTCTTGTCTCAGGGGGACATGAGAGGGGGGAGCACGATAATTCAAATATACTCCAGGGTTTCTACTGATAGAAAGCCATATGCTAATCGCTGAAGTAACCCTTTAAGAGAGCTGTATACAGTCAAGAAAGACAAAATGTATCCCTGCATTAGGTCTTAAAGGGGCAGTCTGTCATTTACTGCTGTCTGTCTAATGTCAAACAAAAGATAATGACATCACTCACTGCTCTTGATTGAATAGCTTTTGTAAGTTTAATAATGATTTTTTTTATTATTGAAACTATGAATATAACTAAAAATATGAAATATAACTAATATATGCAGTTATTCTACATTTGATTACTTTATTCGATTTCTCTACCTAAAAACTAATGTTAGACCAAAAACCTGAAAAGCATTGTTTATTTTATTAGTATCTTTGGTCAATAGTATTTATTTGTGCTTCTGCTTGTATTTAAGTTATTTGTTCTTATTTTCTTTATTTTTATTTGACAGTAGTCCTTTTTTCCCTGAACATAGCAAATACCGAACTGTACAGAAACCGTGAACCTAAAACCGTGATACAAACCGAACCGTGAGCAATCTGTACCGTTACCCCTAGCGTAACGTATGTCAGAGGGTGCCACACCATTTAGAAAAGGTTCAAAGGGTGCCATGTCTGAAAAAAGGTTGGGAACTAATGTAATGGTAAATAATCAAACCATATTGAAATGTGTTACAAACAAATCATTTACTCAGAACACCTCTTGAAATAAGAATATAAGTGTGCTAATATATTTTTTTTTAGTAAGAGTGGATAGTAAGATTTAATCTAAATGAACTTCAGTATTTTCAGGTTATTTATATGGCAATGTGTAGACAAATTACCTAAAAACAATAATTTAGCCTAGTTTAGACTGGAGTGAGGTGAAAAAAGGAAGGAAAAAAAAATAAATTATATATATATATATATATATATATATATATATATATATATATATATATATATATATATATATATAACATGAGTTCTTCCTATTTATATCACTGTTCCTATTTGTGAAAAGGTTTCACATAGGCTATATGTTGTTGTTTTTTACAATTAATAAACATTTCTAATCCCAGTATAATTTTGTTCAGTTAATCCTTCCTTATTTCCTTAACTTTACTATTTTGATTTCACAAATGGGATTAGTGAAGTTAAAGGCTAATGGGTTGAGTGGTCGAAATTATACTGTAAGAGAGTTCACAAATCAGAATAGAAAAGTTAAGGATTCATGGTTCATGGAAGGGTTAACTGATCAAAAATATTTCACAAATCCCAAATAGTCTATATGAGCCTAGTATGACTTGATCGACTAAATTACCATTTTCTATATATTTATTAGCCTATCTGATTCATCTAATGGCTAGACCGTTATTTAATTGGCACATAGCCTACCTACTTGTTGTCATTATTACACAATAAAAAATTAAACACAGAAACACGGAAAGCAATTCAATGTTATTGTTTTTTTTATTTATTTTGTATTATTATTATTTATTCAAAAATTAGGCTCGATCTAAAACAAATCATTGTGTATTAACGCGTTCTGCCTGTTTTAGAAATAGACGTTAAACAGTTTTATGGATAAGTGCAATTGCTGTGGGGTTAAAATAATCAAGCAGGTCAAGCTGATGCTGGTTTCAGTCTTCCAAGTGTCGACATTTTTAAGCTATTGCATTATAAAATTAAGAGTCACTGTGGAAGAAACATCGATTTCGGCCCGCGTCACCTGAATTCCCAAATCGTGATGGCATGCGATATTAGGCTATTTGCAGCCTATGCGACTACAGCGAATTTACAGTCGAACAAAATCTGATTATCAAACTGAAAACTAGCTTTACTGCGGTGTAAAACAAAGGCATCAGTTCAAATTTTGTGCATGATTTTTTTTTTTTTTTACATTTATTTTTATTAATTCGTAATAAAATTGTTAGGCTACATTAAAAATACCAAGACCACGCGGGGGATCTAAAAATCATTAGCTATAGCTACGATTCCATCGAGATTTAGCTGAACGCAACACATTGCACATGAGCATGTGTGGAAAGCGATCTGAACTGAAGGCAGGTAGAGTTTCTCCAGAGTGAGTGCTATTTTGCTTGGAGCGTCTGATGCGGCACCACCAACCGGGCAAACTCCTCCAAAAAGCTTTTTTGGCCAGAAGATCCCAGGAAAAAAATAGCATAACTGTTGCCTTAACACTCGACAGAATAAAACAATAAGCAAAAAAAACCTTCTGCACAATTCCTTGTAACCTTCTGCACAATTCTCAAGTATGCATTTTAAATAACTTGAATTTGTATCAGATTAATATGAAAATATGAACATGAAAATATAAAGACACGGTGCAAAAAAAAACAAAAAAATCTAAAATCAGCTAAAAAAAAAAAGAGGATACATTCTATAAATGCATTGTATAAATGTATAGAAATATGAAATAAAAATGATCTTATTAACATGGCAGGCGTTTTCTAGCAAATGTGTGTGTGTGTATATATATATATATATATATATATATATATATATATATATATATATATATATATATATATATATATATATATATATATATATATATATATATATATATATATATATATTACACACACACACACACACATTTGCTAGAAAACGCCTGCCATGTTAATAAGATCATGTATATATATATATTTTTATATCATGTATATATATATTTATATTAGCCTACGTGTATGTATATATATATATATATATATATATATATATATATATATATATATATATATATATATATATATACATATATATATATATCCGACTTAAATGCAAATTCAGAGACATTAATAAATCTTTAAAGATTAGCTACAGTATTTCATCAATACATTTACAAGTTTGTTAGCGTTTAAGTAGGCTAACCTACCTTTTCTCGCTGTTCAAACTCATAACCATGAGCTCTAAAACGGTATAATTCTTCTTGCAGAGCTCTCTACGATTTGTCCTTCGATTCTTCAATTAGGCTAACAGACTGACATGAAAAATGTAGGTGATGGAATTAGAAGTTTGTAAGGTGTGGTGATTTGTGACTGATCACAGAAGCATGCATGAAAACAGACCAGTGGTATTCCCTTTTATGCCATTTCAACAAGGAAGATAATGTGAATGTCAAAAACGAAAGTGATCGGCCATAACATTTTATGTTAAAACATTTAATTAGGCTACATATGCTTTGAATAAATCTAACGTTATGCGCACATTTAAACAAATAATTTAAGGCTTCATTAAAAAGGCTATTGTTATAGGCTATAAATGACTGTTATGTCGCATATATGTAGGCTAATCAAATCAGCGACGACAGATTTAAAAGGCCTTTTTTCTATATTTATGTTATTAGATATTAGAAGTTGATTAGCCTATAATAGGTGTTCTTTTTTCCATCCGCAGAAATTCGTTCGTTCGCTCATTCGTTCAGTGAGTTATCTTTATAATTCGGCTTTTGTCTTTTAATATAATTCCACATATAGTAGCTAGCAAGTTGTATTGTTTGTGGGCTATTTTATTTAAAGTAGAATTTAATTTACAATTGATCTCTATTCTGTATTGGTGTAACACAAAATAGCCTTTATAAAAAATAAAATTAAACTTTGAATTCATGGAAATGTTACATTAAGAAATGTCATGTAAATTCAAGTCCGATGTTATTTAGCGCTTTATAAAATAGGCTACATCTAGTTTAAAAGCGGCTTTACAACGATAAACAGGAAAGTAATGATCAAAATAACGCAAACAAAGATCAATTCAGCAGCTTTTTGTGCTGCAGTCAGTTCGGTTGTTTTTTTTGTTGAGAAATTTAGGTAGGATTGCTTCGAAAGCCACACCACCTTCTTGATGACGTAGATACAAAGGATTTAGTAATGACCAACTTTAAGCTTGAATGCTTTTCTTCTTTGAAATACAATCTCATAATTACGGGGTTTGTAAAGAGCAGAGAGAGTGACAATTACATAGTCATCAAATGTACAGTTACCAGAGGTACAGTTTTCTTTTGATGAATCACAAAATCATACTACACCATTTATAAATAATATTATGTATTAAAATTCACATCAGCATGCTTAACACTTTCACTTAAGGAGTGGTTTCTTATTTATAACAGCAATAGCCAACAACAATCAATCTTAGAGATTAAAACTTCTTTCGTTAATACATCTTTTTAGGGTATGAAAAAAATGCATCTGCTTAATATGAAAGATGTGCATAGAAAAATGTGTTTGAGTAAAAAGCTACAATCATTAAATAGAAGGCAGTGCCATCAAACCTGTTATGTCAACTTAGGTTATTTCTCATGAAGTCTATGCTTTTTGTTTCTTATAATTCTGTATGATTCTGTTAATCTACAGATTTTATTAACCTAGTCCTGGAGGACAACCTTCTTGCAGAGTTCATCACCAAACCTAATTAAAAACATGAATCAACTAATCAAGGTCTTAAGAATTAGAACACCCAACGAAAGTGTCCTAAACAGGTGCCCTAAAACATTTCCTACGCAACTATACAAACCCCGTGATTTCAAAATTCTAGGCTAAAGACCAAGTGGATATTCTTAGCACCAAGCACAAAGTTTTCACATGGGATGGGCTTTTTGAATAGAATTCGCTGGACAATGATGGAAACCTTTTCTGTTCAGTGGAAACAAAGGGTAAGGAATCTGAGAATACTGCATGTGTTTTTAACCTGACATTTAGAACAGGGGGGTAAAAATTAATTGCTGTTAGTTCAGGTAAGGTTGAATCTAGCTATTATAATAAGGTAAAATAAATACTTAACCCATATAAGAAATAAGAAGAAATAACAGAATGCATTTGGTTTTAAATATATCAGTATTTGAAATAGTTATATGACTAGCTGATTTTTTTTTTTTTTTCAGAAAAAAATAACTATTTTACAAGGCTGAGATTTCATATGAATTTGTATGATATGGCCTGTACAAAAACATGATATTTTTAGAAGTAAGCTTTCCTTAGGTTTCTTAGGGATATTTGCCTAAATGTTAATGATCTTATGGATGTGGCTGTGGTGGTTCACAGTCATGATACCATCTGTCTGAAGTAAATGTGGGATATTCTGTTTAAATTTAGGGGAACATTTGCCCATAATGCACAGCTGCCCTAAAGACTCTGGGGTGGCGCCAGGACTTGGTCCCGTTATTGCTGCTTGCAGCTATATATTTTTTTATTGTATCCTTATTTTTTGTCAAGGTTTTGGGGCCCTTAATATGCTTTGCACACAGGTCGAAATATGTGGCCATTAGGGCTTGGCCAAAGCTGGTACATAGGTATGGCAGGGGGGCTCTACAGCAACCCCTTGAACGCAATCTGAAATCTTGGTTACATACTAGCACATATATGTATGAAACCCGGTACACATATAGATCTCATCGGGCCAAACAACTTCCGCACCACAGTCATTAGAGAATTCATCTGTTTGACACAAACAGCAAGACGTCAGCAAGAAGACATTGAGGATGCTACATTATGACCAGACTTTTGATATCTCAAATGGGTTGGCTGTGGTTTTAAAAAATTATGCTGAGACATGGGAAACAGGGAGCGTGTAATAACTTCTACATACATTGACTGTTTTGGATAAAATTTTAACTGTATGTTCGTTGAACAAAAATGCTTTGAAATCACTCTCTTTACCACCCAATTTTCTAAAAACTTCACTAGAATAATGTAGATCTGCAAAGAATTATTGGTATCTTAAATACTGTTTCCATGGCAACAGCCTGAATGACACATATTTCCATATTCAGGTCATTCAGCGGCACAGGAAGTTCCTCAGGTTTGCCTTCGGAGGGAAGGTTTTCCAGAACAGGGTGCTCCCCTTTGGCCTTGCCCTTGGCACCAAGGACGTTCACGAAGTGTGTGGATGCTTCACTGGCCACGCTGAGGCTCCAGGGCATCCGCATACTCAACTACCTGGACGATTGGCTCTTATTGGCCCAGTCCAGAGAGATTTCCAGTATCAGGACCTGTCTGGCTTGCTTCAAGCGCGGCCATCATGTTTCTGTAGGGACATGACGCAGGCTTTTAGGCCTCATGGCGGCAGCCTCCCAGGTCCTTCCTCTGGGGCTGTTTCACATGAGGCCCTTCCATTGGTAAATGAAACATGTAGGGATCCGGTCTATAGGATCCCCCGCCTACTGAGGGTGTCGCAAGGTTGCTTTCGAGCCCTATCAGTGTGTCGAGACCCTCATTTTCTCCAAAGAGGTGTCGGCATGGGGGTTGTTTTCCATCGCCAGATGGTTACGACGGACACCTCTCTCACCGGTTGGGGTGCGATGTTCGAAGGCCATCCAGCATGCGGCATCTGGGCGGAGGAGACTCGGGCCTGGCACATAAACTGCCTAGAGCTGAGAGCGGTCTTCCTGGGCCTTTGGCATTTCCTCCCTTTCCTCACAGGGCACCATGTCATTGTCAGGACAGACAACATGGCGGTGGTGTCTCATGTAAATCGCCATGGGGGCTCACGATCGCGCACCCTGGACAGCCATGCACGCCGTCTCCTCCTGTGGGCCCAGGGCAAATTCCTGTCCCTCAGGGCAGTCCATGTCCCCAGAACTCTAAACCTCGTGGCAGACTTCCTTTCGAGGCAGAAACTCAAGTCAGGGGAATGGATGCTGCATCCTCTCACAGTGGCCCAGATTTGGGAGTGGATGCATTCGCTCACCCCTGGCCGAAGCTGAGGCTCTATGTCTTCCCGCCAATCAAGCTGATTCCGGCGGTTCTGCACAGATTGAGAGAGAGCTAGGCCAGCCTTCTGCTGGTGGCACCGTTCTGGCCATCTCAGACGTGGTTCTCGGAGCTGATTCTTCTTCTGGACTCCCCTCCTTGGGAGATTCTGGTCAGAAAGGATCTGCTTTTACAGCTCCAGGGCAGGATCTGGCATCCTCATTCCGAGATCTGGAAGCTGTGGGTGTGGCCTATCAGAGGCCGCCAGTCTTAAGTGCCGGTCTGCCTAATGCCAGAGCCCCCTCTAACCTTATGAGGTTTTTCAGGCATAGTGCTCAGCCCATAGTAGAAGTCCAGTCAACTGCCCTATTGGTTCAGTTCTGGAATTTCTGAAGGAGAAGTTTGCAGCTGGGGCGGCAGCTACTACACTCAGGGTGTATGTAGCGGCTATTACCGCTCACAGGGAGTTGGATGAGACCCCTTTGGGGAAACACTCTTTAGTCTCATCCTTTATGAGAGGGGTCAGGCGCCTGAGGCCAGCTCGCTCCCCTGGTGTACCCTCTTGGGACTTGTCTATTGTCCTGGAGGATTTGACGAGGGCTCCCTTTGAGCCATTAGAGTCAGCTCCAGAGCGGGTTCTGACACTTAAGGTTGCTCCTTCATTGGCTCTTACTTCATTGAAGCGAGTGGGAGGCTTACAATCCCTTTCTGTTAGTGAAGCTTGCTTGGACTTTGCTCCCGGCCTGGTTAAGGTTTCGCTGAGACCCAGGCCGGGTTATTAGCCCAAGGTTTTGTCCACATCTTTCCGCTCGCAGGTAACCATCCTCTATTCATTCCACCCTCCGCCTTTCACGCCCTTGGAGGACGAGAAGTTGCATTTGCTCTGCCTGGTTAAGGCATTGAAGTTGCATGTTGACCGCAGAGGTGGACAGTAACTCAACATTTACTTGAGTACTGTACTTAAGTACACTTTTTGAGTATCTGTACTTTACTGGAGTATAATTTTTTTCTGGATACTTTTACTTTTACTTCACTACATTTGAAAGACAAATATTGTACTTTTTACTACATTTCTGTCTAGGTCGAAAGTCGTTTCTGCAGCAGCTCTGAAAGTCGGAGGATGACTTTTTTCCATCTTTAAATGTTTTTTTGGTGTTGTTGTTTCAGACAGTCTGTCAGGAATCACTCTTATAGGGTCATATACATTTTCCCAACTTTTTTGAACACTGATCAGTTCATAGCAAAATGGAAGAAGACAGTTCTTAGGCACAAGTGTGTGCAACCATAGCCATACTTTGAAAGTGTGTTTCAGTTTTTAAAAAAAATCAAGATTAGTTTAGTTGGCATACACTTGGTGCATGTCTTATAAAATAATAACAATATAAACATCTGGGAGAAAGAGAAGAGGAAAGTTGGGAGAATATCAGATGTGTATCAATGTATTGGATCCGTGAATTTGGCCTTAAAGTGACATCAGCTTTGTAAAGAGCTTTGTAACTTATATACAAGTATTTAAATGAGTTTAAGTTAGTCATATGGTAGTATGTCAGATGGAGCATCACTGAATGACTTAAACCATGATGACAGTGTGCATTTATACAACAATAATAAAATAATGCACGGGCATAAAAAAGGAAATTTACTTTGATACTTAAGTACTTTTGAAAACAACTACTTCTGTACTTTTACTTGAGTAAAAATCAAATTTTTACAACTTTCACTTGTAACGGAGTAATATTTGACCAGTAGTACTTTTACTTTTACTCAAGTAATAGAGTTGTGTATTTTGTCCACCTCTGGTTGACCACTCGGGTGGTTGGAGGAAGTCTAACCAGTTGCTGGTATGTTTCGGAGCCGGCCGCCGTGGGCTTGCCGCGTTTGGCTTGCCGCGTACAAAGCAGAGTATGTCACACTGGGTGATAGAGGCTATCTCTTTAGCTTACGAGGTGCGCAGAGTTCCTTCACCTCTGGGCATTAAAGCACACTCTACTAGAGGTGTGGCCTCTTCTCAGGCGCTCTCCAAGGGGGCTCTCTTGGAGGACATTTGTGTCGCAGCAGGTTGGTCCTCACCACACACATTTGTCAAATTGTATAATCTAGATCTTGACATGGCTCCGGGTTTGCATGTTCTGTCAGCTTAATCCAGCCATTCAGGTCTACCTGACGTTCATGTCAGATGCAGCAGTGCTTTAGCTTGGCGTGTGTGGTATACCGTTCCCCATATGCATCATTACGCAGCGTCGAAGTGAACCTATGAAAGAGAACGTCTCAGGTTACTCACGTTACCTGTGTTACCGACAAGCTGTCTTGTTCGGCAGCGAAATCTGGAGAGAAGATAGCGTGCGCGCCAGTATAGCTCAAAGGTTATGAGCTAGAGGGTGCAGACAATCGGCACGCCCAGGGGCGTACCCCAACTGCGTCATTACGCAGTGTCTCGTTCCCTATTCAGAGAACATAGGTCACTTGAGTAACCTGAGACTTTTTTTATGATATAGGGTTATAGGATTAGAATGTTTTTTTTTATTTTTATGTTGAATATGTCTTGTGCGTTTTCGTTGTAGCAGTTCTTTAATCTGAAACAAATTTCTCCTAAGGGAGACAATAAATAATACCTTGACCTTGACGTTGAAGAAATGAACGTGGAGAGGGAGCTCTGTAGCGCCACCTTTTGACTAAAGTGGGGTGGGGGTTAGTTTAACCCACAGTCAAACTCAGTAAATATATATTATTTTCATCGAACTGAACAACTTTCTAATTTACCCATTAGCTCTGATAATAGCTTTGATAGTTATTTTGGTTTGAGTGAGGATTTTTTTTATGAGGCTCTGAATTTTAAACTACTTTGTACTAGTTTGTACAATTCATGTGTAATAACTTTTAGTAGGTATTGCATTTGAATTTATATTTAGACATTATCAAAGACTTTCTGTCATATATATATATATATATATATATATATATATAGAGAGAGAGAGAGAGAGAGAGAGAGAGAGAGAGAGAGAGAGAGAGAGAGAGAGAGAGAGAGAGAGAGAGAGAGAGAGAGAGTTTTTTTTAATCTTCTGGGTAAAAAGTCTCAAGTGAGCCTTTGATCCCCCCCCCCCCTCTCTCTCTCTCTGTGTGTGTGTGAGAGAGCAATTTTGCCTATACAAATATAGGCAAAATTGATAACTGCAAATTATAACAAATGATAACAACTTCATTTGAGAGTGACCTTTAACATGACATGATATCTTATAAATATTATTATCTAATGAATGTGGCTATTGTCTTGGTTCATGGTCACTAGCTAACTGCAGTAAATGTGCAATATTTCCCACCAAGCACAGTTGTCCTAAAGCCATGAGATGGTGGGGCTTGCCTTTTCTTCCCAAAAAATGTGTGGGACTTGATTTTATCCCTTTGGAATTGATTGTTGGATGGTTGTGGTTTGCTATTACTGTACAATAATGTCATGAATTGCTGCTGATTAATTGATCTATTTACTTGTCCAACATGAAAATAAACTTAAATGAAGGGAGCAGATATGCTTACATTATTTATTATGTTTAATTTATTGCCACTTCCCATCAAAAATGTATAAAACAGAGGCTAAAAACAAAAATATGTGCTTAATCTTGCAATATAAGTGTTATATTGTAATAGTTTTTATTTTGCATTCATTAAGCGATGTTACCAAAATGCCTATAGATTTAAACCTACATTTGTTTGCTTTTTTATGATCTAACAATAAACACTGAATCGTATAATTGGTTTATTTAAAAATGTTCGATTTAATGTTTTTGTTTTTAATGCCAATTACTTTAAAACCAGGTTATGTAAATTGGTTGCCAGAAAGAAGCTTGATCTATGTTCGAGATAACAGCAATATTTGTACAATTGGTTGCTCTGAATCTTAAATGTAGAGTTGTGCAGCAGGTTTGTCTTGTTACTTGAATACTATGGTTCCAAAATTACAAAGGAGGTGAACAAGGTTGGGAGGTGAGAATAAGTGGAGAAAAAGCATCATGTTATGATTAACGAGGCTAATTCTGTATGAAGGTTATTTATTGCATGACAAAGCTCATAGACTAAAAAAGAAGCCAGTCATTTTACTAAAAAGGTGGGTAAAATTAATGTTTCATTGTTTAACCTCTTAAGATCTGGGACCATTTTGGGGATTTCCGCCTGGATTTGGCCTACCCAAATTGAAAAGCTTCCCATACACACATACAGTGGTCTACTTTCAAAATGTACAGGGTCCGCAGAGTTTAAGTGGTTTAAAAACCACAGATATAGATGGTTATGATGTAAAGATAAGGGATCTGAAGATATTAGACCTATGCGATCAATCACTTATCTTATACAATCACTTATTTTAATGATGATTCGTTTTCCACCAAGAGTTAGTTATATATAATTAACTTCTACAATTTGAATATTATCTTTATACAAATAGGAAATACTGATGTCAACTAACAAGAACACTTTAACACTTGATCATTTAAACATGTCCTGGCCTGCACATGTCGTATGTCTCCTAATTTAGTTCTTGCAGTCTCTACTAATGAGCTGATTAGTTGAATCAGGTGTGATAAAATGAAGGAGACAGGTTTAAAATGTTTGAAAACTTCTGGTCTATATTACACCAAGGGACTGGCCATACTGCATACCTTTATCATCACTCAACCAATAAGAAAATAACCTTGTTTGACTGGAGCAATTACATTTTTCTTTATAAAAAGACCGTCTCATTCTGCAATTATTCCGATAATGGTAATAAGGATTTTGTAAAAGTCAAAAGAGTATCCTATAAAAGCAATGTTTTTAGACCACAATATGACACATCTTTTAATTAATATGAATGTCAGTTTTAGTTTATTTATAAAGCTATTAAAACAACATCTGTTGACCAATGTTCTGTACACACATTAATAACATTATAGGATTAAAACTCAATACATATAATAACATAAAAGCAAAACAGCCATACCATAATTGATTAAATGCTGTATATATATTAGACTGGCATGCCAATAGAAATACATCACATTTACAACAATCAATTAGCAATTAAATTGTGTGCACATTGCAATGTTGAACCTCTATTAGAAGTTCCAAGGACCAGACTAAAACTTAGAGGTGACCGAGCATTTGCAGTAACAGCACCAAAACTGTATTAGTATTAATCCAAAATGTCTGGTCATGGGCATTTACCATAAAATAAACTTCTACCAAAATACCATATAGAGCAATAAACAAAATTACTGATTCTGGAAGTTTTTTATGCAGTTTGATGGAGGGTTAGTGACAATATTATGGCTCAAACAATGGTTGCCATGGAACAGTTTTGTCTTGGTCCATAAATAAGTATTTCATAACTAAAGCTGGCCTGAAATTTATCAAGTGTCATCTGGCATAATTGCTTTGAAATTGCTCATTGTTCCTTTCAAGTCAAGTGCATAAATCATCAGACACACCTCAACGCCACTACTTGCCTTGACACACTCATTGTAGCATATTCAGAGGATATGAATAACAAGGCAGTTTTTTGTCAAGCCTCATTGCTATTAATAAAAGTCGTTGTTGAATAATTGTACTGATGTCCAAAAGCAGTTAACTAGGTGTAGCTCATGCTTGGCATATTTCCTGACAATTTACTGTCAGTGACTAATCAATAAAGAGAGAGAAATTAAATGAGACAGTGAAAACTTCCTGCTCCAGTGTGATTACTATCACAACATATATTTAATTTACTTATTTTATTTCTCTATTTATTTTGGGGGGGATTACCGAAGGGGGGGGGGGGGGTTAATTATTAATTCATAATCCAAAAATTATGAATTCATAATTAAATATCTGATGATTAATTGTGTATGTGTATAATATAACCTTCCAGTAAAAATAAAGTTTGGTAACTTGATGCGTTCATGTTAATGAAATTACTTAAAAGGATATTTCACCCAAAAATGAAAATGATGATAATGATGATTTACCCTCAAGTCATCCTAGGTGTACATGACATTCTTCTCTCAGAGGAATACAGTCGGAGTGATATTAAAAATGTTTTAAAAGAAGCTTTATAATGGCAGTGAATGGTTGTTTTCATTAAAAAAAAAGGTTTATAAAAGTGCATCTATCCATCATAAAAGTGCTCCATATGGCTGCAGAGGGTTAATAAAGGCCTTTAAGTGAAGCCATGCGTTTGTGTGAGAGAAAAAAAATCCATATTTAAAACTTAACGAACCCCGGGAGCCAAGTGGAGCACTTTTATGATGGATAGCTGTACTTTTATGGACTTCAAAACAGAAACAGCCTTTTACTGCCATTATAAAGCTTAAAAGAGTTAGGACATTTTTTATGTAACTCTGATTGTGTTCGTCACAAAAAAAGAAAGTCATATACATCTAAAATGACGTAAGGGTGAGTAAATCATGGACTAATTTTCCTTTTTCGATAATTTTCATCAACTATCCCTTTAAGCTGCTTGACATGCTCCTCCGCTCTCAATATCCTAATTTATGATCATTAATTTCAATCAGTTAACTAATACAATAAAAAAGTTAAAACAGTTTTGTTCACTACATTTCAATACTGCAATTAAAACAGTGAATAGACAGCTATATTAGAATAATTGTCAGGACTATAGCATTAAAAGAGCACAAAGTAGCCATGTTAGGGTTTACTCTTAACATTAATATTATTCTCTACATATAGTCATTCCCACAACAAACACAACACTGGAACTCAACAGCAATGCAAAGTATGAAAAGACAATGCAGAAAATCGTATTGTCTTCTCAAATATTATAAACAGCAACTACAACAACGCCCAACTACTGTTGAGAGACTAACAAATCTCCCAAGTCACATTCCCAGTGATAATCAGAAGCAAATGCAGTGCAGCATATACTTCACTGTCAGAAAAAAAGGTACAGTGCTGTCACTGAGGCGGTACCCTAGCCTGACAAGCCAGACCCACATTAAGATGTTTGGTCTGGAAACTCACCATTAACAGGGCTCAATCCGAGGGGCGGGATAAACGGTTGTCTTTCAAACTCCCTCTGCACGCGATAGGATAGCGCTACACCAACCAGAGCAACATGAAGGTGAAGCAGAGCTCACTGACTGATTAAACAATCGCCGTATCCGGTCGGCTAAACTCCGAACACATCTTCCCTTTTTAAGTATGACTTCAGTGCCGTTCTTTGTTTAATTTCTCATAGAAAAGCTTAACTCCAAGTCAATAGGTTACTATCGTAACCCCGGTTCTCTGAAACATCGAGTGGAGAGATCCACCTATGGGAAGGGCATCCGTACCTGACCTCTGCAGAAGCATCCAATTGCACCAAGTCTGACAAGACAGGCAGGAGCGCGCAGCCAATGCCCAGTAAGGCCCCACCCCTTACCAGCGGGCATATATGGGCTGCATACGCTACTGTACATCAGTAAGTATATTCGCTTCTCGTGCGGTAAGCGGGGCAACGCTGGTGGATCTCTCCACTCGATGTTTCAGAGAACCGGGGTTACGATAGTAACCTATTGTTCTCTTTCATCATCTCGTTTCGAGATCCACCTATGGGAGAGACATGGACAGCTCCCCGATTGCCCAATACACTCACAGTGAGGTCCTGTTAGCCAGAAAAAGACGGTCACCCCGAGGGGCGGTGCACGACGCGTCTCATAATCATGAACTCGCCACACCGACGCAACCGCGTAACTGCGGTGTGAAGCAGGACATGAAACATAGGCTATGTGTGTCACACATAAGGAAGGCAGGGTTAGGAAGACCCCACCCCCAAGACCGAATGTGCTACTGAGGTTCTGGTGACATCCAGCCTGTAGTAACGCACAAACGTATGGGGAGAAGCCCAACTGGCCGCAGAACAGATATCCTGCAGTGATACTCCCCTGAACAGAGCCCAAGAGGCGGCCAAGCCCCTCGTGGAATGAGCTCTGATGTTCCCTGGGGGTTGCACTCCCTTTGATTCATATGCCAAGATTATAGCGTCCACAAGCCAATGTGAGAGGCGTTGTTTAGACAGGGGATCCCCTTTGCGAGGAGGAGCCCATGAAACGAAGAGTTGGTCACTCTTCCGGAACGCGCTGGTCCTAGACACATACGTTTGTAACGCACGGACTGGACACAGGGCATTTAGCCTCTGATCCTCCGCGGAGGAAAAGGGCGGAGGGTGAAAAGCGGATAGCTCCAACACCTCCGATGTGAACGCAGGGAAACATTTCGGCATGAATGCTGGATTAGGCTTGAGGAAAACCTTATCTCCACCCAGAGAGAAATTGATGCACGAGGGGTGGACCGAGAGTGCATGTAACTCACTGACACGTTTGGCTGACGCCAAGGCCAAGAGCAAGGCTGTTTTGAAGGACAGCAACTTAAGGGGAATATTCCCCAGAGGCTCAAAAGGGAATTGAGACAGAGCTTCCAGCACCATGGAGAGGTCCCATTCAGGGATCGTTCTCCTAATGACTGGCAAGGAGCGACGGGCGCCCTTCATAAATCTGCGGATTAGAGAATGCTGCCCAACCGTTGAGCCCTCAAAACCCACATGACAAGCAGAGATAGCTGCCAGATAGACCTTAATAGTGGAAAAAGACCTGCCCTTATCCATAAGGTCTTGGAGGAAACACAAGATATCAGCGACTGAGCACTGATATGACGTGAGACCCCGCCCATCACACCACTCATCGAACACCTGCCACTTACAGCCATGTAGAAACTTACAGCCGTGTAGAAACGGCCCTGGCATTCTGTATAGTAGCCACCACGCGCGGGGGAAGCCCTAACGCGCTTAGGTTCGTCCTCTCACGGGCCAAGCCCAGAGAGCTACCCTGTCCGGGTGTGGGTGATAAATCTCCCCGTTCGCTTAAGACAATAGGTCTGTGCGGAGGGGGAGGCACCACGGCTGGGCATACAACAGAGGGATTATCTCTGCCAGCCACGGCGCTTTGGGCCACCTGGGTGCTATCAGGATGAGAGAAAACCCCCCCTCTCTCGCCCTGGCCAGTGTGAGAATTATCAGGCACAGGGGAGGAAAGGCATACAGCAGCACTCTGGGCCACGGGTGGGCCAGTGTGTCCACCTCGAGGGGCGCGTCCAAGTCCTTTAGCGAGAAGAACATAGGACAATGGCTGTTTTCGCGCGAGGCGAACAGATCTACGGGCGCCCGTAGTCTCATCCATATCATGTCTACTATCTGAGGGTGGAGGTGCCAATCTCCGAAGAGCGGGTTCCCCCTCGATAGAAGATCCGCGCCTCTGTTCAGAATTCCCGGAACATGAGTCGCGCGTAACGACAGGAAAACTCGCCCGCTCCATACCAAACGCTTGTAAGCTAGGGCATGAAGCTTCGGCGAGCGCGCGCCGCCTTGACGATTGATAGCCACTGTCGTGGTATCGTCGCAGCGTACGAGCACATGATGTCCCTGCAGACGAGGCAGAAAATGATTCAGAGCCTTCTAATTGGTTAGAAGCTCTAAATAATCTATGTGCTCTGAACGTAGTTTGCTCGGCCGCAAACCGTTCACAGTTCTGCCCTCCTGGGTGGCACCCCAGCCTGTTAGGGACGCGTCCGTCGTCACGACTTTCCGCAACATGACAGTCCCCAGAGGGGTACCCTGTGCGTAAAAGTCCGCGCTCTTCCAGTGGCGCTGAGCTGCAGCGCAGGTGCGCGTCACTGTTACAGAGCGGCAAAGATCGTGTAACGGGCTGAAATGTAGTGACAAAACCCATTTCATGAACGCCCTCATCCTCAGGGGTCCTAGTGGCAAAAACTGGATAGCTAAAGCCATAAGACCCTGTAGCCTGAGACATGTGCGATATCGCACCCTCGCCCCCTCTCTGAACTGTGACAGACAGTTCGTCAGAGAGAGAACGCGCTCCTGAGAGAGACGCGCTCGCATGGAGACTGAGTTGAGCTCCATGCCCTGGAAGATCACCCTCTGACTGGGTGTAAAGCTGCTCCTGTTCACATTCACCCTGAAGTCCAGAGATCGGGTGTGCGCGAGCACACGGGAGGTGTCCTGCAACACCTTTTCCCACGAATCGGCTATGATGAGCCAATCGCATATGTATGTCAGGATCCGTAGACCAGACATTCTTAGGGGAGTGAAGCCCGCTTCCACACGCAAACAGAAAGTTCGGGGGCTTAATTTTTGCCCGAACGGAAGCACCGTGAGTTCGTAACAAATGCCTTGATAGGCGAAACGAAGAAACTTCCGGTGTGGTGGATAAATGCTTATGTGGAGAAAAGCATCTCTCAGATCGACCGATGTGAACCAGTCGTTCCGTTTCATGACACGGGCGAGCGAACCAAGGGTTAACATTATGAATCTGTATTTCCTCAAATGTTTGTTCAACACCCTGGGGTCCAGAATAGGACGGAGGGAACCGTCCTTCTTTGTGACCAGGAAATAACGGGAAAAGAAACCCTGGTTTATCAGATTGTGGGGAACCACCTGAATCGCACCTTTGTTTAGAAGAGAGGAGATTTCCTCCTTCAGGACGTGGGCCGTGCTTTCCTCTGTGTGAGAAAAGAGAACGCTGCTGAAACGTGGATGTTTCATAGCAATCTGCAGACGATAGCCCTGTAATATCATGCGTAATACAGTAAGCCAGGCTGACACACAGCTCGTGTGAATGCTCGTCCAGGCCGTGCTGGCTTCGAGCATGCCTAGCTGGCTTATTTGTGATGCAATGGCGCCCTCTAGTGGAGAAACTAGGGACGACACGTGCAGGTTCACCATTACGAGAGAAAGGGTATTTCCCTACATTGAGAGGGTATCTCGCTGTGACGAATTCATTTGATTCGTTAGATTTATTGTGTTTTTTGTGTTTCTGTGTGTGTTGTGTTTTCTGGGAAACACTGGGGCCGAAGCCTTTATTATTTGGGTGAGGGGAACACAGTATGTGCGGTGTGGTTACACTGCTTTTGAACTTTTCCTCACGACAATCCCCTTGAACAGGGGGGAACACACATCGTCCACTAAACATATGGGCTGGGCAGCCACGGGAGGGGGACACCCTACAGCAGGAACCTTCCGTCCTTTGGACAGGGGTTCTGGGGCAGGGAGAAAGCCCAGAAAACTTCTTTCGAGGCTTTTCCTTGACCTGATTAAAATTACGTCCCGGGACCGGGGGGTTAGGCAAACGCACAGGGGGCGCCTGGCGTGGGACCGTCTTCCTGGGAAGATACAATATGAAGGCCTCGTGCTCCTTCTTGTCGTCGCATCGTTGTTGCATCATAGCAACTGCGGGGCCAAAGAGAGCCCGGCCGGGCTCTACCGGGGCGCCTGCGATACGTTTCTTTTCACTATCCGGGAGACCAGACAGGTTGAGCCAGAGCGAGCGCTCTCCTACCACGGAAAGCGCCATAGAGCGCCCGCAGGTTTGGACGACCTGACGAGCATTACGGAGAACGAGGTCGTTAACCGTGATGATCTCCTTCCACAGTGCAGGAGAGGGAGAAGATCCCTTATCTAACTGCTGGCCCAGATCGTCCAGGATCTCCGCTTGGTAAGCGGAAAGGAGGGAGGAGACATTCAGAGTCCTAACAGCCAAGGCCGAGGATTTATAAACGGCCTGGTGCACCGAGGCAGAAAAACGGTCCATCCTGTTAGGAAGGACCGGCTTCGGGGGGGCGGGCAGCCCTCCCTGGACTGGGTTGAGGTGTCTGGCAATGGAGGGCTCAATGGCAGGCGGTTCGCCCATGCCGCGAGCCGCCATATCTTTAACCTCCAGCCCCGCCAGACCGTGTTTAAGATCGAGCGGGTCGTTCCAGTAGTGCCTCATGTGCTTAGCGCACGCTGGAAGAACGGGAAAGAGTTCTTTCCTCGGGCCGGGGGGGGCTCCCAACACTTTACCGTCATAAATATCCCTCTCCTGGTCGGTGGCGCTCTGTGGAGCCGGCCATTTAATGTTGAGACGAGCGGCCGCTCGTTCACACACATCCAGGAGGATGGATTCAGGCAAGGCCGCGGGGGCGCTAGCCTGGGGAATAACAGAGGGCGGGATGGCCTCCTCGTCCTCCGAAATTCCAAGAAGGCCCGCGTCGTCGTAATCACCGGACCCGGCAAGATCGTCGGCGAGCGGGAGGTTACCCGTGAAGATGTCCTCTTCGGGGAACTCAGGATTGGGCTGGTCAGCCAAAACAAGAGCCGTCGCGCCCCGGGAGGTCCCCGGTAGCGCGCTATCGTCACCGTGTTCCATATCCGAGTACGACAAGTCGAGCTCGCCACACTGAGTAGCGGCAACTTTAAGGCGGTGTCGCAGGAGTTTCTTAGGCAGTACCAGGCAGTAACTGCAGTTCTCCGGGTTCTCTATTGCCTCCTCTGCGTGCTTGAGGCCCAAGCAGACCACACAGAAAGGGTGAAAATCCTTAGCGGCGATAAGAGACCCACACGCGGCCGGGCAGGCCCGTAATAGGCTAGACACAGAAGGAGAAGACTGAGAGAGCGACATACCCGCGAAAAACTCAGAAAGGTCCGTGGCGGCAGCCGTGGAACAGGAAGACGGACGAGAGCGCGAGCGGCTCCGAATGCAGACACAGAATGTGGCAGAATAGAACTGTCACGCCCGGTGGAGGCTGATCTGGCGATATTTCCTCCTGCAGACAATAAGTGAGCAGCGCAAATCTAACCGAACTGTGTCAGTGCAGAGATCGCGAGAAGCGAATGTCAACTGATGTACAGTAGCGTATGCAGCCCATATATGCCCGCTGGTAAGGGGTGGGGCCTTACTGGGCATTGGCTGCGCGCTCCTGCCTGTCTTGTCAGACTTGGTGCAATTGGATGCTTCTGCAGAGGTCAGGTACGGATGCCCTTCCCATAGGTGGATCTCGAAACGAGATGATGAAAGAGAACTTCCAGAGTCGCGGTCAAAGCTGATTCGAAAGACCGCCGCCGTTTGCCAGTTTCTATGTTTACTAGAAGCACGCAAGCACAACTCGGCCGTCGTCATTATGGCCCCACCCGCCGACTCTATACATGATGTGATTGGGCCGTCCAGATTCTGAGGAATACAGCTCAGATGGGTATTGAGAGTGCCTAGACGACACTTGCGGGCAAATTAAATTTGCTGCCGCTAGGGTGCGTCTAGATTTCTAGGCTAGTGGTACCCTAAAGCCGGGTGCACACTGTGCGATTTTGCCCACGATTTGGCCGTCTGAGATAAATTTAACAAATCCTAAAATATTCCTCAGATCCTAGGCTAAAATCTGACCTTTTTGGTCGTTAGTTTGACATGTTCACCGGCAGCCGATTAATGAGCGCTGCGATCAAATTTTACCTCAGACGAAATTTTGGCAGTGTCAGAAGATTTGGCACACAATCCTGCAATGTGACTTCTCCTACGACGACAGTCAAATATCTCCGTTTTTCAAGACAAACTATGGCCAAAACGAGAGCTAGAGATTTCTTTGTTGCCAGCATTTCAGTCCCGCGTCTAATGCAGCTCACTGTCACCCAACGCGTCATTCATTGATGATATAAAACTCCGGGTGAGTTTTCTTGCGCGCATCCGTTTTTAGCGCGCCTTCACTATCGTTCAGTCTGACATTAATGTGAACTGAGATCTTACAGTGTGACACGGCGATCATGTTCGTACAGTCTGACAAGGGACATTCGCAAAGGATTTTGAAAAATCGCACAGTGTGCAGGACCCATAAGGTACAAAACCGAAAAGGTACTAATGTGTACCTTTAAGGTTCTACTATGTACCTTTAAGGTACTAATTTGCACTCTTACAGTACTGATATGTACCTTTTAAGGTACTAATATGTACCATTTAGGGGTGAGTAAGGTACAAAGATGTATCTTTTTACTTTTGTACCTTAGGGTACCGCCCCAGTGACAGCACTGTACCTTTTTTTCTGAGAGTGTAAGTTACAAAAGCAAAACATGAACTAATATGTATACTAATATATACATTTAGGATTGACTTTTAAAGTATTATTACTTGTTTATAAATCACTCAATGAACTAGGACCTCAATACATTGGAGATATGCTCAGTGAATAGATCACTCAGATCATTAGGATCCTATGGGTTCCCTTAAAGCATGGTGAATGAACACTGTGCTACGTCCGACTGATTGCACTGTATTTTATTTTTGCATCCTCCTTTCTTTTGTAAACTGTTTTAATATGTTTATTTTATTTATATATATTTATTTTATTTGTATAATTTTTTATTCTCATCGACCATTTTATTCTCTCTTTTATTCTCTTTATTCTTATTTTTTCTATGTAAAGCACTTACATAGTGCTTTACTTTTAATAACCATTTTGTATGAAATGTGTTATTTAAACTTGCCTTGCTTTAAATGTCAGGATGAACAGATAAGTAAAAGTAATCATATTTATCTTGTTGAGAAGGAAACTTGGTTACATATGTAACCCTTGTTCCCTGAAGAAGGAAAAGGAAACATCACGTAGAGAATGAACCTATGAATGTTAAATCACGCTAGAGAGACCAGTCTACTTAGAGTGTAACTAAATGAGACATTGCACATTAGTATGTGAAATCTGCATCTGACGCTCCACTCCGCAACGCAGGTATTAATATGAAGCAGGTGCATTGCATATTTAGCTTTTCACTGAGGTGATGTGGTGACCCGGCCACCCAGCGGTGGTACAGCAAATTTGGCGACAGGACATGATGTATCCATTCCCTTCTTCAGGGAACAAGGGTTACATATGTAACCGAGATGTTCACTTTCAGTAGGTCACTCTTGACATCAAGTCGGGAAGGAACCGATGTATGGGAATCCCTACCAAAGCATTACATATGCTGCCCCTTCCAGCGCCTTGTGTAAGTGTAAGCCTGCTGATCCCTTCATGCCTATTGGGGCAGAAGATGGGACAGGGCTTACACAGAGATGGTCGATCACCGCTGTTCTGCATAACCCACTAAGTACCACTGGGAAAGGGTGCCCTTTCCACTGGAAAAGGAAAACTGTGGAACCCAGATCCTGCTCGCATTAAGGTATTATTTTGAATTTACACACATGGACTAACCCACTACGGTCGTACTACATATGGAATGTCTCTGGGGTTGCTCCGGCCTAGTTTGGGAGGAGGCACACCAGGGAGAGACAACAGAGCGGACTCTGCCAAGTAGGGATGTGACAGTGAGGAAATTTTACCATCGGTTAATCGAAATGTGACAACACCAGTAATACATATAATATGGGTGATAAAGTAATATGGACGTAGTGTCCATGACTTCACCCATAGGATTCTGAACTGCAGTTTTGAAGGGTAAAGTAGAGACGAGCTGGCCGTTGCCATCTTGGCAAGCGCGTCATCGCATGTCATGCTGGATAACAGAAAATGGGCAAAGAGGCCGGGTGTGGGCGGAGTTGTGGTGACGCGATTACTGATAGGCAGCGGATAAATGGCTATCCACCTGTCAATCAAAGTGGCCACGCCCTTAATTATGCAGAACTTTAAGGCTTTTTATAATGTAAATTAAGTTATTAGTAAATGAGTTATTATTTAGCCATATAGACCAAAACCACAATTTTTACCAGGCTGTAAACATGTTTTTTTTTTGGTGTAAAGTTGGGCATTTTAACATGGGGCTCAATGACATTTTGCTCCATTCTGGAGCCTGTCCCTAGTGGCCAGTCGAGGAATTGCAGGTTACTTCCATATTGGCTTCAACAGAAACTGGGGGAGGTTGCCACTTGGTATCACCGGCTGGTGCTTTTAATGAGACATTTGGGACTCCATTTCCTTTCCGTTACCAAACATCACTTTCCCTGTAACTGTATGAATGTGTACTCGAGCGTGTTTTCGTTAGATTAGTTTGTGTGTTTAGAATAGTTCAATAAACCCTTGTTTATTTTTTCATCTATACAAGTGTCTTGGGCTTTGTGTTTATAAGTTATTGCCTCAAACTGATCGATTGTGTTACG
The DNA here is from genome assembly GCF_024679245.1 of Pseudorasbora parva. Classification (NCBI taxonomy): domain Eukaryota; kingdom Metazoa; phylum Chordata; class Actinopteri; order Cypriniformes; family Gobionidae; genus Pseudorasbora; species Pseudorasbora parva. Next base: position 17,481,080 of record NC_090175.1, on the reverse strand, counting down.
TAAGCTCACAAACAGTGAACATTAAGTTAATTATATTATTGCCATTGTCACGGGTAATATCCTGATTCAAGATTGATAAAATACTCTAATTCCAAATAGTTGATAAAGTGTTAAATATAAATGTTAATTATTTATGTCATTTGGTTATTTTTCGCTGTAATTCAATTCCCTGTTGAGTACTTTGATCCGAAACAGTTCTTACAGCAGACATGTTCTGTTTTTATTTGTATTTTCTGTTTTCTAACTGAACTAAATTATTTTATTACTATTAAAAAAACTCGAAACGATGGTTTGGGCGGTGCCATGGTGGGCAAGTGATGTAACTGGTGTTGAGTCTGATGCCCTGGCCCCACTTTATATTAGGTGGCCTTAAGTACTATGTACTTACATCAAAAAATAACTACAATGTACTTACTGTGTTCAAATTGTATTGCAAAGCACTTTTAATGATTTTGAGGTGGGATACGGGTAGAGTTAGGGGCAGGTGTGGTGATATGGGTAAGTATAAGGGTAGGGTTAGGTGTAAGAGAAGTGTCAACTGTGTAATTACAAATGTAACTACAGAAATTAATTACAGACGTAATTACATGCAGGTATTTTTAAAATGTAAGTACAATGTAAAAACAAGTATGTACACAATAAGTTCATTATATCAAATAATTAATTAAAATGTTAGTACTAGTAGTTAAGGCCACCTCTCTATTTCTAGTTTGCCCGTCTCCTAAAAGTCATTACTTAAACCTGACACACTTGGCAGCCTGTGAAAGCATAGCCATCAGCTCTGTACCTGATTCGGACAACCTTACCATCCCCGAAGGGGGCAATGCAGCCGAAGTCCAGATATGTGAGGCAACGATCATGACCATCAGCCGGCGGCAGGAAACCACATGCAGAAACACACGGTTGGAATGGCATCTTTAAAAAGACACAGTGTCACAACTCTGTAAGCTCTTTCAGGGAAATTAGCTCTTTTTTTAGTGCTGAAGCGCACAGAGATCTTTTTGGGCCACAACAACACTGGCAGGAATTAGTACAGCCAGCAGTGTGCACTCAATCTCATTAAAGACTCACAAAGGCGGAATGAACAGCAAACTCACTCAATAGCTGTGAAAACAGACATTTTGTAGTGCTCTCAGAGATCCCAACCACCTCTGCAGCGCCATCACACCAGCACAGATCAAGAAAGTTTTTTTTTCCCTTAAGAACTGCCTCATAGAACTCTCTTTAGCAGATCAGCAGAGCAGAAACAAATGAACCGCTCGGCTCTAAAGCGAAAAGCTGAATATGCGATGCACCTGCTTCCTATTTATACCCGCGCTGTGGAGCGTCAGAGGCAAATCTCGTATTCCAATGTGCATTGGCTTGTTTAGTTGCACTCAAAGTCTATCAAGTAATGTTCCCATTTGTCGGTTAATTTCCGATTTTATGTCAAGAGTGACCAACTGAAATGGAACTTGAACTGAATTGAGGTGAATGATGACATCACTGTTTCTGCAGAGCTGCTTTTGCTAACTCTACTTTGTTTCATAACTGATGAATTGTGCAATACTGACAGTTACTGAACTAAATGGAATTGACTTTGATCTGACTTATTAGTGAAAAACAAAAACTGCTGTCTGTAGCGTAAATGTAGGGCTGCTTACAACTGAAACTCACTTAACAATTTATGAACTTTACACAGTTATAATAGCTTTCCGCAGTTGATAACTCACAATTAAAAACACAATCTCATAACTATGCCAATATGTACAAACCTTGAATGTACACATCAAACATTTTAGTCAACAACATTCTCTTCTGCTTAATTTAAATGTCCAGTGTGCAACATAACTATATTTTCAGTGGTGTATAAATACCTTACATTCAAGACCATACAGTATGTCCATAATTGTCAATGCTGATGTGAAAAGCATGCCAAACTGGAAATGCGTGATTCATCTTTTGTAAGTTTAATGTCTGTCAATCCTGAATAATGAATCTGCTGCCCTGAAATGAAACTCCTTTATTAGGTAATGCTTCATTTAGCCTACTTTCAGATAATATTTACTTTTATGAGTCATACTTATTTTATTGTTCTACATTCTTGACCTCTTATTCACATGATAGCTCTTCTAATTTAAATGGCCACATTGTATTTATATAACACTCATAACTTTCCCTATTAACATATTTTATGCAGTTTGCATTAGATTAACTAGAATAAACTATTGATTGGTTGCAGAAGATTGTGGTAAGGTGTCTTACGGTTTTACAGAGGTGCAGTAGTTACACAGATTAATTGAATATTGATTGTATTTCACAATTTTACATGTTTATCTAATCATTGACAGTAGTCAGGATGAACAGATGAGAAAAATTTAGCTTGTTGAGAAGGAAACTTGAATTGAATTGAGCTGAATGCAGAGCTGCTTTGGCTAATTGGATTTTGTTTCATAATTGATGAATTTTGCGACATTGGCACTGTTACTGAACTGACTGGAATTAACACTGATCTGACTCGAGTGAACAACAACACTATTGTCTCCAACAGAGCTGAACTCATTTCACAGTTGATGAACTTTACACAGTTATTACAGTTTTCTTCAATTGCTAGAATTGAATATCAAAATAGAACATAAATCACGATTATTTCACAATTAAAAAAACAATCTCGTAACTGCCAATTTGTACAAACCTCAAACATCCACATTAAACTCAATCATATCAGTCAACCGCAATCTCTTCTGTCAGATTTAAACTGCCTCAGATGACGCACAAACCTAACAAATACTAGTTTTGTTTTTCCTTTTTGGGCTTTGCAGTTGGACTACATTATTTCTACAGTATGCAAGTGCTGAATATACAGACATTCAGTACTATACAATATTCAGTACAATACTATATGCATACAGTATACAATAAATTCACCTTACTACTCAATGGAAAAAATTGACAGAAATTCAATTTGGCCAAATAAAAAATGTAGAATTTTCAATTGGGGCCTGGATTTTTTTTTATTTTATTTTTTTTATTTTTTTACAGTGCTGTAAGTTGCGATTGCTATACTTTTTGCGTAATTGCAAAATTATTTTACTGTGTTACAGTATACTTTTTTTGTAGCTGTATGCATTGGGTGCTGTGTTCTGCATTTTTTGATGTAGTTTAAATTAAGATGTGATCAGCCACTAGAAAATTTCAATTGGAGACCTGAATTTCTTGTACAGTGTGTGTGTTAGCGATCAAGGAAAAACTGTAAACTGAATCAACACTGAACTGACTTTAGCTGATTAATGACACTATTTTATTTTTTAAAGATACTTTACAGCAGAATGGAACATTGGTTATCATTTGTTCCTGTTTATTACTGTAAAGCTGCCTTTAAACATTCTGTATTGTATAGAACCATATAAATAAAGGCCACTTGAATTGTTCTGTAAAGGAGGAGCTCAAACAAGAGACTCATCTCAAGCCCCGGACAATACTTAAACTATTATACAAAGCTTAAAAAATGGTGGGTGGACAGTGGGACTACAAGAAGTGTCACTGACATTCAAGTACTAACTTGAAAGTACTAGATAAACAAGCTTTGCATGAACTTTCATTTAGGAATTCAGGGAGTGGATATAACACCTCCATCTATTATCTTGTCATCAACTATTGTTTATGTTTTGATGAAGCAAATTTGCATTATTCTTTTATGATCAATGCGTTTGCAAACTGACTAACAGACAAAACCCAAAAATCCTTTTCATTATGCTTATACTTTTGTTTCAAAAGACACTTGTTGAGAAAATATAGTAGCACTGTAGCATAGCATTTCTTTTGTCCACCTGTTTTGACAGCTGGACTTTCAAGTGTGATCTGAGCAACTGTGTAGATATATTTTTCTTGTTGTATTTTTTTATGCAGAATTAGTCCTAATGCAAAAAATAATAATAATAAAGTCATTAATTTTTTTTAAAAAAATTAATATTGTGAATGGCAGCAAAATAGATTAATGGGCTCAAAGAGAGTGTGTTATATGGACACGTGTAAGAGCTCTGAAAACGTCACAGTTACTGATGTAACCCTCATTCCCTGAAGAAAGGAACCGAGACATTACGTTGATACGGATATATTAGGGTCTTGCCTGGGAGCCCAATAACCAGTGGAGCCAATGATTATTAGGCAGTGAGATTTGAATATTGAACCAATCCACATCCATGTTTTGGTGAGGAAAGTGTCCATTTAGTTAGTCGCATTCAACGACACGTCGATACTGATGTATTGGGGTCCCTATGGAAAGCACCACAGCCACTGAACTGTGTTACTAGTGTCAGAGAGACACAGATCCTGGCAAGCTGTAGTGTGCCCCTTTGGTATTCTGCTGTGAAGGATGCTGGAGGAACTTGATTCAGGGTTTGCAGAGCATTGATTTGTACTCTAGACTCAGACTCGGACTCAGTCTCGGTCTCGAGATCATATTTTAATGGTCTCGGTCTCGTCATGGACTCGTGTGCATTTGGACTCGGACTTGACACGTACTTTCAAAATATTCATGATTATTACTCTATGTTAATATTTCTTTAAATTGATGTTTGACACATCCAATGATGTGTGATTTTCTTAAGCGCAACTGTGCATGACTTGGGTCACGAAGGATGTTATGTGGATCTTAGTGTGAAAATTTCTGCTACATCATCTGTTATTCAACTTGCATATAAGAGTTCAACAAGTTCATATGTAGGCTAGTAAGACTCTAAAAAAAATTAAAAAAAATAAAAATATTATACGGTGTAAATTCTGCGGTACACCAACTACCGAACCAAAGGGAACAACTTCCTATTGTCATCGACACGTGGAGCGAAAGCACAAAGATTAAGAGCTAATAATTTCTGTATATGCATAGTCTGCAAGTGACTTTTTAGGCCCGCGCTCATGCTCTCGCTTATATTTTACGCTGTGTCCACCTGGCAGATCGCGTTTTCCAGAAAGTCTCATTGCTGCTACATTATGTGTCTCAACTATTATTTTAATATATTTACTGTTTACAAAGTAGGACAAAAGTGTCACAGAGAAATCCAAACCTTGTTTAATTAATAATAAAATGGGTATCTCCCCCAAAAATGCACTTCTCAAACACAAGACACAAATCCATATTAAATCCAGCGTCATTACTTCCGTCGAAAAAGATGTAAATCCTGGTGCGATCATATATATATATATATATATATATATATATATATATATATATATATATATATATATATATATATATATGCACACACAAACCTAAAGGATTATTAGGAACGCCATACTAATACTGTGTTTGACCCCCTTTCGCCTTCAGAACTGCCTTAATTCTATGTGGCATTGATTTAAAAAGGTGCTGAAAGCATTCTTTAGAAATGTTGGCCCATATTGATAGGATAATATCTTGCAGTTGATGGAGATTTGTGGGATGCACATCCAGGGCACGAAGCTCCCGTTCCACCACATCCCAAAGATGTTCTATTGGGTTGAGATCTGGTGACTCTGGGGGCCATTTTAGTACAATGAGAAGAAAACATCCCCCACACCATTACACCACCACCACCAGCCTGCACAGCGGTAACAAGGCATGATGAATCCATGTTCTCATTCTGTTTATGCCAAATTCTGACTCTACCATCTGAATGTCTAAACAGAAATCGAGACTCATCAGAGCAGGCAACATATTTCAAGTCTTCAACTGTCCAATTTTGGTGAGCTGCGAATTGTAGCCTCTTTTTCCTATTTGTAGTGGAGATGAGTGGTACCCGGTGGGGTCTTCTGCTGTTGTAGCCCATCCGCCTCAAGGTTGTGTGTGTTATGGCTTCACAAATGCTTTGCTGCATACCTCAGTTGTAACGAGTGATTATTTCAGTCAAAGTTGCTCTTCTATCAGCTTGAATCAGTCGGCCCATTCTCCTCTGACCTCTAGCATCAACAACGCATTTTCGCCCACAGGACTGCTGCATTCTGGATGTTTTTCCCTTTTCACACTATTCTTTGTAAACCCTAGAAATGGTTGTGTGTAAAAATCCCAGTAACTGAGCCAATTGTGAAAGACTCGGCTCGTCTGGCACCAACAACCATTCCACGCGCAAAATTGCTTAAATCACCTTTCTTTCCCATTCTGAGATTGAGTTTGAAGTTGAGGAGATTGTCTTGACCAGGACCACAACCCTAAATACATTGAAACAACTGCCATGTAATTGGTTGATTAGATAATTGCATTAATGAGAAATTGAACAGGTGTTCCTAATAATCCTTTACGTGAGTGTGTATAGATAGATAGATAGATGGATGGATGGATGGATGGATGGATGGATGGATGGATAGATAGATTGCTCATTAGGGCCTGCGTGGATTGGTCAAATGAGGCATCTATATACATATTTCTATGATCACGCCGGCTCTCTGTGGTCTCGGTCTCAACACGGACTTGACCCTCTCTGAACTCAGTCTCGACTCGGACTCGAATAAGCTGGTCTCGACTACAACACTGTTGCAGAGCGAGGATCTCACCTGAAAAGCAAAGTAGGTGCTCCTACACTCTTAGAAGAAAAGGTTCTATCGGCGCTACGTATTTGAAACCCTTAAAAGTTTATTAAGGTTCTATAATGACAAGAAAGAACCATTTTGGCTCTTAAAAAGGGTTCTATATAGAACACTGCAAAAAAAAAAAAAAAAAAGCCTTTCTTATCAAAGAAACAAATGCATTTCTTATCTTAGCAAAAACTCTCTTAATTTTGAGTTATTTTTTCCCAAAATAAGACAATTACTTTTGCTTGTCTAGTAAATACTTCTTGTTTTAAAAATGTTTAGATGTTTGGACTAGAAACAAGACAAAAATGCTAAGTAAGAAAAGCATTTTTTGCAGTTAACCTTTTAGGGGTTCCAACTACGTAGCCCCGATAGAACCTTTAAAGGTTCTAGAACCTTTATTTCTAAGAGTTTATCCTGCCACTAGAGGGGAATGACGAGACAAGCGAGACACTGAGCCAGCCTTTGCACACATTACCTGTTTGTACTCAACACAGGGAAAGAAACTGACTCAACCCGAAGATTGTAGAATCTTGCAAAAATGTCAGGTGTCAGAACACAACATGATTCTGGATGTCAGAACACGGTGGAACTCCCTTTAATGATGATGGTGGAGAGATTTTTGGAGCAGTACCCGGCCATCCAGGCAACATCACTTGACCAAGGACTCAGGAAGCCAATGGAGAAAGACAAGCGATGGACAAAAAGATCCTTTGTGTATCCAGTGATCCATGTGGCCAAATTTTCCCCATACTGACTAATCTGAAGGCACATTTCACAGTGGCTGAAGAGGACACTTTGTTTACCAGTGCATTGAAAGAGAATGTCTGGGGAGAGGAAAAACGATATCAAGTATTTTCCATTCCCATTCAGAACATGCAGAACTTATGCTTAAAAGAATGTGCTGTTGCTGAAGCCTGGGGCTGGTTGGAGAAAGCATCAGTTTGCAATGTAACAGAACAGGTATTTTATGCTTAGCCTTTTTTCTCATGTGTGCCATGTTACAGTTTCTGTGATGAAGTATTGCTATTTATGTGTGCGACCTTATTTGTGCAGCTTCCAGTGGAGGGCCTTCATGACATTAAGAAGGATCGGATGACCATGAGGAAGACGAGGCAGAGGAACTTCATAATTTTGGAATAGGTTATTTATATTTTTTTGAAGCATGTTTGTCTAGACACAATTTTTTTTTCAGTCTCCGTCTCACAATAAGCATGCCAAGAAGTCAGCCCTAGAAGAGCTGTCTAAGCATTAGGACAGAGACCTACTTCAGGTAATGACCACAAAAAGTGGTGCCCTCTTCTCCATAGTTGAACATATCCCAAAAGAGATTGAAATCTACACAGGTCTTCCTCCAATCCCATCAGGACAAGACCCTGTGGCCTGGTGGTGGGGGAAGTCTACACTTTTAAACACATACCTGTGTGAACAGGCCTCATCAAAACCGTCTGAGAGAGTTTTCTCGTATGCCATCCTATATGCCAGAAGAAGTGTCGTATTTTGCCAGAGGTGAATATGGTCAAATTTCTGCAAAAGAAATTCTGAAATTTGAAGCTGGCATTCCAAGAATACATTTTTAGCATACCAAGAATACAAACTACTTTGCTGTTACTACCCACATTATCAAATTCTAAATTGTAAGTTCTAAAATCTAGTAAATACTAAAGTGTTTTTGATCCATAGTAAATATACTACAGTAAATTATTTTTTACTGTAGTATGGTTCAAAAACACTATAGTATTTACTAGAGTAATTTTACTGTAATTTTACTACTATAGTAAATAAAAAATACTATAGTATTTTTTCATGGGGGTACTCTAACTATGGAAGTAAAACAATGCCAAATGTTTTTTGACAATTTGACAATTGTGCTACTTGAAAAAATATAACCGTGCTTGCATTTTAGTGCATTGTATTTTTATGGTTTGTATTTTTATGGACTGAAATTCAACATGGTTGTATATTTAAAATGTGAATATTTCAATTCAAAACATTTTAAACATTTTAATTATTAAAAAAATTATAATCAATATTTACCTCTCAGCATTATTTTACTTCCATATGTAATTGTTATTTTGTGTCTGTTTAATTACAGTAATCGGTGGCTTAGGTTTTACACTGAATTTATATATTTAAGTATACTTTAAATGTTTAATATTGTTTAATTTAAGACCATTTTTATTTTTGGTCAATAAAAAAAGCAGTTTTTGTAGTTTATTTTATTTATTATTATTATATTGGCATGCAACTCTCAATGGCCAAAATCCTTTGGCTTGTTTAGTAACCAACTGAAGGTGATTGGGCTCGAAAGGCAAGACCAAAATATGTCAGGATTGACATAACTTCGAATGTGACTGACTGAATAGGAACCTTAAAGGGTGCCTTAAAGGGTTAATTTACCTAAAAATTACAATTCTGTCATCAATTAGTCTACTTAATTACAAACAAATTACTCACGTTGCTTCATAAAATTGAGGTTTAACCACTAGAGTCACATTAATTACTTTTATGATATCTTTTTCCTACCTTTCTGGGGCTTGAAAGTGGTAGTTGCCTAGCTGTCAATGGAGGGACAGAAAGGCCTTATTTGTGTTCTGAAGATGAACGAAAGTCTTTGGAATGACATGATGGGTTTGGAACGACCTGAGGTTCATCAAGTAATGACGGAATTTTCATTGTTGGGTGAACTAAACCATTCAATCAATCAACTTTATTTCTATAGCGCTTTTACAATGACGATTATTTCAAAGCAGCTTCATAGTGTTAAACAGGACAATATTGCAACAAAATTTGATTTGGCTGTACAGTCGTCCTGGAGAAAACAGTGATGTTATCAGCTTATTTAAATTTATCATAGAGCGAATATGTTGGCAGATCAGTATTATAGTTTATAGAATTAAATAAAACCGAATTAATTCATTTTATTTGTATATTTAGTTGAATAACTTGGATCATAATTTTAGTGTCCCCAACTGAGCAAGCCAAAGGCGACAGTGGCAACGAACCAAAACTCCATCAGGGCATGATGGAGAAAAATAAACCTTGGGAGAAACCAGACTCAGTTGGGCTGCCAGTTCTCCTCTGGCCTATTATCAAACAGTGTATGATTATTATTCTGGCAACCTTACAGGTCAGAAATCATATTAGATCAAATATTTTAAATTTCTGGGTATCTCGCAAGAGATGGGTTCATTTAGGATGGCGCGTCGATTACACAAGAGTATGAATACTTGAAAGATCAGAGTTTTTGCGCCGGAGACAGGTTTTTTGAGGATGACGTGCCGGTGAGGCAAATTCAGAGGAGACACCAATTGACACGGTCTCAGCAGACACTCCAGGATGCGCTTGGTCATGTCCAGACGCAGGTCCACCATCCGATCAGGACACGGCCTGGACCCGTCCGACTGCAGTAAACCTTGGGACAAACAGAGAGACTAACATTAGTGTGGGTGCCACTTTTTTTATGATGTAACGAGGACATCAGGTGTTATGGGAAGGGTTCCCGGTTCCGGCCCCTCGGATTGAGCCCTGTCTATGGTGAGTTTCCAGACCAAACATCTTGATGTGGGTCTGGCTTGTCAGGCTATAATTCTTTAGGATCAAGTTGCGTTTTTTTTAATAAGTGGTTTGATTATAGCCACCTTAAAAGTTTCTGGTACATATCCTAATGTCAAGGATGAATTAATGATATTAAGCAGATGATCTATGACCTCTGGAAGTATCTCTTTTAATAGCCTAGTTGGTATAGGGTCAAGCATACATGTTGTTGATTTTGATGATTTAAAAAGTTTAGCCAATTCTTCTCCTCCTATAGAGTGTAATTTGTCCTCAGTGACACTACAATGCTCTGTCTGAAGTGATACTGTAGTAGACAGCTGCATGGTTATAATTTTATTCCTAATATTATCAATCTTACTAGTAAAGAAGTTCATAAAGTCATTAGTGATGTGCTGTACAAACATCAGAAGTAAGTTGAAGATTTATTTTTATTTCATTTAGCCACTGTATCGAATAAATAGGGTTGTGTTATTAAATACCATTAAGCCATCAGTGGCTGCAGGAACAGAATGTATCTTTACTTGTGACCTTATATATGTCAAAATAATTTTGGCCCTTCCTCACCTTCAGGCATTTTTATACCGCACCCAGACTGATACATCAGCTTCACAGAAATAAATGTGAAAGTAAAAATCCTTGCATACATGTATAGCATGTGAAAACAAATACCATGTCTTAACGTCAGTATGAAACAGAAGTTGTGATATAATCTTTCTTCTCTAACGTCATATATATGTATATAATCTTGTGAAACAGCTTCTCGAACAAAAAAATGTCCCGCCGGGAAAACACTTAAACAGAGAAGAGATGTCACTGCACAAGGGAGGAAGTTATTTTGATTAAAAATGACGAGGCCAGATAATATACACTCACCTAAAGAATTATTAGAACACCATACTAATACTGTGTTTGACCCCCTTTCGCCTTCAGAAGTGCCTTAATACTATGTGGCATTGATTCAACAAGGTGCTAAAAGCACACACACACACATATGAGACAAAACCCCAAGCCACGAGGAAAAAAGCAAAATAATAATAATTCATTACATTTATATAGCGCTTTTCTAGGGACTCAAAGCACTTTACATAGAAGGGGAAGAACATTTAGTTTGGAGTTGAGGAGATTGTCTTGACCAGGACCACACCCCTAAATGCATTGAAGCAACTGCCATGTGATTGGTTGATTAGATAATTACAAATTTGAAGTTGCTAGGCAACGTGGGGGAGAGGATGCTGGTGTTGTCTGTTCGCGGCTTCTCCACCCACAAATCTTGGTAACTGTACTCTTAGATTTAGATTTTATTTTATTATGTTTAATTGTGACTAGTCTAACAGTCAGAGCTACAATTGGGACTGTTGCTGATTGCTGGCAGCCACTGATAGGACATTGTTCGCCGTTCGCCGTTTTCCACCACTTCTCTGATGTTTATGTTTGAATTGTTGCGGTCGCTTGGATTGAAGGACATTTCATGTTGCTCGCTGCGACTGCTCTCTCTTCTGGGTGTCGGATGCTCACTGGTGGTCTCGGTGGTCTCCCTCGGGCTTGAACTGCATGGTGGCTGAAGTTTGTACCGGGCTAGCGTCATCAGCGTCCGGTATGATGTTGGGATGTTCCGCTTCTCGGCTACTGAGTCTCGGCTGCGTCGCTGTTCCGCATTGCGGCCGTGGAATGGCTTGGACTTCTGCACCAATCCCGGTGTGTCCACAGAAGTGACCGGTAAACTTTGTTTGCCTCCTGCATGGTGCTGCGGCGATCCCCATTATCTGGTCTTTGCTGTCATGCTTGGACGACGTCATCAGGACACTGCTGAATTGGGAATATATGGCAACAGAGCCTCTAGTGCTGGGAGAAATGCAATACATGGAGTGGACCACAGTGTACTGGAGCTTACAGAGACTTCCACCATTAGCTCTATTTTCTGTTCACCATCAGCTCTGTTTTCTGTTCACCATCAGCTCTGTTTTCTGTTCACCATCAGCTCTGTTTCTGTTCACCATCAGCTCTGTTTCTGTTCACCATCAGCTCTATTTTCTGTTCACCATCAGCTCTGTTTCTGTTCACCATCAGCTCTGTTTTCTGTTCACTATCAGCTCTGTTTCTGTTCACCATCAGCTCTGTTTCTGTTCACCATCAGCTCTGTTTCTGTTCACCATCAGCTCTGTTTTATGTTCACCATCAGCTCTGTTTCTGTTCACCATCAGCTCTGTTTCTGTTCACCATCAGCTCTGTTTCTGTTCACCATCAGCTCTGTTTCTGTTCACCATCAGCTCTGTTTTATGTTCACCATCAGCTCTGTTTCTGTTCACCATCAGCTCTGTTTTCTGTTCACCATCAGCTGTTTTCTGTTCACCATCAGCTCTGTTTTCTGTTCACCATCAGCTCTGTTTCTGTTCACCATCAACTCTGTTTCTGTTCACCATCAGCTCTATTTTCTGTTCACCATCAGCTCTGTTTCTGTTCACCATCAGCTCTGTTTCTGTTCACCATCAGCTCTGTTTCTGTTCACCATCAGCTCTGTTTCTGTTCACCATCAGCTCTGTTTCTGTTCACCATCAGCTCTGTTTCTGTTCACCATCAGCTCTGTTTTATGTTCACCATCAGCTCTGTTTCTGTTCACCATCAGCTCTGTTTCTGTTCACCATCAGCTCTGTTTCTGTTTACCATCAGCTCTGTTTTATGTTCACCATCAGCTCTGTTTTCTGTTCACCATCAACTCTGTTTCTGTTTACCATCAGCTCTGTTTTCTGTTCACCATCAGCTCTGTTTTCTGTTCACCATCAGCTCTGTTTCTGTTCACCATCAGCTCTGTTTTCTGTTCACCATCAGCTCTGTTTCTGTTCACCATCAGCTGTTTTCTGTTCACCATCAGCTGTTTTCTGTTCACCATCAGCTCTATTCTATATTTTTACTTGTTATTCATTTTTTTGTTATTTGTTCTCTTTGTTGCACTTTGAGATTCTTCGGAATGAAAGGTGCATTATAAATAAAATCTATTATTATTATTATTATTGCATTAATGAGAAATTGAACAGGTGTTCCTAATAATCCTTTAGGTGAGTGATATATATATATATATATATATATATATATATATATATATATATATATATATATATATATATATATATATATATATATATATATATATATATATATATATATATATATATATATATATATATATATATATATATATATCGAAGGCCTTTCTTATAATAAAGGAGTATATGATCTTTTGAGATTTTTTATATATATATATATATATATATATATATATATATATATATATATATATATATATATATATATATATATATATATATGTATATATATATGTATATATATATATATATATATATATATATATATGTATATATATATGTATATATATATATATATATATATATATATATATATGTATATATATATATATATATATATATATATATATATATATATATATATATATATATATATATATATATATATATATATATGTATATATGTATGTATATATATATATGTATATATATATATATATATATATATATATATATATATATATATATATATATATATATATATATCAAAAGATCATATACTCCTTTATTATAAGAAAGGCCTTCGATTCATATTGTAATCAAAGTCTGAACATACACCTGTCACAGTTTCAGAACAGAGTGAACAGCCCCTTCTGGTGGACAAAAAGTGACAAAACATGGTTACTGACATGCATAAGCAACATAAAACTGGACTGTGTTCAGCCCCGACAAAACGTTCAAAACGCCTTTTTAAACGGAAACAATGGTGTGTTGAACTGTGTGTGTGTGTGTGTGTGTGTGTGTGTGTGTGTGTGTGTGTGTGTGTGTGTGTGTGTGTGTGTGTGTGTGTGTGTGTGTGTGTGTGTGTGTGTGTGTGTGTGTGTGTGTGTGTGTGTGTGTGTGTGTGTGTGTGTGTGTGTGTGTTGAACTCCCTGTTTAGATGACGCAACTAAACGTCCACTTCCGCGGTGGACAGAGGAGTGCAATGAAGTTATCAAAAAAGGAATAGAGCACTTAAAAAAGTGAGGAAATATTTTTCATTTGATTTAAATGATTACTCTGCTACCATTTTCGCCTGGATTTGGCCTACCCAAAACTGAAAAGCTTCCTATACGGCCATACAGTCTAAATACAATTTTTTTTTTTTTTTACATACATTTTACAGAAAGCCCTTTGAAGTTACATAAATCACTGCTAAAAATGATTAACATTTAAATAGTATGATGTCTGAGTTGCAATACACTGCTGCTTTTATTTATTTATTTTTGGATGTGGAGTAAATTCATGATAATAAAAAAAAAGGACACCGCTCTACAGTCATTTGAAAGTGATTGCAGTGCCTGTTTTGGCCACAATCTTACATACACTTCCTTTGAAAGTAGGAATTTTCTTAAAGGGGTCATATAATGGTACGCACTTTTACAAGCTGTTGTAAATTTGTATGGAAATGTGTGTTGGCAGTACCTGCACACAACCATCCTATAATGATAAAAATCCATCTACTTATGTTTTCCCCTGTTTGAAATCAAGCCATTTGACCATGTGACGTCACATGGTCGGATGCCCCTCCCACGATTGTTGATTGACAAGCAGCCTTTCACCTCAGACTCACCCTGAGCGAGCTCTGTCATCATCATAGTCCGCCATTGTGGATACGCTGGAGCAGAATGGCGTCTAAGCGATTGTGGTGTTCTGTTCTTGGGTGTAATAATGAACACAGCAGTCATTTTGATGTTCTTAATTTCAAACCACTGAAGACGCAGTGGCTGAGTTTTGTTCCATCAATGCATTTATGTTTGTGTGAACCACAAAGCATTTCTCACCAGACTGCTTTATAACCGAGGGTCAGTTTTGCTAAGAAGCTACTCCTGAATAAAGATCTGTACCAGCTATTCGTGTTCCTTCTGCCCCTCCAAAAGAAGTGAGTGTATTTTGTACGCTTGCACGCTTCATGATAAATGCAGCTAAAGTGGGTACCGGTAAGTTAAACTCCAGCATGCTTTCTATGTATGACGTTCTCAGTATAATTCATAATCCCACGTTTATAATGAATAACGCGTTATGGTTATTGTGTTATTACAAACTGTGTACACAGGTTTTAAAGTTGACGTGGTAACACTAAGCTTAATTATGTAGATGGTTTGTAATGGTTTCTGTTACTGCAAAAAAAAAAAAGTGTAACAGTTATTACAATGCATAATGTTACGCATCACTGACAAACTGACATTAACAGAAAAAAAGTTTTTCTTGGCATTTTGGTGTAACATCAATCCGTCAATGAACTATACATCAGTAAACACAACGTTATGCACGGATCATCCAAATGGTCATTGGCAAACTTAAGACGGGCCTGCCCTGGACATGTGCTGGTTTAGGCAGGGGAACCTTCCGTGCCATGCATGATTTCAAACCATGACGTCTTAGAGTATTACCAACAGTAACCTTGGAAACAGTGGTCCCAGCTCTTTTCAGGCCATTGACCAGCTCCTCTGTGTAGTTCTGGGCTGATTTCACACCTTTCTTAGGATCATTGAGACCCCACGAGGCGAGATCTTGCATGGAGCCCCAGTCCGAGGGAGATTGACAGTCATGTTTAGCTTCTTCCATTTTCTAATGATTGCTCCAACAGTGGACCTTTTTCACCAAGCTGCTTGGCAATTTCCCTGAAGCCCTTTCCAGCCTTGTGGAGGTGTACAGTTTTGTTTCTAGTGTCTTTGGATAACTCTTTGGTCTTGGCCATGTTATGAAAACATATGTTTTTTTTTACATTGTTTTAACTAACTAAAATAAGTTAAGAAATGTTAAACTTGTTTTGGTGTAACTCATTTTTTAAAGTCAGTATAACATCATTTAAGTTGAAATAACTTCCAAGTCGATTGTACTGCAAAAGTTCCAAATTTGCCTTTTTTTTTACAGTGTAGTTGGATTCTTATATTCAATATATATAAATGTTTGTATAAGGAAGACTGAGATAAAATAATTATTAGCTGTTTGATAGTGTAATCAAAGGCTAATTATATGAATTCCCCTTACACTGTAAATAAATTAAATAAATAAATAAATAAAATTCAGGCCCCAATTGAACATTTTCTAGTGACTGATCACATCTAAATTTTTCAGCTGGCTAAATTGAATTTCTCAATCAATTTGAAGAAATTCAATTTGGCCAACTGAAAAATTTAGATGTGATCAGTCACTAGAAAATGTTCAATTGGAGACATGATTTTTTATTTTATTTTAC
Source organism: Pseudorasbora parva (assembly GCF_024679245.1). NCBI lineage: Eukaryota > Metazoa > Chordata > Actinopteri > Cypriniformes > Gobionidae > Pseudorasbora > Pseudorasbora parva. The sequence continues at coordinate 17,464,715 of NC_090175.1, read as the reverse complement.
AGTGTATGTGTCCGGCGATATAAAGAGCAATGCCACTGTGCAGCGTTTACTAAGGTAACTTGAGTAAAAGTTCAGAGTGTATTGGTGTGAATGAGGAGTAATTTGCATTTCATGGTTCTTGGTTGTCAGACATACAGTCTAAAAACATAATAATCACTGCAATAATGATCATAGACTCTTTAAGCATTTGCCTATTTAAATACAAACAGAAAATTATTTTCTTTTTTTTTGGCTGGACATTGTATATAATAGTTTTTGTTTGATTCTCATTTTTTTTAAAATGTATTTTATTAGATGATATTATATGAATGCAAGGAGAGGTTGCTGGGTCTAAACAGATTACAAAACACTTCACATAATTTTTACCCCATAACTTGAAAAAGCTCTACAAGTCATGTGAACAAAAATGGCATTTATTATGTAGGCAGGCAAAAATAAACCAAAAACAGTTGAGGCTCACCTTTAAGTATAAAAAATACTCAATATGAAACATTCTTAAAATATAGTAAGCTATGAAAATAGAAGAAAACATCCATATAAAAGAGAAAAACATGAAGTAAATTCAATAGATGAGTGACACCGTACCTCTTGGTGGTGGATGCATAGCATACACTCTTATGTTTAATAAAGCACAAATGCAAGCATACACATGATGCACACGCAGGTATCCAAGTGCACAGATAAACACATGCCAAACAATGGCACGTTCTGTAGGTCATTAGAAGTGGATCATTATAAAACAGGTCAATAACTGACCTAACATACTGGCCTAAAAACAAGGTACAAGGACAGTAAACAACAGTTCAGAAGAGCTAAATCATATTAAAAATCCTCACGTTTGCAAAATTCATTTTGGCAAAGGATAACTAAACTGAACCTTGGGGATTTAAAGTTTAAACTGTCTCTTTACCCATCTATCTATCTATGAAGTGCTTGCTATTCTTCTGTCACTTCAATGTGTCCAGCTTAGCTGAACAAATGTAATGGTGTATCCGTAGTGAAGCAGCACTTCTAAGCTCAAATCATCAACACGGTTTTTTTTTGTACCGTGAAAAGTTGATATTTCATAATGATGCACTGGAGACATTTTTTTTCTCAATGAGCATATCAAGTACTGTTACATTATCTGAAGAAGAACAATTACTTGGGCTTCTCGTGCTTCATATAAACCAGCATAAATGAATTCAATGTTTCCACTAAACTCATTTTGAAATCATCTTGATATTAAAACAGCTGCTCTATTTTGACTCAACAAACCTCTGAATCTTATGCACACACCATTATCCGTACAAAAATAGTAAAGTTCTCAATACATTTCGAATACATGGAATGATGCATGATAATACAAATTAAAATACAAGCATTCATATGCAAACTACACTTCTCAGTTCTAGTAAACTGCTTCCAGGTAGAGGTACATGAGTTGACAGTTTTACACAACTTACACAAACTCACACTGCAACAAAACTTAACAAATAAAACACCTCTGCTCCCTCAATCTTTTCTACTTCATGAGTCCCCTCCACTTCCCATTCCTGCTTTTCACACATTCCTTTCTTTCCTTTTTCCTTCAAACATATCTTTTACCTTTAACCAAATATCATCTTAGTTGTGTTACTTCATGCCCAAGTACTTCGTATTAAGATTCTAGAATAAACACAGACTTGTACCTCTGTGTTATTTCACACAGTTATCTGTACCAATTGGTCACATTATTATTATTTTTCATTTTTAAATCACACATATTTCTGTGCTCCCTATTTCAAATGCACATTTAGTACCATAACTTTTCTTTCATTGCCATCGAGCACTTCCTCTCACAGCTGCTGTTCCTCGTCTTCAGTGATGCCCTGGGCTTTGAGCTCTTCTAGTACATTAGTAAGATAGCCAGAATCTGGAAAGCCATGTCCAGTAAGATTGGAGCCAAATTCTGTCTTATGATGAACCTCATTCCAGATGACCGTGTCTGATTCTCCTGTGGTGCTGGAGGTTCCCACTGAGAAGATCAGCCGTCGGTCCCATGCCAGCAACAGAAGCCTTAACACCTAAGAATCATGCATTCCCATTGGAATGTAAGATTATAAAACAGTCATAACTTTATATTTTAAAACTAAAACCATATTGTATCTCATCAGTAACTTCTCATTAATAAGTGAATGTGCAACATTTTTACCAATTTGAATATTATCATGTTTTTATAATGCTATTACAAAATGTACCCTTTGATTAATTTAAAAACTTGCTGTATAGATCAAAACCACAATTTGTACCAGGCTGTAAACATGTTTTTTTCTGCTGTAAAAATGGGAATTTCAACATGGGGCTCAGTGAGATTCTGTTCCCTTCTGGAGCCTGTCCCTAGTGGCCCGTCGAGGAATTTGCAGTTTAAATTCTTATTTTTTCTATATAATCAATACTTCTGGATTGGCTTCAAGAGAGACCAAGGGAGGTTGCCGCTTGGTATAAACTCAATTCAATGGCTTGACATTCTTTTGAACTTATAACTCATGACTCATGATTTATAAAAACTACAAACTAATTTTCTAACAAAACAAGATCAATATTACTCTGACATGTTTTCAAACAAAATATATTAATTTTACTTGCATAAACCTTTACTTTCAGATGGAAAAACAGATGATAAACTGTCTTAATCTCTTTTTCATACTGCAGTGGTTCATCAATAGGTGGCAGCAGAGTAAAATGTGTAACTTCCAGGTCAAAACGGAACCGCAAAAGGTGTAACAATTCAGTTTAAATGAAAAATACAATATTAAAGCATATCTTAATGCATATCTAAAGTAAAATTTTAATACTAAAAACTTTTTTTTTTTTTTAGAAAAGTTTATGTATCTCGTCTAGGTCAAAATGGACCCGAATGCATTATGAGAGTTAAAGGGTTAGTTCACCCAAAAATGAAAATTATTTCATTAATTACTCACCCTCATGTCGTTGGACACCTGTAACACCTTCGTTCATCTTCAGAACACAAATAAAGATATTATTGTTGAAAGCTGATGGCTGAGAAAGGCTTCAGAGAGGCATCCATTGGCATTCAGTATATTTCCACTCACAAGACCCATAAAAGGCACTAAAAACGTTGTTTAAAAGTTAATATCACTACAGTGGCGTCTTTAGTGCCTTTTATGGGTCTTGTGTGTGGGAATGTACTGAATGCCAATGGAGGCCTTTCTGAAGCCTTTTTTTAGCCATCAGCTTTCAACAAAAATATCTTCATTTGTGTTCCGAAGATGAACAAAGGTCTTACGAGTGTTCAACCACATGAGGGTGAGTAATTAATTAAATAATTTTCATTTTTGGGTGAACTAACCCTTAAGTTTTACTTTAGAGATGTAGGTATTTTTATAATCAACTGAAACGCCTTAACACAGGCTTTATATAATGTAAACGAATGAGTTATAAAAAAAATGCACCCCCTCACAGTTGTCATACATATATGTAACTTTTTAAAATCACATCCACACAATAATTTGTTTGCATAGATACATTTTTCCAGTTTCTTTTTCTTTTGATCAGTCACTAAAAAAATATTACATATGGTGCAGTGATGTGTAAACCAAAATCAAAAAAGTACAAATGTGCACAAGTTTGTAGTGAGTAAGATTACTTTTAAATTAATCATTTTATTTAGCAAGGATGCATTAAATTGATAGCCAATGGACTGTAGCTATTGAGCTATTGATTAAGTTTTCGACTTCTGCGTACTGTGCACCTCAGCATGCCCTGACCCCGCTCTGTGATTTTATGTGGCCTACCACTTTGTGTCTAAGTTGCTGTTGTTCCCAATTGTTTCCACTTTGTTATAATACCACTAACAGTTGACTGTGGAATGTTTAGTAGTGAGGAAATTTCACAAAATTACTTTTTTTTTTTTTTTTCGAATGTACCACACTTGAATTCACTGAGCTCCGTAGAGCGACCCATTCTTTCACAAATGTTTTCTTGATTTTATGTACCTGTGGCCATGGAAGATCTGTGGCCTGAATTCAATGATTTGGAGGGGTGTCCCAATACTTTTGGCAATATAGCATATATTAAAATAGAAAAGTTATTTTAAATTGTAATAATGTATCACAATATTACTGTTTTTACTGTGTTTTAATCAAATGAAAAATAAAACACTATATGACCAACCCCAAAATTTTAAACAGTGGTGTAGGAGGTGAAGTTTTTTCATATGTACTGTAAGGTAGGAGGACTTACCTTGCGTCCATTTTCATTGTCTGGGAGATAACAATGACGGGGAAATCCTCTTGCAGTGAAAGGCTTCCGTGGATTTGGATGCTCAGGACCCTTAAGAGTGACGAGAAGATAATTTATGAAATATGATAATGATGGCGTGCAGGCAAAGTGTAAATGCCTGCATTTCAAGATTAAATAAAAAGGTAGATACATAACCATATGTTTTTAGTTATACCTGTATCCCGGGCGGTATGTTGTAGATGATGCGGATGGTTTTGCAGTCTGGGTGTCCTGGAAGTGAGTGCGGGATGACATGGTACTCCATCTTACCGGGCGGCTGGTTGCCTGTCTTTACTCCATATATTGTCTTACATGTGGGACACTGAAGGCTGCCATCTTTGTTGCCATTGTTGTACATGGCCACTAGGCACTGGATGTGATAAAGGTGCCCACATTGCGCCAGTCGTCCAACCGACTCGGCACGTGAAACACTCGATACACCTGGACCTTTATACCCCGAAGGTCCCACCAGAGCCTCCATACAGATAGTGCAATCCTGAAAGAAAATACACAATGCTGATATAGCACACCATTAGCCTACATGTAGATATAAAAGGTTAAGAGATCGATTTTAATAAATGATAAAAAATTACAAATATTTAAAAAAATATATAAAATATTAAATCTATCCAGCCAATCATATAATGTGTCATCTTTTTAGTTGGATTCTGGTAGCATATAAGGCCATCTCCAAAGTAAACTGGGTTGTTCAGTTCTAGCTAGGCACAATTGCATGGTTGGTTACACGTGTGTGTGTGTGTGTGTGTGTGTGTGTGTGTGTGTGTGTGTGTGTGTGTGTGTGTGTGTGTGTGTGTGTGTGTGTGTGTGTGTGTGTGTGTGTGTGTGTGTGTGTGTGTGTGTGGAATTACAATTTGAGAGAAATGTTTAAAGCAAAATTCATCAAGAAATAAACAATCTTGATTCCTGTCTCTTCATGTCTTCCAGAAGACCGGTAAAGCCACAGATCACAGTGCTATTTGCCCTGTAAGAACCCTTTGCTACCAGCTCAGAAATCTACTAGATCTGAAGCCAAGAGTTAGAGAAGATGTTTGATCACATAGGGATTAAGGAAATAAAATAATAAGGATGTCTTACTTCTTCTGGTGGATTCCTGACCTTCTGTAAGTACCTCTTTACCACGTCCTCTGGTGTTTTACCTGGAAAACAAATAATTTACGCTTTTACATTTCAATAGTCGTGTGCATTAATCTACTTTATGACAATCGATGAGAACATCTGGTAGTGATTAGTGGCCATGGTGTTTCAGGGGTTGCCTTTAGACTAAATTTGTCATACCAAGCAAGTTCTTTTTCCCACCTTGAACAGCCTGAATGTTTTGTGGCATCGATTAAAAAGGAAACAAATCAGAAACAAACCTATTCAGCGATGTGTGGAATTTCAAAGCTAACTAAATTATAAATAAATAAATATACAAAGAAATGTAAAAAAAGCAAAAATACAGAAATTAAAGGGTTAGTTCACCCAAAAATGAAATTAATGTCATTAATGACTCACCCTAATGTCGTTCCACACCCGTAAGACGAAGATGAACGGAGGTTCATCTTCAGAACACAGTTTTAGATATTTTATATTTAGTCCGACAGTGTATCTAAGTGAATGCACACTATACTGTCCATGTCCAGAAAGGGAATAAAAACATCATCAAAGTAGTCCATATGTGACATCAGTTAGTTAATTAGAATCTCTTGAAGCATCGAAAATACATTTTGGTCCAAAAATAACAAAAACTACGACTTTATTCAGCATTGTCTTCTCTTCCGCGTTTGTTTTCAATCCACAAACAAAGATTAAAACAGTTATGAATCAGCTTATTGATTCATGATTGTCACGTGATGTCACGTGATTTCAGTAGTTTGGCACTTTGACACGCGATCCAAATCATTAATCAATAAGCGGATTCATAACCCTTTGAATCTTTATTTGAGGTTTCAAAACAAACGTGGAAGAGAAGACAATGCTGAATAAAGTCGTAGTTTTTGTTATTTTTAGACCAAAATGTATTTTTGATGCTTCAAGAGATTCTAACTAACTAACTGATGTCACATATGGACTACTTTGATGATATTTTTATTCCCTTTCTGGACATGGACAGCATTCACTTGGATACATTGTCGGACTAAATATAAAATATCTTTTAACCCCAGAGAAACTGGGGGAGGTTGCCGCTTGGGTTTGACCAAACGAAACGAAACGAAAGCCTTTGCAAAAAGTCACACAGGGAATAAATGACTTAGAGATATGCAATATTTCCAAAATCTTATATCACAGTTTAAGTCATTTAATGTCACATTAACTTTATGTATGCACCACACATACTCTTTATTCCGAACAGGGCCATAAAATTACGCCTGGTAGGGATTTCTAAAATGTTTTGGCACACATGAACAGAAAATGCATCTTTAACAGATCTGATAACATACTTTGACATGGAAGCACGTGAAATGATCCACTATTAATCACATTTAAGGTAAATGCGCTGGATGGAGCTGATAAGAGCTTGCACTTATTGTCAATGAGAATCGTAAGCAGCGAGAAACCAGCATGCATTTTCACTAAGCAAATACAGTTTACATTCGCGTTGCCTAATTTTGCATGCTCAAAATGTAACATTTTAAATGCTTAAAATGCAACGCTACAGCTAGTGAGACGATGCATTTATTTTTGCTTTTTTACATTTCTTTGTATATTTGTTTATGTATTTATTTATTTATAATTACGTTAGCTTTAGAATACCATAGAAGTGCAGTGCAATGTATTTATCTGTGAATATGTCTAGAGGTACATGCGTTCTCACCTTTCCGGGCTTGTTTCTTGGTGGTCTTGCGGCAGCAGTGCCCAATGCCAGGAATTGGTCTGATGTCACTCTTGCTGACAGGTGGAGGATGCAGAACCAGTTTTGGTGGACGGGTCAAACATACAGGTAGTCCTGCTGCACTCATCAGAATACCAGTAATACCTGCAATGCACCAAAATGCACATAGTTCATTCAAACTAATGTAATTGTCAGTTTATACTTTTTATTTTTATAAATTGCTGATGGTGTATTAAAAAATGTCTTCCTACCAGCTAATGCCGGATGGACAGGGCTGGAGCCATTAAGATTCTTCACTGGTACTGTCGGTACCCTAGGAGAGATTTAAAAAAAAAGCTTGATAAGGCCTGTGGACACTGACTGCTGCCTAACAAAATGTTCACAACAACAATCCAATCAATTCCCAAAGCACTAAATGAAGTGCCGTGCTACATTTTTTCATCCGAGAAGCCGTTTCACTCGGATATACATAATTGCTTTTAAGAAACAAATTGTTGTCTCTTAAAGTCAGCATGAAACAGAATTTGTGGACATGCTGATCCTACAAACTGCAGAATTTTTCCCTCTTGAGTGGTGTCACAATATACAGTGACATTTTAAAAAACTCAATAAGGATATCATGTTGATACCACAAATGATAATATGTAGCACAGGTAAAATACATAAATAAAATAAACTACACTATGCTACACTATGTAACTGTTTCCGTCCGCTAGAGGGCGCCTATTCAAAACAAAGGTGTAGTTTGATGAGGCCAGGTTTGAGCTCAGAATCTTGGGACATGTGGTCTTAACCTCACAGCCGGTGGAAAAGAATCAGGATATGAAAAAATCATGTTGATGGATGCGATTATTAACGTTACTGTAGTATGAAGCAGAGCGGGACAGAGTGTTGTGGAGCTGAGCAAGGCCGCGATTGTTGTGCAACACACGCCTCGCGAGCAACGGGACTTTTATTAAGACGGGACACAGTCACCAACACCATTTCCGGTCATGAGTATGAGGTAATGCAGCTCTGTTTATCATATTAGATACATTTAGTGTGTTTTAAATGATATTATGACGTTACTCTGTGCGCTCGCTCAGCGACTGCTGTGACACACTGCTAAGAGTTAAGTGTTTCTGCCAAATAAAAGCAGAAACCGGGGGTAACGCAGATATGTCACAATTGACAGGTGACGCCCTCAGACGTCCCGGCTTCTTGGTTAAAATAGCAATTTTCTCACAATTTACAAATAGTTGGAAACATTTGGGATATTGTAAGTACTCAACTGAACAAAATATATAACACTAGCCTGGTGGTTTTTGGTTATTTCACTGCAAAAATACTGCACAGTGCACCTTTAAAGATGATTCTAACTAATTTTTTTTTTTTTTTTTTTACTTATTTATTTTATTATACATTTATTTTTTCTAAATATAAATATATACTGCAGTAATATCACAGTGATTCCCATACATTGATTTATTTGTGGTGGTCCACCACAATATCAACAATGACCGCCACATATAGATTTGCTGTCAATCAAACTAAAATCGAAAGATGTATAAGGCTTGTCGGGCCTTATCAAAATCGCAAAAGACAAAAAGTTTCTTTTGTGCGCTGCGTAAAGAGAGGTGCGCGCTACACTCATGCGATCAGCTCCGGAGGTCTCAGTTCAGTGTATGGATGCAGTGAACTCCATCCGCGCATTTTTTGTGTGCATTTGGGAACGTAGTAGGCACCAGTTATGCATTACTTTTACAGCTGCATAGTTGATGATCACTGCATTTAACTACATTTGTAAAGAGACACGTTTTCTGCCAAAATAAAAGCTTGAATGCAGTGTCCGTCAAAATAAAAGCTCACATATTATTACAAAACTAAGTGTGAAAGTTTAATTATTTTTTTCAGTGCATTTGTTTTCCAATATATGGCTATTACTGTCATAGTACTAATGTTATTATTAGTATTATTATGTAGTGTAATGATTAGACTGAGACACAATCACAACTATAAGAGGGTTTAGTCCCCTTTAAAGTTTAGACTTTTTTTGTTCAATTTGCAGACTGAATGTGGATTGGAGCTCTTTATTTTGAACTCTCTAAGTCAGGGGTCTCCAACACGTCGCTCGTGAGCTACCAGTAGCCCGTGGCCTGATTGGAGGTAGCTCGCCAAGACGTAGGCTCCTTTGCATCTAATCAGAGTGAGCTAATTTAGACGGACTTAGAATTTTTTATTTATGAACAAATGTAAATGTAAACATGCAAATGTAGGGTTGTCAGAGGTACATGTAGGCAACTTTAGTACGATGTTGGTGGTGAAAGTTTAAAAAAATGACGATACCAGCATTTCTGTATTACCGGTTGTACCGACTCCCGAGTATATTCGGTACACGCAGTTTTCGTGTTAATCCAAGCGCAGGGCTCCAAACTGTAGCCGAATATATACTAGTGTCTGTGAATATTAAACTGCAAATTACTATTTAAATAATTCTCCTGCAAATTCTGCGTCTCTGCGTGAATAACAGGCGCAGATGCGAAGGCGCAGCAGCGCGCGCCCGCGTGTGCACACACACGCACACACACACACACACACACACTCACTCGCGTGTCTCTGCCATGTGCCACTATGCATAAACTGTCACTTCATGAGAATTTAACGTTTCATTTAAGGAAGCTGTCATATGAACACAGACACTCAAAGTAACCAGTCATAATAAAAGTTTGGTTTAACGTGGAGAAATTGACAGAATATATTTGGCCACTGTTGCAGCCTATACAGTAGATTTAACTACATCTCTATGTAATAGTAATACGTCTCTACTAATAATAATAATTATGCCTAGATTATTCCTTATTTTTAACTTGATATTTTATGTATAAACAATGATTACTTTTTAAACAGCATACAGCCTTTAAATGTTTATGTATGATTTACTTATAATAATTATCATTGTAAATAATAAACGTTTTAAATTTAATTGATTTAAAAAAAAAAAAATTCAGGTGTAAAACAGTTTGGATTGTTGTTAATATGAGAATTATGATGCATTATTTAAGAGTTTTAAATATTGTAGAACATGAGTAGCTCTCGGCGACTTTCATTTTTAAAAAGTAGCTCTCAAATGAAAAAATGTTGGAGACCCCTGCTCTAAGTGCACCAGATTGATGAATTTAACATTAAAATGCACAAAATGTTCTTCCCCAAAGAGGAACTGAGGTCCACCCACCAGTTTCACCAAAATCCTGTTCGGAAACACTGATATTGTTATCATGAACTTGTTATCATGAACTTTCTTCTCAAAGATGATTATTAAATGTGTAAAACTAGGACACAGACATTCTACGAATTTCTACATGATCAAGTATGTTCTTGCACCCAATTAAATTTTAAAAGTTTAATGTGTTCAACAACTAGCATGCAGACAAACCATTGTTCTTCTTCCAACATAAATAGTTATATGAAACCTAACTGAAAGTGTATTTTGACACATTTTTGGACAAATCAATGTGAAAAATGGGTAACAAAATACCAAAGGGCAAAACAAAAACAAAAAAATTAAACAGAAATGAACTCTAATATAGCCCTTTTACTTCCCTCTTCAGAAACTCAACGTTCTTGTCTAGTGTTTTCCCATGCTTGTTGTCTTATCTCTTGTATGTTGGCCGCTAGCCTTTTTGAAGGAAAAAAAAAAAACGTTGTGTCCATACGTAATGTATTGAAAATGTGAAGAAAATGTTCCTGTCAGCCGTTGCTGGGTCTGTCTGTGTGCTATGAATGTACTGGATCTTCCGATTGGATGAGAAGTCTAAAGCTGCACTCTCATTACCAGTGACAAAGCATCACAATGCCATTATTTTAAATAGTTTTAAGTCAATTTAACCTCCCCCTAAGAAGTTTGTTGAGGCCCCCTGGTTGTGTTGTGCATAACAATGCAAAATGTGTGATATAGAATTATATCTGAATAGCTTCATTTTTAAGGGTAACAGGTATACAGCTGACCTAAATAGCAATCCCTCCGTTTACGGTTACATATCCTCATTGTCATGCTCCGTTCTTTCCGAAACTAAAATAACAATAATGTTCTGATGCCAGCAAAGGATACATGTCAGTTGACAGAACAAAAATGAGCTGTGGTGTGACATTTAGGGAGAGCTGAGTTTGTAAATCACCAACACCAAAAAAAAAAAAAAAAAATGAAATACTGCCACATTTTTTCTTTTGAATGGAATTCCTGTTTAAGATGTACTTTATTTGCAGCATATGATGTTTTTCTCACGAAAGTGAAACCTGACACTAATATGCTGAAGTGGTTACGTGGTAAAAGAAGGACATGTTGAGTGTTTTCTTAAAATGATGACATGACAGGTTACTAATGTATTTTAGCCAATCATCAAGACCGCAGCAGTAAATTTTGTTTAAATGTCTGTTTTGTTTTCCATTGAAAAACAGAAGTGTCAGACACAAGAGGGCAAATGGCTGTTTGGGTAAGGCCAACGGAGAAGCTTTTGACCTCCACTGATCCTTGATCTTGTCTCTACAACTGACTTGTCTCTTTGTTTTCTCTCACACACATGCTCAACAACTGCTGCTCTGACTCCAGATGGCTTTACGTCTGAAGCAGAACATTCCTTTACAGAGAGCACCAGACTCACAATGTTCCCCTGCATTAGAAAGCACATATTATGTACATTATGTCACAACACCGGTGTAAGATGATAGTTTCCTTTGTATTTGCTTTATAAACTAGCCTAGGTACAATATGCATTCTCAAAGGCGCTTCAATCCACCCTCGCTACATCCCAAACCGCCATCGCCAAAAGTCACATCTAATACTTCAGGAAACACAGGGACACCCTACATTCAATGTCAAAACCTTTTGCTCGTTAGTTACCCCAACTCCTTCCTAACATAGACATGCACAAACACACTCTACTGTGTCAAACGCTTTAGTGAGACAGCATTGTGTTGCTAATGCAGACCAGCCCATGTCATGTCAACAAAGGTTGCTGCAGAAACCTAGCGTGAACACGAAATCACCACTGAGAGCTGCGGGAAAAGCCACAGAAACAGCTATAGACATAAAGGGGGTGGGGATGGAACGAATAAGACCGTTCTGTCCCCAGATGGTCATCAAACAGAGCAGACATGGATGATTTAGCAGTGTGAGAAACGTGAGAAACAAACTCCTACACAGAGGAGGGGGGGGAAACATGAACACACTCATACATCAGTGAGGCTGACACCTATATTTTATATATTAATTATATTGTTGTCAGTGGAACATGTCGCTATAACATCGACAAAGTGTTCAATTTGTTAATTATGAACAGTTTATTTATTGTTTTATAATATATTATAATAATACGTATTCTTGCTTTTCAATTTTGTCATTTACAGCAATAAAATTAAGTGAGGTTTAAGTGTCAAAATATAATTATAATACATTTATATAATTATAATTATAATATAACACCACTGTTCAAAAGGTTTGGGGTCCAGACAAATTTATGTTTTTAAAAGCCAATACAGAAATATTATGAAATACTTGAAAAGTAATTTATTCCTGTGATGCAAAGCTGATTTTTCAGCATCATTACTCCAGTCTTCAATGTCACATGATCCTTCAGAAATAATTCTGATATACTTAATATGTAACATTTCTTCTTATTATCTATGCTTGAAAAAGATGTGCTGTTAACATTTTTGTGGAAACCATCAATTTAAATGTATCCTTGCTTAAAGGTGCACTATGCAACTTTTACGTCCTCTAGAGGGCGCCTATTCTAAACAAATGCGTAGTTTGATGACGCCAAGTTTGAGCTCAGAATCTTGGGACATGTGGTCTTCACCTCATAGACGAAGGAAAATAGGACTCGGGCAGAAATCATGTTGATGGATGTGATTATTAACGTAACTGTAGTATAAAGCAGAGCAGGATCGAGTGTTGAGGGAGCTGAGCAATGCTGCGGGACACGCGACACAGCAGCGGGACTTTTATTACGACGGGGGACAGTCGCCAGCGCCATTTCCGCTTTTCCGGTCATGAGTATGAGGTAATAGCTCTGTTAATCATATCAGATACATTTAAGTGTGCTTAAAATGATGTTATGACGTTATGGCAGAATAGCACTTCTGAGAGTACTTCGACTCGGCGTAGTAAAAAGTCCTGGCTCTCCCCCTGTGAAACGTGAGGGAGGATTTTTCAGGCATGACTTTTTACTGCGCCAAGTTTTTTGATTTAGTTGATTTTTGCACTGTTCAACTCTTATATAAAGCCAGCAAAAATGATCTGCCGGTCAACATTCAAAAGTTATTTACTGAAAGAGAGGGGGGCTATAACCTGAGGGGATGTGGTGACTTTTAAAGTTCAGGCGGTGAGAACCACCAGGAAAAGTTTGTGTGTATCTGTGTGTGGTGTCAGACTTTGGAATAGGTTGGGGAAACAGCTCAAGCGATGCCCAAATATTTACAGATTTAAAGCAAGATACAAAGAAATGGTGTTGGCAAAATATAAGGCTGAAATAGGGATCTTGGTGTTATGAATATGGGGTGATTTTCCATGTATAAAAACGATATTAGTAAAGATCATAATTATATTGATTATATAAATTGTGATATAATTATAATAGAGCAGAATATGACTACATAGATAGTAAATAATAATAAAGAGATGTATGATACATGACCACTATATTGTAACTTAACAAAAAATCCGCACTATTTAGTCTTAGCACTGGTAACGATGTAGTGGAGATAATAATTGCTACCACTGTGTCTGTCATTATTGTTATTGATGTTATTATTGTTATTGTAAAACTGTGAGTTATGTGGTTATATTTTACATAGTATTACATGATTATTATAACTATCTGTTTTTTTATTTTATTTATATAAATACATATTTTTATATTATATTTTTGAATGTTTATGATAGTGAGGATTATTACATTGCATTATTGTGTTTATTGAGATGGTTATAATTAGGTATGTTGTATATAAAATACTATAATATCAACAACAATAACAAAAAAATTGTTAGTGAACAGACAATGATAACAGCTATATGATACAATATAAGAGAATTAATTGGGGGTGGGATTAAATAAGTTCTACTTCTTTCCACTCCCATTTCAGCGAGTATAGGTGTGTACGTATGAATGTATTTATGTATATTTTCATTTATTGTTAATGTGTTTTTTATTTAATATTTTATGTTATTTTTTATTAATTTTTTGCTCACAATAAACTTCAATCAATCAATCAAGTCGAAGTACTCTCAGAAGTTCTATTCCGCCATACATTATAGTTCTCCTTTTTAATCCGCTTAGAAAAGCGCCACATTTTATTTTATGTCATCATACTTGATCGTTCAGCTATTGGTGTATCTGTATTTAAATAGGGAAAACGTGGAGGTGTTTGGTGGCTTCTAACTTGATCTCTGTTTGGTACCATAGTGAATGAGCTGGGCTTAGTGGGCTAAGTTAAATGCTATCAGATCATCACCGCGCGTCAGAGAGATTAAGTGCATGCACTAAGACGAGAGAGGTATGTATCAACTCGTCTTAGTTAAGGGAATAACATAGTTTAATATGAAAAAGCGGTAAAGTATCCCTTTAACTGGCGACTCCTTCAGACGTCCCGGCTCATTGGTTAAAATTGCAATTTTCTCACAATTTACAAATAGTTGGAAACATCTGGGATATTGTAAGTCCTCAACTGAACAAAATATATAACACTAGCCTGGTGGTTTTTAGATATTTTACAGCAAAAATACTACATATTGCACCTTTAATAAAAGTATTAATTTCTTCCCAAAAAATTGTACCGATGGAAATGTACATGAAACTGAAAAAAAAGTGAAATGCCTGTTCTTACCCAGAGGCAATAAGCGCACGTGACTGTGCCATGGCAATTCTCTGCAAAGCAGGCCGACTAAGCCCTGCCAGACTGGCACGAGGTGGTATAGGGGCTGCACAGGCAGTAGAGCGCTGAGAGGCCAACGCTGTTGAAGATGACGTCAAAACTGTGGGACTGGTTGACGTGTTAACAAGTATGGCAGTTGGCACAAATGTTGCTGAAAATGATGAGCTTGGGGCGGGTGGAGGCTGCTGATTCTGTGATGGCAGAGATGGGGGTAAAGATGAAGGCATTGGGCGGCTAGAGGAGATTGAGAGATTGGCAGTGCCCGATGTGAGAAGGGACAAAGACTGGTCAAAAACAGCAGAATTCTTGGCTTCTTCCGAGGGCGTACATTTTAAAGATGTACCACGTGGTAGTGTATGAGAATACGAGTTTAAAACAGAGGACTGAAGTGTCCCAAAACTGGATTTAGGATTGTTTGGCTTTGTTGCACGTCCAAGTGTCTGTGATGCAGTGCCATTTGCCTTTACACTCAACACCAGCATGCACTGCTGGCAGGCACAGGGCTGTCCAAAAGGAGCAAGAGATGACACCGAAAGCGCCCCGCTTGGGTAAACCGCACTTCCTTTTCTACTCAGGGTAGAACCGGAAACACCAACCCCGAGAAGTGCCCCTGTTGACCCTCCTCTAGCCATGCCTCCAGCCCCTGAGGCAGTCCCCCAAGCCTGTGAAGTTTTAGGCAGTGGCCCAGTAACCAGAGGGTAAACCATGTCTGAGCGTCTCTGGATGCGCCTCTGCCGCTGCGTTTGCCTGTTAATCTGAGTCATTGTCTGGAAGTCCACAAAGTAACAAAAGCCCAACGATGTCAGGTCCAGCCAGGGTTGCTGTCGGTCCCGCGCCGCTTGCAAGGCAATGCTCACCTCCATGTCATAGGTTATCCAGGAACCTGCATCATTTTCCCACTCCCATATCCAACCTTGACCTGGTGCTGAGGTGGGGTCATAGAAACTTCGTCGCACTGGTCGTAACGTACCTGAGGAGGTAAATGGAAGGGTTATAAATCAATCTTAATAAAAGGGTTATAATACACCAATAAAGTTTTTTTCTTATGAGAGGCAGCCAGTCATCATGTTACCCATCTAAAGGCACCAATATACTCATGGCAAACTTTTTTGTTCACCGCTTTGGGGTTAAAAAAAGTTTGAAATGCCTGAGCAGCAGTATAGAGTTAACTTAAATTAATGTCGCCTGCTGTGAGCGATAGTTAGTAATTATGTGAATATGTAAATATGTTCTACATGCTTTTTCACTCTCAATAACAAAATACATAAGAAAACGGTCAAGTAAGCATCCGATCATAGCGAATTGGATATGTTTTTTTGCAGCTCTGTAATTCGACACTCCAGTCAAGTCAAGTCAAGTTTATTTATATAGAACTTTATACAACAGGTTGCTTTAAAGTAAGCAGCTTTACTGCGAACAAAAAAAGAAAGAAAAAGACTGTATTTTTCAGTTAGAATTTCTACTATAGAGCAACTCTCCGGTGTTCATGTTTTTATTTGCAGACGTCTAACCTTGACTAGACTAAACAGAAGACATTTCTATCTCAAAGAAGGCAGAGCCTTTAGAACACACCTACTTATTCCATATTCACCATAGACCAATGTTAGTCTGAATGTGTTTACCAGTCAGAGCGAACCTTTCTGGAAAGTTTGCTTTTGCAAGTTTAGCTCCAAAAAATTACTATCAAACTACATCACACCAATTTGTTGTTGGATTTAGCTTGAAGCTTGCTTGACCTGTTCAACTGAAAGAGGAGGTTATGATCTGAAACTGTTCAAAAGTTTTTGATCTGTAAGATTTTAAATGTTTTTAGAAGAAGCCCCTCATGCTCACCAAGGCTGCATTTATTTTATTATAAATGCAAAAAATAAACAGTGATATTGTGAAATATTATTTAAATGTAAAATAACTATTTGAATATTTTTTAAACAATATAAATATATTTTAATAAATTTTTCAGCATCATTACTCCAGTCTTCAGTGTCACATGATCCTTCAGAAATCATTCTAATATGATGATTTGCTGTTCAAGAAACATTTATTTTTATTATCAAAGTTGAACACAGCTGTGTAAAAAAAAACCATTTCAGGATTCTTTGATGGAAAAACTCTTTAAAACGTTTAAAACATTTTTACATCTTTTTTTTTTTTGGAAATACATTTCTTTACTGTCAGTTTCTTCAGCGATTCAGCATGTGGCTTTGTATCAGTCGAAACCTGGGAGTATATTCAAATTATATATGACTCCACCCCGTCATATCTCCCTGAGACAAGAGTTTTATGTATTTTATTTTTCTGGAAAAAATCATCCAATGACGCAAATATCATTATTTTACATCATCTGAGAATTTTTTTGGCCAGAGGCTAAGACTACAGCCAGCATGTTTTCAACCTGCGCATACTGTCTATGGTGGGACCGCACTCACAGCACTCGGCTCGGCGAGCAGTGTTTCAACTTTTCAAATTAACTACTAAAGTTAAGCTTCCAAAGGCATGAACTGAAAATGCGCCAGACTGAACGCACGCTGTGAATTTATGTTCTCAAACTGAACTGATTTTATGAAAATGAGCACGGTGGCCAATTGATCCAGTGATCAAGTAGCGCTGGCTTTGGTAGTGGCCTCGTTACGCAGCGAAGCAAGTGCATTCTGGGAGTTGATGTCTTTCATCACCTTGAGACAAAAATACATTTTCTGTCTTTTCTCAGTCTAGGCACCAAATAAAAAATTTAAAAAAATCACATTTCTAATTTATTAATGACCCAGTTGAAATACAAAGCTTAATGCTAAATCACTGAAGTAACCATTTAAGTACTTTCCCCTCCAAAAATAAAAATTAAACATTCTTACTGACCCAAAACTATTATTTTAAGCTTAATATTCATCAATGATTCATCAGTATAATTCATCAGTAGCCTTCTACTTTCTTCTTTCATAATATAAGTATCAGAACAACATTGTAAATCAAAGACACCCAACTGGTATTATAGGAGACATATCACAATGTCTGCAATGTAAGGATTCAATCCTTCATTATACCAACTGAATGCCTATTGTAGTGCTTTGAGCATCCTTTGAATTTAAACCCATTCATCAGAGCTTAAATACGTTTACAATCTCTCCAGTAAGGCTGATCAGACCAGGATCCTGAGTGTTTAGAGTAAGAATTCAATTCAAATCAAATTTAAAGCAGTAACTGGGACAACACATGCATGCAATATCCATTTAGCTAATGCACAAAATACATTTAGGAATTCATGACGTAGTGCTGGGACATACAAACAGAAAACAAGAACCCATGTGAATAAATAGATCTGAGCTTAAAGCAAAGAGCCACAGAGCACAAAAGATCCACTGAGGCGTGAACGTTAGCTCAAGAGGAGAACTGGGAAAACTCTTGAAGCCAGAAACTAGCGAAAGGATATATTCTCTTTTTAACACCCATGTACACCTACTAGATCTTCAGATAGTTCGAAACACTTAATGTGTTGCATGCTTCTGCAGATATTATGGAACTTTATAAAGCATGTTCCAGAAATGAGGTGGAGTAAAGCATGATGTCACTGTGCATTGATCATCCTTTGTGTCTGAACTCACTTTACCAGCTCTGTGCCTCAGTCATATCATAGTCATGCTCTTTCATCTTTATTGTAAAAGAATGCAACTGTCTTTTGTTAACAAATGAATAGATAACTTTTTGCCTATGTTTTTCTTTTTCTTTTGCTGCTTGTGAGAAGTCATTTCAATGAATTATTCAGTCAAGCTAATGATAAACATGTATCATGGGATTGTGCATTATTTTTTACAGCATCTGAGTACTATATATTGTAAGTCTAGTCACGCACACTGATATTATATAAGGGGATGCTTTTAGAAAAAAGGTGGTCTGTTCATGGGCCATTGAATATAATAATATGATTAGAATAGAAATTAAAATATAGTATGGGATATGTGCTTTTTTTTAAAGTATTTGTTCTTGTCGTGTGGCTGATGTCCAATGTCGCTAGCTGAGCAGAAATAAGCCCCATTTCCACCGAAATTACCAGAAACAAATTGTCCCAGGAACTTTTATTTACAGAAACGCCTACCTTTTACAGAACTTCCTACCTTCTTATACCTTTTACTTATACACTTATATCATTGATCACACATAAACTGACATTTAACAAAAAGAGACTGGGCTGTGTTTTATGTCATATTTCATTTTGTTATAGTGAAAATCATATATATGCTCACTTGTCTGAACCACGTATTATTATTATTTCATGTAAACGAAAAGAGGTTGCCCATTTTCTGTTATCCGGGAGTGACACGCGATGACTCGCTCACAAGATGGCAACGCCCAGCTCGACTCTACTTTGAGCTTCAGAGCGGCTTATCGGAATCCTATGGGTGACGCCACGGACACTACGTCCATATTTTTTTACAGTCTATGCATAAAACAGAAAAGCTGCCTCTATTTTTTTTCATTAAAGAAACGTAATCATTTTAGGCTACAATAAAGCGAAATTTTCATAAAGAGCCACTCTTCCTTTTTTCCATTAATCGTGTGTTTATTGTTAAAATTAGGGTTGGGCATCATTTTGATTTGAACGATTCTGATTCCTATTCTGATTCTGATTCTGATTCTTACTTTCGATTCCGGTTCTTTTTCAATTCTCGATTTCGATTCTTTGAGGGGTGTAGTCAAAACATGTCACATCGTTATTCAATGCTATTTTCAATACCACGGGGGAAAAACGCTGCATATACTGTCAATTAGATATTTTTTTATATAATTATTTTTTTTTGTCTTTCTTTTGAAAGTCTAGGCAATCAAAAATTTCTTCTGAAGAGATCGCTTTTAAGCCTTTTCTCATATATAAACATTGATCAATTACTATTAAAGGTCCCGTTCTTCGCGATTGCATCTTTCAAACTTTAGTTAGTGTGCAATGTTGCTGTTAGAGCATAAATAATACCTGTAAAATGATAAAGTTCAATGCCAAGCGAGATATTTTATTTAACAGAAGTTCCCTTTCAAAGCCTACAGCGAACGGCCGGTTTGGACCACAGCAGGAAGTGCAGGGATGTAATTATGTCACTAGAACAGTTTGTTGACTAACCCTCCGCCCACAAGAACACGCAAAATAGGGGGCGTGGTCTTGTTGCTCTCCCACGTGGAGAAGAGCTCGCATTCAGCGCTTGCATCTCCCTGTTATGGTAAGAGGCGGGACCTTTCCGGGCAAAGTGCGCTAAGCTGCTGTCCAATCACAACACGTGAAGCGCTGGCCCAATCAGAACTCGTTACGTGTTTCTGAAGGAGGGACTTCATAGAACAAGGAAATCATCAGGCCGTTTTTAGGACAGAGGAAACAGCGCTGTACAGATTAGTAAATTGTGTGAAAAATACTGTGTTTTTACACGTGAAACATGAACTCATGTTATATTGCACACTGTAAACATAATCAAAGCTTCGAAAACAAGCGAAGAACGGGACCTTTAAACTTAAGCTACACTGTGTAACTTTTTTAGTTTATTCTTAGCTAAAAACACTTAGTTGTTTCAAAAATATATTTGCTCATTAATGTATATTTACTTCTTTCAAGTAATAAAGTATTCTCGTAAGTTTATAATATGCTATTGAAAATACATACGAGTGAGGGGTTCGAATGCTGGTCGCCATGTTGCCTCTCCATCTTGAAAGTACATTAGCCAAAGAGAGACATATCGTAAATTCAAGCTTCGCCTTTCGCGTTTTAACACTCAATGGCACTGTGTCGAATGTGAAGAGGGGGATTGCCATCTTAATCTTGGACTAAATCGGCCACCGTAGGAGTTAAAACGAAATCAGAATTGAGAGGAACAGAAACTATTGTTCACTGGATGGTCATACACCTTTACACCGCTACATGGGGGAAAATAATCACACAGTGTAGCTTTAAATGTAACAGTATTCAGAACAGAACAAGAACGAAAAATAAGTAGCTTTAAACAACAAAATTATGCTTAAACATAGCAAAATAGTTGCATTCATTAATACAACAACAGTAAAGTCAAAAATGTATTATTTAAACTGAAACGGCATTGGTCTCACCTCTCTCATTCCTTATTTTCCTTTTTAAAATTTGGTCGCTAAACTATTCTTCATTATGTAAAACAAGGCTTTGTACTTCACTTGTTTTCCAATATTCACATAAAACAGCATCCTTCACATGCGCAAAAATGTGTTTGGTTGGACGCTGGGTACGGTGACTTTACAGCGGACCATTTCAATTGAGCAGTAACTTTTATGTTTGGTGGACTGTTTATAGAGTTGAACTTAGCCATATTGATAAATGCCACGTTTTGTGTGGAAACGACCATACGCCCAATTTTCTCCAATCTAAGCATTCAATCCTCCATTACCAACTGCATGCCTAATGTTGTGCTTTACGCATACTTTCAATTTAAACCCATTTATCGGAGCAGAAATAAGTTTACACTCTTTTCTGTAAAATTAAATTGGCTGAGATCAGATAAAGATCTTGTTTTTTATTCCTATGATTTTCAGCATCATTACTCCAGTCTTCAGTGTCACGTGATCCTACAGAAATCATTCTATGATGATTTGCTGCCCTTTTGATTTTTTTAATTTTCTCAATTTAATACACCATTGCTGAATAAAAATATTAAATTCTTTAAAAAACAAACAACCCCACAATTTTGAATGGTAGTTCAAATTCTCATATTCCACCTGTCATATTCTTCTACCAAAACACTAGATTTTACACTAGACAGTAGACACTAGATTTGGCCATAATGAAATACAGTAAAATACATTTTTAATGTTCAACATGTGCTGTAGTAGTCTATCAACAAAAACAAAACAAAAAAAAAACTCTCATGATATATGTCATTAAGTCAATGTTTCCATCAGGATCTCTCAGTATTGATCGTGATGGACTGAAACTGTTATTTTATACTTCAGTTTCAGTTCAAAATAGTCTGTCCAGATAAAACTAGATAATGTGACTCATTACGGCCATACCAACAGATGGCCATGTCCACTTTCACATGCCAATCATACAGCCTGCACTTAAGTTTGCAGGCTTGTGCTAGTATGTGAGTGGGAGTAAAAGGCTGTGCTTCAGCAGATCATAAACTGTGACATTGGGTTAAGGATCCCAGGACCTTTACAGCGGCACAAAGCCCTATACAGCAGGTGTACAGAGACTGTCCATCTGTTCCATTGTTGCTGGCTATGTGCCTCCATCATTGCCCCAATTTTCATTTCCCTTCCCTCTTTCACACTAACAACTTTATTCCCCGCTCTTTTCTAAAAGAAAAAAAAGTATCGATACAATTTATACGATACAATAAATGCAATGAATTATAAATCCAACATTGTTCAATTAAAGCCTCAGACACACGCCTTATCTAGCGGATTACACCACTTCTGTAGGGTTTCATTAAATAGAATCGTCGCTGGATGCGCAATTTTGGGGGACAATTTCGCTCTTTCTTAAACACTTCTATCTTTAATATTATTTTCTGTGCTGAAATATATTCTGTTCCTGTTTCTAGATTTATGTCATTTAGAAAATGTAAATCTGGTGTGCGACAAAAGATCAGAGGTGTAAATGTAAATGTTAACAACTCATCAAACATTTTGAATTTAACCTAAATGAGAAGGAAGCTATCTGAAAATGAAGCTTGATTAAAAACTTTTCCTTTGCATCCTAAAAAAGCAGTTGGACTGGAAAAGCCTCCATTTGGGAAACACTGTTGCTCGGTCATGTCAATCAGCGTGCATTACATTCTCACCGGGATCCGTGCAAATTAATAAACAACATTCTAGCACATGGTTCATTGCAAACTGTGACTATGATTTCATTGAGTGTAAACGCATTTAGTCTATATGAAAATGTCTGCTCTAGACAAATTTAACCAAAAAAGTATTACGTTCATAAAGCTGTGAGGGGGCCCCAGATAGGATTGGGGCCGCCTCGCACCACGGGTGGGTGTCCCATACCCCATTGGGTTTAAGTAAAAATGAGGCACACAAAGCCTTCTTATAGCATTAATCAATGGTGGGGGTGGGGTTGTAGATAAAGAGAAGGGACCAAACAATTTATAAAGTGGGTTTCAGAACTGAAAATCAGTGAAGATGAATGTACACAAGCAGAAAGTAAGCTCAACAAATACACTACTGGTGAATTTAAATTAAATACGTTTTTAATGTTTTTAAAATGAGGGTCTCGAGCTCACCATGGTTTCATGCATTTGATATGTTTTAAACACATACCATAATTAAAAATAGAGAACAGTTATTTTAAATTATCATAATACTGCACGATATTGTTGCTTTTACTGTTTTTTGATCAAATAAATGCATCCATGGTGAGCATGAGACTTCTTTCAAAAACATTTAAAAATCTTAATTATTCCAAACTTTTGATTGGTACTGTTGGTACACATCAATAAACAGGTACGGGAAGGATGGAATAATAACAAAAATGATCCACAAAATGGTCAGCTTGAAAAAAATTATAGCATTCCCTCAATTCTTTAGCCTAACCACGTGAGAGTCGTTGGATAAGAAGAAACACAATCCTGGCCTCTGTGTGTGTGTGTGTGTGTGTGTGTGTGTGTGTGTGTGTGTGTGTGTGTGTGTGTGTGTGTGTGTGTGTGTGTGTGTGTGTGTGTGTGTGTGTGTGTGTGTGTGTGTGTGTGTGTGTGTGTGTGTGTTATACTAATCTCCAATCTGCAATGGAAAAGCAGAGTAACTGACAGCACTCCAGGGGCCCAGAGTTGATGAAACTACATACTAGCCTGTTGCACAATAACAACCGCTCCCCATTTTTTCTCAATCAATCTTTATAGTTTCGTTCTTTCACTTGGAAGTGTGCTCATTTCCCTAAGCAGTGGTTTGTGGAAATTCACTCCACACTGTGTAAGTGTGTCTGAGCAAGTTACTTTGCTGGTTTTTAGGGCAAGTCTTGACAGAGCGACGAGGGTTGCAAATGTCACTACCTCATGTTAGGGATGTTGGTTACAAAACATTACCACAGAAAAACATTATTTGGGTGTTAGTAAAAAGATCATTTTTGGGAGCTGCCCGGGTGTGTATCTCTAAACCATTATTCACATTAGGGTTGTGCAGTTATGAGTTTTCTTATACACTACATTAACACAGATGCACTTTATCCATGGGGATAAACAGGGGTTAAAATTTTGTTGCAAGATTTATTTGCTCTGAGTCACTTTAATCAGTGTTCTCTTACATACCAGACTTTACTTTTACATACCAGGGCCTCAGTCTGATTACAACTGTGTGGTTTTGCAAGGCCGGACTAACAGACCTTGATAATGTGCTTTCTGCACCTCTATTGTCTCACGACCTTTTGTGTTGTCCAGTCATACGGTGGCCTCGAAAAAGTATTTGTAAACATGAAGTATGAATTCCATTGCATTAGATGCAATCTTGTATCTTAATTTAAAAAAATAAATGTACTTTTGTATTTTAAATTGTATAACGTATTGCACGTCATATTTTGCTATTTAATGCAAAAATATTTTAAGTGTGGCTTAGATATCAAATACTTTTTGCCATCAATGTATAACCATCCGAAACAACAGCACTTAACTGTGTCAAGACATTGTATCAATTATTCCATACAACTAATAATTATCTGTTATTAGTACTTGTTATTTTAATTGTTAGCAAGTAAACCAATAATGACTACTATTATCTTCTTTAGTTTCATCAAGAGATACTATCACTGA
This sequence comes from Pseudorasbora parva, assembly GCF_024679245.1. NCBI lineage: Eukaryota > Metazoa > Chordata > Actinopteri > Cypriniformes > Gobionidae > Pseudorasbora > Pseudorasbora parva. Next base: position 17,439,965 of record NC_090175.1, on the reverse strand, counting down.
TTTTCTACTACTCGTGCAAAAACTAACTACTATCCCATTGTAAGTCAATTTTGACTTTTATATCTAATTGCTACTAGATCCTATTCCAGTTTGGTTCATTTGGTACTAGCCCGTATGGTTTGGCTACTACTAATATAAATACGTAATCCAGTTTTGCTAATATCAGTTTATGAGACATTATCCATTTTTCAAATGGTACTAGAAAGTTGAGAAATTGTATCAACATGCAAAGCCTACTCAGAATGGATAATTTAGATGATGGCTGATAAGTTTAAAAATATTACTAATAAAAATGGTATTTCACTTGTCAATGCTTGGATCGTGACTAGCAGCAAAATACTACAAAATAATAAAAGTAGCAGGCTAGCCTACTATCACTTGATGATGGAATTTTATTCCCAGATAGGCTACTAACTAGACTACTTATAGATAAGTCCATAAAACAGTAACATGTAAGAGAAACTAGTTCATTATAAGGAATAAACGTTAGAGTGGCTTGCCACATTGGTAGAATGATGCTCCTCTGATTTTCATCTTACCGGTATCCTGTCTGAACTGATGCATGGAGTGTAGATCGATGATGTAGGGCGACAGGCGGCTGTCGGACTGGCCTAGAACGACGCTGCCGCCGCGGGGATCGCTTCTTATCACCTCCTCTATGTGGTGAGACACGGTCGGGCTGTAAGGCCGCCAGCGCCCGTGCTCGTTGAGCCATTCCCAGACGACCACGGCGGAGGCCAGTAACATCGTGTCCCTACAAGTAGAATAGAAAAACTAAGTAACGTTACGCTCTTGATTTCAACAACCGGTTTTGTGAGCGCAGGACGGGTTTGCTAATGCTAAAGTAAAGCACGGCAATTGCGGTGCCTGGTCTGGATATCATCGATAAACACAGGATGATTTGTTTTGATCTTGTACATTTTGGTTATCTGCATACAAGCATAAAATCTCACTCACATGTGTGTAGAAAACGCTTATCGCAGCATCAGGAAATAGATCTCCGTATCACTTCCATGGCTGGTCCCACTCGCAAAGCGATCCCAACAACTCCTTACGAGTGTCAACAAATAGTCAGCCGACCAATATTCTTCTTTCTTCTTCTACACATTCGGTGTTGACTGTCGCTCAGTTTGTGCTTCTTCTCCTTCTTAATAGTTTCTTGTTGCACGAGGTGCAAATTATCGAAAATCATGTAGACTTTAAGTAAATGCTCTCTTGTGAAAAGCTCGTGGTTTTGTGTTCAGCGCACTGGGTTGATAAAGTGACACCCAACACCACCTCATCATTCATCACCACATAAGCGTGAGTAATGGCACTAGTGCCGAAAAGTCCGAGTCATATCCGCGAATCGGTTCTTTCGAACAGTTCGTTTTATTGAACCACTTAAATGAGCGTCATCTCAACATGATATAGCTGCAAATGTAGCCTACAAGTCCGTATAAGACAAGGACTGGATTTCGAATAGAATAATAGTAAGCTGCCACATTACTCTTAATCATATTCTATATCTTTACATAGTATGAGACGAGACTTCTATTCAGCCGCGATCAGAAAACAGCCACAGTCGGACCGATTCAGTTCGACTCGTGAACTGTCAGACCGGTTTTGGGAAGTGGCTCAATTGATTCATTACAATTATATGACTCAAAGTTCGATTCATTCCTGAATCAGGCATCTAACTTTAACGTAACACAGAAGACGAAACCTGTTTGGTTGGTCATGTTTTTTCATGTAGGCTACTTGGCAGGCAATAAAAGCAGCGGTTTTGAGTTGCAACGAAACGAAACAAGCTATAATCAAACTGCATCAAAAGATATAGGGCCTACATTTGGGCTGTTTGCCTAAATAAGGCAAAATAATGGCAAAAACCGACTAGCCTATATTTTAATGCTGCTTTGTAATGTAATAAAGTATAATAATAATATTTTGTTAGAGTATAGGCTATTTAAAGCTGCAATCCCTAACTCTTTTTTTTTTTTTTTTTGGTTAAAAATTATCCAAAATCGATTTTTCAGTGTGTACATAAACAGCCAGTGTTCAAAACTATCTAATCCCGATATCCTCATTTATCCCGATTCACAATGGTAAATTTGTAATAATTTGTTATAATTTGAGTGGACTGGTGGATTTCACCAAATTCCAGCATGGTTCCGTTTCGGCTTTGCTTCACATCTTGTATACATGAAGGATTCCGGCTTGCTCTTGCTCGTGAGGATGCTGCAGGTGGCGGATCATTTATAGCCTTTTTTCACAGCAGCTGGAATAAATAAACATATAATTTGTATGGCGGATTAATCCAGAAATGTCCAACAATCTATCATTAGTGACAACTGGAGATTTACCCATAATCAAAAAGAAAAAGATTAGTCACGCAATGCTGCTGTTTACATTAAAAAAATTGAGAACAACGTATAACAATAATAATTTTCACAGTTTGATGTGATATAAACTAAGCGATCGTTGTAGTCAATAACCGTTGTTGCTAGCACCATTTTTTAATGCTTTTTTTCTCAGTTGGTCAGAACAAAAGTGGCAGACATTACTTGTTCAGATTCCGGTTAAAATCCTCATTTTGGGTATACTTACAAGATGTAGAATATGTGATTCTGAAGTACAGTATCCACACCTGCGGTGAATGAATGTCAGCCACACTTCTCAAAACATTATAGATTCAAGAACCACACAGATGCACAGCCCAGTAAAGAGGATAATTCTGCAAAAACATGCAAAATGCAGGTTTTGGCGACAAAGAGGCAAAACTTACTGAGAATCTGTACTTTATTTGAGTTTTTATATTTCTCTAACCACAGTTTTAAATGAGTTAAATTAAGTGCATGGGCAACACTTTAGAATACTGTTCCGCCATTAAAGAATATCTACACAGGAACAAGTGCAGTATTACACAGGAACAAGTGCAGTATTACACAGGAACAAGTGCAGTATTACACAGGAACAAGTGCAGTATTACACAGGAACAAGTGAGTATTACACAGGAACAAGCGCAGTATTGCACAGGAACAAGTGAGTATTACACAGGAACAAGTGAGTATTACACAGGAACAAGTGAGTATTACACAGGAACAAGTGAGTATTACACAGGAACAAGCGCAGTATTGCACAGGAACAAGTGAGTATTACACAGGAACAAGTGCAGTATTACACAGGAACAAGTGAGTATTACACAGGAACAAGTGCAGTATTACACAGGAACAAGTGAGTATTACACAGGAACAAGTGCAGTATTAACATAAGTATCTATGCCTAACAAGAAACTGATTAATAAATGAGTAAATAATAGTGCTTAGTCGAATGTAGTTCACTATTAGCTAATCAATAACTACTGTTTTTTTATACCTCCAGAGAACTACAGGTTCATAATTAATGTTGGAAATAATGCATAATTAAGAATTCATTTTAAAGTAACGATCATAATATCAAGCGTTACTAAATCCTTCAAAAGGAACTACTAATTGTTATCAGTTAGAAAACACAATAACTATTGACATTTTTGTACAGCTGTGGATAGAAGTGGTTCTAGTGTTACATGTTATCTGGATCAGTATTTTAAAGTGAAGATCATGATAACCCTAGTAGACTAATTACTTAAGTGTTATGATCCAAAACCTTACAAAAAAACTCAAAAGCTTACAATGATATCAGTAGAATCTTTTTTTTTTTTTACTTATACTGATCTAAAAAATCAGTAATTCCTTTCGAAGGATGTAGTAACACTCATTAGCAGACATGGGGACTTGAGACTTGGTGACTTGGACTCGAGTCGACTCGAGGTGCTATTTTTATGACTTGTGACTTGACTTGACAAAATAGAAAATACTTGAGACTTGATCGGACTTGGAAGTTAAAGACTCGGGACTTGACTTGACTTGAGACACGATGACTTGAATGACTTGAGTGTTAATCACATCATGTTTTCAGTTTGAATATAAAATATATAAATTATTTAATAAACATAAAGTTGGCCCAGCTGGAGCGCAGACTGAGAACAGCGCTGTCATGACTGGATCACGACACTATCATCAGTCAAGCCCTCTCGTACCTTACGCACACCACGCCCACTTATCAGATATCACATCAACATGTCAGCCGGAGGGAAACCGTGCGGGGGTCATCATCGCTTTCGGCTTCAACAATTATTTGCAAGATGGCAAAAGATGAACGCTACACACACGAACGTTGCGCGTTGCAAGACATGCAACATTAAAATCACGGACGGACAGCCAGACGACAACCTCCAATCATCCGTCATTTGAAGAGCCAGTCTGCCCAAAAAGGTTAGTTGGTAGTTAGCTAATGTATAGCTAAAGTAACCACTAGCCATTAACCCTCGATTTATTTTTATAAAATACTTCCCCTGATCCGAGCGGGAGACTTTGCCACCTGAACACACACACATCAAAAAATACCCGATTCTAACGTTACAATGTTAAGTGAGTGGGAAAAATCGCGCGCGCGCGAGTGTGTGTGTGTGTGTGTGTGTGTGAGAGAGAGAGAGAGGTGAGAGAGAGAGAGAGAGAGAGAGAGAGAGAGAGAGAGAGAGAGAGAGAGAGAGAGTGAGAGAGAGTGTGTGTGTGTGAGAGAGAGAGAGTGTGTGTGTGTGTGTGGGGGGGGGGGGCTGGTAATCACAACATTATGGGGACAAAATGTGTCACAAAGATGGCACATGGCAGTATCCGAAATCCTTGTCCTTGTGGGGACATTTTTTGGTCCCCATAAGGAAAACATCTTATAAATCATACAGAAAGATTTTTTTTGAGAAAGTAAAAATGCAGAATGTTTCCTGTGATGGGTAGGTTTAGGGGTAGGGGCAGTGTAGGGGGATAGAAAATACGGTTTGTACAGTATAAAATCCAGTACTCCTAGGGAATGTCCCCATAAAACATGGAAACACTACGTTACGTGTGTGTGTGCGCGAGTGTGTGTGTGTGTGTGAGAAAGAGAGAGAGAGAGAGAGAGAGAGAGAGAGAGAGAGAGAGAGAGAGAGAGAGAGAGAGAGAGAGAGAGTGTGATGGGTAGGTTTAGGGATAGGGGCAGTGTAAGGGGATAGAAAATACGATTTGTACAGTATAAAATCCATTACACCTATGGAATGTCCCCATAAAACATGGAAACACTGCGTGTGTGTGAGAGAGAGAGAGAGAGAGAGAGAGAGAGAGAGAGAGAGAGAGAGAGAGAGAGAGAGAGAGAGAGGAAAAATGTAACAAAGTTTAATGTTGTATGTAAACTGTGTTTTAGAGGGAGAGAGAAGAAGGTGTTCAGAGAGTAGTATGTTGGATGTTATCTGTTATTTGCTTTATGGACTCAATGTTGAAAATTTAAAACGTTTCAAACTATTGGCAGAATTGAAAAATAATTAATTGTATGAAGTTACAATTTTGTTTGATTCTATAATGTATTTTACTGAACATGAGTATTTACAATGCAAATCCAAATTATTTTAATTTACTGACAGTTACTTATATATTGTCTTTTCACTTTGTTAAAGGTCCCGTTCTTCGCGATTCCATCTTTCAAACTTTAGTTAGTGTGTAATGTTGCTGTTAGAGCATAAATAATACCTGTAAAATTATAAAGCTCAAAGTTCAATGCCAAGCGAGATATTTTATTTAACAGAAGTTCCCTTTCAAAGCCTACAGCGAACTGCCGGTTTGGACTACAGCCCTGCGCGTCCTTCAGGAATGACGTCACTAGAACCGTTTGTTGACTAACCCTCCGCCCACAAGAACAAGCAAAATAGGTGCCGTGAGGCTTGTTCGACTTCACCTAGCGATGCGCAGACCGATCGGCGGCTGACTTAAAGCAGTGCATGCCGGTTAGAAATTTTGTCCGACTTGAGACAGCGCCGACGGCACGTGACTGTTACGTATGTCAACAAAGTACCGCGAGAGCGATTCGAGAGCAGGCGGCTGATGCAGCCGCTGCAGATTCTCAAGGGGGACTGCAGGAGGATGCACAAGCTCTGATGACGACACAGCTGATCCACGATTGGCCGATTCGCCGTATGACAGCGATCACGTGCGTTTCGTGTTTATTCTGAAAACTTATGTCACGCTAATGCTCACAAATCATTTATTTATAACAGTAAAACCTCTTTTCATGTAGTCGCGATGTTATATTGTCATGTTTATCAAACTAAAACTGATAAAAACCGTTGACACCACTTCTAGTGTGGTTTATATGTTGAACCTTTAATCTTGTCCAAACAGACGCTTTATTAGGCAGTATATAAAGTATTGGATGAAAATATCATTTGAAACATCTGTGTATTTGAGAAATTTTGCATTTATTTAACTTCAGCTGTGATAAAGTTTGCAAACACAGCTCAAGCGTCACCACGGGAAGCAGAAAGTGTCCGACTTCACGTCTCCGTTTGCAGCTCCTCCCCGCCTGCACTCGGCTACTCTCGCCGATCGCATCCATCCAGCCGCAGCCGATGTCGAACACACCTGTGGTCTTGTTGCTCTCCCACGTGGAGAAGAGCGCACATTCAGCGCTTGCATCTCCCCGTTATGGTAAGAGGCGGGACCTTTCTGGGCAAAGTGTGCTAAGCTGCTGTCCAATCACAACACACGGGAAGCGCTGGCCCATTCAGAACTCGTTACGTGTTTCTGAAGGAGGGACTTCATAGAACAAGGAAATCATCAGGCTGTTATTAGGACAGAGAAAACGGCGGTATACAGATAAGTAAACTGTGTGAAAAATACTGTTTTTACACGCGAAACATGAACTCATGTTATATTGCACACTATAAACATAATCAAAGCTTCGAAAACACGCGAAGAACGGGACCTTTAAGATCAGATTCTGCAGGTAAAATTACAAAAATAAGGTGACTTGACTTGGACTTCACTTGACTTGACTTGACATACCCTGTGACTTGACTTGACTTGCCTAGGAAAAAAATATTTGGGACTTGAGACTTGAAGGTTAAGACTTGAGACTTACTTGAGACTTGCACATGTGTGACTTTGTCCCATCTCTGCTCATTAGTGGGTTATCATTACCTTCACTTTAGAATAAATTATATATTATGCATTATTTTATTAATTATGAACCTGTATATAGCTCTTAGTAGGCCTATAGTCTTCTGGGAGTTTTGAAGAAAAAAAAGTTATTGATTAGCTAACAGTGAACTACCATATTCAACAGTGTTATTATATAGCCAATAAGAGTTATCAAAAAAACAAAAAACAAAAACAAAAAAACAAAGGTTTGGCAAAAGAAATCATGTTGGTTTACTCTATACAATATTAAAACCCTTTTTTTATATAAATAAATATCTTGTTTATGTCACTGAATAATATATATATATATGTATATATATATATATATATATATATATATATATATATATATATATATATATATATATATATATATAATTGCGACTTTTTATCTCACGGTTCTGAGAGTTTTGTTTATCTCACAATTGCTAGATTATGTCTCAGTATTCAAACTTTTTTTTCTCACAATTGCAAGATATAAACAAATTTTACTCAGTAATTAAATCCTGAAATACAACAATGGAATCAAGTTTGCAAGTTTGCAACACAAACAACGTGTGCCATGAACTTACATGTGCCTATACAATGATAAAATTACAAGCTATATTACATTATAAATAATATATATATATTAAAATTATATTTGTTGAGAATATAGTCATTTTCAAATAGGAATAGAAAAATATTCAACTGTGAATTAAACTCTTTGCTGTGAATTTTTATTTTATTTTTTAAATTAGCTAACAAAACATGTCAGGCAATGAAATGATTAGTGACACTGGTTCAGGACATGAAGGTCCTCGTAGACTTACATTTGAGCGCCATCTAATGTTCTAGTAGAAGGGAACCTCTCCAATAGTCATATATTTACGCAAAAGTCATTCAAAGGGTCCCGTTGAGCTGTTAAAATTATAAAATATAAATAACACAATGCAGTGATGTAGGCTACAGAACTCGTCTGAAATATTAAGATTCCAGAAGCATTGGTGGCATCCTATTCAAATAACAATAGGAAATAGATTAATATGAATTTTCACGAAAGGTTGCTTGCCTTTTGCTTTATATTTATCTAAGTTGAATCGGTGCACAAAACGGAAGTGAGGCCCCAGCGAGATTTGAACTCGCGACCCCTGGTTTACAAGACCAGTGCTCTAACCCCTGAGCTATGGAGCCTGTCAAAGAAAAGTCTTTAAAATTGTGTGGAATTTATAAATGTCAATGCCCGGCTAACAATGACCACCAGCGTTGTTGTTTTTTGGGCACCACAAAGTTAGCGGCGTGACACGGTCGGTACCAATCTAAATATTCTGTCGGTGTGCAAGGGTTTTTGGGGTGGCACGACGGCACATACATATATTGATATAATATACAAGATAGTTTCGCATCAAAAAACATTCAAACATTCCATTCTGCCCTCGCGACCGTTAAGAATGTTCAAAATTTTAAAATCTAAAAGAATGCGGAAATGGACGTGAAAGTTCTTAGCGTTTGGTAATTTCCTCACATTCCTATCGCGTTTTCAACTAGATCGAGTAAATATTCGTGTATTGGGAGAAATAGATGTCTCTATATCAGTCTCTGCTTTCGAAGCCCGGATAGCTCAGTCGGTAGAGCATCAGACTTTTAATCTGAGGGTCCAGGGTTCAAGTCCCTGTTCGGGCGGTTAATCCTTTTGTACAAGGTTTTAAGTGTAGCAGCGGAGTTTGACTGCCTCATGTGAAGAAATATCTCATGCATGCATTCAAGACCAGACACAAGTTGATGATTTGACGACAGGGAAAACCTGGCGGTGAGCCAACACCACTGTTGGATGTCGGTATTAATTTTCATATTTAAACGACAGCTGAGCAAATGAGTAAACAAATAGGTTAAATGCTGATAAAGCATTTGTTTTTACGTAGATCGGGATTATAAAACTTAATTTGTGAATTAAACGCTAATGAATAATATAAATAAGACAGCTGAAAGGGAATCCACTGTAAAAACAGTATCGTCGCCGAGGCAGAGCTAACTAAAATACTGATGATGTATGTGCTGTGTCACGATTGTCTCCACAAAATGAGATGCTGTCGGCTGTTTATTTGACGGTCTATGACTGGAACATGTTAATATCATAGAGCTGCTCGTCACTGCCTGCCATACGTCACTATGTACAGTAGGTGGCAGAAACAGGTCGCATAGCAATCAAAGTTCAATAACGCGCCACAAGAAGAAGATGTAGAGCCGCTGGAAGATTCTGGAAGTCTCTTGTTTGGTACACGGAGTCATAAGACGAGAAGGGATTTCACCATAATTCACGGTACAAGTCGATTTATTAAATCAACATTATGGCGTAAATCACGTGATTTTCGTGTTTGCTTGTTTTTCTATAAAATCCTGACGTTTAGTAACGCTATTCTTCATGGCTTGGTATTTAATGTCGCGTGATTTAGACAATTCAAGCACAGCTAAGGTGTAAAATCAAACGTTTTAAAGCCCTTGGTCAAGTTAAATCTTGTGAATGTTATGGTGATTTTATTATTTAATTGCTTTCTAATAACCAGTGATATAATTTTTTGATAAGGTTTGATTAATTCTAACACTAATATTAACGTTAGTCTTTAATTAAGTATTGAATGGTCACAAGTGTCATTTTCTTCAGTGTGTTTTTGTGTGTTTCTTGTGTCTAGATTAACCTGTTTGAGGGCAACAATGGTGAAAGAGACTGGTTTTTATGATATGCTGGGTGTAAAGCCTAATGCCAGCGCTGAAGAGCTGAAGAAGGCCTATCGCAAACTGGCTCTGAAATATCACCCAGATAAAAATCCAACAGAGGGGGAAAGGGTAAGACTGTCACTCTTTTATTTTATTTTTTATGTATCATCACTCTACATTATTTCAGATCACAGTTACTTGAGAATATAGCTTTATTAAATAGTTTATTTAAATTGGGTGTTTATATATATATATATATATATATATTTTTTTTTTTCATCAACAAAATGTTCATATATAATATGTGTTGTGTATATACATATATATATATATATATATATATATATATATATATGTTAGGGCTGTAACGATACACCAAACCCACAATTCGGTTCGTATCACGATTTTTGACCCACGGTACGATACAAACCTCGATATGGGTGGACAAAACAGTTTTATTCTGTACAGTATTCTGTAGCCTATTTTGCCGTCAATACCATATATCTGTATGGTCAATAGGCTACTGCCGACATTTTCTTTGCGGTACCAATAGGCAATATATATTTAACATGAAGTATAGGGCCTTCTGTACATCAATACCAACAGAAGCGCCGCGTCAGACACGCTTCTGGTGTGCAAAGAAAGAGAAAACGCCACGCAGCCGCCCCGCGGATGACACGCAACAGAAACGCCACGCTCACACCACGTTGCCAGCCGGTTGGGGAAGCTTCTTGAAACACTTACGGCAAATTGTGTGGGTCTTGTCAACTACACGATTGCCAGCCTTGTTCTCCACCGGGTGGCTGAAATGTTGCCATACTGCTGACTTAAAAGTTGGACCTGGACAGGAAGGATAATTCTGGGAGTTGGAAGGGGTTTGTCGCGATTCTGCCTCCTCACATCGCAATACAGGTCCGTGGACCTGCGTATTGCGATTTCGATTTCATATCGCATATCGTTACAGCCCTAATATATATATATATATATATATATATATATATATATATATATATATATATATATATATATATATATATATATATATATATTTATATTTGTTGATGAAAATATTTTAAAAGCTTCTTGGAACTTTAAAAGCTTCTTAAAATTATGAAACATATATTTATATATACACTACCGTTAAAAATTTGTGATCGGTAAGATTTTTTAATGTTTTTACAAGAATTTTCATAATATGCTCACTAAGGCTTCATTTTATTTGATTAAAAATACAAATAAAAACAGTTATATTGTGAAATGTTATTAAAATGTAAAATGTAAAAATATTTATTTTGAAAACAGTTTTGTGTGTTAACTAGGGATGTCAATTTTCACAAATTCCCATGATCGATCGTCGTTTAAATTAACGGTCAATTAATCGATTAATCGTTAACCATAATACTGAAATATGCGTCTACAGCAGTGGCTTATAGCCGACAGCATGATAGTAGGCCTAAGTGCAATGCTGCTCAAAACGCCATGTTCTTCACCAAATGAATGAGAAGGATTTTTATCTAAACAAAGGGCTATGGGATTGTAAAATGAGTCGATGTTATTTATAATTTAATTAAATTAGGCTACTTATTTAATAACCAAATATAACATGTAATAAAACACGAACGCCGCCTCAGATCTATTATTCAGAATTTGTGGACGCACTTGCAAGAGCAACGTGCTGAAACGTCACCTAAACCCAGTTAATTCAAAAGGATTTATTAAAATATTGTTTTCATTAATGTTATGTAATGTGACGGTCCCATAGTTATTATTAGTCGTGCGTTGCTGTTTGAACAGCGCGAGCTGAAGCCGATGCGCTGAATCAACACTGGTTTCACTGAAACTTTGCTAGCACGTTATTTAACTCAACAAAAAGCTTCCTATATGAGATTAATCAGATTTATATAAAGTTAACAAAATATTACAAATTATATATCTTCACAAAATGATGCGAATGGACAAGTGAACTTGAATTGAGTTGCTGATATTCATCTTCAGAATGGGAGACGCGCTCTTCCTGGAACAAGGCTCTGAACGCACCTAAACCCAATGACTTTACATCCATTTATTAAAATAGTGTTCTCATTTCTGTTATATAATATGACTGTCCCAATCATCGTTATTATGCATTGCTCTGTATGCGCTATAGCCGAAGCACTGAATGAAAACCGCTAGCCATCACTGACTGAAGCCATTTGTTAGTGCGTTTTATTTCGCTTGAAAGAAACGCATCCTATATGACTGATCACATATATAACGTCACAAAATAAATGTAATATTACAAATTACTTCAGCACAATCTGATGCGAATGCACAAGTGAACTTTAATTAAGTTACATGCGCGAGTCAGAATGCGTGACTCATGTTGTGCATGCGCTCTTCCTGGATCAACGCAATGAAACACACGGCAAATAAACCCAAATAATTAACAATCACAATGTTTTATTAGGCTACAATAGTGTTCTCATTAATGTGGTGTAATATGACAGTCCCAATCATAGTCATTATTAGCTGTGCATTGCTGTTGGAGCTGCACGCTGAAGCTGATCACAGCCACGCTTTTACTACCGCTCACCTCTAACGTTAATTATTAACCAAATGCATCCTTATGAGATAAATCAGCTAAAGATAGGCCTGCACAAAATAAACACAATATTACAACTTACATTTGCACAAAACAAAAGGCTGCGAATGCACATGCAATCTTGCAGTCATGATGAAGGTGTAACTCCAGCTGTAAAATGGTTCCAAATAGAACTCGGGCAGGCTCGCATCATTTTTCCTCCCGTTTCCTCACGCACGCGCATGACCCTGCTTAATCGATGATCGATAAGTCTTATCGATCAAATGTCTTATCGACAATTAATCGATCATCGATTAATCGTTGACATCCCTAGTGTTAACATTTTTTTTTGATGATGATGATGATGATGATGATGATGATTAGAAAGTTCAAAAGAACAGTATTTTGAAACAGAAGGCTTTTGCAACATTGTACTACCATTAAAAAGTTTTAGGTCAGTAAGCATTTATTTTTTAAGAAAGAACTTAAAGGCCCTCTGAAATCAAAATTGACGTTTTTTAGCTTTTAGTATGACAATGTCAGCCTTAAAGTTATGAATAAGCTGGTGAGTTCCAAAACAATGACAAAATGCGCATTTAGGAGATAATTTAAGTTTTGAATGCTCAGTTATGTCAACACATTGAATAATGCGGCGAGTTTCAAAGCATTTCAGCGGGCCTTTAAAGAAATTAACACATTTATTCAGCAAGGATGCATTAAATTGTTTAAACATGACCGTTTATAATCTTACTAAAGATTATATTTAAAATAAATGCTGTTTTTTTGAACTGTCTATTCATCAAAGAATCTGGGAAAAAATGTTTTTCACAACTTTTTTCAACATTCATTGATAATAATCATAAATATTCATTGAGCAGTAAATCATCATATCAGAATTATATCTAAAGGATCATGTGACACTGAAGACTGGAGTAATAATATAACTTCATAATATTACTCTTTTGTTTTGTATTTTTAATCAAATAAATGCAACCTTGGTGGGCATAAGATACATCACCTAAAAACATTGAAAATATTGGATCAAAATTTTTTGAACGGCAGTGTATATATGGTCTAAAATATATACTTACTTGGTAAAGATGGCTATTATGGTCACTTCACTTATTTGAGTTATTTTATAATTTGAACTGTAAGTTTGGATTTTCACTATTCTCTGTGTTCAGTTCAAACAGATCTCCCAGGCGTATGAGGTCTTGTCAGATGCCAAGAAGAGAGAAGTGTATGACAGAGGGGGTGAGAAGGCGATTAAGGAGGGAGGAAGTGGAGGGCCAAGTTTTGGCTCCCCCATGGACATTTTTGACATGTTCTTTGGAGGAGGGGGACACATGCACAGGGAGAGGAGAGGCAAGTCATGTTTGTCTCTAGGCTACAGACTCAACAATTTGCGCGAAACCTAAACATCCATGATATTCCTGCAAGATTTCTGAGATGAGAGCTTGTTTTTTTGATGAAACAAGGAAATCTGACCTTTTTCGGTCACACATTTATTGTCTCAAATTTGCTTCTTTTTGTTTTGGTTCTGTTTGAATTTTAGCAAGCCTGATTCGAAATCCAATTATTGTCGTTTGTAAAATAGCTCTGCAGAGTTGTTCTTTTTATAAATATAAACATGGATGAATTTGTACTAAAGTTACAAAGTTAGTCAGTCAAGATCAATGAGGGCTTTTCTTTTTCTTTTGTTCTTTTATTAATAGTTAAAGGGCAGCAGGTTTATTAAGCTGTTGTCACTTTAAGACCTAATGCATGGATCCAATATACTGTAATGCATGTGTTTTCTTTCTCAACTATTTACGTTCACTTAAGACATAATCAACTTTGTATTTCTCCATTTAAGTGCAAGACGATGCAAAATAACTTAATTTAGTATTTGCATGCATGAGTTCTCTTTTATGTCTTTAATTTAAACTGTTTCAATTTTGTAGAAATTTAGAATTGGAATTTAAAAAAAAATCCCAACCCTAGTTGTTTTTGTAACCTAAAATATTACAGACTAAGTATCTCTTCACAATTTCTTTTTCTTGATGTTAAAAGATATTCAGGTTTAAGTCCAAATTTTATCCACACTTCATCCACTCTTGGATGAGATCAAATGTTCTAATAGGCTCACATAAATACTTTGCACTTGGAGTAATCCCCAAATTAGCCAGCCAAAGTCTAATGAGGCATATTTTGTTGTTCCTGACACAGGAAAGAATGTGGTACATCAGTTGACGGTATCTTTGGAGGACCTTTACAATGGAGCCACCAGGAAACTTGCTGTCCAGAAGAATGTAATCTGTGACAAGTGTGAAGGTAATGAATGATTAAAATTTATTTAAATAAGAACACATTTTTTTGATTTTATTATAATGTTATTATTCCAGTCTTCAGTGTCATATGATTATTATCGTCACAGTTAAATGCGGTTGTTAATATTTTTCTTAAATTTTTGTGAGTACAAAAAGTAAAAATGTATAACAATGTAAAAGTGTTTACTGTCACTTGATCAATTTAATGCATTGTTGCTACATAAAACTATTCATTAAAAAAAAAAGTATGTTATCTGATGCCAAACTTTTGGTTGATAAGCATTGTATTACAATTATACTGCCTTGTTTGTTCTGGTAGTATTTTAATGGTTGGGTTTTGTTTTGGATAGTTTTTTTACTGGATATTTTGCTACAGGTCGTGGAGGCCGTAAAGGAGTGATAGAAGTGTGTCCATTGTGCCGTGGAGTGGGTGTTCAGGTCAGACTACATCACTTAGCACCTGGCATGGTACAGCAGATGTCAACAGTCTGCACCGGCTGCCAGGGGCAAGGTCAGCGACTTGGTCACCGCGACCGCTGCAAAACATGTGCTGGTCGCAAGATACTACGACAGAAGAAGGTTCTGGAGGTGCACATTGATAAAGGTAATAATTAGGGCTGTCAAAACACATCAACTTTGAAATAATTGATTTTTCCAGTTTTAACACATTAAAAACATTTTACATGATTAACAGAGCATGTTTTTTATATCTTCCTTTGACTATCATTCATTCAAGTGCGATAAGACGCCAATAAAAAAACCTCAAATCTGTACTGGCACACAGTATGTGAAGCTGCTTTCTGTGATCAAAAACTCGTAACGCACACACAGAATGCCGCTCCAGGCACTGTGGTAGTGCCGCAGTGAATTCTCTTTTGCATTTGAATGGACGAAAACACACATTTGTCAAAATTCACATTTTGTCGTATCTTTGTAAGCACAGTCTTACATGAGTTAAAGGACAACTCCGGTGAAAAATGAACCTAGGGGTAATCAACCAAGTAGATCATTCTCTGGGATGCGTTTTCATAAAAATTTAAATTTAATTTTTTTTTGAATTTAAAGAGTTGTATCTCTTAAAAACAGATTAGCTTATAACTAGTGTATGGGGCATAGAATAAGTAAAATTAAATCCCTAGTTAATACCACTAACAAGGCTAACACAGTAGCATAATGAGGGTCCCTACATGCCAACCGAAGCATTGAGAATGTTGTAAGTGTCAAACACCTATCGACCAGCTCACTTACCACAGAGTTCGTGGCTCGACTGGTTGAGGCTGTTTTCCAAGATGGCGCCTGTCTATAAACGCGTAATGTACTGTCTTTATAAAGTTTCTTCTTATTAAACTGTTTGCACACTTTGAAAGTTCCCAATGCTTCGGTTTGCATAGCCTAAGCAATGCTCTGCTCTTCTCCACTATGGTAACCCAGTATAATTAAAATGGTTCTAATTATTCCAACATAATTAAACTTTAAACACAGTTTCAGCAAAAATCATATTTGAGTACTTAATTGGTTCACATTCACCCCAAATAATCTATTCTAGTAGATTGCACATTTTATAGAATTACATTAATCGAAAGCAAATAAATCACATTTAGAAGAGAAACACAATTTTGTTTCGCAAATAATACGAAGTAAATTGGTCAATGTGTTTTTCTTTTTTTCAGTGTTGACTGAATACTTCTGCAGCAATAAGGATTAATCTATTCAATGTATAATTAATGCAGTGAAGAATACAGTTAGATTGAATTTCTGTATATTTACCTGTTAGACCTATTAAATGTTGAAACTGCTAGCTTTGTTATACTGTAATGTTGAATGGCTTTAATTAATGCTACAATTGGGGGAATCTATTTAATTGAGACCTCAGTATTGGTATCAGTGATACTGGCCTTCATTCATAGTGATTAGGAAAATATCCCATTAAACGATATTTAAAGGAACTGTAGTGATTGTAGTACCAGTTTTGGCCACAATCTTACATACACTTTCTTTAAAATATACTGTTTTTATGTTGTTTTTACATTATTTTGGAGATTCTATGGGAAATATTACAATCAAAAAATGTTTGGTTCGCGGTTATTTGCAAAAAAAAAAAAAAAAAAAAAAAAAAATATTACAGAATAGACAGAATTACAGGAGGCAAAAAAGCATGGTTTAGTCCAAAACATTTGTTTTCTGCAGCTTGTTGCTTTTGTTTATGCTTGATTATGTGTTATTGCAGGTATGAAAGATGGGCAGAAAATAGTGTTCCATGGGGAGGGAGACCAGGAGCCTGGCCTTGAACCTGGAGACATCATCATTGTCTTAGATCAGAGAGCACATTTGGTTTTCACCAGGTAAACCACTCTGTAAAAGTCAGTAAGAAATAGGGCTACATTGGAATGTCAAGATAATACCTATTGATATTTTTTTTCTAAATGTCTTATGTAATCTTTTTTTAAATGGCAAATAATGCTGATACTAATGTGTATTGTTAGCACTGATCATTTTAAGAGTTATGTCATTCATTGGTGTCCTGTAGAGGGCAGTAGAGTTTCATTTATTTCAACGTCGGCGTCACGCTTTCTCTGTGTATGGGGCAGCCTTTTTCAGTACTTAGTCATTTAGACAAGGTAAATGAGGGACAGAATGTGTAGATTTTATGTATGAAACATAAAAATGTATATACTTAATTTCTCTTCTCAGACAAGCAGAGGACCTCATCATGAACATGGAGGTACAGTTGGTAGAGTCATTATGTGGTTTTCAAAAACCCATTAAGACACTGGACAACAGAACTCTACTCATCACATCCCATCCAGGTAAACCATCCTACATACATATTCCATTCCATTTCATATTCCATTACATGCAGGTTTCCATAACATCAGCACTATAATGAGTCCGCTCTGGTGGATCAGAGTGATCGCATATACTGTAGAATGATATACGGGAGGTGGCTGATGGAAGTTTCTATCTCAAATCTGTAACCAAATCCACCCTTAGTGATGCTGTGGCTTGGGGAGAATGGTAGGGGTTATAGTGCGTCACCTTGGCAGATGGTGAACCACATGGTCATTTTTGCTATTGCATTCTCCAGGGTTCCTAATGGGCATCCTTTGTGCCTAGTTGACTTTGCTTATGTTCCAACTTTTGCTCAAGTTGGTCTGCCTTGTTTTAGAGTAAGTCAGAGCAGATATAAATGTTATAAACTATAGAAGTGTAAAGCAAATGTATTGTCATTTTTGTTGTATTAATAGGGGAGCTGATAAGACCTGGAGATAAGAAATGTGTTCTGAATGAGGGGATGCCTCTGCACCGTCGGCCGTTTGAAAAAGGAAAACTCATCATCCTTTTCAACGTGAGTACTAATAATTGTATACATTTTCCCCCCTTGTTCTTTAAATACTTTATCATTTGTATAACTCAAAATATTAAAGGGTTAGTTCACCACAAAATGAAAATTCTCTCATTAATGACTCACCCTAATGTCGTTCCACACCCTTAAGACCTCCGTTCATCTTCAGAACACAGTTTAAAATATTTTATATTTAGTGCAAGAGGTTTTTAGCCTGACGAGCCAGACCCACATCAAGATGTTTGTTCAGGAAACTCACCATTGACAGGGCTCAATCCGAGGGGCGGGATAAACGGTTGTCTTTCAAACGCCCTCTGCACGCAATTGGATAGTGCTACAACCAACCAGAGCAACGAAGGTGAAACGGAGCTTGTTGATAGATTAAAAATTCACTGTATCCGGTCGGCAAAACTCTGAACACATCTTCCCTTTTTAAGAATGACTTCAGTGCCGTTCTTTTCTCAGAGAAAAGCTTAACTCCAAGTCTTCGGTGTCAGAGCTGATTCAAAAGACCGCCGTTCTCCAGTTTCTGTGTTTACTAGTAGCACTCAAGCACGACTCAGCCGTCATTATGTTAAGCCCCGCCCACCGACACTATACACGATGTGATTGGCCCATCCAGAGTTTGGCGTTCACAGCTCAGAAGGGTATTGAGAGTTGCTAGACGACACTTGCGGCAGAATAGATTTGCTGCCGCTAGGGTGCGTCTAGATTTCTAGGCTAATAGATTCTGTGTCTCCATTGAAAACGTACACACAGCATACTGTCTCTTTCCAGAAGGACCAGCGAGATAATAAAAAGATCATCAAAGTAGTCCATATTTGCAGTGGTGGAAGTACTGAAAAAGCATCTCAAGTAGAAGTGCTGTTACTTGTCAAAAATGGAGTTCAAGTAGAGTAAAAGTACCTGTCCTAAATACTACTCAAAGTAGGAGTAAAAAGTAGCCCTTGCAAAAGTACTCGTGAGTATTATGCTATAAATGTTATTCCACCTTATACCTTGCAAATTTAAAATGTACCATACTCTTTTATGGATGATTCTCAGTAAGAACAACAAAAAACATGAGATAAACAGTATTTCGATATTTCTTTGAGTATTTTATTTTATTTTTTGACGGCTAGCACTAAAAATACAGCCATGCAAAGCATTGTACATTAACAATTATACGGAAAAAAGCAGAGTTCTTTCCTTTTAAGATGCATTCATTGTACTGCGTTAATTTTTAATGGATGTTTTCTCTTTAAAAAATACACTTAAGAAATCAAAATCGAGTAATTCACACATTTCATCAGTGATTATTTTTGCTTGCAATTACAACAAATATGATCTAAATATAAGTCTGATGTTATATGAAAGTTATTTGCTATGTTCATGGACTACAATTTTAAATTGCCATGTGAGAACACATTACATTAAAATATGCACTTCAATATGCTGACAGAGTAGGTTAATTAGTTTACATGTTAAACGAAATCGATGTAAGGGACAAAATTTTAACAATGCCGATCAGTTAATGCCTAATGCACTTTGAAGCCTGGCAAACAATCAAGCTAAATGAAGTGTTTCCAGCTGTTTCGGCATCGCGAGCTCGTGCAGTGCTAATGGAGTGTACCATTTGTGTGTGTATCAGAAAATGTCATGTTCTGCGATCAATTTTTAGTAATTGTTTACGACTATTTCAGATATCATACGGTTACCAGCAACAACCCCCTTTCATAAAGCGCGCGTGCCTCTCATGTCTGGTCCCTATGGTTGATTTGATGGGAGACATGCGTGTGATCCATGGAGATGCAGGACTGATTATTCGTCTTAGCCAATCACGTTGACAGGAAAAAAATTAACAATGTAGCGATGGCAAGTTTAGGGAAAATAGCACAGTAAAAGTACCGATACAGCACTTAAAATGTACTCAATTAAAAATAAAAGTACACTGTTTTTAAACTACTTAAAAAAGTTCAATTCCTGAAAAAATACTCATTACAATAATGAGAGTATTTGTAATTCGTTACTTTACACCACTGCACAAGGGACATCTGTGGGTTAATCACAAAAACTGCGACTTCATTCAGCATTGTCTTCTCTTCCGAGTTTGTTTTCAAACCTCAAATAAAGATTCAAACAGTTATGAATCATCGTATCGATTCATGATTCGCCAATGTCACGTGATTTCAGCAGTTTGACACGCGATCCGAATCATGAATCAGTACGCTGATTCATAACTGTTTGAATTTCACCGAGTTTAGTGTGGTCCCTACATTATGGGAACAAAATGCCCCCACAAAGACCGCTTGTAAGTCAGAGTAAATGATGTTGTTTGAAAATGTAAAGTGCAGAACGTTTTCTGTGATGGGTTTATTTGGGAGAATATACAGTTTGTACACTTTAAAAATCATTGTCTATGGAAAGTCCACATGAAAACATGTTTACTAAAGTCAGGGTCCCCGCGGAGTCTTAAAAAGTATTAAAAAGTATTAAATTTCAGAATCAAAATATAAGGCCTTAAAAAGTATTAAATTCGCGAAAGCATTGCGTTCTAGGTCTTAAATAGTCTTAATTTTCCTACGTCCATGTAACGCTACCTCATTGAAACGCTCTCGCCTCCCGCAGCACGCGAGCACGTGTGTATGTGTGTGTGTGTTTGTTTCGTGGTGTTTGTAGTTCTTTCTTTCGCTAGACCAACTATTGTTCGCTCTATTACAACTACAAATTAGGCAAGCATGCCACTTATATTGCAGCCAATCAGCTTTCATGTTATTGGCACGAGCCTCTTTCTGATCGTACCCCACAGACGCATAAAACAGATTTTATTCTTCAGCTGAATCTGACGGTTCTTGCAGTTCCGCGATCATGAACACGAAGGCGAATCTTCCTCACCATCTTGCATAATGACAACATAAAAGTATAATATACCCGATTGCACTAAATAGAGTTAATAACAGTGATGTAAACGCCTAACTCCGATGTCAGACTGTAACGTTATGTGTTTGCTGCCTGTCAGCGCTCGCGCGAGTGTATTGAATGTGTTATTTTTAGTTATTAACTAAAAATTTTTAACGTTACTCTTGAACGATCAAATATACACATTATGCATATGTCTATATCCTGATTTGAGTTAAAACGTTTGGTAACTGTCAGTAAGTACTGGATCTGGGCATTAAGCTCACAAAGTGAAAGCAAACTAATATAGCTTAACAACAACACAAACGGGGAAAACAGCACTTACACTTAAAGGAACATTCAAACTTTTTTAGAAATCGGGCTTATTCTACTTTGCTACATTTAGATATGTGGGGAAATGCATTTTAAGCTAAGCTAGCGGCGATCCTGCCAAACTAAAACAATGCATGCACTGAGACAAATGCATTTGCCAAAATATCTAAATGGGGTTTATCCAAAAGAAGTTGAATAAGCCCTATTTCTAAAAACAGTGGAGGGTTCCTCTTTGTATGCATCTTTATTATGTATTTATTTTTCCTATTGTCATTTGTTTATAAGTATATATTTTATTACTGACCGATTACTTGATTACGTAATTACAACGTTTTACTTATATTAAGCAATTGCTTATTGCTCTGGTTTACTTTTAAGATGTTGGTCATATTTCCCACCCCAAGCGATCGTGTTATTAAAGATAGATAGTGCACTACTAGAACAGCCTTTTTTGTTTTTGTAATATGCCTACCAAACAAGATTCATGCATTTTGTTAGTTTTATTGCCATGTGTGATCTTTGTGCATCTAACATAATAATATGGTTAATGTTGCATCCTAATTATGAAAAAATAAAAATGTATGAAAGTGACCACCACAAAAAAATAATATATATATATATATATATATATATATATATATATATATATATATATATATATATATATATATAATATATTAGGGCTGGGTATCGATTCAGATGTTCAGATTCGATTCGATTTTGATTCACAAGTCCTCAAATCGATTCAATTTCAATTCTCAATTCGATTTTTGATTCAACTCAAATGAATATAGATTTAATAAATACTATAGGTATTTATAAAAAAGAACAGTGAACATAAATGTGTAATTAAAAAGAAATGAAGAGCCACAATCATATATGTTAAACTTTTTATTTTAGGTACACCTGAGTACATTAAAACAGAACACATCTCTATATTTCAAATCCATACAATTGTTAAATACAATTTTGATGCAACTTTATTTAAAAAATGTATCTGAGAAGTATTTTATGGATGTTTTGATATATTTATTCTAAAACATAAAAAGCTAGGATATTGGATGTTTTTTAATAGCAATTTTCAGTACACGACAAGCTTTTCTTGCAATTTTGCTGCTCATGTGTGCAAATTTACTTTTCATACATGAGAAATGCGTTTATTATTTTTTTAGTCTATGGGTGAGTAGTTGTCGTGGTAATGGACAACAATACCTTAACTGACTTAAGCTGACTGTGGACTAACTATTATTAGAGGAAATCTGTTTATAATATAAGCTAATAGGGTTTGAATTTTTGATCCTGCGCTGTATGGACTATAATTTGAATATGTCTATAATGGCTAACGTACGTGCTTAAGTGACTGCTCAAGTTTGATCCTAATGCAAGGCAAGCATTCGCGTGTATGTAATTATTTTTAGCGGTTGTGTGTGTGTGTGTGTGCTCGGCTGTGTGAGTGTTGTCACATAAAATGGTTCCGCAGATTTTTAGTATTACTACAGCATTTCACCTCAGCTTTATAAAAGGCGACAACGCACCGGATGCTGCCATTTAAACACTGAATGGATAAATGATGTGCGCCTCTTGCTCCTTTGTAAGATCACGCAAGGCAAATGGTTGACATCTAGTGGAGAAGACTAGTAATTAGATTTACGTTAAGCTTATGTTCAATGTTAGCGGAAATAAATATTTTAAAAAATTGATTCATGGCATTTGAGAATTGATTCTGAATCGACCAGATTTTAAAAACCGATTAATCGAAAAATCGATTTTTTTTTTTTGCCCAGCCCTAATATATATATATGCTAATCCTGGTGGGATTGAGCTATGAATAATAAGTTCACTAATACTTTGTTCAATTTAAAATAAATTAAATAATATAAGTTTAAGTAATTGAGTGATTCTGGATTTCTTATGCATGTTTTTTTATTGCGCAATATAGGTCTTAAATTTTATTCATAATGGTCTTAAAAAGGTCTTAAAAAGTCTTAAATTTGACTTGGTAAAACCTGCAGATACCCTGAAAGTGTACTCTACACTCTTTTTGTTGTTCTTCTCACTTATGATGATTTGCGTAGACTAATTGCATGACTTTCCTCCTTAAGGTTGTCTTCCCTGAAGAGAACTTCCTCCCATTAAACAAGCTGAAGGAGTTAGAAAGGTACTTACCTGAAAAGCAGGCAAATAATGAGCCCGAAGGCATGGATGACGACCTCTATATCTATGCTGACCTTGAAGACTGTGATCCGACCAATGAACGCCATCAATACCACTATATAGAGGAGGAAGACTTTTACCCTTCTGGAGGAGTGCAGTGCCAAACCTCATAGAGATTCATGTACCCTTCCCTTCCACAACAAATGCCACCTCTGCTGGAAAGCAAGAAAAAAAAGGAGGACCAAGAGGAAAAGTTCATTACCTCTCAACTAGTTCTGTGCCTAAAATAAGACCTCTTAGTGCCAACCTCTTGTCATTTTATGGAAGAATCTCCTCATCCAAGATCCACATAAATTTAGGGGATGTCTAAAATGAGTAATGAGACAGGTACCATAGAGGGGAAAGTCTATGGAAATTTGTGTAGCAATTATAATGGAAATGGAAGGGGCATTCAAGTTTGTTGTGCCATAATCCCAGTAAATTTCACCTCTAAAAGTGATTTACCTTGAAAATGGAAATTTTCATCATCAGTTTGAGGAAAGATTACAATTTTTGTGGTGTTTTGTTTATTGCCAATTAATTGTGGGTTACATGTAAGACCACTTGATCTTGATGTTTGTTGGACATTTGCTATGTGGCAGTTTATTGCTAAATGTTTTTCTAGAACATTTTGAATTGATAAGGGGTGTAACATTTTACAATCAGTTAAAAATCCATTTGAAATCCTTACTACACTTACAGTTGTATCATAGCTTAGAAATAACGGCCAAGGATTTTTAACGAAATTACATCATCTTGCATTTGTACATTCAAATCTTACTTAGAAACTTATCTAAACAGCAACAACAACGACAAAATCATTCATTGAATGGCACAACAGAATAGGTGTTTTTGCAGAAAACAGACAGGCAGGAATAGTGAAACTTTTAAAACGTAATTATGTTAACTGCCTACATTTCAAGGACGTTTTTGGATATTGCAAATGCACTTTTATCCGATGTGTTATTTTCATTTTTGTCAGCTGACAAGTCTTATATTTGATTGTTTTATTATTGGTGTTGACTGAAGAATAATTGAAAAATGTGTAATTTTAATTAGGACCAATAACTTTACCATTTGTAGTTCTATTTATAAAATGTCACAATGTTATTCATGTAGTCACTTGCATTATTGTGGTGTTTGGTGTTTCTTGATTTTAACATTTAAAGATCCACCTTCCACAGAAATCATGAACATCTTCCATATCAAGATGTCTTTGCTACTAAATATCAAGAAATCCACATATAACCAGTTAATGATGAATCTAAATGACAAATCCTTCTTGAAAAGATCATGGATTATACATGCTTGAATTTTAATTAAACTGCAGCAATATCAGCACATTGTTAACCAACACTGTAAGACACTTGGAGACTTACACTTGTGTTATACCAGTATTCAAACAAAAGTGAATATCTTTGATACAAAATAATCTGTAAATATCAGAATATAAACCACACTGATTACTCTTACAGTATTGCAGTCACTGCATAATGTGTTCACCTGCATGCAGTACAAGTAGATGTGCTTGGTTGAGTGTTAAAACACACCGAACCATTATAATCAACACAATATTGTACCGTATGAATTCTAAACGTTTCAGAATTCTAAATGTACACAAGTACAAATATGTGAATGTCCTCAATGTGTCCAAGACTAGTGCACATGAGCAAGTACATACTGATTATTTTTCTTTGGCCAAAATGATCAAAGATAATACATACATTCACATAAAAGATGTCAAACTTCAAGAATGGTCTTTGCAAAGAAAACCAGTACATTTACCACATTAATTTTGTTCGGGCTAAATCTTGCATGCAGATATTATCACAGATAAATACTACAAAGCCCTTAATAATAGTAAAAGACCAGTACATTCATGCAGTTTTTCATGTTTACCACCAGAGACAGAGGAACGTAAGTATAATGAAGTTAGTTTCAGATGGTCCTGTATCTTATGATGCTGTGGACCTAGTTTTTTGGCACATCAGCCTCTCAAAGCATAATGTGGAAAGATGAATATTTGAATTCCTTGAATGGAACACAATTTCATAGCAGGCATATAAAATTAGAGACGTGTGTGTGTGTGCGCGCGTGTTGGGGCGGGGGGGATGCCACAAATCCAGAACATAGAAACACAAGACACAGAGTCCATATTATGAAGGACAAGACTCAGGGCTTCCAGAGTTTCAGTAGGCCATCCTCACTGTATGTGGCGATGAGATTCTGATGGGGGTGATGGGTTATGCCAATCACATCTTTTTCATGTACCTGTAAAGGATGTACACAGAAGTACTTGTTTAATTTAAAAGCAGTTTTTTTATATCTGATTCAGACATACAATCAAATCTTTGGTCCTCTTTACAGGTACGGCATTAATCAAATGTTTCAATTATAAATTCAGCATATGTCCTGATTAAAACCATGAAGGCTGATCAAAGAAATCCAGGTATTCGGTAGAACAAGCTTTACTTTTTAAAGAAATGAGTTGAATTTGTGGATTGAGCAAAGGAGTGACACCCTAAAACAAAACAAAAACAAAACATATAAAATATTGATTTCTTTCAAAAGTGTAGCTTAATCAAAGGAGGGACAAAAAAACATAACAAAACGTATGTCAGGAATCAATCATCGTCAAAGAAATTACTGATTTAATTAAAAAGTGTAGCTTAATCAAAGGATTTTTTACTACAGTGTAATACAACTAGTATTTGTAGATTTCCATGGTTACCACTACAAATAAACATTTTATCAAAAAATATGTTCTAATAAGTTGCAATTAAGGCATATTGAATGTTAAAATACCTTTCAAATATGTTAAGTGGGTATCTTTACTCTAAGTCATTTAAATAATTTAATAATTGAAAATATTAAGTTTAAAAGTATCGTATCGGTATCGATGATACTGGCCTTGAAAGTATCGGTATCATATCGAAAACAAAATAAGTGGTACGTATCACCCATCCCTAATCAAAGAAATTATTGTTTAAATTTAAAAAGTGTAGGGACACCCTGTAATGGGGATCAGGGATCATACACAAATTATTCCAGTAAAAAGTAAAGCTTGCACAAAGGAGTAAAATTAAAACCCAAAAACATAACAAAATGAAAGATCATCAAAAAGATCATAAAAGAGAAGTTTAATTTCTAATTCAGATTTAATATATATCTCTAACAGGTCTAATATACATCACACTTCACCAAACCAAAACAGATCTCGTGGATATGCAGCATGTGCTGTGAGGGCGGACGGTACCGTGAGGGTTCTCTCTAGCTTGCCAGTGATGGTGCTGAAGCAGTACAGCACATAGTCCTCTCCCACGCAATAAATCCACTCTCCACGTGGAGACAACGTGCAGCAAACAAAGTCTCCCCCCCTTCTTACGCCTGAACAGAAACTTCTCATCACCTGGGAAAGAAAAGGGGAGGGGAGCAAGAGAGTCAGCAAGTGCAACGCAGACGAAAAAAGTAAAGGCACGCTTCAGCAAGTACCAAAAAGCATGCAAGAGTGAGTCACCGAACGCGTCAAGAAAAGAGTGGGGGAGGCGGCTGAATAAGGATACGCCATCAGACAGTCTGAATATTAAGTGCTTAGCTATTTTTAGCAAACCTCACATCCTGCAATAGAAGTTTGCAGCGTTTTTTAAACTTCTGCTCATCCAACCTTTAGTCAAGGTTTTCCAATTCATAAATGGTATACATTTTTGATGTCTTAATACTGCTGGAAAAAAATATATACTTATGTTACATAGTTACTATTATTTCCACTCCAGTGTGAATATTTTAAAGACCCCAGCAACTCATAATGTAATGACTGCACATAAAGTATTACAATATTATTGTAATAAAACGTTCATAATGTAATAATTTTCTCAAAACGTAATAAAATCTTAAGCTCATAATGTAATACATTTTAGATTATGAGAAATGTATTACATTATAAATTCACTAATAACATGTAATATTTTCATTATTGTAATAGATTTTAAAACATAAAAAATATTAGTATTCCCTTACAGTACAATTTGAAATATTTAAATCAAGTTTTAAACTACTAATACTACTACAAAATGAAACAGATTTAAATATCTATGCAATTATCATTATTATTTGTATTATTACAAATGATTCCTTTATAGAACATAAAAAAATGTCTTATGTGCCTACAAAATCCACCAGATTACAAATACTGCTACTACTACTAGTGGTAGTAGTAGTTTAAAGGTGTAAAAGTTATTTATCTTTCGTTTGTTCTTTTTTTACATCACAAAACTCAACGCAGGGGTGTGTTGTACTGTATTTTTCAACACAGACACAGACACACACACACACACACACACACACACACACACACACACACACACACACACACACACACACACACACACACACACACACACACACACACACACACACACACACACACACACACACACACACACACACACACACACACACACACACACACACACACACACACACACACACACACACACAGTTTACTGGGACTCTCCATAGGTGTAATGATTTTATTTTATTTTTTACTGTACAAACAGTATCTCCTATCCCCCACCCAACCCCTAAACCTATCACACAAAAATTCTGTTTTTTTTTTTTTTAAAGTTTTAAGCCATTTGGTTTACAAGGACACCGGAAGTGTCTTCATAAACCATGTTTACATTGTAATACCCATGTCATTATACATATTTATGTCCTCATAAACCACATATACCTGTACACACACATTAGTATATTGATTATGTTTTTGTACATTTTAACAGTATTGTCATTTAACGCTATTTGTCATTTAACAGTAAGTATACATATGTATACTAGTAAATATAATAGTAGTAGTATCAGTAATCTGGTGGATTTTGTAGGCAGGCTAAGATTTTTAAAATCTACTCTAAAATAATAACAATGCTTTATATTTAATAAACATATAATAATAAACACTAAATATAATAATATAATATGCACTTCGCAGGTACTGTAGTTTAAGATGTACTGTAAGGGAATACAAATTGTATCTGTTTTAAAAGCTATTACAATAATTAAAATATGACATGTTTTTGGAGAGTTGGTTATGTAATAATGGTCTCATAATGTAAATATTACAGTATGAGCTCAAAATTACTAAAAAAAAAAAATTCTAACTCCTATTTGGTGTTTTTAATATGCTTTAAGACAACCATGAGAAAATTCACCATTGCTGAGTATTTTCTCCTTAAAACTGCAGTGCAGCAAAGACAGTCTCAAAAGCACGGTTTGAAAGCGCTGGCGTTTCTTACATTAAAAACTACCTTGTGTAAACAACTGCATCAAAGATTTTGCGTTATCATTAACTATAACCGCTCTAAAGCAGGAGAATCTCATGAATAGCCAGGTTATCCTGGTATATATTTTTTTATATGAAAAATCAGGTAAATTCATATAATAAAGTATATGCCTTTGTTCTATGTTGTTCAAAACATTTCTAATAATGCTGATTTTCAGAAGGTAACTGTCTGACTTTGAGATAGAGAACGGGAACATGTTTTATGCAACATCAGCAACACATGATTAGTCAAGCAATAGGCTAATCATATGAATTACCATGGTATTCAAAGATGAATGTTAAGGGATACCGTTATTGACTACTGGGGGACTTTAAAATAATCGTGGTATATATTTAGCTGGATGCAGAGTATCTTTCTTTATGTCTGTGATGTGTCATATGCAGGTACATTTTTATTCTCACCTGGCCATGAATGTTCATAACAACCACTGTGTTGGTCCTATTACACACAACAAAGTGCTCAGGAGTCTTTGGGACGAGCACAACATTGTTAACAGTGATGTCTGTACCCTCAGGAATGTCAGGGGTTTGAATTGTGTGGGTGCAATCCATTGTCTTCATGTTCCAGACCTAAAAATAAAAAAAACGAAGTAAGGAAACCTAAACAAATAAATATAAATGTAGTCATTGAAAATGCATAGGCTATAAGCTGTGGTTTGCCACAGTATGAACACCTACCTTTACCGAGCCATCTGCCGATGCGCTAATGACATGCTGGCCATCGTGTGAGAAGATGACCTCATTTACATGAGACGTGTGGCCTCTAAACTCCTTCAGCGTCTTTCCTGATTTCAAACCATGAAGCCTGATTAAACAAATCCAGGAGTTAGGAATGAAACCACAATCCACAAATTCAACTTATCTCTTAAAAAAGCTTGAGCAATAGAGTGACAAAAAAAAGAAAAGACAACAAAACAAAAACACATTATGATGTCATTAATCAATATTCATCATCAAAGAGAAAATGTAAATCATAGAAGACACAAAAACAACACAACTTTTGTAATGATGAATCATTATCATCAAAGAGAAATTTAAAATTATACATCAGTGTCATAAGAGAAAACAGAAAAACGACAAAATGTTCGACTGGAACATCTGTAATTTTTATCAAGTTTGCAATTCAAAAATTTAATTTATTTATTTAAAAAGCTTAAGCAATGGAGTGACACAAAAAAAAACAGCAAAACATAAAAACAAAACACATAGTATGTCATTAATCAATCATTATCATCAGAGATTTCGTTCACACAAAACAAAACAAAAGCAAAATGCTGAACATACAAACAAAACATGTTATGATATCATGATTCGTTATGAATCATCATTTTCAAAGACAATTTTAAAATCATACATCAATGTCATAATAGAAGACAGAAAAACAACACAACTTTTGCCTGGAACCTACGTCATTTGATCAATTTGCAATCCAAACGCTCAAGCAAAAAAATAACAAAACAAAAAGTTGTTCCCATGAGGAAACAAGCTTATAGATCATACAGAATTTTATTCTATTTTTTTAAAGTAAGAGATCATTATCAAAGATAATTCCATTTTAAAAGCACAGCAAAACAACACAACCTTTGTCTACGGCTTAAAAAAACGTGATTTTATCATCTTTACTAAAATATTCTCTCCTCTCGTGCACAAGAAATACCACCCACACGCACCATGAGAGTCTAGCATTGACGCCCAGCCGCAGAACTACTGCAGTCAGGGCTGAGAGAGAGAGAGAGAGAGAGAGAGAGAGAGAGAGAGAGAGAGAGAGAGAGAGAGAGAGAGAGAGAGAGAGAGAGACTTTCACTCTAGGCATGTGATTGAATATTCCTAATGATTTGAAACACCTAGACCTTGATTCATTTCCATTTCTTCCACATCCGCTTCATCTCTTTGCCAACAACAGATACAGCATGTTAACTGAAATACCTCGTTTGTCATGTGCGCTAACCAACCCCCTAAAATGTACCTACTACGTTCCTGAAAAGATTTCCAAACACACGACAGCTCAACCAAAATTGACCAATGTCAAATAACTGAAAAAGGTCAACTTTAATTCATCATCTTCAACGCCAGGCATTCACGTGTCTCCCTCACATACACTACCGACAGCATAAATCCAATCCATTGCAAAGCGGGAGGAGCTAGTATTTATCAATAATTGGCCAATCGCAGAGCAGCTTGCCATTTCACCTCCCCCTCCCACTCCCTTTCCAGCTAAGGAGCTGGAATGACAAAACGTCTGCCTCAGTCAGCCGCTGTTTGGGCAGCTGAGCAAGGAGCAGAAACACATTATCTGTGCATGCTCCCTCTCTCATGCACGTGGCCAATCATGGTGCTTTCCACCCACATGCACCATGAGAGCCTAGAACTGACACCCAGCCATAGCCAGTGCTGCAGTCTGTTCTGCAAGAGAGGGAGAGATACTGAGTCTGAGCATGTGACGGAATATTCCTAATGATGTTTAACACCCAGACCACGACTTCCTCCTCCCCGCCTTCTCTGTCTACAAAGTACCCATGGCAAAACACTGTACTAAGATAGCTCACTCTTCCTTCTTACTGGAACAATTCTTACACCAATTAAGGAAAAATAAGAAACAAAATAAGGCCTTTTGATATTCAGACAATATAAAAGCATGTTAAACCTGATGATCTGGTCAAAGGAGGCACTTAATAGCTGACTGCTGTCCTTGTTGAAGCAGACACAGGTGACCGCTTTGCTGTGGGCTCGTTCTAATCTGTTCAGACATGTCCCATTCAGAATTCTCCAAACCTGGAATAACAAAACGATGCATCTTATCACATAACGCACTGAGCGGCGATAGGTAAATTCAATTGATCTAATGGTGTGCAACGAGGAACATCATCGTTCAATGAAGATGACAAATCGTGCTCCATGAAACACTGAATTAAAATCACATCCAAACAGGGACTTTAAAATATTAATGAATGAGCAGCTGCTCTACTATTTCAGCATGTTAATTAAGTACTGCAGTCACAATTATAATCAGATGCAGTGTGATTAAAGACTAATTATATTAATTTATTTAAAATTTGCCTTTTAGACCTACAAAGGTCTCAATATAAAGCCTCAAGATACGCCACCATTCAAAGTTTTGGTATGATTGCTAAATCTCCCATGCTCACCAAGACTGCATTGATTTGATCTAAACTAGAGTAAAATTAGTAATATTGTGAAATATTATTACAATTTAAAATCACTTTTTTCTAGAGTTATTTTAAATGTATTCCTGATGATGGCAAAGCAGAAATTTCTGCATCATTACTCCAGTCTTCAGTGTCACATGATCCTTCAGAAATCATTCTAATATGCTTATTTACTGCTCAAGAAACAGTGTGTGTGTGTGTGTGTGTGTGTGTGTGTGTGTGTGTGTGTGTGTGTGTGTGTGTGTGTGTGTGTGTGTGTGTGTGTGTGTGTGTGTGTGTGTGTTTGTGTGTGTGTGTGGGCATGTTTTTGTGACATATGAGGACACAAATGTGTCATGGGTATGACATAGGTATTACAAGGAGGGGGTGAAATATGAGGACATTGGCCATGTCCTCACTTTTCAAAATGCTTATTAATCATACAGGATGAGGTTTTTTTTAGAAAGTAAAAATGCAGAAAGTTTCCTGTGATGGGTAGGTTTAGGGGCAGTGTAAGGGGATAGAAAATACGGTCTGTACTGTATAAAAACCATTACGCCTCTGGAATGTCCCCATATGTCACAAAAACGAGTGTGTGTGTGTGTGTGTGTGTGTGTGTGTGTGTGTGTGTGTGTGTGTGTGTGTGTGTGTGTGTGTGTGTGTGTGTGTGTGTGTGTGTGTGTGTGTGTGTGTGTGTGTGTGTGTGTTCATTTTTTTCTATCCCAGTGGAGACTTGAATGCACACTTACTCATGGGGACCTTAATTGAGGTCTTGCTAAACCCTAAAGGACAAAATGTCCCCACAAAGATAGTAATATCTGAAATCCTTGTCCACATTTTAGTCCCCATAAGGGTGTGTGTGTGTGTGCATTCATGTTTTTCGATCAACCTGAATGTACACGGACTCATGGGAACTTGTCACCGCAGGGACCTACATTGAGGTTTGTACGGTATAAAAAACCATTAAGTCACCACAAAAATAGTAAACCAGAAACCTTCCTTCAGTATGACTCAAAATGTGAGACAGTGTGTGAAATTATTCATTTGTTTGATAAGAAGGACCATGTTTCTTAGATCTGCTAGGAACCAAGCATGTAGGTTGACTACCTTTCACTTATTCACTTAAACAGCTAACACCTGTGAAGTCGTTGATATTTTGGTGCTTATTCTTATGGACAAACACTAGAGAGTCTGAAGCATACAATAGAATACAAGTGAAAATGTTGATCGGTGATGAGCAAGGTCCATACCTGTATCTTTCCATCCTGAGCTCCAGAGGCGATCATGTCGGAGTCATGACTTACTGCCAAGCACAGCACAGCCTCATCCATCATCATGAAATTATCCTGAGCTTGGTACTTCAGATCCTACTCACACAAGAAACAAACACAGACAGGCAAACCATCACTCATAAATATGGCTTTTGGCAACGGTCTAAGGGAAAATACACACACATGATGGGGTTCTTGAGATAGTTAGGATACTTTATTATGTCTACAACAAAGAACCACTATCATAACACACTATTCCAGCCTGAAAAACACAATTTGAGTTTCATACTGTATATTCAAATTCCCCAGTAGTGGTGAAAGTCCATGTCTGAGAACAGGCCAGGATTTATTTTTGTTCCCAACTGCTTCAACCTAATAGACGTCATAGTGTTAGGGTGACCCATATTCTATTCCTCTGAGGTTTTAGTCAAAATCAAGGCTCTCCCGACAGAAAAATTAAGCCAAACTTAATGTGAAAACTTGTTTTCTTGCTCCCACAAAACGGGACTAGGACAGCGCACGCGTGTTGCCTCTTCCATGCATCAAGAATATGATGTTCTTGAGCTGTGTGGTTGGGAAGATCAGGCTCTGAAAATATACAGATGAATATAGACTAAGTTTATTTTTTGTTAATATACATTCTTAAAAATAAATGTCCCTAAAAGGGGTTTCCAAAAGAACCTTTAAGTGAAAAGTTCTTAAAATATTTTCTTCCCCCAATATTCACTCTTAAAAAAAAAAGGCTCTTCATTGGCATTGACTTTTCCTTGAAGAACCTTTAACATTTATCTATGTTTTGTCTATTTATTGCACAAAAAGCTCTTTATAGTGGAAATTCTAAAGTGACATGGCATGAAGGCCAAAGATGGTAACCCATAACTTCTTCGTCCTCTGTAAAAAACTCTTTTTGGAGCCTTTATTTTTAAGTTTGTGGAGAACCTTTTGTGCCTTTGAGTGGGTTCTTTATGGCACCATTGATACCAATAAAGAAGCTTTTAAGAATGTATGATTACTTTTAGTTTACAAAACAATCTAGTGAACATACTGCATATTTGTCAGAGAACCTTAGATGAACCTGCTGGAAAGACGCCCATCTCTGCTACACTCCATAAAATCAAGCATTGAACAGCAATTAAATGAAGTCATTCAATAAAAGGCAAATGAAAGTCAACTTGAAGTTTTGTTACAGAACTCAAGGCGTTTTATTGTCCGATTACAACAAATCATTTAGTAAAGTTAACTTTTATAGCTTCTATTAATCTTATGCTGATGATAACCAATTTAATTCTCCCTCCCTACCCTCTGACAGCCAGTTACAGTGCCCTCACGAATCATTTGTCTGGCAAGCATTTCTCCCCAGATGAATGCCCATCATCTGAAGCTGAATATACTGAAAACTGCTGTGCTGCTGTTCTTCCCCGCCAAGAACTACCCTTGCCAATGCCTTGTCATTTCAATACACAGCTCAATGATTTCATCCACACAGGACGCCAAACACTCTGGCATTACACTCGACAAAGACTAACCACAGTCAAGACATGATTCCTCTTGCATAACATCTGGAGAGTAACAGAGTTAAAAGGATAGTTCACCCTAAAATGAAAATTCTGTCATCATTTACTCACTCTAGTTGTTCCAAACCTGTATGAGTTTCTTTCTTCTGCTGAACAACCCCCCCCCCCCCCCCCCCCCCCAAAAAAAAAAACTAACACACACACAAAAATAGATATTTTAAAGAATATGGTTGACCAACCAGTGTATGGGCCCCATTGACTACCACAGTATGCTAAACAAATACTATGGAAGTCAACAAGGCAACTTTTGTTGACTTCCATAGTATTTTTCAACTTTTCGGTTGCCAACATTAAATTAATCAGTTTCAGCTGTAAAGCAGAGAGTTGTGTCATTATTCAGCTCAGTTTAGTTCAACATCGTTTCAGCTGAGTTCAAAACTATGGAAATTGAAAAGTTCAATTCAGTAACAAGCAGCTATGCAGAAGACAAAGCTTGTTTTCGCCACAGAATAAAACTAAAAAAGGTAATTCTGACTTTATATCTCACAATTCTGACTTATTCTCTCTTTTTATAACTCGCAATTGCGAGTTTATACCTTACAGTACTGAGAAAAGAACTCAGAATTGCAAGTTATAAAGTCAGAGTTGTGAGATATAAACGTGCAATTCTGAGTTTATAGCTCACAATTCTGCTCACAACTTATAGCTCACAACTTTTTTTCTGCAGAATTGCAAGTTATAAAGTATAGCAAGTATATTGCAAGATTTAAACACAATTGTGAGATAAAAAGTAATTATCTTTAAATTTAGTTCTCATCCAAAAATGTCAGTGAAGTTAAATGTATATAAAAAATATATAAATATTTTTTCTTAATTTATGTGGAATATAATTTATTTGATGGCTGGTATATACTCACTCACCTTCCGAATTTTACCAGTGGTGAAGTTCCAGACTTCAATGAAACCATCAACAGATCCAGTAATCAAATACTGTCCATCAGGAGAGAATCGAGCACACTCTACATGTGATTTTGGCCCAAACTGTATCATACATACAGAAAGAAAATGGAAAACATTAATATTATTACAAATATATATATATATATATATATATATATATATATATATATATATATATATATATATATATATATATATATATATATATATATATAATTAATATTCTCACTTTGAACTATAAATATTGTTCCAACAATTCCATGAGACACCATCAACCCCCCAAATAATTGTCTGTTAATATTATTCCAAAAGTCTAGAGTGTCAAAGCGAGCAATGAAGAACAAAATACGGAGAGTCCAGGATACAAATGAAAGCCTCAGGTCACAAAAGCAATTAAATGTCCATATGCTGAGTCCTGTAGCATGCAAGATATTTTGATAAGATGCCTTATAATGGAGACCATAACATCCATAACTTATTTGTATCGTAAATTAAAACATGCACCTTTTTAAAAGTCATAGTCTTTTCCATTCTTTAATATAATCTTTTACCACATTCTTTACATAATGAAATGTACATTTCTGTCTATGCGTCTACAATGTTTTACATCACAACATCTCTCACAAGCCTCTTTTGGCTATGAAATGACCTGATATCACACTGCTGTGTTTACAGCACCTTTATGAGGCGACTGAGCTGAGTAGGGAAGCGCTCCTCCTCCATGTCCTTCAATGCACCTTTCCCCCGGAACAGTTCCAATGACATACCGGGAGGTAAGAGACCCTGGTGCTGCTGCCACTTCAGAGACTTAGAAAAGACAAAGAGTAAGAAACAAAAAAAGAGAAGTCATAAAGTTGAAGAATAATACAGCTGCAATGATAGAGATGGCATAGAGTTCTAGTACAGTGTGAATATACATATAGAAATTAATATTATTTGTCTGCACTGAATACTGGATCAGAACAAAACTTGAACTGAACTGAGCTGGACGATGACACTATTGGCTTCAGCTGCTTTATAGCTGGAAATGATGAACATCTACAGAGTTATTTAACTCAAATGAACCAACATTAAGGGTGCTTTCACACTAGCACTTTTGGTGCGCACCCAGTTTGATTGATGTCAGAGTTTGGTTAGTTTGGATGATGTGCTGTCTTCCAAACTTGGGTGCACATCCGCGAACCATACCCAAGTCAACTTAAAAAGGTGGTCTGGGGCTCAGTTCATGTGAACTCCGGTACGGTTTGCTGCTGATGTGAACACAATCATACTAAATCGCAGAAGTGAACCGCATTAATAACACATGATTTGATAAAATGTGTGTTTTGTGTGCATTTCACTCATTTTCCTGATGAGTGTGACTGACATACTATAAGCAGATCTGTATATCTAATTTCTGCTTGTCTTCAGTGTTCTTTGGAGCTTTTGCAGTACATTTGCGGCAAAAAGGTTATTTCAAAGTTACTTATGTACATATGTATGTTATGTATGTCATGCTTATCACATGAAAACAGTTTTTTTTTACTTACCAGCATTGCTAATGAGCCAAACTGCCTTAGTGCTTTGGTTTCCTGTAACCTGTATAGAGCCCCCTCACATACACGGCCCTATAAAAACAAAAGATATGTGATACACGCAATACAACAGGTACAACAGATAAATAGAATGTGACTGGTTAGGTAAAACATACATAAAAGGTAGCAAACCTGGCCCAGAAGAGCCATGAGGCGAGAAGGTGGCACCAAACAGACCTCTCCTGCAAAAGCTTGAGCGATAGCCAGTCTGCGCTTCTCTTTACTGCTGCCCACTGGATATGCCTGTAGGCGAGACAAAAGAAGAGTGAATCATCACATAACCCACCTTATTTTTAACATAAGAGTGGGTGCGCCAATTTCTAACTTAAATGTGTGAGGCTACCGGTTATTTTAGTTGTAAAAAACAGCCTGTTATACTGCTTGATGTTGCACACTTGTAATTATTATAATTTTAATTTATTATAAACACACTGGTTTGTAGTTTTACCATTTACTGCACTTTCTTTTAGTTATTTCCCGATAGCAGCGTATGAACTGAAAATCTCGCACATAGACGAAAAATAGCTTATTACATCAAATAATGTTGTTCTATGCAATAAATTCACATGCACTCAAACAGGGTTCATTCTTCATTGTAACTTACAGTGTGAAATCAAATATTTTTTAGGCATATACAGCATCTTACAAAAGTGAGTACAACCCTCACGTTTCAGCAACCATTTTAGTATATCTGCTCAAGGGACAATTATATAGAAATGAAACTTGGATAAACTTTAGAGTAGTTGGGTGTGCTGCTTGTATAACAATATACTTACTGTACTCTGAAAATAACTTGACATACAGCCATTATTGTCAAAAATAGCTGGCAACAAAAAAAAAACTGCGGTACCATGCAAAGCCACATTTCCTATTCAACAAATGTTCATGTTTTTGTCTGCTTGACAGGAGCATACAAATGTGCGTATCTTGTATTAGAGTTGTAAAAATTTCCCAGATTGAGTACAATTCTCTCATGCTGACCACTGGGTGTTCAACATGGC
This sequence comes from Pseudorasbora parva, assembly GCF_024679245.1. Classification (NCBI taxonomy): domain Eukaryota; kingdom Metazoa; phylum Chordata; class Actinopteri; order Cypriniformes; family Gobionidae; genus Pseudorasbora; species Pseudorasbora parva. Next base: position 17,401,830 of record NC_090175.1, on the reverse strand, counting down.
ACCTCATGGCTAACAACTATCTGGGGATCTGAGAATTAGAATTGTTGCTCTCCACAAAGATGGCCTAGCCCTAGGCTATGAGAAGGTTGGTAACACCCTGAATCTGAGTTACAGTACATTGGCCAGGGTCATACAGAAGTTTTCCAAAACTGGTTCTAGTCAGAACAAGCCTAACAAGGGTCAATCAAAGAAGTTCAAGCTTCAAAGAACAGATGCACGAGCGCTGCAAGAAGTGGAAAGTCAGCTTGTCAGTGCTCAGACCGTCGGTGTGTATGGCCCAGAAGGAAGCCTCTTCTGAAGCTGGCTCCCAAGAAAGCCCGCTAACAGTTTGCTGAAGACATCCTGTCCAAGAACATGAATTACTGATCTGATGAGACCAAGATAAATTTGTTTGGCTCAGATGATGTGCAGCATGTGTGGTGACACCTTGGTGAGGAGTACCAAGAACATTGTGTCTTGCCTACAGTCAAGTATAGTGGTGGTAGCATCATGGTCTGGGGCTGTGTGAGGTCTGCTGGTACTCGGGAGCTGCGCTTCATTGAGGGAAACATGAACTGTGACGTTCCGAAGATGAAGGTGGTGGAGGTATGTCTCCAGACCTAAAACCTATTGAGCACCTCGAAGGTGAAGAAGCGGCATGTGTCTAACATCCAGCAGCTCCATGATGTCATTATGGAGGAGTGGAAGATGATCCCAGCAACAACCTGTGCCGCTCTGGGGAATTCCTTGCCCAGGGGGATTAAGGCAGAGCTAGATAACAATGGTTCTTACACAAAATATTGACACTTGGGACACAGTTTTTGACAATAATGGCTGTATGTTAAGATATTTTCAGAGTACAGTCAATTTATACTGCTATACAAGCAGCACACTGACTACTCTAAAAATATCCATGTTTCATTTCTATAGTATTGTCCCTTGAGAAGTGTGAGGGGTGCACTCACTTTTGTAAAATGCTGTATATAATTATCAGATAAAACTTTAATTGACAACAGCAATGTATTGAATTTATATTTTAATTTTTAGAATTGGAGTTAAAACAACAACCACGATAATAATAGGTTTAATATACTAGCAACCATATATATATAAATAATTTTAAAATAAAAACAATCAAAATTAATATTATAAATATTAATATTTTAAATATTTTAACATGCAAATGGGACATTAAATTAACTTAAAATCTCAGAGGGTATTTTACATAAATAATTTTCATCTAAGGGGTTCGGCTGACAAAAATGTTTTGGAACACCTGGACTATGATCGAAAATCTCATCTGAACCATTAATCCATTTATTGATACTATTTACATAATTAGACTTAAACACTTACCTTTTGTGAGTCAAAGAATGGCTGGGTGAGAAGGCCCTCCATGTGTGAGTAGCGCTCAGGTTGGGTGTGTTTAAGCATGATCATGGGGTCAGTTTGCTTCAGTAAGCACTGGGCTGCTCCCAACTCGCCCAACTCAATCAACTCCAGCACAATCTACACATACAACAACAGAACCTATCCAATCCTTGCCCAGTTAAAACACAGGTATGAACAGCAACCAGACTCCAGACACCAATGAACTTTAGGCAAACTTCTAACTTTAACTGTGGGAAAAATTACTGTAAAGGGATAGTTCACACACAGAATCGAAAATTCTGTCATCATTTACTCACCCTCAAGTTGTTCCAAACCTGTACGAGTTTCTTTCTTCTGCTGAACACAAAAGAAGATATCCTAAAGTGTTTGATTACCAGCGTTCTTTAACCCTTTAAAACCGAACGTGTCGTCGACGACACAGCCAACCAAGCTGTATTGAAGTTACCGTAACTCTTCAACCCTTTGCACTATCATAATAATTTAAATTGCTCCTGAAAGTAGACATCCTGCGCTTTCCGCCTATATACGGCTTATTACGGTAATGTCATGTTTTCCATCGGCAAATCACCGTGGCTTTCGGGGGGGAGCGGGAAGGGGCGAATAGAACGGAGATACGGAGCGCGGCAGAGTTTTATGGATTTTTAGATTCCAAAACAGAATTAAAAAAGGACAAAAGCATGGTGAAGACAGTGTATACAAGATAGGAGGCTATTGAGTTTATCTTTGACACTTGGAAAGCGGCTGAGAGGGACTCTTCAGACCCAGAGACTGCATATTCAGATGTTGAGGAGGCATTTGTTGCTACCCTTGATCTAGACATGGATTGGTAAGTGAAGCTTGTCTTTTCTATGCTGAAACTGTGAGAAATGTCGGTGAAATAGGCATAGATTCAATGTTTTAGTTAAAAATATCCCTGTTTCATGCATCATAGTGTGTGTGTGTGTGTGTGTGTGTGTGTGTGTGTGTGTGTGTGTATGTGTATGTGTGTACACGCGCGTATGCGTTGCATGTGTCGTTCATGTGTTTACATGCACTACATTCATGTGTTTGCGTTTGTTCAAATGTGTTTGCATGCATGGCATTCATGTGTTTGTCTGTGTTCATGTGTTTACATGCATGTGTATGTGTTTACATGTGTGTGATGTGTACATGTGTGTGTTGGCATGTGTGTAAGTAATTATTTTGTATTATTACGTCATTGTTATTTGGTTGCATTTATAAGTGTTTATTTTGTTTTTTTACAATTTTGCTTTAATGTATTATTTTATAATGGAAAATACATTTATACATATATTGTGAGTTTGTAATACAAGCTTGTTTTGTTTTTTTCCCCAGTGTGGCTTATACAAAAGCAATCGGGCCCTCCACAACACCACCTCAGAGGGGCCGTGGGGTAAAGAAAAAGGCTCCTGAGTGAAAACTCTGCAACCCAGTGTCACAAAAAGACTTGTATATATGTATTATAGTTTATTCTTCAAGTTTAAAGTGTTAGATTCTTTCGTTCAGTGGGTTTCTGATTTTTTCTCAATAAAAAGCAGTAAAATGTATTCCCGTTTTTGCAGTTTTTGCCTATTTAAATTCTATTTTCAAACTTACCATATACAGTGAGGGTCAATAACTGTAATTTATTGAAAGCCAGTTGTCTTCTGAAAAAAATAACACCTTGCACTTGAGGATAGCACATTGTGTTATAATTCTACAGTCAAAAAAACAAAATATGTGAAAACGCCCCTTTTTAGCTTTAGGTTCTAAAGGGTTAAAGTGCCCCTATGACGGATTTTGTTTTATTTTTTTAAATTATTTTTTTATACAAAGGTTTAAATCTGAAAGTGCACCGTATATTAATTTATTGTTTCTCAAAAGTAAGTCGACTCTGAGTCAACTAAACAAATCGTTTTTAAAACGAATCACAAGCCGTTTCGTTGGGACGTCAACGAGCAGCATATTGTCCGCATTTTCAGCCTCATTTTGATACAGTTCCCACATGTAAACCTTAATAAATTTGGCAATTAATTTGCCTGTGACGAGTTACACTGAACTAACAAATAGCGTCAGACAGCAAGATTAATGAGATTACAGCACATCACTTGTCAGATATTCTTACTCCAATTCTGCATGTTTAATCGGCCTGAAGTGCCATAAACTACACTGACACTTACATTAAGAAAGGTCCTGCTCCAGTCGTATGTGTATTGACTTCTGCTTCATCAGCAACGCTGGATGTTTCCTCGTCGGACTCTGGCTCGAATTGGCAAAATAATGGCATGTCTGAATACACTGTACAAAATGTTCAACACTTTGCAAGCCAGTAATGGGGAGGGATAGGTGTTCCGTTTCTGGCATGTGCTGCACTCAGTAAACAATTCACAACTTACTGGATCATCTGACCAACCACCGCTTCACGCAAAGGAGGGGTTTGAAAAATAAAGCATTGAGCGAATCCTTTTGGAGTCGTTGAGTCAATAAAGTAAAAAATAAATGCATTTTATAAGACAATGAAAGTGTTTCAGTGATTGAAAACAAAATGGGGAATTTTTAAAATACCATAATAGAGGCACACATTCTTTTGTTTTCAACAGAGGAAAGAAACTCATCAGGTTTGGATTTTTTGGGGGGTGCTGTCCCTTCACTGTAGCGTATAGGCGTCTGCCTGAAGAATTGCTGCACTTGATAATACTGAATATTACTTAGTTTGCCTTTTTTTTCTTTTCTTTTTTTTTATATATAAATGAACAGTTTGTAAAGTTTTCCATTTCTGAGAAGGCTATTTTTTTTTACTTGAAAGTAAAAAGTAACTTATTTACCTGTTCATACAGGTCAATGAGCAGCTTGTCGGGAAGTTTCAGATACTGGATTGCGAGCAACACTATATCCCAGTGTCCGTTGTTGATATCGGAGATAAAGCTGTCGATGCTGTCGACCGTGTGGAGCGCGACGGTCGTCTCCTCCTGAAGCGTCTCCAGAGTGCGGTGCAAATTATTTTCCTTCAGATATTGCATGATCAAGCGAATCACGCTGCAAAAATGTGACAGTAATACGAGCGGTCACATAACTCGACAAAATAGTATAACAAAATAAACGGTCTGTATCTTTATGTGAAAATGTGGAGTTTAATCTGCATTACTTGAATAGAAGTAGAATTTTTGAAAAAATAATTAATAACTGCTATTATAATTAATGAACTCTCCTCAAAACTTTTGCCTAGCGCAGCGGCTGATGACTGCAGAAACTGGATTTCGCCAACTTTACGTGAAAATTATCTCACACTGACGTAGTGAAAAATATTGTCATTTAGCAATTATTTTGTGCTATAACAATCAAAATCAGAAGCTTTGTTAAGTTTATCACGTCTACTGTATTTCTTCTTTATATGTAGTCAATAAAGACAGTAAGTGATGGAATCCAATGCATTCGATTAGAAGTGAATGGCGGTTTACTTACTCTGCGGATTCCACTTCAAGGTCCATGGTCGCGCTAGAGGCTGTCGATGTAGTCACCGTCTGGATAGAGAATGTGCCAATATATTCGCCTAGGCTGCGTTGTGTTGGTCCTCAGCCACGTGAACACCGTGTGGCCGTAACCGCCCATTACACGTGCTGTTGTATTTATTGCTCACGCGTCTGAAATCACAGGAACCTTTCACAAATTGTTGCGGATTTTTGGGAGGGCGTATTAATGACGCGTGTGGAGGAATTCATGAAAAAAAAAAAAAAAAAAAACGCAAGGTTGCCATCAGGTACCGAGACATCGTGCACCAAAAACATAAAGCTGATGTATTATAAGCAGCACACTGAATACTGTGAATCGTTTAATCATTATTTATAAGGAACTAATAGCAAAGTGTGTTGACGGCGTTAATCAGTTTATATAAAAATATAAAGCATTGCTCTATTAGCAATCGACAGTTATTGTCCAATCTGGCAATACACAATAATCTATTTAGAATACAGAACGCATCACAGGTGTCGCAGACAAGTATTTGTATGTTATGGCAAGCATATTTAATATTTATTGCGTAAAACTGTTTACGTTACTAGTTGACTACATATTTTGTTCAGTTCTTATGTAATTCCATAGTAATAACTGTCTTTAGCAACTCAATGTAATGGTTTCACATTATTATAATACAATTAAAATAATACAATTTTCAATGTTACAATTTTCTTAAAACAATATCTTGAGCTCATGTAATGTTGACATTAGGAGAAATGCATTACATTATAAACTAAAAAATATATATTTTAATTATTGTAATAGCTTTCATATTAGTATCTCTTGTAGTACATTAAAAAAATCTAAATCCAATCTTAAACTACCTGCAAAATGCAACAGAATTAAATATGCATGCTATTATAATATAAAGCATTGGTAGCCTATTCCTTTTCAGTAAAAAAAAAAAAAAATCTGTCTAAACCTGCCTAAAAAATCCATCACATTACTGATTCTTCTATTAAGACACAAAAGTTCAGATTTAAGATAATTTTTTGTATGTACTGTAAAGATAGACATGCACTCTGTAATAAACTAAACATAACTGCATGAAGACTGTCTTTGTGGTATTGAGACAGCTGCTAGTAAAATGACAATACACACCAACAACTGGAACACATAACAGTGAGAAATGAATAGTTGGAATCTAAACTAGTCATCCATAGCATTCAGTGGTAAAAAAAACACAAAAGCTATTCGTCACTATTGAAATTTTGAATACTATTAATGTACAGGATAAATGTTAAATGGCTTGCCATGTCTCTAGTGTCCACATTTGTTAGTGTGATTTTGCTGCCCTCCATTGAGCATAAATTACCTCTGTCAGACATAGGCCAAAAAGGACAGAAAAGGTAGCCTAGAAATCTAGACGCACCCTATCAGCAGCAAATCTAACCTGCCGCGAATGTAGTAATTCTCAAGAGACTTCTGAGCTGTAAAAACCAAACTCTGGTCAGACCTGGTCTATTAGGGGTGTAACGATTCGTTTTAACAACAATTAGATTCGACTGAAACAAATCAGTCACACTGATTAAAATTTTTGGTTAAAAAGTTACTGACTCGATTTCAAGTCACTGAATCCTTTCGGATCGTATCATTCTAAATAAACCAATATTGTCCTTAAATCGTATCGACAACCTCAAATCGTGATACGAATCGAATCGTTGTTAAAATGAATCGCATGGTCTATACATCGTGTAGAGTTGGTGGGCAGGCTTAACATAATGATGGCAGAGTTGCATGCTACTTGTAAACAAAGCTGGCGAACGGCGGTCTTTCGAATTAGCTTTAGCTGTGACTCTGGAAGACTTGGAGTTAAGCTTTTCTTTGAGAAAATAACAGCACTGTAGTCATTCTCAAGGGAAAGATGTGTTCAGTTTTGCCGGCCGGATACGTTGAAAGTTTAATCCATCAGCTAACTCCGCTTTACGTTGCTCTGGTTGGTTGTGGCGCTATCCTATTCTGTGCAGAGGGAGTTGAAAGACAACCGTTTATCCCGCCCCTCAGATTGAGCCCTGTCAATGGTGAGTTCCTATACCCAACATCTTGTGTGGGTCTGGCTTGTCAGGCTACATAAAAGGTACTAGACATAAGGGTTAGTTCACCCAAAAATGAAATTTATGTCATTAATGACTTACCCCAAGGTCATTCCTCACCTGTAAGTCCTCCGTTCATCTTCGGAACACTGTTTAAAATATCACGATTTCAGCAGTTTGGAACACGTGTCAGACTGCTGAAATCACGTGACATCGGCGATCCGAACCATTGATCGATTCACTGATTCAGAACCGTTTGAATATTTATTTGAGGAACACGCGAGAAGACAATGCTGAATAAAGTCGTAGTTTTTGATATTTTTGGATCAAAATGTATTTGATGCTTCAAGAGATTCTAATTAACTAACTGATGTCACATAGGGACTACTTTGATGATGTTTTTTAGCTTTCTGGACGTGGACAGAAAAGTGTGCATAGACTGCATATGCCCTGGGACTAAAATATAACATCTTAAACAGTTCCGAAGATGAATGGAGGTATTACAGCTGTGGAACATTAGGGTGAGTCATTAATGACAAATTACATTTTTGGGTGAACTAACCCTTTAACATTTACTTGAGCTCTTGGACATGGGGTAGAACAGAGCTAGCTTTTATAATTTCACTGTTATTGCCCTGATAAAAGGATCTAAATTGGGGTTAATCAAAGATTAATTCAGGCATTTTAGATGTTGGCAAGTCATAAATGGTGCCGACGAGCATAAAACTACAGTAACACCAATATTGGAATAAACAAATACAAATTTGACTCGATGCTTTTCCCATTTTATTTTGGTCCTAGGTTAGATCTGTTCTCCGTAAGAAATGCTATGAGAATGCTTAAATGTAAAGGTACCATGTTTAAAATGTGTAAATACTAAGGTCCCGTTCTTCGCGTGTTTTCGAAGCTTTGATTATGTTTACAGTGTGCAATATAACATGAGCTCATGTTTCACGTGTAAAAAAAAAAAAATAAAAACTGTATTTTTCACACAATTTACTTATCGCTGTTCTCTCCATCCAAAAAAAGGCCTGATGATTTCCTTGTTCTATGAAGTCCCTCCTTCAGAAACACGTAACGAGTTCTGATTGGGCCAGCGCTTCGCGTGTTGTGATTGAACAGCAGCTTAGCGCACTTTGCCCGGAAAGGTCCCGCCTCTTACCATAACGGGGAGATGCAAGCTAAATGCGCGCTCTTCTCCATGTGGGAGAGCAACAACACACCCCCTATTTTGCGTGTTAGTCAACAAACAGTTCTAGTGACATAATTACATCCCTGCACTTCCTGCTGTAGTCCAAACCGGCCGTTCGCTGTAGGCTTTGAAAGGGAACTTCTGTTAAATAAAATATCTCGCTTGGCATTGAACTTTGAGCTTTATAATTTTACAGGTATTATTTATGCTCTAACAGCAACATTACACACTAACTAAAGTTTGAAAGATGGAATCCCGAAGAACGGGACCTTTAACTAGTCATCTTGATCGCATTGCAAAATAAATGTAGCACAGCCAACATAAAGACATAAAAAATTCAACTCATACCACTCCCAAGGATTAATGAAGAAACGCAACAACATATAGAAAGTTCAACAAAATGTTTTATTTGTGAGGTACATTTCTCACTTCTGGCTTGACTCTGACTTGGATGTGGAGGCTCTCAGTGAGGAGAGACGGCGTCTCTTAGCAATCTGTTCTTGACGCTTCTCTTTGGCCTCCTACAAAAAAAAAAATATATATATTAAGCTTTTCACAATATACATTTCATTTACACTGTTTGTAGTTAACACTTTTGCAGCTCTTCATTAATGAAGATTCAATCCATGCATTTATCTTAAGACATGCAAAGATAAAATTGTAGGAAAACACTAATCAATTAATCTTTCCACTAAACATTGAAACCAGTTTCATACCTTCATCCTCTTGGCCAGCAGTTTGGTGTATTCTGCGGCCTCCTCCTTGTTCTTCAGTGTGCGCTGTCTCTTGAGGGCAATGCGTCTGCGCTTGTGCTGCAGCACACGGGGCGTCACCAGACGCTGAATCTTGGGGGCCTTAGTCCTGGGCTTCTTGCCTTTAAGAAAGAGCATGATCACCCATAAGTGATGGATTCGTATTTTAAATCTTTCTGAGCCATTTGTTCTGGTAATAAACTAGACGCAGACAGTCTAATCCAACTGAAGCGACTCATTAAAATGCAAGTAGTCACTTTTGACAGTACAAATAGCAGAACATCACCACATTAAAGATCTGGGTAGAGAACAATTATTTGCATAAAACGTATCTAAAAAGTATGCATTTTCCAAAAAAATGTCACTAAAACCATTTCCTCCAGCTTATGCTATTTATAAACAAGTGCTCACAATTTCATAAACTTTTGACTAAAACTCTTAATGAGACCTCAATGCATGTAAAGGACCCAGCTCATTTGCATAGAGAACATTTCCAGATTCACAAAATGCTTGACAGAGCTTTGCAGTACAACCAGCCATTAATATGAACAGGTTGTTATCCGTTTAGCAGCTCCACTGTTGCTGTAGGCACCACACTGTCCCCCCTTATAAGCTACTGAAAAGGCAAAAAGGGTCTGCTAGTGCCGCAAAAATCATACATACCATTGTTTTAAAAAAAATAAAATGGGCCTTTGGGCAACCAATAATTGTGACCTAATAAATCAAGATAACAGGCAGAGTGAGCACTCATGATGAAATCAACACGACCAAAAATACTAAGCATTAGCAGTTGTACCTTCTTTAGTGAGGGGTCGCCTGACCACATACTGCCTGACATCATCCTCTTTGGACAGGTTAAAGAGCTTGCGGATTCTGCTAGCCCTTTTGGGTCCCAGACGGCGAGGGACAGTGCTATCAGTCAGCCCAGGAATATCCTTCTCACCTGAAGGATAGATAGATCAGTTAGATGCTATGGACATAATTTCTACTCCCATTCACAAATAGGCTATGCATTGGGGACAAAGCTGGCTAAATATCCCTTTTTTGCAACAATTTTCGTTTTCTAATGTATTAATTTTGGCAGAGCTTTGCAGTACAACCAGCCACTTAAAACAATAATCAAGTTGTTATCCGTTTAGCAGCTCCACTGTTGCTGTTGGCACCACACTGTCCCCCCTTTTAAGCTACTGAACAGGCAAAAAGGGTCTGCTAGTGCCACAAATAAAATGTAATCAAGCATAATTTTTTTTTAGATAAACAGTTCTTTACGCAACAAATAACATGGCAATTGTCACTTAAGATACTAGGCTAAGTAGTCATGCCTCCTTTAGGGAAACAGAAAAGGGCAACTGGAGCGCAGAACATTTCATAAAGATTTAATTCTATGAATAAGTCCAATTGCTCTATTGATGGAATGGCTCTTAAAGGGTTAATTCACCCAGAAATGAAATGTGTTATCAATGACTCACCCTATTTGTTGTTCCACACCCGCAAGACCTCAGTTGATCTTCGGAACACAGTTTAAGATATTTTATATTTAGTCCAACAGCATATCTAAGTGTATGCACACTATACTGTCCATGTCCAGAAAGGGAATAAAACCATCATCAAAGTAGTCCATATGTGACATCAGTTAGTTAATTAGAATCTCTTGAAGCATCAAAAATACATTTTGGTCCAAAAACAGCAAAAACTACGACTTTATTCAGCATTGCCTTCTTTTACGCATTTGTTCCGAAACCTCAAATAAAGATTCAAATGGTTATGAATCAGCGTATTGTTCATTATTCAGATCGCATGTCAAACTGCTGAAATCATGTGACAGGCGATCCGAATCATTACTCAATAAGCTGATTTTTGACCACTTGAATCTTTATATGAGGTTTGAAAACAAACGCGAAAGAGAAGACAAAACTGAACAAAGTCGTCGTTTTTGCCATTTTTGGCCCAAATTGTATTTTCGATGCTTCAAGAGATTCTAATTAACTAACTGATGTCACATATGGACTACTATGATGATGTTTTTATTATGGACGTTTTTATTCTTACAGGGGTGGAACGACATGAGGGTGAGTCATTAATGATATCAATTTCCTTTTTTGAGTGAACTAACCCTTTAAAGCAAACCCACAGCTGTCTGTGAACAATCCGGATAAAATCCTATATTAAATTATAGCTTACTTTTAGGAGTACTTACCCTTCCTGACAATGACCAAGTTGAGAACACTAAGGTTGGCGTCGACGATGCAGCCCCGGACAGACTTGCGTTTGCGCTCACCAGTACGACGAGGGCGATAACAGGAGTGACCCTTGCTGAGGAGGAGACGCACACGTCCGTGGGTCAGCACACCCTGCTTCATGGGGAAGCCCTGTTTGTCATTGCCTCCGCTGATGCGCACAACATAGCCCTACAACACAAATAAACAATCAATCGTTGTGTAAATGTTAGCAGCAGTTTGAAAGATTTTGAAGTCACATGTACAGCAAATATCTTGTGTTCAGCCAAAGAAAACAAACATGTTTGGAATAAATTGAGTAAATCATTTTCATTTTTTGGTGAACCATCCCTTGAAGTGTATCATAGATAGCACAGACTTTTTAGCTTCAGACTATGATTTCATTCAATGAGAGAACATGAAACATTTTTTATTTTTAGCAGATTTTAGGGCTGTAATAGACCAACACCTTTTCCCAGCTTTGCAGTCAATGATAGCTGCTGAAGGTCAGAGACGGACTAAAGATTTTGGGCAGTCCGAGTTAACATTTCACAGAAAATCATGTAGTTTGTCCACAGACAATGATTCCATCAATATTTTAAATCTTTCCACACCATAACTTCCATAATAAACTAAATGCAGGCTGACTAATCTAACTGAAGTGTCTCATGTTTAAGGCACTTGTCAAGCTACAAAAAGCACAACATAACCACCAGATTAAAGATATGGGTAGAAAGATGTTAGGGATGCGATTATGTAAATCAACATCTAATAAATCGACACCTTTTATAATGATGTCCAGATTCACTGGACAAAGTTTGACAGAGCTTTGCAGTACAACCAGCCACTAATATGAACAGGTTGTTATCCGTTAGCAGCTCCACTGTTGCTGTAGGCACCAACTGTCCCCCCTTTTTAGCTACCAACCAGCCAAAAGGGTCTGCAGGTGCCACAAAAACTGAAATCATCCATCAACTTTAATAAATTATTCCAACATTTTTTAGCTTCTGACTACAATTTCATCCAGTCAGAATGAACCATGTTTAATTCATTTTGTATGATACAACGTTTTTCTATGTAACCATTGTCAAAATGAGCAAGAGTATGATACCGGTGCTCAGTACTAAAACGCATGTTTGAGCTGTTTTAACTGAAAGCAACTTGCACACACAGCTCTTTAAATGTCACTTTTACTGTAATCTCAAGAAAAAAACCATTATATAGTTTTTCTAAGGCATGTAAAAAAAAAAAATAAAAAAACCTCAATGTTTCTTAACTTAAAACACCTTTTTTTGCCCGTTTGCGTTTTTAGTGTTTTACTACTTACACAATATATAATGATATTATTGATATATTCTAGCCTGACATGGTCATACTGAATTCTAGTCAGAATATGAGTCTTAAACTGCTCCATTGGGCTGTGATTATAGGGCGTGTTTCAACCGAACCAGGAAAGACCTCAATTGGATAGAGCTACAACCAATCAGAGCAACGCATTGTCAAATGTCAACAGAGCTCAACTGCACTGTGTTGCCGGCTGCGTTTTAGTCCACGGGTTGTTTTCTATGTTTTCTATGTCACTGCCAAAACAGTGTTATTAAAATACTTTTTACAAACATATATAAAAAAAAGATGCACTCCGGGGGGAAATTGTATCAGCTGACGAGGAAAACGGAGACGGAATAAGTGGTGCTTCGGGGGCTACTGACAAGAAGAGAACTCTTGGAGATCATCACTTTAATAAACGGTGGTCTGGAATCTCTGCCCCTTTACCGATTAGAGCGCGCGCTGACACGGAGTTAACCCGCTATCTCCAAGAACAACCAATTGACTCGACTGCTAATCCACTAGTATAGGTCCCGGTGGCCGTCTAGAGTTGCTATGGCATCCGTAAACAAATTTCAGCTGCTGGAGAGGACGGCGTCGACATCTGATGCGGTAGACAAACGGTTAAGTTGATATAACAGACGAATATTACATCAATATATAATATTGACATTATATATTGATATAATATATATTATTAATTTAATAAATTGCTCACCTGTGTGGGAAGAGTGTCATGTTTTGACAATAAAGAATCGACGAATCAATCCAAGAATGCTGTACTAAGTGATGAACTGTGATCTGGAATAACATGTTCCGTTGTTTCCAGAAGAAAGCACTGAACGCAACAGAAAATAAATAAATAAAAATGTCCATGTTATTACATTTCTTAGGACAGCGCGCGTGGATCGTTTCTTCGAGACTGTTTTCCAAGATAGCGCCTATCCGTGAACGCATAATGCATTATGTTTATAAAGTATCTTCTTATTAAACTTTTTGTACACTTACAATGTTCTCAATGCTTCGGTTTGCATGTAGGGACCCTCATTATGCTACTGTGTTAGTGTGAGGCTGTTTTGACCCTTGTTAGTGGTAATAACTAGCAATTTAATTTCACTACCCTGTGCCACATAGACAAGCGCTATAAGATAATCTGTTTTTAAAGATAAAACTTTACATTCGATTTTCATGAAAAGGCATCCCAGAGAACAATCTACTCGGTAACCATCTGTTAATTACCCTTAGGTTAATTTCATACCGGAGTTGTCCTTTAAGCCTCATCTGTGAAACCTGGCCATACTATACCCTGGTATTAAAAATGGCTTTAAGAATGACAGCACCCTAATGGGAGTAATTCTTAATTTGCATGGATGTGTGAGGGCAGGAGCGGACGTGTGTGAGAGCTCAGCTTCCACCGTTTTCCAGAGACACATTTGTGACCAAGTGTACATGGAACAGTTTTGATAAATCAGATGGCATTCAGAACAGTAAAAACACAAAGTGACCAGGTGTAGACAAGCCCATAATCTGAACATAGTCCAGCAGGGGCAAAGGGAGCAATCAAACCAAGTGTGAAAGCCTCCCATAAAAGTTTAGTTCACCCAGAAATGAAAAATGTTACCATTTCCTTAAGTAGTTCCAAACCCCAAAAACTTGCGTTCAACTTCAGAACACACATGAAGATGTGTATAATGAAATCTGATAGCTTTCTGTCCCTCATTGAAGTTATTTACCCAAAGACAGACTATTTAAATACAAATAAATCGCAAGTCCATGTCTTGAACAGAGACTACTACTTTAGATAATGAACATTTGAGCTTTTTTAACATATAAACATTGACCAGCAAACATATATAGAGCACTACATTATGGCAAAAATTTAGCTCAAATATGATTAAACTGTTTTTGGTTAATATATTTTCAATGGAGGAACAGAAATCTCTTAAAAAACTTAATGTATGTTCCGAAGGGCAACGAAATTCGTATGGGTTTGGAAGGCCATGAGGGCGAGTACTTTTGAGGTAAACTTTACCGGCATGTAGTGTCAATTATAAAACACGTTAAGCATTGAAATGCTGGAAACAACACAAACGTTACTCACCTTCCACTCATCACCCAGAGAGTCTGCAGCCACCTCTGTGGCCATGCGCTTCTCATAGAAGATCCTCAGTTTGCGCTCATCATCCACTTCTATCAGCTTTTGGCAGCCAGTGGCGGGGAACGAGATATTGAGCTAGTTGGACAAGAGATAGAATTACTCCGTGTGCTGTGGTTATAATAGTTAAACACAAACCAGGAATAATTCCATGGTCTTCTTATACAAATGATCAAAAATGGTTAGGTCTTCATCTGACACGTCTCTGCTAGCTAACCGCTAATGCTACAGAACAGTTCTGTAGTTTTGACAACCAATACAACTGTCCTGACTTTAAATTCACCGTACCACCATTAGCGACAAAGCTGGATAATTACCCGCAACAACTTTATAGTTTCCTTATTTATTCATTGCAAGTCTATCAAGGTAGCTGCCATGTTGCCGCACTTCTACGGCGTCCTCCTGATCCAACAAAATCAACGTCCATCTCTCATATTGTTCGAGCCTAACTCGATTCAGAAAAGTACATCGGATAGTTTTGAGACTGTAAAGTGCAAACCCTTCTATATTTTGACCCCAATGCGAATAACAAAACTTATAAAATAGCATTTTCAGTCCTCCTACCTTCATTATGGAGGACTTTCTCGCTTGGAGTCCACCACGGAAAAGAGGCCGGATATCCGACTCGTAGTCTCACATACACTTCCAGGTTATCGCGAGAATACGTTGTTTGAAACCGATGGCGCAAACTACATATGAGAGCAAAATAGTGTACAAAAAGATACCAATAAACACCAACTTACAACATGTACCCTTAAAAGATATACAATAGATGACAAAACGATGAAAATATTTCATAAGATAGGTTATAACTACTACGTTACAACGGGTACAAAAACTTAAACTTACATCTTAACGTCCTGTTAACCTGTTAAGCTGATTTCTACATTTTGAAAAAATCCTAAGAAATGTATACTCAGACTAAAACAAATACAGTTTGTGAATCCTTTGCACTAAAAGCATAATTATGGTCTCATTTGAAAGCAGACACCTGGCAGTTTACTGTAAAGTCAAAATGATAATATTTTTTATAATAAAAAAAAAGCTATAATAAGCTTCAAAGTTTTGTAAAGTTATTAGAAATTTATTTGTATGATATATCTTTATGAAAATAAAATTGAAGTGGGCCTTGGAGAAATCTAGAAATGCACTACAGCTAAAGCCACAAGTCTGACCATGTTATATTTCAGATCTGAAGATGATCAGTCTAAAACTCTGCATTTTATTAAACGTTTTACAAGATCGTTTCATGTGATTTTATTTTGAGATATCGCTGAAATATCAACTGATGCTTATTGCCACATCTTCTCAGCTTTCAGTCGCTGTATTGCCTCTATTGTTTAGAGGTGCAAACTGCCCCATTCAGTTTGTCTCCCCGGCATTCACACTTCTGCGGACTGGTTATGGCTCCAATTATTATTCTTTTGTCTGCATTATAATTACTAACGATTCTCTATTCAAACTGTTCTATTCAAACCTCATTTCTAAATCAAACCTCTCACTTTACCCTCACTGAGACTCTATTGAATGTATTTCGTCCAAATAAGCATTTCAGTAGTTTTACATTTAGGAAATGTTCATAAAAATAAAGTATTTACTCAGTGGCAGGTGCATCTAGGGCAAGCTAGCATGTTAGCTTAGCACACCAGCAAAACAACAATTTATACGATTAAAATCATGTTTTATTCAAAACTTGCTTCATATCACTTTATATTTTATATGTAGAGTGTTTTATATAACAATATGTGATCTCATATAGCTTCGGGTCAAAAAATCTGACAGAAAATATACAATGCTAAAAGCTATGTGGAATAGCATTGCATTATAAATATCATCTATTATGAAACCACCCAACATGGCATAAAGAACACAGACCAACCATATATTGCCGCGATTGTGTGTTTATTGTCTTAAAACGTGTCTATCTGCATAAAATAGCGATCTGACGATCCCAGGGAGCTGTGTGGATATGTCCATATGTCAGATACTTCCTGAATGTCACATGGTGTGTCTGTTCTTCATGTGTTCCCCATGGGGTGAATTTTCAGTAGTACAGCTTTCCAGCGCCCTCCGGCTGCCAGAATGAATTGAAAACACAGCATATCACAGCCTACTGCTCTCATAATCACACATCCGCGGATTTTGGATAAAGATTGAATAAATAATACTTCTCTGTATAGAAATTTGACTCAAACGTGTGAGAATCTATCAATATTTCTCCACATCTGCACACTTTTGAAGTAAAAGCCCTGAGGGAAGTTGTTTTGTCGAGTGTCTTCATGACGACCAAGGAGGATTTTTTTATGAATGGGAGCAAATGACGCGCATATTACAATCAAAAGGTAGCGACGCCCAAGATCATATTCATAACTCCTGGAACATATTAACACATTACGGTCACTATAAGACTTTGAGAATAAAACAGAGGTAAAAAAATTAAACTTTAGTCTTAGATCTTTTTAATGATGTATAGTTTGTCAAGGTAATTACTTACATCTGATAGTAATTTTGAGCTAATTTAAACAAAGAGACCTTCAGTGCGTCCTCGTCCTCGTGACGGTTATCAGACGGTTATACACGTAATTAATTCAAGATAGGCGCTTGCCTCAAAACCTGACATACGGGGAATTTAAAAAAAAAAAAAAAATTATTATACGCGTTTGTTCCAGATGTTAAGTAAGTTCTTGTTTTAATGTCTCTAGTGCAAAAATACTAGCTTTGAGAGTGTAGTGGAGGTTAAAAAAAAAAAAAAAAGTATTTTTGAAATCATGTTACTTAATTTGAAAACAGAAAGAAAAAGTTTAGCTTATATTTTAAACATAAAATGCAACTATTTTGATCAGTTGTCAAAGCTGGTGTGTAGCCAGTATTAAACCAAGAGTAATTTTTGTTTTGAAAGAAGCGCTTGATCAACCAGAACAGCTAGGACTGCGAGGAAGTGAATGCTGTCCTTGTTTTGTTTTGCATTGACAGTCCTCTATTATGTTTACAATTTTTGTGATGTTGCCAGTGCATTGATGTAGCCTGACAAGCCAGACCCACATCACTTGCGGGCAAATTAATTTTGCTGCCGCTAGGGTGCGTCTAGATTTCTAGGCTAGCATTGATGTTTAGCTGACGGTAAGCACAGAGCACTGATGACCATGACAGGAGGAGCCACCGTCTTCCCCACTAGAGGGCGATGTGTCGCATCTTCCGAAACAGACGTTGTTTTCCATGTTGTTTTGGAGCTCCAATTTCTCACAGTTTTTATTGAAGATCCTCTGTGAAATAAAACACCGTTTTGCAAATTGCTTACAAAAAGTAGGCCTGCATTATTCACACATTATTTATGCATTATAAAAATCCTTGTCCACAGCCCGTACCCGTAGGCTACCACCAGAGAGAAATTGAGCGGTCGACACTTTTCTTGACGGACCTCGATGTTCTTAATTGGCAGGACGTAACTTATCTTCTCACGAAACTGATTCCAGAATCCTTTCGCCTTTGTAGAAGATTACTGGTTAAGTTCACAGCTGGAGATCTTAGAACTGTCCTACAAGCGACGGTTGGTTTGAGTTGCATTTCCCACCCTTCTCAAATGCTTAATCCCGCTGTCCCCTTTTTGGATCGGCAAGTGAAGTTTCACGTGATGTCTACATTTTAGACTTTTGTCTTCAACGATATTGCATATATATAACGTTAGTCACAATGTATGCTACGCAGTGACTGTGATGTACTCGGAAATACAAGCATGCAAAAACATCATAGGCCTTCATTTCTCAAAAATATAACTTATATTTTTACAAAATGAATAGAGTTGTCAAATGACTGTCGTTCTCGTTTTAACTTATATGGTGGAAACGTTTGCTAGAAGGATCGAGTGAACGATCTGTAAGCAACGTATGCATTTTGTAGGTTGTATTTTGTAATACAAAATAAAGTTAACCTTTTGTCATTACACTATTTAGTTTTGTATGGTACTTGGAGTTTCCTGTGGTTACTGTACTAGCATCTTGCGTTATCTAGACAATGCAGTCTCTCTAAGAAACTTTCAATTGAATCAGAAATTGTTTTAAAAGTCAATAAGTGGATGAATCACTACTGCTTGCAGGAATATAGATGCCCCTTTCTTCAGTTTAAGACACTGAGCGAAGCTTGCTTGAAATGGGCTGAACAAACAAACGATTTTGAATTAAATTGTTGTGGTTTCCGATTATAATAAAACTCAACCATGACTGTTGACATATACGTCCTCACATCCCCTGCACAGCCTGGAACATGATGTGTCAATGAGATCTGCTGTTTTTGCTATCCTCGTGTGATGCTTGTTTATCTGCAGTCCTGATGATTCGGCTCCATCAGTTCCGCCTGACAATGCACATGTTTGGACAGATGCAAATGTTGGGGGCGTGCATATAAATGATCCCCAATGCTTGCATCACAGTTGGCATTATGTTGAGAATCACTTTTTTTTCCGTGGTGTTTTTCATGCAAGTGTTTTTCCGTGGTTTCTTTTCATTACATATGAAGGAGGAGGCAATGGTGTTTGAGACTCACAGCATGTGATGTCCATGTACTGAACTCTTGTTATTATGGCAAGGTTAATTAAAATTTTCATTCTAGGGCACCTTTAATTCAAGTGCAAAAAAACACAATTTTACAGAAATGTACATGACACGTTTTAGAGAAAACACGGTTGTTTGGCAGATTCTTCATTATTTAAATTACGATATTTTACTTTAATTTTATGATTTTTGTTTATGATTTTTTTTTCTTCCTTTTTTTTACAGTGTATGGAAGCTCTCAATTTGTCCTTCACAGCATCACCAAAGAGTTTAAAAGATCAACAATGGCAGGCTCACCTATCAAAATTATTATATTAGGTGATTAAAAAAAAAATTCTAATTGAATTGACACAGTATGTTCAAAGTACAAAGTCCCAGTTTGATGCTGTTTATTAGTTATGAAAATCAACCCTTCAGTATCAGGGGCTGTAAAAGGAGCAGATCTCCTTCACTAACTTAAGTCTTTGTAAAAATATATCCAAGTTATCAGTGTAACAAAAAACTTAGCATGAAACTGAGTCTGAGTGAAACGGCAACATAAACAAGAAGAAAAAATGTTGGGTTGGGTGGGATTTGATTTTGTTCTTGTAGAATTGATTGGGTGGTGGTTGTTTGCTATAGTATAAGTAACCACCAGTAAACCCATCATTCAAGAGAAGCGTCACCTTAAAGGATTACTTCAGCGCTTTTACCTCTTGTACAAACGAGGTAAAAACGATATAAATACTGTTCGTTTTCTCACACAAACCACTCGTTTCGTGTCTTAGGCCATCAGTGTGTACTTACGATGGGGGATTGTTTTATTTGGACTTCTCTGTGTATGCTCTTTGAGGTGGTGACCATAGACCTGCATTATGTGAGGCACAGACAAGAACGGTTTGACCTAAAATGATCAAAATTGAAACTACTGGGGAAACAAATACTCCTACATCTCGGATGCCCATGAGGTAAGCTAAAACATATCAAATTTTAATTTCAAAGTGAACTATCCCTTTAACTCCAGTCAGCCAGCCGCTCTTCTGCCACTCAGCCCCAGCTGAGTGACGTTGATGCATTCCCTCTATTGTCCGGTATTCTCCGTGCATGAGCACACTATTTCGCATGTTGGCTTGTTAGTTATTAATAAACCCTGTGTCATCTTCTTCATTGTCTTCATCTTCCTAGAACCTGAGCATTACAGATATCATTGGTGAATTTGATAATTTGATAAAAAAAAATGCTGAGGGGTTGCAATGGAATGTAATGCAACGTAAAGAGGGATTTTTAACTTATTTACAACCGGATCTGCATTTTAATGGGTAAAATATACCCATAAATAAAATATTTTTGTTATAAGAGAAAAAAAAAAACTTGCATCAATCATTTTGGAAAGTCAACAAAGTTGCAGCAGTTGTAAGTCACATTTTATATATGTTTTATAAATTCACAAAAATCAAACATAGGTTACCCTTATGCACGTTATCACGCCTGTCAAAAATTTAGGCTATAGGGATCGGTAACTTGGCATATTAATACTAAAAACATCGACATAACACTCATGGGCGCATCATTCACTTTGCCACTTGGCGGCAAAGAAATAAATAACATGACATTTAACGATCCATCTGCTTTCAGATCCACATCATTTAAAAGGCACAACATCAATGTCTGTCAAAAAATAACATGCACAATACATTGCGCAGAGTTCCAGGGAGTACACGCATTTCCTGGAAAAGTCACACTATCGGATATTTTGAATTTGTCATTGCTTTCCAAGAAGAGAGATAAAATGGTGGCCGAGCTGAGAGACGATAACATGCATAATGCATGACACACAAGTATAAATTTGGTCTTTACTTGCTGTAATTGATCAGAGTATCAAAAGGGAAGTGAGTGAAATACTTCACACTACATGCTAAAGAGAATATATGCAAATACGAAAACTTTGCTGAAAAATACATTTTTACATGATTTTTACATTTAATTACCCCAGATTTTGACTTATAACTAACATTGACTTTTTTATCTTTAGTAAAATCTCACAATGAACTCGCACAGTTTGCCTATTCTGAGTGCCATCCTCCTGTTCTTATGAGACAGCAATCATGTTAAAATGTAATGTTAGATGGAAAAAAGTCTTAAAACCTATAAAAATCTACACTTGTCTGACTGGTTGGATCGGCAGCAGGTGTGTGCTTAACTGTGTTTGCTTCTTGGTATGCGGACACACCTGTTTTGAGGAGGTCTTCACTCCATAGTGAAGGAGTGCTGTACGCCACATACGGAGCGAAAGAGAACCGAAGCAAAAAAACACAAACGTTGGGGAAAAGGACAGACTAGAGGTTAGTTTTTAAAGGCGTATCAATGTCTGTAAATTTGTCTTTTAGATTATATTTTCATGTTCTCATCTGTGTCTGTATGTAAAGTTGGGTTCTACTTTATATATATTTCCTGTCTGAATGTCTAAATGACAACGTTATTAATTGACGTCATGGGATTTCAATCACTTTTTAAACAACATATATTATTACTGTTATTATTTTTGTTTAAATGCTCTTAATAAGTTGCATCTGTCAAAAGGAGCCCTACAGTGTAATTATAGTTTCATAAATCATGTGATTGACTGCTAATTTGCATTTAAGATTAACTCATTTGTCATGGTGTTCTAAGAGCATGTCAGAGTATTTTCATTCTCTTGGGTTTTGTGACAGCATGTTTAATGATATAGTTTTTACATTATGTAATAAGTTGCTCCCATATCAGCTTTGTTGTATCTATGTAGCTGGTCTGACTTCATTCCAACATTTCAGTTAGCAATGGTTTAGAGTAACTGAATTATTTTCCTTTTTGTTGTAATCGTGTTTTGTCTAAACATTCACTTTAAAGCAATGTATTCAAGTTTTAAGAATTTATACCGATCAAAATATGACTTCTGAAGGGTTGTGATTTTTCTATGTATAAATGATAAACTTGTAAAACAACCATCTTTAGTTTTTTATGCAACAATGGTTGACTTGTCTGAGTGTATCTGCAAATGTTTGTGTTTTTCAATCAGTCTGTATGCTTTCAGATTTGCAATGTCATTTCCTGGTGAATTCCTGTCAGAGGAGCAGTTTACCTGTTCCATTTGCTTAGACGTCTTCACCAATCCTGTCTCCACACCCTGTGGCCACAGCTTCTGCTCATCATGTATAACTTCCTACTGGGAAGGCCAGGGAAAAAGCTGCTTCTGTCCTTTGTGCAAGGAAAGCTTCCGCAAGCGCCCTGAGCTCCACGTCAATCACACGCTCAAGGAGATCACAGAGCAGTTTAAACGGATGGCGGAGACCACGATGAGCGCACCCAGAAGTGCACCAGCAGATTTACCCACCAACCCTTTCTTTGCAGTGAAGCCTGGAGGGCAGCATAGACCGGTAGAGCTACCCAGTGGGCTATTTCCAGAGTTGAAGAGCCGCTTCCAAAAAACATCATCCAGTGAGCCTTTGGCATCCAATGATGCTCAGTCTCTCCCTCCAGCCAAGACACCTAAACGAAACTTTAGTGTGCATGGAGCAAGTGGAGCCGTTTCCAATGGGCCCCAGTGTCCCAAACATGGGTATAGTTTGGAGCTGTTCTGCAAGAATGACCAGATGTGTATTTGCGTAATATGTGCAGAGAGGGAACATCATGGGCATTCAGTGATGGAGGCCAAGAGAGAGATGAATATCAAGAAGGTTAGTGTGAGAAAGGTATACTGAGGTTGGCCTCAGAGTCAGTGTTTATTTATGTATGCGTCCATTTTAACATTTTTTATCCCTGCTCAGTCCCAGTTGCGTATCTTGGAGGTGGAGGTACAAGGATTGATCTCAGTCAGAGAGAAGAAGATAGAGGAGATCCAAACATCACTCGCAGAAATTCAAGTGTGTGCATCCATGTCATACAATGTTTTAAAGAAAGAAATCACCCAAAAATGAAAATTGCATCATTATTTACTCACCTTCACGTTGTTCTAAACTCATATGCTGTGTTTATCCTGTGGAACACAAAAGGAGAATTTTTGAAGAATCGTCACATGACCGTTATCTGTTCAAGTCAGCACGAAACAGAAGAGTTCCAAAAGTCTTTTCTTTCCTTTTGGGACCAATATCCGAGTAAAACGCATCTCGAACAAGAAATAATGTACGGTGGGACTCGTCCATCTCAAATTGATTGGAACATTGAATGGTTGCAGTTTAATATTGCTGTGATGTCATGTGAGTGACAGGCTGTCCCGCCCTCACACCAGTAAACGTCATCAAGGAGGAGAAGTTAATTTGATTAAAGATTATTAGGGTACATACATTTTGAAAGATTAATGGTGTGCGCAGATAAATCAAGATAAATACCTCGATATTCCATTAAAAACGATTACTTTTTCCCTCCATTTCATTTAAGCTCTACACTTGAGAAAAAAATGGTTGTCAATCACGCAGTGCCCTTTCAAACTGATTGACAGGATTTCGCCTGCGAGCATTTGTGAAAGAACAGTAAATGGCACATTTAGGGCCAAATTAGCGTGACAGCGCAATTCCAAAAAAAGCACAGATGGGAGTGGACAGTTCTGTGTGTGATCTACTGAAGACATGCAAATTTAATGAACAATGCAATCTAGTCTCTGGTTTAAGGCATGCTTTTTTTGGTCGGTAAATAATGGCATAAAACACCAATAAATTGACGGGTGTAAACCTTAGTAAATAACCTTGCATGATTAATTTAAATACTCTCCTCCCATAAATTTGCATTTAAAACGGAAACACCTAAAAATGCATATGCAATAAGGTCAGCCGCAACAAGGTGTCCATGCCTTTTCATCGCTAATTTTTCACTGCGTGTCTTTAGTACATCCTGACGCCAAACGAGGGGGTTTAAATCCATCCAGACTGCTTTCATGGTGTTTTCCATCACTGGAGCTTAACACTCAACAATCAAGCTCAGCATTAACTGTTGCTTTGTGGAAAGGATATGTGTGAATATTCTTCAAATAATTTTGGTTTAAAGGACACAATGGTGAGTAAATGATGATATACCTTTTCATGTTTGGGTGATCTATGCCTTTAAATATTTGATTTATACTTCAGCATTTCCTCACTTCCATACTTTCTTACTATTCACTCTACTGGTTTCTGCTGGATTATCTTCTCATCTCATTTGCTTTCTATAAGGTGAATGCAGAGCGAGAGAAAGTAGGAACAGTGACTATGTTTGCTGAGTTGATGAAAGCTGTTGAGAAGTCCCAGGCTGAACTTCTGGAGGTGGTGGAGATGGGACAGCGGGCTGCCGAACTTCGCTCTGAGGCCTTCATACGTGAGCTTCAGACGGAGATCTCGGAACTTAAACAAAGATGCAGCAGCCTCAGTCAGCTTACCCAATCCCAAGATCATCTTACCTTCTTCAAGGTCTCATTTAAATCTAGACTTTACTGTTTTAGTTAATGCTAGTCAAGAAATGATATTCACCCCTTAGTTAAAGCTTAAATAACTTAACATGCCTAAAGTCAATTGTATTGTTTGTTTTATACCCCAATATGTATACAAAAGTCTTATTTATCATTGTTTCTTCTCAGTCCTATCCAGCCTATAATAGTTTACCTGTGACAAAGAGCTGGGCAGAAGTGGCCTTGACCCCTGACCCCACTGCAGGGGCCGTGCTGAGAAATGTCACTCAGATGGTGGAGGAGGCTCAGGAAAGGCTGAGGAGACTGTCAGTGATCTGTAAGAGAAAGTTTTTTTTTTCCTGAAATGCTCTTTAACATATACATCATGTGCACTCATGTATTTCACATTGCACACGGTTCATGTGAAGAAAACCAGGGCATCGTCTTTGATTCAGTAGCACTTCACCAAACACAATATTAGTTGAAAACCATTGGGAATTTAAGAGCAGATCTTGTTTTCTTTTTCATCTTTGAATGCACATATAACTGTTTTCAGTCATGTTTATGTTATGTATTGTTGTACTGTCAGGTTTGCGCACTTCCATGGAAAACTCACAGGAAATATATCAACAAAGTAAGTTTTTTTTTTGTTTTTTTTTAAGACAGGGTTAATGTATTCTTCTACTAATCTAGCTTAAACTATAAAAGTCTACATCATGTACAACAAATATTGTTGTTATAATGACATTTTTTGTAGATAAAAGTGTCTGCTAAAGGAAAAGAACTGAACTGAAGAAATGCACTACGTCCTCCCCAAGAGTATTATCAAAATTTGAAGGTTTTAACTTCTCATAGCTTCACACAAAACACTGCTTTTGCAGTTCAAAAGAACCACATTAATGTATTTTATTAACATTATTAATTATAATAATTATTAATATTAACATTATTATGTCTTTAATGTGTCTTTGCTGAATAAAATAAATATATTTTTATCGAACTTAATTCGCTTTATCATGTTTCCACAAAAATATTGAGCAGCACATTATTAATAAATGTTTCTTAAGCAGCAAATCAAGCATATAAGAATGATTTCTAAAGGATCATGTGACACTGGAGTAATGATGCTGAAAATTCAGCTTTGCCATCATCAGGAATAAATTACATTTTAAAATATATTACAGTTATTTTAAATGGTAATAAATAACACCAAATAAATAAAAGCCTTAGTGAGTATAAAATACTTATTTAAAAAAATATTCTAAATATGTATTATTCAGGGTGGCTTTGTACACATTTTTTATTGTTATTTTATCTCTTTTTTATTTTAATTTTTCTTTTTTCTGCTTTTTCTAACTGTAGAAGCATGGAGAGTGCCGGAATATGCAAGTATGGTATCTTTTTTATTCTCTGCACATCATAAGATACCCTAAATATGTATGTCCCCACTTTCAATTATTCCTGCAATCATTGTGTTTTCAACTCTTCTGTCTGTCTGTTCAGTGGACGTGACGCTAGATCAAGACTCAGCCCATCCACGTCTGATCATCTCTGAGGATGGTAAACAGGTGCGCTGCAGTGACCGCTACCAGATGGTGCCAGACACACTTGAAAGATTTGACCGCGTGGTGTGTGTACTTGGCCGTCAAGACATCAGCTCTGGCTGCCATTACTGGGAGGTCTTTGTGGGTGAGAAGACGGACTGGGATTTGGGCATCGCCAGCCGCTCTATCAACAGGAAAGGAAAAATAGCTGCGAACCCAGCGAATGGATTTTGGTTCCTAAGTCTACGTGACAAGAGTGAATATGCCTTTCGCACAGAACCATCGACGCCTATAAACATACACCCAAAACCGCAGAGTGTCGGCGTGTATGTGGACTATGAAAAAGGTCAATTGTCCTTTTATAATGCAGAGACAAAGTCACTGATATTTACCTTCACAGACTCCTTTACAGAGTCTTTATATCCTTTTTTCAGCCCATGCACCAACAAATCTGGCAAAAATGAGGCACCCCTTATCATATGTCCTGCCTATCCAGCTGACCCAAGCTGGCTGACTGAAAAATGAAAGAATAATGGGATGGGATGAAAAGAAAAAACATATATACCTCACAGGTTTCATTTTTTAGTTATATATTTTTTTATTGATTTAACTTACAATCCATGTGATCAACTGAAATTAAATTTGACACTGAATACTGAATAACTAATGATGATGTTATATGGAGTTATGGTTGTAAAATAACCCACCCATTTAATTTTTAATTAGCTTAATCAAGCATAAAAATGTCTAATGTTCAAATATGTGTTTTGTACCTAATACTAAAGCAAAAATAAATGTGAATATATATATCGTATAGCCTAATATAAGAAACTGCATTTCTCTTTTATTCCTGGGTCTTTTATTCTATGCCTTTGCATATTAAAATCTTGCATTCCCATCAAATGGATACCTGTAAGATATTTGTTCATCTTCAGAACACGAATTAAGATCTTTTTAATTAAATCTAAGCCTTTACCTACTAAGAAAATGTATTATTAAAATAATCTATATGACTCCAGTGGTTTTAACCTCAAATTTTTAAAGCAAAATAAGTGCTTTGCAAAAACAAAACAAAATCAGAGACATTTGGTTGCATTAGACTTAGGCCTGCATGTCATGTATGTAGTAAAACGTCCTTTGAAGCCTGAAGGTCTGGCTATTCGAGACTAGAATGTGGTAGTTGTAGGCTGTCAATCGAGAGACAGAAAACTCGGATTTCGTTAAACATATCTTTATTGATAAAAGGCATGAAAAGAAGTTTGGAAAGACAAATCGTTACGACTGGTTGTTAAGTAATTAATGATAATGAGAGAGAGAGAGAGAGAGAGAGAGAGAGAGAGAGAGAGAGAGAGAGAGAGAGAGAGAGAGAGAGAGAGAGAGAGAGAGAATGTTAAGCATCCATCATTAACCAATGGCTGCAGCTCCGTTCTTGTGACCGCGCGCAGCGTCAGACCTGCTGCACGCTACATTCGAGAGGACGGATGGCACAGCGCTTCAGGCAACGCCACAAACCTGCCCCTACTGTACAGTGCATTCAATATAGGTAAGTTTTGATTTCCAGTGTATTTCCATTCAATGTTATTTTGATATTCAACTATGTGTACAGTCTATGTGAACGCGCACACAGTTTAAAACCCAATTGCAGAATCTATTATAGCCTAATAGAAGCCTCAAAATCGATCCTAAAGTCGGTCTGTTATTGAATGTTTTTGCAATAAACTGCCTTGCCATTTTTAAGAAGACGTTTCACCAGGTTTATTTATAATCATGTTCGAACCAAGTCCATAGCCTACCATAAACTATATGATCAATAGACATCCCGCATTTCGCAAACCAGTTATTCTTTTCATATCGAGGTGTTGTTTTTTACTGTCAGTGGTGCCATACGGGACACTGGCACGCGATGCTCAGTGTGGTCCCATTTCTACACAGAACATAACATGCTGTACTTTAATAAATTATGAACGAGATGTCTTCGAAGGTTTTGTTTATCCACTAAAGCCGGGTTCCTCGGGGACGGCCCATATTAAAAATCGACATATCTATAACTTGCATCGCCCATCTCACCGATTTCAGAGCGATTATTGTTGCATAAGCCGCTTTTTCTTACCGTCATATTTGACGTGATTTTGCAGGGGTGGTTTGGAAGAATGGCTGGGAATAAGTCATTCGGAATGAGAGCGGTATCATAAGCCTCTTTATTTTGAATGTGAGTGTCATATCGTGCAATAACCTTGACTGAACTGGTGTAATGACCCCGATTAAGCCAAAGACTTTCATGTGAAATTGCTGTTTGGGTCACTACTAATCAGGATGGGTCTGGAATCCCATCTGCGTGCATGATCTACAGGGAAACAATCAGGGACAGCTTTGCCTCTCTGCAGGTTTGTACACAGAGTTCTACACCCATCATTTATGGCACAAAAATTATGTTCAATGAAACTGGCAATTATAGGATTTATTCTAAAAATTTGATAACGCATTTTTTTGTTAGGGTGCACACTAAAAGTTTTGCACAACGAACAATTTTGTGAAATATCGTTTTAAAGTGTTCTACGTGTTCTTGATTTATTTTTATTTTTTTAATCATGGGTGTGGTCATGCAGAGATCATGTGACCAGTTATATCATGCAATTGTTACTTAATTAATATTAATAATGCTTACTTTATATGCATATTTTTTCTTTATATACGTTTTTACTGTATATAGCCTACCTTTTTCATGCTGCAGATTATTGGTACTGTATCCAAGAATTATATGGACAATGGATAAAATTGTGTGTGTGTGTATATATATATATATATATATATATATATATATATATATATATATATATATATATATATATATATATACTGTATATATTATCATGCCTGTTGCAAGGTCTTTAACAAGCATGCGGGTTATTTCCCCAACTTCTAAATTATTAATTGTGCATCCCACGATCTGTCTTGATTTGCATTTTATTGACTTTGCAACAAGTCCCACTGGGTTAAACACCACAGGATGGAGGTCCCCCACAACTGTAATGCTTTATCATCCTCATTAGTTCTCAGTAGAAATGAGTCATCTGAGTAATCTTTCGTGAGGCCTGTTATTAGGCCTGCCAATTATAATCCCCAATACAGGATATACAACTACTTTGTTTCCCATAGGCTGTCAAAATCAAGCCAAATATGAAAATAAATAATGTAATTGATATAATAGGCTAATATTGTAATAGGCTACTGTTAAATATTATTACAATTTATATTAACTGATTTTTTTAGCAGATTATATTTTAAAATGTAATTTATTCTTGTGATGGCAAAACAGAATTTTCAGCAGCCATTACTTAAGTGCCACATGATCCTTCCGAAATCATTATATATATATATATATATATATATATATATATATATATATATATATATATATATATATATATATATATATACAATTATTATTATTATTATTATTATAGAAAATAGTTTTAGCTGTTGGAAATCATAATACACTGCTATGTTTTGACGCAGTTATATCCATCAAAATTTGACACTATAGTCACACTTAATCACTTAGACACTTAGTCACACTTAGTTACACTCAAATCCTTACGCTTGCCCATTTTCCTGCTCCTATCAAATCAACTTTAAAGAGAAAATGTTCACTGTCAGTCTAATATATCCTACCCACTAACAGGTGCCGTGATGAAGATATAATAGGTGTTATTCACTTCACCTGCCATAATGTTATGCCGGATTGGTGTATTTTATATATATATATATATATATATATATATATATATATATATATATATATATATATATATATATATATATATATATATATATATATATATATATATATATATATATATATATATATATATATATATATATATATATATATATATATATATATATATATATATATATATATATATATATATATATATATATACACACACACACAAACCCGATTCCAGAAAAGTTGGGACACTGTTGTGAATAAAAACAGAATGCAATGATGTAGAAGTTTCAAATTTCAATATTTTTTTTCAGAATACAACATAGATGACATATCGAATGTTTAAACTGAGAAAATGTGTATTTTAAGTGCAAAATAAGTTAATTTTTAATTTCATGGCATCAACACATCTCAAAAAAGTCCTTGTCCTCTTTGCTCCGGGTGACATGAAAGTTTTGGTCCCAGTTTTCCAAAAATAATTTAAATTTTGATTCGTCTGACCACAGAACAGTGTTCCATTTTGCCACAGTCCATTTTAAATGAGCCTTGGCCCAGAGAAAACGTCTGCATTTCTGGATCATATTTAGATATGGCCTCTCTTTTGACCTATAGAGTTGTGTTCACCGACAACCGACCGTTTTCTGGAATTATTCCTGAGCCCATTTTGTCATTTCCATTACAGTAGCATTACTGTATGTGATGCAGTGCTGTCTAAGGGCCTAAAGATCACGGGCATCCAGTATAGTTTTCTGGCCTTGACCCTTACACAAAGAGATTGTTTCAGATTCTCTGAATCTTTGGAGTGTATTAGGCACTGTAGATGATGATAACTTGAAACTTGAAAAGTGGAGCAATATCAGAAACTCCTTTCTGATATTGCTCCACTATTTTAATGCTGCAGCATTGGGGGAATTGGTAATCCTCTGCCCATCTTAACTTCTAAGAGACACTGCCACTCTGAGAGGCTCTTTTTATACCCAGTCATGTTGCCAATTTACCTAATTAGTTGCAAATTTGTCCTCCAGCTGTTCCTTATATGTGCATTTAACGTTTCTGGCCTCTTATTGCTACTTTATCCAACTTTTTTGGATTGTGTAGCTCTCATGAAATCCAAAATGAGCCAATATTTGGCATGAAATTTCAAAATGTCTCACTTTTAACATATGATATTCTATCTATATTCTATTCTATAATTAATTAATTAATCTATATCTATATTCTATAAATTATTGCATTCCCTTTTTATTCACAATGTGTACAGTGTTGGAATTGGGTTTATATATATATATATATATATATATATATATGCCATTATAGGAAAAACTGATCATAGATCACAATTCACAGGCATCTTCTGTTCCTCTGCAGGGTTCATTCTCTGTGACTCAATGTCTGTTATTTGGAGATGAAATCATATTGTCGCCAATAATCATCTCTGGATTTCCCTGGCCTTATGTCGACATGGCAACAGGAAGGAAAAGTCAGTGTCTTTTCCATGTTCCTAATATGTGTGTATGTGTGTGTGTGTGTGTGTGTGTGTCGTACATTTTTTTACATAATAGTAAAAAAAACAAAAAAAACAAATGGACATTAGGATTTCATCTAAATGTGCTTCATATATTTATAGATTCAAATGTCTCATCGTCTCTTAACACATTCAGAGTGTGTTCTAGCATCTCCCCCACACTGGGTGCAGCCTGTATTAATCATCTCAGTATGTATCTTCTGGTCCAATATCCATCTCTGTGATTTCAACTTCACCCTTGCTTTCTCTTTACTAGGCTCCACTTCAAAAGGTGGAGTACATTTCCCTGATGATGACGAAAATGCTTCAATTAACAATAGCTGTGATGAAAAGCTTCAGGATAAACTCATTGTTGCTCTACCAGAGCCTGATGGTGCATATCTCGTTAAGGTGAAAGAAAGAGTTTCTTCAATTTAGAGTTTTAAAAACCTTTAAAAAAATAAAACAGAACATTTCAATAACATTTTATAATCTAAATAATAGCACTGCTAGTATAAGATGTGTTGCATGCTGAAATTGCTGCTTAACTCTTTATTCAGGTGGGATTTTTAAGGAGCCATCACAAATATGAAATCGTCTTTTCTTTGCCCCAAGTCCCATCACTGGGCAAAGATGTCACCCTTTCCCCTGCTCTTCGTACTATGGCAAAACCACGGCTACGTGCAACACGCATCACTCCACGCCCTGAGGGTATGCTTTTTTTGTGGTGATCTTAAACCAGATTTTACTATACTCTGTCCCTTGTCTGAGGCTGCATTCCACCCCTGTGTGTTCATAAATTCACATAAACCCTGTTGAGAAGTGTTGGGCAGTTAACCTGAAGCTACTTACAGTAGACTTATTACAGACAGAGTCCCACTGGAGCAACCTGAGTTGATTGCCCTGCTCAGGGGTACAATGTTAATGAACAATACTGCCTCAGATTTGCTTGGGATTAAACAAGGAACCTTTGTTCAAACAGTAACTTAATCATTCACAATGAAATTAAAATTGACAATTCTTATTTATTTATGGCAGTGATTTACAAACAGCAGACTAAATTCCGTTCCATTCCGTTCCTAAATTCCGACTGCGGGACATTTTACTAATTATACAGATTAAAATGGGCACGAATGTTTGGCGCTCATGATGAAAGCTTTGATTATTATATTATGCGCGTTGTTTGTTATTGGGGGTGAAGGTAAACCCCAGTATGTTTTCTCAGTTCTAAGGCCTTCTATGTGCCGACAGGCAGCAGTCCCAAACATCTGAAGCCAGCTCCTCACACTGTGCCACACAAAAACAGAGTGTGGCTTCCCGGTCTCCCCCTCAGAAAGATTGGGGGCAGTCGAAGTACGCTCAACCACAGCCTTAGAGGGGCAAGAAGGATCTAAGGACAGCCGTTATTTCAAATAAGGTTGCAGGGAAAAGGTCCTGACGCCCGAGGAATCAGGCCAATGAGAGTAGAATGATTTCTAGAGGGTCTTAGAGCAATCAGTTTGGTTGTTCCCTGCCAGTTCACCATTACAGGGAGCCAGGTGACAGCACAAAAAAAGGCAGAAGCCATTCTCGAGAGAATGGTACCTCTAGTAGAATTTTTGGCAGCTTGAAAACTACTGCCAAATATTTCTCATTAGGTCCTGCAAACTATAGAAAAAATATAACAAATACAGTTCAGGTCTCACCTGCCAAGGTTTATGAGGTCCTATCCACAGTGGTGGGCCCGGAGCAGGTTCTTCTAATGAAAGAAGAAGTGAAAACAATGTGAGAGAAAGGGGCCATAGAATATATACCTTCCTCCAACGTGGAAACCGGAATTTATAGCCGGTACTTCATAGTTCCAAAGGATTCCCATTTTGGATCTTCGGGATCTGAATGTATCGGTCATGCAACTAAAGTTCAAAATGTTAACCTTGAGGAAAATCAGGCCACAAATCAGGTCTGAGGTATAGTTTGTCACGATATGTAGATCTCAAGGACGCATACTTCCACGTATTAATCCTACCATATCACAGGAAGTTCCTGGGGTTTGCTTTTGGGGGGCATCGCACACCAATATCGAGTTGCTTTTTCATCCAACGTGATACCTTTTGGACTGTTATACTGTACATGAGACCCCTATAGTGGTGGCTCAGAACAGAACCAAAAAGTTTTCCCCAAGGGACAACCCCTTTTGCATGATCAGGGTCACGCAGCAATGCTTACGTGCTCTAGTTATGTGGGAGAAACCTTGGTTCCTATACCAGAGTCCTGTGTTGAGGGCTTCTGGTCATTGCAAGACGCTAACAACAGACGCCTCTCTCACAGGCTGGGATGCGATCATAGAGAAATGCTTGACTCAGGGTCTGTGGAGAGACTATCATCTCCTATGGCATATCAACCGCCTGTAGATGTTGTCTGTATTTCTTGCTCTGAAGAACTTCATCACAGACCTCAGGGGCCATCATGTGCTTGTCCGCACAGACAACACATTGGTGGTCTACTATATTAAATATTAGGAGCGTCAGAGCGTGCGTCCGCTTTAAATCATGGAATTTGCATATGGCATGGTTAAAGCATTCCTTCATCCTAGTACAGGTTATAATACTAAGGTCCCTACTAGTGTAGCTAGATCTATTTGCTACAGGCCTTTTGTCCTCCTCTTCAAAATTCTTACCAGGAAAATAGTAATTTACTATGCCCCATTAGGGTTCTAGATGCCTATATCCACAGAGCTGCCCTGTGTCCTAAATCTGAACAGCTGTTCGTATGTATTGGGTCCTAGCAAAGGGTCCCCTGCATCTAAGTAAAGAATGAGTAAGTGTGTGGTCTCACTTGCTTATGAGTTGGTCGGACAGCCTTCTCCTATGGCTGTCCATTTCCATTCTACTAAGAGTCTGGTGGCCTCTAAGGCCCTTATGTCAGGAGTTTTCTCTTCAAGATGATTGTGATGCAGCAGGGTGGTCCTCACCGAAGACATTTGCGAGATTTATCAGTGTCAATCGATGCAGAGTGAATTCCCTTGAAAGAAAACGCCTTGGTTACAATAGTAACCTCAGTTCCCTGAAGAGGGAACGAGACACTGCGTCACCTTGCCATCTCTGATGTGCCTGTCAGCGACTACTTCAGACTTTTTTAAAGCTAGCGTGGCTGCGTTTTGGAAAGCTTTATAGCTTTCTGGTTCATGATGTCACCCACCCTTGGTGTCCCTTCACACCATTGGACTGATGTGCTTCAAGACATCATCACACAAAGCAACCTCTTCAGGGAACAGAGGTTACAGTCGTAACTGAGGCGTTTTCTATTTAAATATTTTTTAAAATGTCTTTTTGTGTTTTGAAAGCTGAATTTTCAGCAGCATTACTCCAGTCTTCAGTGCCACAATATCCTTCAGAAATCATTCTGATTTACTTATTAGCTGCTTAATTATCAATTATTATTACAACTTTGGTATGCATAAGAGACATCTTTCAAAAGCATAAAAAAATCTTAATTAAACCATACTTTTGACCAGTAGTGTAAGCACTATCAGAGCAGTTAATGTGTAATAAAACTTCAAGACAAATGCTATAGCTGATGTTACGATCAATACTCACACTCATATTCCAATCTCTCATCGATCTCTCCATTAGCTGAAACACACATAGTGCATTTAAAGTGGTGTAATTTTCCCACATTTGAATCTCTAGGTAAGTCTTATTAGGTTTGCCATATCCGAGAATACAATTTACATTCTAAAAAAAGATGCTAGCACTCTGCACTCAGTTGGATGATTTTTCCGCTGTGATGATTTCAATCTTAAGATCTTCAGTCTTAAGCTGATCACTGATGCCTTTATTTTTAGCTGTTTTACTTTTATTGTCCTTATTATTTTGTGTTGTCTTTTTACCCCTCTCTATCTTCTATCTTTCTCCACTCTTTGAAGGGGGAGTGAAGGTGGTTTGTGAGTACAGTGCTCAGCAGGAGGGAGTGGTGCAGGAGGAACTCACCCTGGTCAACAGGAGCAGGCGGGACAGCAGCGTCCGAATTAGATTACAGGCCAGAGTTATGGGTGAGAAACACTCTCTACACACACCAACTGCTGACAGATCGCTGGTCACTCATAACAGTAGCTGTCTCTGAATATTGAAAGATAATATCTGAAAAGGCAGTTTAATTAACTCTTTCCCTGCCATGGATGGAATTTTCCGGCTTTCCTTGTCTTCACTGTTATATGGTAGGGGGTGTTATCTTGTATGTTCTGAAAGAGTACTAAATCATTGGATCAAAACACAGTTTAAGAAAAAGCAGAGACAAGCGATAGCCAAGCAGCAACCTCCCAGTCTCTCTCTTGAATCTAACACTTAAATGGCAATTCATCGGCTGGCCACTAGAGACAGGCTCCAAAATGTAAAGTCAAACCCATAGACCCCTTCCATGTTAAAATGACAATTTTTACATCCAAAAAAATATGTTTACAGCCTGGTACAAAAAGTGGTTTTGGTCTATATAGCTAATTATGCCCTTCCTGACAATTGTAAGGTGGTGATTTTTTTTAGAACACATTCGTTTAAATTATATTAAGTCTTAAAGTTCTGTATAATTAAGAACGTGGCAACTTGAGTGACAGGTGGATTGCTGTTTGTCTGCTGTCTGTTCGGAAGACAGAACGCCATAGGCTGGTGACGTCATGGACCCGGAAACTATAAATCACCTGTGAACACAAACAGATACTAGCTTCTGAAAAAGTCTGAAGTAAGAGTAAGTTGATCACGGGCATGCAGGGAGTATGGCAGGGTGATGCAGCATCTCATTATTCCCTCTTCAGGGAACTAAGGTTACATACGTAACGAGACGTTCCCTTTCAAGTAGGAAATACTCCCTTTCTAGTATCTGTTTGTGTTCGCGGTTGCTGTATAGTTTTCGGGTCTGTGATGTCACCCGCCTGTGATGTTCCGTCTTCCGATTGGACTGATTCTACACACGCTTCATGACGTAATCACGCAGGCGTTTTTCACAGAATTTTGACTCAGCACGAGTTCCCTTGAAAGGGAACTTTAAGTTATAATTTAATTAATTTAATGACAGACAAAATTTGTTCAGTAAACCACTGTTGAATAAAAATAAATAAAAAGCTATTTTATATTTAGTTTTCTCTCCCCGATGTACCAAACCGTAAACTCAAAAGCGAGATACGTACACTGTAAAAAAATATTTAGAAAAAAGTTACCTGGTTGACTTAAAATTTTGAGTTCATTGAAATTAAAAAATGTTGTTAATACAATGAACATTTTTTAGAGATTCGACAACCTTTATTAAAAAACTATTAAAAGATTTTATAAGCATATTTGGTAATTGTGTGTTTTAATTCTGATGATGCAGTGAAACATGCTAAATAGTGCTTTTTCATGATTTATCAATTTTTTTATGTTGGTTCAGAAACAATAATATTTTGAGTTTCTATTTATTAAACAAATTTCCTTCATTGTATCAACTCACATTTTTAATTTCAATAAACTCAAAATTTTAAGGCAACCAGGTTACTTACTTTTTTAAGTTAGTAAGTACTTTTTTAAGTTACTTTTTTAAGTAACCAACAAAAAATGTTTACAGTGTACCGAACCGTCAGTTTTGTAAATCCGATCCATACATATTCTTTGACAAAGGAGTGATTTATTTAGCTTTTTGCTCAGTGTAATTTTTTTTTTTTTTTTACTAAACTTACCCATGTTCAAATGCTGATTAAAAATGGTTGATTAAGAATGCATGAAGCTAGAATAAAACAGCTTTTTTGTTTAAAAGCAGAGGGTCTGTTCTTTCTTTTGATATATTGCATGTTTAGAGATATTTATACATGTATAATATTTATACATGAAAACCTTTGTGAAAACTATCAAAAATGCTGCGTGCGGTTGGCTGGCAAAAAAATGTTTTCCCAAAATGCTGTCAGGGAAAGAGTTAACATGACCTAACATTGAGCAGTATTTTAATTAATGCAATTAATGATTAATGCATGCTGCAGAAGTATTGTTCATTATTCGTTTATTTAAATCATTATACAGTATTTAGCTTATGTTAACAAATGAAACCTTATTATAAAATACACATGCCTCACCTTTAATTCTGCCATAAATGTAAGGAACATCTTTAAATGTTCTAGTCTGCTTGGGAAACTAAGTGAAAGAAACATTAAGTGAGAATTAATTTGTGAATAGAAAATCACTAAAATAAGAAATTACCTATTGTCTTTCACAGAACGCCACCACGGGACACCAATGTTACTAGATGGGGTGCGGTGTGTTGGTGAAGACAAGCACACAAAATAATGACACAAAGAAGATGTGACTAAACCAGTTTGCTGTGTGTAAATGATGAGAATAAACCGAAATGAATGCACATGTTAACAAACCATCTCACCCCTGTCCTGCAGGTTCACAGGTTCAGCTGTTTTGTTTCTGCATTAACGCAGCTATTCTAGAGGCTACTTATCACGTCTGTTAACGGCATCACAAATTTAGCTTTAGTTGTTAATTGTACAGAATTGTAAAGGTCATGGGTTTTTATTACAGCAGAAGCAAATTAGATCTATTTAAAGAGAAAAGCAATACCAATGCATCTGGCCAAGGATAAAATATGTAAGAAGTTCAACTGTGCTGTTTGGTATGAGTAAATATTTATTCACTAACATTCACTTAAGAATTTTACATGAAGCTTCTCATTAGCCACATGCTTCTTGATAAAGTATTGAATTTAAAGTGTGTTACAAGAACACTCAACCTCTGTTTATTTTGCAAGTATATCTTTATTTAAGAAAAAGTGTATTGTTCCAAATATAACACAACCCTGCTTTTAAGATGAAAAATAATATTTTTCATACGGTATATTTTACATTTAGTTTTTAATGTATGGTAAATACTGGTAAAATATACCAACGATCAACTTAAAAATACACACTTTTTGGCATACCACAAAAATAACCTGTAGCTCGTCGGAATTATATAACAAGGTTACCATTTTACGTTTTAAAAATCACAGGCTACATTGGAAGTTTGGTCCTGTCAGTGAGGCACTCTTTGACTGCGTTTTAAAGACTGCCTATTTGCACATGCGTTGTTCTAACATTACATTCTGACACCGTATTTCTTGGCACACTTGTTTTATGCATATTTGGCGTCACCTATTATATTATTGACGATGAATATAAGACGAACCCATGTTTTATGTATTTCTAAGAAAAGTCTTATATTCTGAACAATACGGGTAATTGTTTTGACCTTCTCATATATGGGAAATACTTTAAACCATACTCCCTTAGAAAGTCATATTTTAAAGAGGACCTATTATGCTATTTCTATTACTATTCACATAATTTACATTGTTGCAACACCTTTTTTCCCCAGTCTGTCAGTAGCACTCTGTTTAGTAGTGGTCTCTATGAAGATCTTCCTTATGAAAAAAGTGCAATGTGCTCTGATTGGTCGACTGTAGTTAAAGAGTTTTTTGGAAATGTCACACCCCTTTCATCAACTACTAACTCAACCAGGCCCAGACTCTTTATTTTGCATATGCCTTGGACAGGAATGATTTAGATGAGGGATATTGTGATGTGTACGTTCCCAGAAGAAAACTCAAGACTACAGTCGAGGTGTTTTTTCGAGAGTTCAGAAACAGCTTACTAATATAGAGAATGCATCCCTTAGGAATTGACTTTGTGCTTTGTAACTTTGCAGTGCTTTTTAATGTTTAAACAGCAACATTACACATAAGAAAGTTGACAATGTAAAAAAAAAAAAAAAGCATATAGGTTCTATAAGAAAATTCTTATTGCAAAAATGTTTGCAATTTCAGAACCAAGACACAAGTCATGATGAATGTATGAGTATTAGTTTTATTTTCACTGATGAGGCTTCAATGAAGTTGACAGATATAAAAGTGAGGCAAAACATTCAAACTGCCAGTTGAAATATACAGCGGTGCTTGAAGGTTTGAGAACCCCTTGCAAAATTTGTGAAAATGTGAATAATTTTAGCAAAATAAGAGGGATCATATAAAAAGTGTTTTTATTGTTTATTTATTTTTTTAGTACTGTTTAACTGCTCAGGACAAACAAGGGACTCATGAATAACCATCACAAAACAACCTAGATCATCCAGAGAATGACACAGTATTGAGAATCAAGGGTATAAACTTTCAAGCAGGGTCATTTCTTGTGGACTATATGTAAAAAAAAAATGTATGGAAAACATCTTATTTAGGACAGTACTAAATAAAACAACATTCATTTTGTATGATCTCTCTTATTATTATTTTTTAATTATTCACATTTTCACAGATTCTGCAAAGGATTCACAAACCTTTGCATTGGAGAGATCTGGTACTTATGACCAATAAGCCTCCAAAACCTTTTATGTACACTTTAATAGCTTGATAGCTCTATATAGTTTTTGTTGAGGGCAGTAGCAAGAAATGTTTTGAAGATATTGTCTCACCTTGTCATCTTGGCTTGGGCCAGGGAAGTAGCACCTTCTAGAAACACTAGATGGTGTTACTGCCTGTGTTCATGCAACAGAAAAAAAAAAAACAGGAGTTAAAGAAGCACTACAAGGTGTTCATATTATGCTGTGCGTTCTATATATACATATGTGAAAATCACTTCAAATATTTTTAATTGACCAATTAATGCCATTCATGACTTATTTATCTTCCCAAATCAAATAAAAGAAAATTCCTAAACTTTACAGTCTTATAACTTGCCTTAGTAATAACAAAATGCACTGGCTACTGATCTAAAATCACATGTTCATGATATTTTTATCACAAGGAAGTGTGTGGCTCTTTTTTAAGGAAAAAAAAGAAGATATGTCTAGTCTGACAATCACATATTCTCAGACTCCTCTTGCTCCATTTTCCATTCAGTAAATTTAATTGTATAGAATTAGTAAAACATCTTAAAAACTTCTGAAAGTAAACATCTTTAAAGGCGTGCGTCACTAACATCCCCATTGTGAAATCGAGTTATGGTTCACGTCAGAAAGCTTACACAATGTTTTTTTACTAAAAATAGCTGCTTGAATCTTAGTCTGACATGTCAATTTTAATGCAAGTATACATCCCTGAATTATGTTATACTTTTTAATTACTGTAGATGTTTAATTTGAGTAATTACTCACTACTTACTCAATATATTGGGAATACGGTGTAACAATTTACTGGAGGCAAAGTTTAGATAACCCCAAATGCAGTTTATTTAACACAATCCAAACACAGACAAAAGGCTTGGCTTGACATGATAAGAATCATGTCATGAATCCAAACATAGACTGTAATCTAAAACTCAACCACTCACCACCAAACATCTAACCCATTCACAATAACAGACAAAGACATGAGGCAAACATGAGGCTTAAATACACAAAGACTGAGGAATGGACAAGGGACACTTGTGAACAATGATAAACCATTAAACCAATGACACAACAGAACACAAGACCAGGGAGCATGGCAGGATCACATGACAAACCAGGAAGTGCATGACAGAACATGACAGTGAACATGAAAACCTAAAAACAAGAAACGAACCCAACACCCTAACACCCTGTGACATACTGTACCTATAAAACGTTATGTCATTTGTATTAAAGGAAGTGTATGTAAGATTGTGGCCAAAACTGGTACTGCAATCACTTTTAAATGACTGTAGAGCGGTGTATCCCCTCTCCCCCTCCCCTGGATGGCAAAACACTGCTGACTTTGTGATTGGTCGATAGGTGGAGGGTGGAGCTTCAGGCCAAAACACAACATGACAACATCAACATCAATTGAGCACTGCAACAACAACTTTTAAAAGACAATATCCTGGCCAGACTACTGTTGTCAGTGATATAAATATTTGAAACTAACATGATTTCTTAATGTCTAGTGACATATCAGGGTCATTTTATGATTAATTGAAATACATTTCTTACATACAGTTCCTTTAAATACAAAATAGCAAACCAAGTGGCATCTGCTAACAAACGATGATGGAGCCTTTCTCAGGGTTTAATGAAATACCTAATATGCTGACAAATCGAATAATCTCTCTCTCTCTCTCTCTCTCTCTCTCTCTCTCTCTCTCTCTCTCTCTCTCTCTCTCTCTCTCTCTCTCTCTCTCTCTCTCTCTCTCTCTCTCTCTCTCTCTCTCTCTCTCTCTCTCTCTCTCTCTCTCTCTCTCTCTCTCTCTCACACACACACACACACACACACACACACACACACACACACACACACACACACACACACACACACAAACACAACACATTCACAAACTTTCACCATTAATCAACATGACAGCTCTAGAAAAATCTCTCGATTGGGGTGGAGTATGCATATTATAAATTGGTGGAATCTCTACCAAAGTTTAAAGAAGTATGGGGAATAAATTATGTATTACATTGTATGTCTGTCATTTTGTAAAGTATATTATATTATTTATAATTTTCCGGTTAACAAACCTTTGTGTGCTTGTACTATAATTCTTCCAAACAAATGTCATTTGCATGGTTTAAAATTGTTGAGCGTGATCACATAACTTTTAGGGCCACTGTAT
Source organism: Pseudorasbora parva (assembly GCF_024679245.1). Classification (NCBI taxonomy): domain Eukaryota; kingdom Metazoa; phylum Chordata; class Actinopteri; order Cypriniformes; family Gobionidae; genus Pseudorasbora; species Pseudorasbora parva. The sequence continues at coordinate 17,360,051 of NC_090175.1, read as the reverse complement.
GTAAAGTACTGTATACTTCCTCATTGTGTATAATATTTACTTAAAGAAAGTCTTTTTTAATTGTCACACTAATACAATAATATATGAACTTCTGATCAGCCTTTCTTGTTCCTTGAACCTGTTTAGTGTTTGTTTTTGTTTTTTTTAGGGGAACTTTGAGAACTTCTTAACTTTAAAGAATGTGTGTCCTTCAGTTTAACAAGTACAATTAATGACAAGTGACAATTTGTCTAAAAGTCAAAAACGAGGATCATTCTCATTGGCTGTGCTGCTGATGTTCATGCTCACAGTGCATGCTCATTGGTATGTATGACGCTGTTGTGTTCCCAGGTGTGGTCAGACCGGATGGAAAGCATTTCTTTACACAGTGTTTTAAGTCACTGAAGTCGAAACAAACAACATATAAGTAAATGTTGAAATTAACATTAACTAAGAATGATAAATAATTCAGAAGTATTGTTAATTATTATTACATGTTAACAAAACAAAATTTCAAAATCCTTTTTTTCCTAATAAATTGCGTTCAGCTAAGCTATATTATTTCCATTTCCATTTTTGTATCTATAGAGTATACAGACAAACTAATCAGACCGGTTTTTAGTTAAATGTGATCTGTCAATATTATATTCAGGCTTTAGCAACCAACTACTCACTGAGTCCAGCAAGATAAATGAAAAAGTAAAAATTGACTGCAGTGGTTCAGTTTCACAATGTCAGAGGGTATGAACCTGACAAAGATCATTACATAAATCTCCATAAAGATTTTAATAGCTCAATGTTTGAGATATTGACTACAGCACTGAGTGTCACGGAATGCATTAACAGCATTAACCTCATATCTTTTTCTGGTTTATCTTTGAATCTTGGACATTTCTTTAGAGAGGTCCACGTGCCATAGATGTTCAGCCCCAATATTCAAATCCATCAGTTAACGAATTCAACTAATGTATTTGTTGAATTATTCAACAATATGCTATATCCCTGTGAATGAGTAGGCACACATTAAAACTAGAGAATCATTTAAGCTGGAGAAGCTATTTCTAATGTTCGTAACTTGGGTTTAATTTCACTGTGGCCCAACATGAGAAGATGAATTGGAATGTGTTCTTCATTAATTTGTGAGTAGTAAAAAAAAAAATATATATATATATATATATATACAAGTCCGATCCATGGAGGCCCTACCTCGCAACTTACAGGACTTAAAGGATCTGCTGCTAACAACTTGGTGCCAGATTCCACAGCACACCTTCAGGGGTCTAGTGGAGTCCATGCCTCGACAGGTCAGGTCTGTTTTGGCAGCAAAAGGGGGACCAACACATTATTAGGAAGGTGGTCATAATGGTATGCCCCAAAACAACATTAAATGTATGTCTAGATTAAAAATTATACTTTTTAATTAATACTTTAATACTTCAAGTATTCTGCAATATTCATAACAGTTTAGTGCACTGGATTTAAAAAAAAAGCAATTTTCATGCGTTTCTCTCCTACTCTCATGCCACTTCCCATGCAGCTTTCTGTGTTCACCATATATTTGTCTGCCTTGTTTTATTTAGAAGATGACATTGATTATGAAGTCACAGGAAACAAGACAAGGGCCTTAAAAAGAATATATCCAGAGGCCAAAAAGAGGCAGACGCAGATCTGCACATTAAAAAAACAGCAGTTCAGCGGACTGTTTTCACTTTGCCAGTCTTTATTTTAAATGGACCTATATGGATGATATACTCTTTTAACAAGAATGTTATTTCACACAACATGAATATATAAAAGGCACTGATTTGCTTACACAACTGATTCTGTCAGTCTAAACTATTTTTAATGGTATTACCCATCGACGATCCGGTACTTTAACGGTACCCTGTAAAAAAAAAAAAAAAAAAGTTGAGAAAACTTAAAAGTTTAAAGCAACCAGCTGCAGAACATTTTTAAGTTTTCTCAAATTAGGGTCAATTAGTCATAGTTGAATAATCTTTAAAAGCTGAATTTGTTATACAATACATAAGTTGGATTTTTCTATTTATTGGATTTATCTATTATATATATATATATATATATATATATATATATATATATATATATATATATATATATATATATATATATATATATATATATATATATATGTACAGGTCCTTCTCAAAAAATTAGCATATGAGATAAAAGTTCTTTTTTTTCTCCATAATGTAATGATAAAAAATAAACTTTCATATATTTTAGATTCATTGCACACCAACTGAAATATTGCAGGCCTTTTATTGTTTTAATACTAATGATTTTGGCATACAACTCATGAAAACATCTTTAAAAATTTAGCATATCATGAAAAGGCTCCCAGCCTGGTTCATTATTTAAAAGTTGCAATCATGGGTAAGACTGCCAACCCTGTCCAGAAGAACATCATTGAAGAATAGGCTGTTCCCAGAGTGCTGTATCAAGGCACCTCAGTGGGAAGTCTGTGGGAAGGAATAAGTGTGGCAAAAAACGCTGCACAACGAGAAGAGGTGACCGGACCCTGAGGAAGATTGTGGAGAAGGACCGATTCCAGACCTTGGGGGACCTGCGGAAGCAGTGGACTGAGTCTGGAGTAGAAACATCCAGAGCCACCGTGCACAGGCGTGTGCAGGAAATGGGCTACAGGTGCCGCATTCCCCAGGTCAAGACACTTTGGGCTACAGAGAAGCAGCACTGGACTGTTGCTCAGTGGTCCAAAGTACTTTTTTTCGGATGAAAACAGATTTTGCATGTCATTTGGAAATCAAGGTGCCAGAGTCTAGAGGAAGACTGGGGAGAAGGAAATGCCAAAATGCCTGAAGTCCAGTGTCAAGTACCCACAGTCAGTGATGGTCTGGGGTGCCATGTCAGCTGCTGGTGTTGGTCCACTGTGTTTTATCAAGGGCAGGGTCAATGCAGCTAGCTATCAGGAGATTTTGGAGCACTTCATGCTTCCATCTGCTGAAAAGCTTTATGGAGATGAAGATTTAGTTTTTCAGCACGACCTGGCACCTGCTCACAGTGCCAAAACCACTGGTAAATGGTTTACTGACCATGGTATTACTGTGCTCAATTGGCCTGCCATCTCTCCTGACCTGAACCCCATAGAGAATCTGTGGGATATTGTGAAGAGAAAGTTGAGAGACGCAAGACCCAACACTCTGGATGAGCTTAAGGCCGCTATCGAAGCATCCTGGGCCTCCATAACACCTCAGCAGTGCAATATAACCGTGTTTGTATTAAAAACACTTTTCTTTTATTGGTCGGATGAAATATGCTAATTTTTTGAGAAAGGAATTTTGGGTTTTCATGAGCTGTATGCCAAAATCATCAGTATTAAAACATAATAAAAGACCTATATATATATATATATATATATATATATATATATATATATATATATATATATATATATATATATATATATATATATAAACATACAGTATATAAAATAGATAAATCCAACTATTTACGCCCATTTAAGATGTAAACTGTGTTTTAATGAATAGGCTACTCTCCAAGCCACTCATTTTGACATATTTTTGTCTGTATTTGATGCACACACAAAGCCTAAAGTAACCTATAATTTACTTGTCTGCAGCCCGTTTTGGAGTGCACAAATATGCCGTTAAACTGCCTTGAAGTTGGAAACAGTGTCTCTTGTGCGGATTATGTGCCTTTAATAGCTCTATTTATTATCAAACAACAATCGAGACTGAATTTCAAACAATCAAAGATCGTGCTGATTCTGGCATTAAGTTCATCAAATATCTTTTTATATTAGTTAGAAGTTAAAATCGAAATTGAAAATAAAATTAGATTATAGGCCTATATCACAGACCTGGAGGTTAAAGGTTTTCGCAAACGGCTATACAGAAATATCCTCACGATGCACAGATCTACTTGAATAGAAGTGTATAGGAATTTGCTTTCTAGTTTTCTCAACAACAAAAAAATCTGATTGAGTATGGAAAAATGTTGATTAGTTGTATTTTCGGCCCTGAGGTGTAAATAGCTATAAATAATAATAATAATAATAATAATAATAATAATAATAATAATAATAATAATAATAATAATAATAATTAAAGCTGCGAGCAGCATTTAGCGGGGTTCAAGCAATTTAAGGTCTTTAAGCATTTGACGCCTTTTGCATGAAAGGTTTTTAAGCACTGAATGAATTTGAGAGATATCAGGTGAAATGAAGTGAAAAACGGACAAAATGTGATTTTAAATATTATAATAGTGACTTTATAAAGTCTAAATATGAATTGATCAGGAGAGTGCAGAGAATCATACTGCTGTGGTTTGGTTCCGATCAGGCAAAAAACCTTGGACTAGTTTGCAAAACGAGGTTTTTAACATAATTGTGAATATTTAAATAAAGATTTGATTGACAGTATTGGTTATAGAGGCAAAGTTGTTCAGTATGAGAAGATCTATCATAATATATGCATATTATGTGGCTGTTTTAACCCCACCTGATTACAGAGATGGAAAATACAATTTACAGGCAATTCACCATAGGGAATACATGGTTTTCAAAGCTTTTTAACACTTATAGCGCCCCCTATACTCCGATCTCCATAAAACTTTGCATGTGTCTTCAACATGTTATGCCACATATACCCAACAATTTTCGTGAAGTTTTGAGTTTCCCCTTAGGATTTATAGGCTTTTGAGTGTATTTTGCCACGCCTCTTTTCTAAATGGCCCTGTTATAGCCATCCAAATGCAAGAAATCAACTTTTTTTTGATAATTATTGATCTAGAGAGTCCAGAGAATTGTCCTAGACTGGTTTGGTTCTGATTGGGCAAAAAACCAGGGACTAGTTCGCAAAAGTAGGTTTTTAACATTATTGCAAATATTTATTTAACGATTTGATTGACAGAAATAGTTCTAGAGGCAAAGTTGTTCAACATGAGGAGATCTATCATATGATATGCATATTTTGCCGATGTGTGCAACACCACGTGATTGCAGAGCCATAAAACTCGTTAGCGCCAACTAGTGGCCGATTTCTTTCAAAATTCTTACAGACCTCTAGGACCATGAGTCAAACATGCCTACTGAGTTTCGTTCCGATCGACCTCCGTTAACCCTGTCTAATAGGTGCTCAAATTTCATTGGCCAATGGCGGCCATGTTTTTTGAGATACGCCAATGTTCTCATAGACAGACATGGTACCTTGGGCCAAGACACTGCATACCAATTTTCAAGTCAATCGGACTAGCGGTCGCGTGGTTATAGCCCTTTTTGTGTTTTTTCCATGTTATAGCGCCACCAAGTGGCCAATCGTCGCGATTTTTTTATCGTGACCAAAGACTGAGCCCATACACATGTGTACCAAGTTTGGTGAAGATATCTCATTTCTTGCTGGAGTTATAGCCTCTTTAGTAAAATAGGCTCCGCCTTAAATGTACATTTCCACGCCCCTTTTCGTTCATGAGTCAAAATTTCAACTTTTTTTTGATAATTATTGATATTCAGACTAGAGAGAACATTTTGGCGCTGGTTTGGTTCTGATATGTCAAAAAACCAGGGACTAGTTCGCAAAAGTAGGTTTTTGACAAAATTCAAAATGGCGGGAAAATTTGCATACCGGAAATGAAATCGGAGATATACGTTTTGTTCGACAAGGTCTCAGCTTTCCAATGATATAAGACACTTGAACCTTAGGAGCAACGGTTTAGGAGTTATGAGCCATTTCGCGTTTTTGGTTGCTGTAGCGCCACCTATTGGCCAATCTGGCTCATAATTTGATAACCTCTCCTCGATTTTTGGACTACCTGTTGACAAAGTTTGAAGTCTCTAGCATTTACGGTTTGGTCTGCACGATGAGTTTTACGGCAGAATAATAATAATAATAATTAAAGCTGCGAGCAGCATTTAGCGGGGTTCAAGCCATTTAAGGTCTTTAAGCATTTGACACCTTTTGCATGAAAGGCTTTTAAGCACTGAATGAATTTGAGAGATATCAGGTGAAATGAAGTGATAAACTGACAAAATGTGATTTTAAAGATTATAATAGTGACTTTATAAAGTGTAAATATGAATTGATCAGGAGAGTGCAGAGAATCATACTGCTGTGGTTTGGTTCCTATCAGGCAAAAAACCTAGGACTAGTTTGCAAAACGAGGTTTTTAACATAATTGTGAATATTTAAATAAAGATTTGATTGACAGTATTGGTTATAGAGGCAAAGCTGTTCAGTATGAGAAGATCTATCATAATATATGCATATTATGTGGCTGTTTTAACCCCACCTGATTACAGAGATGGAAAATACAATTTACAGGCAATTCACCATAGGGAATACATGGTTTTCAAAGCTTTTTAACACTTATAGCGCCCCCTATACTCCGATCTCCATAAAACTTTGCATGTGTCTTCAACATGTTATGCCACATATACCCAACAATTTTCGTGAAGTTTTGAGTTTCCCCTTAGGATTTATAGGCTTTTGAGTGTATTTTGCCACACCTCTTTTCTAAATGGCCCTGTTATAGCCATCCAAATGCAAGAAATCAACTTTTTTTTTGATAATTATTGATCTAGAGAGTCCAGAGAATTGTCCTAGACTGGTTTGGTTCTGATTGGGCAAAAAACCAGGGACTAGTTCGCAAAAGTAGGTTTTTAACATTATTGCAAATATTTATTTAACGATTTGATTGACAGAAATAGTTCTAGAGGCAAAGTTGTTCAACATGAGGAGATCTATCATATGATATGCATATTTTGCCGATGTGTGCAACACCACGTGATTGCAGAGCCATAAAACTCGTTAGCGCCAACTAGTGGCCGATTTCTTTCAAAATTCTTACAGACCTCTAGGACCATGAGTCAAACATGCCTACTGAGTTTCGTTCCGATCGACCTCCGTTAACCCTGTCTAATAGGTGCTCAAATTTCATTGGCCGATGGCGGCCATGTTTTTTGAGATACGCCAATGTTCTCATAGACAGACATGGGACCTTGGGCCAAGACACTGCATACCAATTTTCAAGTCAATCGGACTAGTGGTCGCGTGGTTATAGCCCTTTTTGTGTTTTTTCCATGTTATAGCGCCACCAAGTGGCCAATCGTCGCGATTTTTTTATCGTGACCAAAGACTGAGCCCATACACATGTGTACCAAGTTTGGTGAAGATATCTCATTTCTTGCTGGAGTTATAGCCTCTTTAGTAAAATAGGCTCCGCCTTAAATGTACATTTCCACGCCCCTTTTCGTTCATGAGTCAAAATTTCAACGTTTTATTGATAATTATTGATAGTCAGACTAGAGAGAACATTTTGGCACTGGTTTGAATCTGATATGTCAAAAAACCAGGGACTAGTTCGCAAAAGTAGGTTTTTGACAAAATTCAAAATGGCGGGAAAATTTGCATACCGGAAATGAAATCGGAGATATACGTTTTGTTCGACAAGGTCTCAGCTTTCCAATGATATAAGACACTTGACCCTTAGGAGCAACGGTTTAGGAATTATGAGCCATTTCGCGTTTTTGGTTGCTGTAGCGCCACCTATTGGCCAATCTGGCTCATAATTTGATAACCTCTCCTCGATTTTTGGACTACCTATTGACAAAGTTTGAAGTCTCTAGCATTTACGGTTTGGTCTGCACGATGAGTTTTACGGCAGAATAATAATAATAATAATAATAATTAAAGCTGCGAGCAGCATTTAGCGGGGTTCAAGCAATTTAAGGTCTTTAAGCATTTGACGCCTTTTGCATGAAAGGTTTTTAAGCACTGAATGAATTTGAGAGATATCAGGTGAAATGAAGTGAAAAACTGACTAAATGTGATTTTAAATATTATAGTAGTGACTTTATAAAGTCTAAATATGAATTATAGAACAATATTAATCAATAGTATGACAAAATTACTATTTTACTTTGCTAACATGACAAACATGTTGCTAGGTGGTTGCTAGGTTGTTCTTGATGGTTGTTATGGTGTTGCTAGGCAGTTGTTAGTTGTCACAGATGGTTACTATAATGTTTATAGAGTTCTTACTATGTTCTTTGCCTGATTTAACACTTAGCTAATCACTGCTAGCATGTGTAGCATGTTGGAAGTGCTGTTTGCTAGCATGACAGAAGACAGACAGACAGAGACACACACACACACACACACACACACACACACACACACACACACACACACACCACCTATTTTTGTGAAGTTTTGAGTTTTCGTTCAGGATTAATAGGCTTTTGAGCATGCTTTACCACACCTATTCTCTAAATGATCCTGTTATAGCTCCCTTAAGTGTAAAGTTCAACATGTTTTTGATAACTATTGATCAGGAGAGTCCAGAGAATCATACGGCTGTGGTTTGTTTCCAATCAGGCAAAAAAACCAAGGACTAGTTTGCAAAACGAGGTTTTTAACATAATTGTGAATATTTAAATAAAGATTTGATTGACAGTATTGGTTATAGAGGCAAAGTTGTTCAGTATGAGAAGATCTATCATAATATATGCATATTATGTGGCTGTTTTAACCCCACCTGATTAACAAGATGGAAAATACCATTTACAGCCAATACAGGCAATTCACCATAGGGAATACATGGTTTTCAAAGCTTTTTAACACTTATAGCACCCCCTATACTCCGATCTCCATAAAACTTTGCATGTGTCTTCAACATGTTATGCCACATATACCCAATAATTTCCGTGAAGTTTTGAGTTTCCCCTTAGGATTTATAGGCTTTTGAGTGTATTTTGCCACGCCTCTTTTCTAAATGGCCCTGTTATAGCCATCCAAATGCAAAAGTTCAACTTTTTTTCAATAATTATTGACCTAGAGTGTCTATAGAATTGTCCTAGACTGGTTTGGTTCCAATTGGGTAAAAAACCAGGGACTAGTTCGCAAAAGTAGGTTTTTAACATAATTACAAAAATTTAATTAATGATTTTATTGACAGCAATGGTTCTAGAGGCAAAGTTGTTCATCATGAGGAGATCTATCATATGATATGCATATTTTGCCGATGTGTGCAACACCACGTGATTGCAGAGCCATAAAACTCGTTAGCGCCAACTAGTGGCCGAATTCTTTCAAAATTCTTACAGACCTCTAGGACCATGAGTCAAACATGCCTACTGAGTTTTGTTCCGATCGAACTCTGTTAACCCTGTCTAATAGGTGCTCAAATTTCATTGGCCGATGGCGGCCATGTTTTTGGAGATACGCCAATGTTCTCATAGACAGACATGGTACCTTGGGCCAAGACACCACATACCAATTTTCAAGTCAATCGGACTAGCGGTCGCGTGGTTATAGCCCTTTTTGTGTTTTTTCCATGTTATAGCGCCACCAAGTGGCCAATCGTCGCGATTTTTTTATCGTGACCAAAGATTGAGCCCATAAACATGTGTACCAAGTTTGGTGATGATATCTCATTTCTTGCTGGAGTTATAGCCTCTTTAGTAAAATAGGCTCCGCCTTAAATGTACATTTCCACGCCCCTTTTCGTTCATGAGTCAAAATTTCACCTTTTTTTTGATAATTATTGATATTCAGACTAGAGAGAACATTTTGGCACTGGTTTGGTTCCGATATGTCAAAAAACCAGGGACTAGTTCGCAAAAGTAGGTTTTTGACAAAATTCAAAATGGCGGAAAAATTTGCATACCGGAAATGAAATCGGAGATATACGTTTTGTTCGTCATGGTCTCAGCTTTCCAATGATATAAGACACTTGACCCTTAGGAGCAACGGTTTAGGAGTTATGAGCCATTTCGCGTTTTTGGTTGCTGTAGCGCCACCTATAGGCCAATCTGGCTCATAATTTGATAACCTCTCCTCGATTTTTGGACTACCTATTGACAAAGTTTGAAGTCTCTAGCATTTACGGTTTGGTCTGCACGATGAGTTTTACGGCAGAATAATAATAATAATTAAAGCTGCGAGCAGCATTTAGCGGGGTTCAAGCCATTTAAGGTTTTTAAGCTTTTGACACCTTTTGCATGAAAGGTTTTTAAGCACTGAATGAATTTGAGAGATATTTTAGGTGAAATGAAATGATTAACTGACAAAATATGATTATAAATATTATAGTAGTGACTTTATAAAGTCTAAATATGAATTATAGAACAATATTAATAAATTGTATGACGAAATTACTATTTTACTTTGCTAACATGATAAGCATGTTGCTAGGTGGTTGCTAGGTTGTTCTTGATGGTTGTTATGGTGTTGCTAGGCAGTTGTTAGCTGTCACAGATGGTCACTATAATGTTTATAGAGTTCTTACTATGTTCTTTGCCTGATTTAACACTTAGCTAATCACTGCTAGCATGTGTAGCATGTTGGAAGTGCTGTTTGCTCGAATGACAAACAGACAGACAGAGACACACACACACACACACACACACACACACACACCCCACCTATTTTTGTGAAGTTTTGAGTTTTCGTTCAGTATTAATATGCTTTTGAGCATGTTTTACCACACCTATTCTCTAAATGATCCTGTTATAGCTACCCAAAGTGTAAAGGTCAACATGTTTTTGATAACTATTGATCAGGAGAGTCCAGAGAATCATACTGCTGTGGTTTGGTTCCGATCAGGCAGACTAGTTTGCAAAACGAGGTTTTTAACCTAATTGTGAAGATTTAAATAAAGATTTGATTGACAGTATTGGTTATAGAGGCAAAGTTGTTCAGTATGAGAAGATCTATCATAATATATGCATATTATGTGGCTGTTTTAACCCCACCTGATTAACGGGATGGAAAATACCATTTACAGCCAATACAGGCAATTCACCATAGGGAATGCATGGTTTTCAAAGCTTTTTAACACTTATAGCACCCCCTATACTCCGATCTCCATAAAACTTTGCATGTGTCTTCAACATGTTATGCCACATATACCCAATCATTTCCGTGAAGTTTTGAGTTTTACCTTAGGATTTATAGGCTTTTGAGTGTATTTTGCCACGCCTCTTTTCTAAATGGCCCTGTTATAGCCATCCAAATGCAAAAGTTCAACTTTTTTTCAATAATTATTGACCTAGAGTGTCTATAGTATTGTCCTAGACTGGTTTGGTTCCAATTGGGTAAAAAACCAGGGACTAGTTCGCAAAAGTAGGTTTTTAACATAATTACGAAAATTTAATTAATGATTTTATTGACAGCAATGGTTCTAGAGGCAAAGTTGTTCATCATGAGGAGATCTATCATATGATATGCATATTTTGCCGATGTGTGCAACACCACGTGATTGCAGAGCCATAAAACTCGTTAGCGCCAACTAGTGGCCGAATTCTTTCAAAATTCTTACAGACCTCTAGGACCATGAGTCAAACATGCCTACTGAGTTTTGTTCCGATCGAACTCCGTTAACCCTGTCTAATAGGTGCTCAAATTTCATTGGCCGATGGCGGCCATGTTTTTGGAGATACGCCAATGTTCTCATAGACAGACATGGTACCTTGGGCCAAGACACCACATACCAATTTTCAAGTCAATCGGACTAGCGGTCGCGTGGTTATAGCCTTTTTTGTGTTTTTTCCATGTTATAGCGCCACCAAGTGGCCAATCGTCGCGATTTTTTTATCGTGACCAAAGATTGAGCCCATAAACATTTGTACCAAGTTTGGTGATGATATCTCATTTCTTGCTGGAGTTATAGCCTCTTTAGTAAAATAGGCTCCGCCTTAAATGTACATTTCCACGCCCCTTTTCGTTCATGAGTCAAAATTTCACCTTTTTTTTGATAATTATTGATATTCAGACTAGAGAGAACATTTTGGCACTGGTTTGGTTCTGATATGTCAAAAAACCAGGGACTAGTTCGCAAAAGTAGGTTTTTGACAAAATTCAAAATGGCGGAAAAATTTGCATACCGGAAATGAAATCGGAGATATACGTTTTGTTCGTCATGGTCTCAGCTTTCCAATGATATAAGACACTTGACCCTTAGGAGCAACGGTTTAGGAGTTATGAGCCATTTCGCGTTTTTGGTTGCTGTAGCGCCACCTATTGGCCAATCTGGCTCATAATTTGATAACCTCTCCTCGATTTTTGGACTACCAATTGACAAAGTTTGAAGTCTCTAGCATTTACGGTTTGGTCTGCACGATGAGTTTTACGGCAGAATAATAATAATAATAATAATAATTAAAGCTGCGAGCAGCATTTAGCGGGGTTCAAGCCATTTAAGGTTTTTAAGCTTTTGACACCTTTTGCATGAAAGGTTTTTAAGCACTGAATGAATTTGAGAGATATTTTAGGTGAAATGAAATGATTAACTGACAAAATATGATTATAAATATTATAGTAGTGACTTTATAAAGTCTAAATATGAATTATAGAACAATATTAATAAATTGTATGACGAAATTACTATTTTACTTTGCTAACATGATAAGCATGTTGCTAGGTGGTTGCTAGGTTGTTCTTGATGGTTGTTATGGTGTTGCTAGGCAGTTGTTAGCTGTCACAGATGGTCACTATAATGTTTATAGAGTTCTTACTATGTTCTTTGCCTGATTTAACACTTAGCTAATCACTGCTAGCATGTGTAGCATGTTGGAAGTGCTGTTTGCTCGAATGACAAACAGACAGACAGAGACACACACACACACACACACACACACACACACACCCCACCTATTTTTGTGAAGTTTTGAGTTTTCGTTCAGTATTAATATGCTTTTGAGCATGTTTTACCACACCTATTCTCTAAATGATCCTGTTATAGCTACCCAAAGTGTAAAGGTCAACATGTTTTTGATAACTATTGATCAGGAGAGTCCAGAGAATCATACTGCTGTGGTTTGGTTCCGATCAGGCAGACTAGTTTGCAAAACGAGGTTTTTAACCTAATTGTGAAGATTTAAATAAAGATTTGATTGACAGTATTGGTTATAGAGGCAAAGTTGTTCAGTATGAGAAGATCTATCATAATATATGCATATTATGTGGCTGTTTTAACCCCACCTGATTAACGGGATGGAAAATACCATTTACAGCCAATACAGGCAATTCACCATAGGGAATGCATGGTTTTCAAAGCTTTTTAACACTTATAGCACCCCCTATACTCCGATCTCCATAAAACTTTGCATGTGTCTTCAACATGTTATGCCACATATACCCAATCATTTCCGTGAAGTTTTGAGTTTTACCTTAGGATTTATAGGCTTTTGAGTGTATTTTGCCACGCCTCTTTTCTAAATGGCCCTGTTATAGCCATCCAAATGCAAAAGTTCAACTTTTTTTCAATAATTATTGACCTAGAGTGTCTATAGTATTGTCCTAGACTGGTTTGGTTCCAATTGGGTAAAAAACCAGGGACTAGTTCGCAAAAGTAGGTTTTTAACATAATTACGAAAATTTAATTAATGATTTTATTGACAGCAATGGTTCTAGAGGCAAAGTTGTTCATCATGAGGAGATCTATCATATGATATGCATATTTTGCCGATGTGTGCAACACCACGTGATTGCAGAGCCATAAAACTCGTTAGCGCCAACTAGTGGCCGAATTCTTTCAAAATTCTTACAGACCTCTAGGACCATGAGTCAAACATGCCTACTGAGTTTTGTTCCGATCGAACTCCGTTAACCCTGTCTAATAGGTGCTCAAATTTCATTGGCCGATGGCGGCCATGTTTTTGGAGATACGCCAATGTTCTCATAGACAGACATGGTACCTTGGGCCAAGACACCACATACCAATTTTCAAGTCAATCGGACTAGCGGTCGCGTGGTTATAGCCTTTTTTGTGTTTTTTCCATGTTATAGCGCCACCAAGTGGCCAATCGTCGCGATTTTTTTATCGTGACCAAAGATTGAGCCCATAAACATTTGTACCAAGTTTGGTGATGATATCTCATTTCTTGCTGGAGTTATAGCCTCTTTAGTAAAATAGGCTCCGCCTTAAATGTACATTTCCACGCCCCTTTTCGTTCATGAGTCAAAATTTCACCTTTTTTTTGATAATTATTGATATTCAGACTAGAGAGAACATTTTGGCACTGGTTTGGTTCTGATATGTCAAAAAACCAGGGACTAGTTCGCAAAAGTAGGTTTTTGACAAAATTCAAAATGGCGGAAAAATTTGCATACCGGAAATGAAATCGGAGATATACGTTTTGTTCGTCATGGTCTCAGCTTTCCAATGATATAAGACACTTGACCCTTAGGAGCAACGGTTTAGGAGTTATGAGCCATTTCGCGTTTTTGGTTGCTGTAGCGCCACCTATTGGCCAATCTGGCTCATAATTTGATAACCTCTCCTCGATTTTTGGACTACCAATTGACAAAGTTTGAAGTCTCTAGCATTTACGGTTTGGTCTGCACGATGAGTTTTACGGCAGAATAATAATAATAATAATAATAATAAAAATCAGTACAATTACAATAGGGTTTCAGCACTTCGTGCTTGAACCCCTAATAAAAATCAGTACAATTACAATAGGGTTTCAGCATTTCATGCTTGAACCCCTAAAAATCAGCACAAATACAATAGGTGTTCAGCACTTCGTGCTTGAACCCCTAATAATAATAAAAAAAATCAGTACAATTACAATAGGGTTTCAGCACTTCGTGCTTGAACCCCTAAAAATCAGTACAATTACAATAGGGTTTCAGCACTTCGTGCTTGAACCCCTAATAATAATAAAAATCAGTACAATTACAATAGGTGTTCAGCACTTCGTGCTTGAACCCCTAATAAAAATCAGTACAATTACAATAGGGTTTCAGCACTTCGTGCTTGAACCCCTAATAATAAAAATCAGTACAATTACAATAGGGTTTCAGCACTTCGTGCTTGAACCCCTAATTAAAGCTGCAAGCAGCATTTAGCGGGGTTCAAGCATTTAAGGCCTTTAAACAGTTAAGGTATTTTGTATTTAAGGCCTTTAAGCATTAAATTAATTAAAACTGAGATGAAATGAAGATCTGAGCATTCATTGAGGATTTATTAAAGGCTTTCGGGGACACTTGGTCAAGGCCACATATTGAAATGACCCAATTATAGCCATCCAAATGCAAATGCCAGTCATTTTGGATAATTATTGACCTGTCAGAATGAGCAGATCTAACAAATCATTTGAACATTATACGATAATAGATACAAAAGACCATTTACAACAATTACAGGAAATTTACCATAGCAAACGCATCAAAGCTTTTATAGTTATAGCGCCACCTATAGACCAATCTCCATAAAAGTTTGAATGCTTGTTTAGAGTCACATGTCACATTTACTTAACTATTTTTGAGAAGATCTAACCATTTATTGAGGAGTTAAAGGTTTAGGTACACTTGGTCAAAGTCACATTTTGATATGACCCTATTATAGCCATCCAAATGCAAAAGTAATTTTTTTGGATAATTATTGAGAATGAGGACATATGTCATGGTAGCTTGCTGTCACGTGACGAATTGGGCGGTGTCTGAGCCTGTCCACCATTTTGGGATCCTACGCTATCGGTTGCCAGGGGCAACATTGTAAGAGCGATACAGAGATCGGAGCAGGAAAGACGGCTTGAGGAATTATCATCACCGCGTTTAAACGGAGAAATGGAGGCCTCTTACAGGGAGAAACTTACTACCAGCGTCAGGCAGAGGTATTTAAGCTGGCTGAGATCAAAAACGTCGACCCATACGAGCTGCCTGCAGCACAATGGAACAGAGACCTAACGTTAGATGCTTTACTACCTTCCTGAAATGTTTCTATACATATATTTTCTGTGCATTCTGAATAATAAATAAATAAATCTCCCCACTATCCTGCAGCAGTCCAGTGCTCGTCCTCTCAGTAAGAGTTTTTCTCGTACTGATCATATTTAATACCTGTTGAGTTTTGATTTCTAAATGAATTTGACTAATAAAAAGGATCGCTTGTGTGTGCTGGTGCTTTTAGTCCAGCCTTCTTAAGTAGAATAAATGCTCGGTACGTGCCTTAAATTAATGTAACGTTAGAGGAAAATTTGTCAACTATAGGCCTACTTTGAATATTAATTAAGCATTTTGGGCATAAACATGTAAATTACATACAGTAAAATGATTGATAGTGAAAATGACAGAACAGTGATCAAAATGTATAATACAAATAAATAAAGGATCGTATTCATCAGGTGTTACACACTTCAGCTTCGCGGTCACGAGTTTAGACGATGACTGACACCCTGTGGTGAATTATAGTGTATGTTTATCAGCAGCTGCTTTCTCAGCTCGCTGGGCTCTCAAGTCTCACGCATTGGGCGTGAGACACACGCATTTCAACCCGTTCACACGCTCACACGCCACACCATGTATTTCTCACGCAGAGAAATCGCCAGGGTAACACACGCGCTGTTAGAGGAATCAAGCGAGTTCCCCAAAGAGTTCTGACGGCCCTGCCACGCACCAGTTAATCTAATAAAAATAGAGACCGAACAGCCAATCATAAAATAGATTAGCTGTATCTGGGTAAGATTTAAGCCCCGTTTCCACCACAGGAACTTTACCCAGGAACTAGGAACTTTGGGTGGTACTTCGTGTGTTTAGACCGCAGGAACCAGGGTAAAATTGAAGTTCCGGGTAAATATTTCCCCCTCCAAACGGCCCTGCTCGCGAGGTAGTACTTTTTCAAAGTTCAGGAACTTTCGAGGGCGGGACTTGGGCGCTGAACATGCTGATTGGTTGAGCTCACGCAGTTCAACCGGCATTTTTAAAAGTCTTTCGCGAGGTTCGTTCTGCGTTCAGTAAATATCAGTCTTTGCTCTCTGTCTGGTGGCGCGCGGTCGTCTCAGCCATCTCACGTTCAATGTCCGTAATAGCTGATAATAATATACATTGTCATTTTAAATCTAGCTTTACAAGCTTTCTGAATATGCTGCTGAATCTGCATATTAGTGCTCTTTTCTGTCATTGTTAATTACCTCTTTAGTAAACCTATACATAACCAGCAAAAGCAGCAAAGCTTGAATCTCTTCCATACTCGTTATTAATTTTTTTTCACCATGTAAACGACCTGACCGATTACTTTTAAGTGTGTGTCCTTACATGACGTGACGGCGCGCGCCGCGCTCATGTTGACAAGAGAGGAAAGTACATTTTTCTGAGGGGTAAACTTTTTATTTCGTAAGTTATGAAGATAATGTTGGAGTAATGACACAGCGTATATTGCCCCAGGCAGTTTTTACTTTAACTGCGCCTGACAGAAGATTTTTTTTCTGAGATGATTATTACACTTTACAACAAATAGCTATAAATAATACTGTATTAGTCCTGGTGGCCGTTAAGAGTTGCTATGGCTACAGTCAACACACTCCAGCTGCTGGAGAAAACAGCGTTGACATTTTTGGTGCGGCAGACAAACTGCATGTGACAAAATGATTGCGATTGAAAGTCATCACATGTAAACACCAGATCGGTTTAGATAACGTCTCATGTAAACAGTTCACTAAATCTTTCAATCGGTACACACACAAATGATTACTGTCCTTCACTGATTTGGAGGAACAGTCGCGCGCAGTCCTACATCACCGGACTAATTTGCCTAATCTTCTCGGAACTTTATCGCGGTCGAAACACAGACAGCTGCAGGTCTGGGGGGGAGAAAAGTTCCTGTAAAAAAGTTCCTGGTACAAATAGTTCCGGGTAATTTTGGTGGAAACGGGGCTATAGATATTCCCTCCACCCAAGAACGTTTACGTTCTGATTCCAACGTCACATTCTGTGATTCACGCCACGGACTCGCTCATTGAATCAAATGCTCGCTGAAGTACCGTTAGTTGGCAACTACAAACCCTGATGACAGACGCAGAGACACAAAGATAACGGTGTTAAGTTAAGTTTCTGACAGCACTTTGTTTTCTGTTCTTAATCCCTCAACAAAACTTAAAGGAAGCCTTGTCTCAATCATGATTTGCATGAAATGCATTTTGCTGTGTTATTCAGTCTCACTCAGTGAACATCTGTGCTCACCTGCACTCGTGAATGCAGTGATGGACAGCTGTCCTCATTCGACTGGTGTTTGGATGGGATTTTTTTAAAACTCACTTTCATTAATTAATTTATTAAAAGTAACTCCATTTTGTAAGATCATTTTCATTTAAGTAATTCCAAACATCACGAGGCAGACGACATTAGTGATCAAATACAGTCGAGTTATTAACCCGCTCCACAGCACCACCCAGTGGATTTAGTTAAAACTGCGAGATTTAGAGGGATTTATAAAGGATTCACTGCATTTAGGCCAGCGAAGCAATATAGTAAAATTTCAATATTATTTTTATTTTTCGAACATTAATTACAGATCAAATATATTCGTGCTCACCCCTATTTATGGAAGCTGAAGTGTAGCGATATAAAATTTGCAATGCAATATGTAAAATGGCAATGCATTTCAAAATTTACATTTTCCATACCATGTGTGCAACATTTGGAGCAAAATAATAATTCAAATTGAATAATATAATTTACATTTGCTATTTCCTACACTAGTTTTAACATAAAATTTAAACATAAATTGTATATTGTAGGCTAATACTTTATATAAGTTGCAAAATTAAAATTAAAATGTATTACAGAAATAATTAGATGTGTTTAACATGTTCAAGCAATTCCAAAAATTATGCCACATCACCGCACTAGCCATTATTTTTAATGGAAAGGAGACATAGGTGTTATTCAAGCATTAATTAAACTTTGCATGGTGGCAAAACATTTTTTTTTTACATTTTGTTATTTTAACTGAATTCAGAAATGCTTTTGAAATTAAAAACTTTGCTTTTAATAAACAAAATACATATTTAAAATAAAGACTGTTTGGAGTTGGGTGCTCCGTTACCTGAATCCACAGCCTTTGTTGGTATTTTGAGTGTACACAAATAAAAGTAGACAGTTTATAATTATGTCTTGTACTTAGCCTATCTGTATGGCTAAAAAATGATGGGGTATTGGTGTGGGAGTTGTTTCCGCTGTAATAAAGAGAGGAAAAAATACAACCATACTGATATAGCAAACAATAATCATAGGCAGCTTGTCTAAGATTATTTGAGAGTAAAATAATCTCTGTTGTAAACCACAGCTGACGTCAGCGTGACCGTGCTCATGTTAAGGTGCCACCAACCCCTGAGCTGAAGGCCTCAAAAACCAACACCAATAAATAACACTAACCATTCTCTCTCACTCTCTCTCTCTCTCTCTCTCTCTCTCTCTCTCTCTCTCTCTCTCTCTCTCTCTCTCACACAAACACTCACACACACACTAATTAAATACATATTTATTTTATTTGTACGAATTTGTCATTTTTCATATCAGACCCCCGTACCCAGCCAAACCCACGGCTGAAATCTCACTCTGAACTCAGTTCAAAACTTGAGAGCCCTGCAGCTCGGCTTGGGTGGATTAAAACTTCATGTTACATTGAGTTTAGAAAATGATGTACTTAGTAATCATCAGAATATCTCTTCTCCAGTCTCTGTCCGAATCCACTAAGGCGAGTACTATCCTCCCAAAATGGCAGAAGGGGGAGGATTCCGTGATCTCTATGGGCGGGGCACTGTGTCGTGACGACATCTCATTCTCAATTGATCTAGAGAGTCAGAATGAGCAGATCTAACAAATGATTTGAACATTATATGATAACAGATGGAAAAGGCCATTTACAGCCAATAAAGGGAATTTACCATAGGAAATGCATGGTTTTAAAGCTTTTTAACAGTATAGCACCACCTATGGTATGATCTCCATAAAACTTTGCATGCTTCTTCAGCATGTTATGCCACATATACCCAACAATTTTCGTGAAGTTTTGAGTTTTCCCTTAGGATTTATAGGCTTTTGAATGTATTTTGCCACACATCTTTTCTAAATGTCCCTGTTATGGCCATCCAAATGCAAAAGTTCAACTTTTTTTTCAAAGATGATTGCTCTAGAGAGTCCAGAGAATTGTCCTCGACTGGTTTGGTTCCAATCGGGTAAAAAACCAGGGACTAGTTTGCAAAAGTAGGTTTTTAACATAATTGCAAATATTTAATGAACGATTTGATTGACAGCAATGGCTCTAGAGGCAAAGTTATTTAACAAGAGGAGATCTATCAATTAATATGCATATGGGGTGGATATGTCAAACACCACGTGATTACAGAGCCATAAAACTCGTTAGCGCCAACTAGTGGTTGATTTCTTTCAAAATTCTTACAGACCTCTAGGGCCATGAGTCAAACATGCCCATCAAGTTTCGTTCTGATTGGCCTCCGTTAACCTTGTCTTAAAGGTATCAACTTCATTGGCCGATGGCGGCCATGTTGATTGAGATACGCTGATGTCCTCATATACATACATGGGGCCTTGGACCAAGATACTGCATACCAATTTTCAAGTCAATCAGACTAACAGTCAGGTGGTTATAGCCGTTTTTAAGTTTTTTTTAACATTATAGCGCCACCTAGAGCCCAATCATCGCGATTTTTTTACCGTGACCAAAAATTGAGCCCATACATAAGTGCACCAAGTTTGGTGATGATATCTCATTTATGTCTTGAGTTATAGCCTTATTAATAAAATAGGCTCCGCCTTGAACGTCCATTTTGATGCCCCTTAGCAAAATTGAATCAAAGTTTCAACTTTTTTTCAATGATTATTGATAAACTGACTCCAGAGAATATTTCTGCACTGGTTTGGTTCCGATCGGTCAAAAAACCAGGGACCAGTTTGCAAAAGTAGGTTTTTCAAAAAACTCAAAATATCTCAAAATTGGCGCCTGAAGAGCGAGCCAATCCGAGGCATGCGTCTGGTCCGTCTCGAGCCAAGGATTCCAACGATATAAGGCACTTGAGGCTACGGCCAACGGTCTGGGAGTTATGAGCAGTTTTGCGCAATTGATCGCTATAGCGCCACCTATGGGCCAATCTGGCTCATAATTTGATAACCTCTCCTCGATTTTTGTACTACCTATTGGCCAAGTTTCAAGTCTCTAGCCCTTACGGTTTGGTCTGCACGATGCGTTTTACGGCAGAATAATAAACCGGCACAAATACAATAGGTTTTCAAGCACTTCGTGCTTGAACCCCTAATAATAATAATAATAGTTAATTAGAATGAATGCATTTGTGTAACAAGAACGGATGGACAACAGCACATGCTGGAGAATGCAGCTTACACATGATTTTACAAAATTTCTTTGTGTTAAAAAATGTAATTAGCATATCAACAGATATAGGTGCTGAAATACCATCAAAAAGTGAAACTTGTATATTATATTAATTAACTTCCTGGTATATGGCTGCGTTGACCTTGGACCTTGGACCAGTGGAAAACCAGCTGATGACATGGCACCCCAAACCATCACTGACTGTGAAAACTTTACAGTGGACCTCAAGCAACGTGGGTTGTGTGCTTCACTCCAGACAGTGCTTCCTTCAGACTCTGGGACCCTGATTTCCAAAGGGAATTCAAAATTTTATTTCATTAGAGAACAACTTTGGAAACTGAGCAGCAGTCCTTTTTGTCTTAAGCCCAGGCGACACGCTTCTGACGCTGTCTGTTGTTCAAGAGTGGCTTGACACAAGGAATGTGACAGCTGAAACCCATGTCTTGCATACGTCTGTGTGTAGTGGTTTTTGAAGCACTGACTCCAGCTGCAGTCCATTCTTTGTGAATCTCCCCCACATTTTTTAATGGGTTTTGTTTCACAATCCTCTCCAGGGTGCTGTTATCCCTATTGCTAGTACACTTTTTTCTACCACATCTTTTCCTTCGCTTCTCTATTAATGTGCTTGGACACAGAGCTCTGTGAACAGCCAGACCCTTTTGCAATGACCTTTTGTGTCTTGCCCTCCTTGTGCAACTTGTCAATGGTCGTCTTTGGACAACTGTCAAGTAGGGATGAAACAGTATGGAAATTTCACATCACGGTTATAGTGATCCAAATTATCACGGTTATTAATATTATCATGGTTTTGTTCAAATGAGATAAAGTGTTCAAACAGAACAGATGCTCACACACTGAAAACATTTCAAGAAGTTTTATATTTGAAATCAACAAACAACAAATAAATCAAGCAACTCAATGGACTTTTTTAAAGCAAGATTCTATTCTGTGGGATTTCCTTCCTTTTATTGGCCATAAATATTACATTAAATTAGATTAAATATTAGCTCTACGATTATCTCTATAAATATAATCAAGCAATATCCTCATCAGTGTTCTATCAGCTATGACGCATTTAAATCTAGCATATTTTGTGTACGAGCCAAACAGTATCCCATTCAAATAAATCATATCCATATTTTCATATGATTTGACAGTTTATTTTCTTAAATATCAAAAATCCAAAAGGCCTAAATTTGAGAATCTCGAGCATCAAGTTAACTTTATGCCAGTCATATCAGATGCGCTATGGTTCTGCAGTGTTTGTTTTAAACAATTTTCACTGCTGAAAGGCATTACAGGCATTTGCCTTGAGGGGTGGGGAGGGTTGACTGTTCAAGAGGGAAATGGCCTGTGGGAAGAAACTGTTCCTATAGTGATTAGTGATTGGAGTCGCCGTCCTGATCATAACAGTTCAAACAGGAGGTGTCTGGGGTGAGTGGAGTCTGTGATGATTTTACCCACTCTCTTCCTCACTCTGGAAGTTACAGGTCCTGGAGGGTTGGCAGGTAGGCACCAATAATTCTCTCTGCAGCCTGAATGGTAGATTGCAGTCTCCTGATGTCTGATTTGGTAGCTGAACCAAATCAGGCAGTGAGGGAGGTGCATATAACAGACTCAATGACAGCTGAGTAGAACTGAATCAGCAGGTCCTGTGGCAGGTTGAACTTCCTCAGCTGACGAAGGAAGTATAGTTTCTACTGAGCCTTTTTCACATTGGAGTCAATGTGATTGTCCCACTTCAGGTCCTGAGAGATGGTAGTTCCCAGGAACCTGAATGACTTCACTGCGTCCACAGTGCTGTTCATGATGGTGAGTGGGGGGAGTGCTGGGCTGTTCCTCCTGAAGTCCACTATCATCTCCACCGGTTGTTATAACTGCACCAGACAGCCAGCTGTTTAACCTCCAGTCTGTAAGCAGACTTGTCACCGTTCTGGATAAGGCCGATGACAGTGGTGTCATCTGCAAATTTCAGGAGCTTGACAGAGGAGTCTTTAGAAGTGCAGTCATTGGTGTACAGGGAGAAGAGCAGTGGGGAGAGAACGCACCAGTGCTGATTGTAAGAGTGCTGGATGTGAGTTTACCCAGTCTCACTCGCTGCTGCCGGTCTGTCAGGAAGCTAGAGATCCATTGACAGATTGAGGATGGTATGGAGAGCTGGGTCAGTTTGGCTGTGAGGAGATCAGGTATGATGGTATTAAAGGCCGAACTGAAGTCCACAAATAGGATCCTTGCATAAATCCCAGGTCTGTCGAGATGTTGAAGGATATAATGCAGTCCAATGTTGACTGCATCATCCACCAATCTGTTTGCTCTGTAGGCAAATTAAAGAGAATCCAGCAAGGGTCCAGTGATGTCCTTTAGGTGGGCCAACACCAGTCTTTCAAATGACTTCATGACAACAGACGTGAGAGCAACAGGTCTGTAGTCATTTAGTCCAGTGATTTGGGGTTTTATGGGGAATGATAGTGGAGCATTTGAAGCAGCTGGGAACTTCACACTGCTCCAATGATCTGTTGAAGATCTGCGTGAAGAATGGGGCCAGTTGTTCAGTGCAGGCTTTCAAAAAAGCAGATGAGATGCTGTTTGGTTCTGAAGCTTTCTTGGTCTTCTGTTTTTTTAAGACTCGGCTCCTCCACACAGACCTTAAGCTCAGGTTGGATGGCAGGAGGGGGGAGGAGAGGGGGTGCAGGAGGTGATGGTGAGGGTGTGAAGTGCAGATCAGGGCGGGTGTGAAGTGTGAGACTGGGCTTTTCAAACCTGCAGTAGAATGCATTCAGATCGTCAGCCAGTTGTAGATTCTCATATTGACCGCTCTCACGTCTATTGTTCTTTCCCGCAAAGTATTGTTTCTGTCAGACAATATTTATTTACAATATTTATTGCCTGATAAATTTGGCATCAAATTTTGGCTGGCTGCTGATGTCCGTTCGAAATACATGCTGAACGGGGCTCCGTTTTTGGGTCAAGAACGGAGCAGAGGGTAGCTCGTGGGAGAGAGTGTGGTGCTTAAACTGGCAGAGCCATTCTTGGGTACAGGAAGATATACGGATAACTTATTCACTTCACTGAAACTGGTCACCGCCTTACAAGAAGACCAGCCTGGTTGGCACTATGGGAAAAAGTAAGCGCGAGTTGCCCCCCTCCGCAAAAGAGCAAGCGGAGTTGTAGCTTATAACACAAAAGTGCTAAAATGTGCGGATGCGATGCTCATGATATAGCCTACCAGGGAAAGCCGAGGAAGAATGTGTGCATTTTGAGCTCCGTGCACAGAAGCGTTGGCAACACCGATGGGCCGAAAGCAAAGCCGGAGTCTCTCACCAATTACAACAACACCAAGTAGGTATGGGGTGGATATCCAGAGACAGTGCCAGGTGCGGAGAATCTGCAAACAAAATAAAACGCACGGCATCTGCTGCAAATGCCACAAACCCATGTGTGTGGAAATTGTGCAAGAAGAACAAAAGTAACTTGTGTTGACTGTGAATCTTAAATAGCCAAGCACGATATAGATATATTTATTTAATATAAAATTTGTAGCGTAATTGTTTTATGGTTGCAAACTTAGTTCGTGACTCTTTTTAACTGCCTGAGTTCTGTATCATAAATGTTGTAAAAAAAAAAAAAATCATAATCAAATAGATCATTTTAAATGTCATTTTGTTGTTCTGAATTGTGTAAAATAAATACAGAGAAATACTAAATATGTAATAATTACATTTTACCATGAAATGATGCAAATATTTCTACATTTATAATTATCATTTTTACCTAAATAAAAAATGTATATATTGGGGTTATTTGTTTTTTTAAAAAGATATCCTAACACAGTTAATACATTAATCTCTCATTTGGGCAATTTATTTGAGATTATAGAGTTTATAATATAGCAATCAAAATGACCGCTCACGGCTGTTCTATTGTAGTAGAATTGTAGTAGAATTCTGGCGCTTCTATAGTGCTAGTCGTGTCTGAAGATGTTCGTTCGTCTTTGGCTCAAGCTTCACGTTATTTTTATTTCCCAGACTTAGGTTTGGTATTGAGGTCAAAGTCCACTTGCCTTGCATTTGCAAATCTTCGCAGATTTGAAGTGTTTCCCTCTATTACAGCGACTTTCTTCTGGCAAGTTCTGCTGCAGACAGGGTGACCAGAGCATCTTCGATTAATTTTTCCTCAGGACTTTTGTAAAAGCTTTAATAATAATACAAATTTTTAAACAATATTACTAAACGTCAATACATTTTAATCATAATCGGTAATCATTTCATCCCTACTGTCAAGTCAGCAGTCTTCCCCATTATTGTGTAGCCTACAGAACTAGACTGAGAGACCATGTAAAGGCCTTTGCAGGTGTTTTGAGTTAATTAACTGATTAGAGTGTGGCACCAGGTGTCTTCAATATTAAACCATTTCACAATATTCAAATTTTCAATATTCAATTTGGGATTTTCCTTAGTTGTCAGTTATAATCATTACAATTAAAAGAAATAAACATTTGAAATGTATCAGTCTGCGTGTAATGGATGACTATTATATAGAAGTTTCAGTTTTTGAATGGAATTAGTGGTAACACTTTACTTGAAGGGGTGTGCATAAGACTGACATGACACCTTCATAATCATGACATGACACGTGTCATGAATATGAAGGAGTTTTTATGCATGTTTATAACAACTGTCATTAAGTGTTATTCGCTTAATTATGTCATTTTTAATGCAATGATGACATTTCGGAGATGTCTTTATGACAACTTGACATAAACCAATACATCATAACCTGTCAGTGTCTTTGTCATGACAACTTGACATTACCAAGACAACATAACCTGTCATAAACAGACATGAAATGACATAGCAGATTAATTATCAAATTTAAGAAACTACTTAGCTTTTTGGGTTTACATTACATTAGTTGCTAGGCAACGTGGGGGAGAGGACGCTGGCGTTGTCTGTTCGCCGCTTCTCCACCCACAAATCATGTTAACTTTACTATTAAATTTAGATTTTATTTTCTTATTTTTGTGACTAGTCTAACAGTCAGAGCTACAATTGGGACTGTTGCTGATTGCTGGCAGCCACTGAGAGGACGTTATTTGCCGTTTTTTCACCGCTTCTCTTCTGTTTTTGTTTGAATTTGTGGTTGGTTTTGGTGTGAAGGACATTTGATGTTGCTCGCTGCGGCTGCTCTCTCTTCTGGGTGTCGGCTGCTCACTGGTGGTCTCCCTCGGGCTTGAACTGCATGGTGGCTGAAGTTTGCACCAGGCTAGCGTCATCAGCGTCCGGCATGATGTTGAGATGTCATTTTTACTTGTTATTCATGTATTGTTATTTTTTCCCTTTGTTGCACTTTGAGATTCTTCGGAATGAAAAGTGCATTATAAATAAAATCTATTATTATTATTATTATTATTAAACTGTCATGTGGTTGGTTTTGACGTTGGCTGTCATTAGGCTATCATGTCATGATTTTTTTATAAATTTAATTTGTCATTTACATGTCATTAAGTGTCAATACTCTGTCAAATTATTTTATAACATTGTCATGAATATATTTCTTGACCTAAACTACAGTGGTACAAGTTGAGTTTGTCATTAACATGTCATTAAGTGTCAATACTGTGTCAAATTATTTTATAACATTGTCATGAATATATTTCCTGACCTAAACTACAGTGGTACAAGTTGAATTTGTCATTAACATGTCATTAAGTGTCAATACCGTGTCACATTATTTCATAACATTGTCATGAATATATTTCTTGACCTAAACTACAGTGGTACAAGTTGAGTTTGTCATTAACATGTCATTAAGTGTCAATACTGTGTCAAATTATTTTATAACATTGTCATGAATATATTTCTTGACCTAAACTACAGTGGTACAAGTTGAATTTGTCATTAACATGTCATTTAAGTGTCAATACTCTGTCAAATTATTTTATAACAGTGTCATGAATATTTAACTTGACCTGAAATAAGGCATCATGGAGGTAATCGTACAGAGTCATTAAAAACTATTAATATAACTCAAAATGATAGAGTGGAATAGACATATACACCTATATGATGATGTCTATGGCAGTGTTGTGCAAGTTACTTCCAAACTGTAATATATTATAGATTACTTACTACTGCTATTTAAAAGTAATTCATTACATTACAATATTACTGTCTCAGAATTGTAATGCGTTACATTACTCCTGTATTACTTTTGAGTTACTTTCACCAAAATAACTTCAGAAGTAGCTCTTAACATTCTCAAATGTAGGCAGAGAGCATATTACATCCAGTAGAAGGCGATATGATGAAGAATAATGACATGGGCTATCCAGGCTAACAATAGAGAATTGGCAAAAAAGTGAATGCTCAAGACAATGCAAGAAATCATGACGATCCAACTCTGTTATAAGTATTATTTAAGAGGTAAAGTGATTATCTGGCAATATCTGGGAATAGTTTAGGTCTGTTCATAGACAGAACAGAACTGTGTAAACTCTAAGTTATGACAATATGCGCATGTGTTATTTTCTTATTGTTGCGACATAGTTGCGAGATAGTTATTTCGGTTTTAGACAAAGGTTGTATTTGACTGCATTTGCATTTGACTAGCCTACGTTCTTGTCCTTATCTCTGATAAACTAAGCAATGCGCATCCATCTCGCGAATGTACAGTAGGGATGAGACGGTGGGGACATTTTCCCACCGGTTAATCAAAGTGTGATGACATCACCGGTATCTGGGCTTTTAAATCACTAGTCTATCTAACCGAAAGGAACATGCGCACTGCAGCTTGGGCATTAATAACGGGAGCGGATGCAAAGCCAGTGCTTTCAAAGAATTCCTATAAAAGTTAAGCTTCCATATGAACTGAAAACGCGCCAGTGCGCGCACACCATGAATGACAGCTCGTTAGTAAATGCGCGCTCTGTGCGGCCAAGCAGATTTTAGTTTCGGTTTAAAATTAGCATATTATTCTTAATGAAATACACAACACAATGACAAACCCCCTTTAATAGGCGCTTTTACATTTCACAAATCTTCCGCGATCATCTGTCAGCTCAAGATCACATTTTCGGTTCATGCTTCCGTTTTTATTTGAACGGTCTGTTCTCTAACTGAACTAAATTACTGTATTACTATAAAAAATCTAAACGACGGTGTCACGGTGTGCAGTAGTCTTATTCTGTCATCTTCACCCAAGTGTTGTTTATAGGCATTAGGCCTGTAGTTTGGCTCAGCAGCGCGCGCTGTCTCTCGTCCGTTCTTCGACGCGCTTGTCGTTGTGCTATTCTTTGAAACGACAGAGCCTTTAAACCATCTTTAGTCACTTTTCCACCGGCCAGCGCGAGCACAGAGACTGAAATCATGCCTGCGGCACTTCTGTAAAATCCACAATAAACACGTAGACCTACGCCTTCACTGGACTATATCACACCACATCCAAATGTACACCAGCAAGAGGGAGATGAATTGAAGTATTGAATTGAAAGAAAATGAAGTAAATCGCTATACAAAACTGGGCTGGGTAACGCACGCGTTACTGGAAATGTACCGAGTAAAATATTACTGAAAATTGATTAGTAATGCCTTACACTACTGCGTTACAGCAAAAAGTAATAAGTTACTGTAATGTATTACTTTTGTAATGCGTTACTCCCAACACTGGTCTATGGTGGCACCACTGGTTATGTGTACGCTGTAACAGTTGTTGGCAGAGCCTCAGTCAGGTTAGTTTGTTTAGGTGTTTAATGTCAATTTAGTTTGCAGTAAGTAAAAACAATTCACAACAACGTTATTTTGGGTTTAATATACTTTATTTAAACTTTTGCTCACTCTTTAACGAATAGTTTGAGTTTATTCTTACCATTTCTTTGTTTGTCTGTTTGTTATGTCGGAGTCCCGTGTGCTGGTGCACCGTCAAAAGGGGTTCGGGCGGTAACGTTGGCCCTATATATAATGTTCCGGCCTAGGCTGTAGCGGCAACCATTCCTTGTTCAGCCTGGGGTGGGGCTCTAAAGACTATTCCTCTTATTTTTATACATCGGAAGATAATTTATAAAGTGAAGTAATTTGACAAAGTGTTATTTTTCTGTGTTTGTTTATGTGTGCATATGATGTTGATATATATGTTTATTTTGTGTAATGGCCATTATTTGTGTACGTGTTTTCCCCTTTTTGCGTTAATTGGTGCTGGTCACCTGTGTATAAATTCATGCTTTGTGTTTTTAAGAGTCAGTTCTGTGAGAGGGCAGGTCTTAAAAATTAAATGATTGATTTTATTTCTCGAACTCCTTTTCATATTTTTAAGACATTTGAAATTGTCTATTATCTAACCTTCTGTTGAAGCTGGTGGTTTTATTTTTAAACTTAAAAAATAAAATAAAACATTATGAACTGAAAAATATTAATGATGCTGTTATTAAAAAAATATTTGACAGCGTATTAACACCTAATTACATTTTAATGACAAATTAAACTTGTGCCACTGAAAAAAATGTATGACTTTATAATGGCCTCAGTCAACATCAATACCAACCACATGGCAGTTTAAGGTTAACCCTATAAGATAAGTAGTTTCTTAAATTTGATAATCTGTTATGTCATGTTTATGACAGGTTATGTTGTCTTGGTAATGTCAAGTTGTCATGACAAAGACACTGACAGGTTATGATGTATTGGTTTATGTCAAGTTGTCATAACAAAGACAACTCCGAAATGTCATCATTGCATTAAAAATGACATAATTAAGCGAATGACACTTAATGACAGTTGTCATAAACATGCACAAAAACTCCTTCATATTCATGACACGTGTCATGTCATGATTATGAAGGTGTCATGTCAGTCTTACCCCTTCAAGTAAAGTGTTACCGAATTAGTTATATAAATCATCTTTTTGATGATATTGTATTTAAATAACCAGCACCTGTACAACCATTGTTTAAAATGCAGTTAAGATGAATAAATTCTGTAGAGATGTGTTGCTGCCCAGTGTGAATCTAAGATTTAAGCTCCTGCACCAACAAAATATTGACTGAAATGAAAATATCTGAATCAATTAAAGTTCTTAATTTCTTCTTTTAGACAATTTTCAATCTATCAAAAGCAGACTAGATGAAAAAGAATGTCTACAAAACCAACCCACCACAGAGTAACATCTGCTTAGCTGCCCTAAGGCAATGACCACAAATGCTCAAATGAGAAGCAATGCTGAAATTCTGGTATATGATGTAAGATATAAGGAACCAGCTTGGCATTTCAAATATATGTGCTATGTGCTGCTCTACCTGTACAGCAAAACAAAATTGCAACCCAGAAAAAAATTAATTGTTTGGACTTTAACTGGGAGACCTGACTGGTTTAGTCTTTAGTCTCAGAAAGGAAGGAGGACAGGTTTGTCTGTAACACTTATTTTTCAAAATATTATCTGGATTTTATAACCTTTATGGTATCCAAGATTCGGACAAGGGACTATAATAGGTAAGGATCTGAAGCTGATAAATGATAACAATATGTATTTGATAATTGTGGAAATCTTAGAATTGAGACACTATATTAGTCCAGGTATGAGGATTTCTTCTGATTTGATAAAATACTGTTATTTTATCAATTGATGAATTGGATTTCCAAATTTATCCACAATGTAGCCTTGAAATGCTATGTAAATTTCATACAGAATTATTATGTATCTTCTGCATGGTTTAAAAATATAAAATGTGCCCATCTGGGGAACTCCTGAGCAGTGGTTGCCAAACTGGGGTACGTGAGATGACAGAGGGGATACGAGGACAAAATGCTGAGTTTTGCTGTTCATTTAATTCTACTCCACCTAAGAAAACATTAAAACCGAGCATGTATTTCTAACAGGCCTAATGTGGCATCTAATGTAAAAACGGGTGCCAGAAAAGGTCAAATATATGACATCCAATAAATGAACTCTTTTTTTTTGCAGTCAAAACTGACTGCATCCACACAAACATCATGCTTCCTTAGCAAATAATACTATATTACTACATTACTGCCGTCCTCGAAGATGTATCTTTTTTAAAAAGTTGGGTAATGATTTTTCTCATAAATTCAGTCCCCAACCAAACTGAAAAACAAAAAAACCCAGCATCATTACAGGCATAAATTATGCTGTCTGTCTAATGTAATACTATCCAAAGTCTTCTAGCTAAACAATGCTTGTTTTGTTGATGAGTTGGTGCAATAACTTTGACTGTATTTGCAGGAACACAGGGTGACATAAAAAGGAAAATGTCCCCCATAGTGGTTCTATTGATTATTATAGGTAAAAAATCTATTCAAGGTTTTAATGTTTGTGCAACATATAGCACTTTCAAACATATGTTTACATTCAGAAACACTGCAAAAAAAATTGTAAAAATGGTAGGTCAAACTAATGGTAAAAATGTGTCTTCCATCAGGTTTGTTGGGGCCAACGAATGAAAATCCAAATAATGTGTCTGATTCAGGTAAAACACAGGTAAAATAAACAACAATATTGTTTGGATAGATGCATAAAGAGTATCGTCTTCTTCTCTCTTATAATCTCAGCAGTTTCACATTATATGGCCTCATCAGGTCAAACTGTTAGCAACAGGACCCAATTGAATGTAAGGTCATTGCACATCAGATTTTCAATATTTATTTAACACATTTTAAATGGCAGCATATTCCTATATTTCTATTATTCTATTTCTACAGAACAGTGCACTGGAATATTGGACTGCAGCCAATCGTACAGATACTAAAATTTTTAGGTAAGTGAGAAAATATACCTCATATAGCCTATATAAAAAGGGCCAAACAGGTAACGCAATCTCAAAAGTACAAATGCATAGTCTTCTCTAGCTTTTTTCCCCCAGCCACAGCGGTTGTCTTCCAGCATCCTGGGCTGACCTGAGCGCCCTGTCTCAGAGTTAAGATGACACAGGCTCCACTCGCAGATTATAAAACCTGGCGATTGTGTTCTGTGTCGCCCAGCCTGCAGCTCTACAAATGTCTGTCAGTGAGGCGCCACGCGCTAAAGCCCAAGAGGCAGCTACGCTCCTAGTGGAGTGTGCTTTAACCCCAAGGGGGTATGGCAAGCCCTGAACCTGGTTAGCCAAGACAATGGCATCCACTATCCAGTGAGACAGCCTCTGCTTGGAGAGAGCTTTCTCTTTCTGCTTCCCTCCGTAACAGACAAAGAGTTGGTCTGAGGTCCTGAAGCACCGTGTCCTGTCTACATAAGCGCAAAGGGCGCGTACTGGACAGAGCAGTGCAGAGGCTGGGTCTGCCTCCTCCAATGGCAGTGGTTGTAGGTTCATCTCCTAGTCCCTGAAGGGAGTGGTAGGAACCTTGGGCACATATCCAGGCCGGGGTCTCAGGATAACGTGAGAGTTAGCCGGCCCGAATTCCAGGCACGCTTCATCAACCGAAAATGCATGCAGGTCCCCTACCCTATTGATCGAAGCCTTCATAGAGAGGAACTTAAGCTCCACCGTCGGCAGTTAGGACCACTGCGAGGTCCTAAGAGGGTACCTGTAAGGGGCGAGGTGGATTTAATCTTCTCGCCCCCCTGAGGAACCTGCAGATCAGGTCATGCTGTCCCACTGTTTTAGAGTCCAGTAGGTCATGGTGAGCAGCCACTGCCGCCACGTAGACCTTGAGGGTGGAGGGAGACAGCCTTCTCTCCAACCCTTCCTGGAGGAAGGAGAGAACGGACCGATCGGGCATTTGGTGGGATCTTCTCCTCGAGAAGCACACCAGGTGACGAAGAGGTTCCACTTCAAAGCCTAGGGCTGTCTCGTGGACGAGGCTCGCGCTGAAGTTATGGTAGCGACCACCGGTGGTGGTAGGCTACTCAAACCTGCCACGTCCTTTCCAGGAGCCACACATGGAGGTTCCACAGGTTGGGAAGCGGGTGCCATACAGTGCCTCCTCTCTGAGAAAGGAGTTCCTTCCTCAGAGGAATAGGCCAGGGAGGTGCTGTCGCAAGGAGTATGAGTTCGGAGAACCAGGTCTGGCCGGCCAGTATGGCCAGGAGGCCATGAGGACCTGCTCCTTGTCCTCCCTGATCTTGCACAGGAGCTGTGCGAGAAGGCTCATTGGGGGGAACGCATATTTGCGTAGGCCCCGCAGCCAGCTGTACGCTAGTGCATCCGTGCAGAGGATCCCCTCGGTCAGGGAATAGTAACAGCGGCAATGGGAGGAGTCGTGGGAGGCAAACAGATCTATCTGTGTGTTGCCAAACTGGTCCCATATCAGCTGAACCGCTTGAGGATGGAGTCGCCATTCTCCCGGCAGAGGCTGAAACCACGACAGCTTAATCAGCCGCACGGTTCAGCTCCTCGGGGACATAAATGGCACAAAGCGACCTCAGATGCTTCTGACTCCATAACAAGAGGTGGCGGGTGAGTTGCGACATCCGGCGGGAGCATAGACCACCTTGGCGGTTCATGTACGCTACTATCGCTGTATTGTCTGACCGGACCTGTACGTACCTGTACGAACAGATTCGGAAGCGGTGCAGGGCAAGACGTATGGCCAGCAACTCGAGGCAATTGATATGCCACACACGCTGGGGCTCTTTCCAGGCTCCAGCAGTGGCATGGACATTGGACATGGCACCCCTGCCACCCCAGCCCGGCAGAGGCATCTGTGGATACCACAACATGCCTGGAAACTCGTTCTAAGGGAATTCCTACCCGTAGAAACTGGAGGTTCCTCCACAGGGTGAAAGTTTAGTGGCAGGCAGAGGTCACTTGGACCCGGAACGTGCCGCCTTGCCATGCCCACCTTGGGACTCGGGGCTTCATCTCGTGAAGCCAGTGCTGAAGCGGTCTCATATGAAGCAACCCGAGCTGTGTTACTGCGGCTGCGGATGCCATATGCCCCAGGAGCCTCTGAAATAATTTCAGTGGGACGACATTCCACGCGAAGGCAGGCCAGCAGAGACTGCGTGCGCTCGCTCGTAAGCTGCGCTTACATGGCGACCGAGTCGATCTTCATACCGAGAAAAGATATCTGCTCTTTTCCCAGTTGACCCGAAGGCCTAGACAGACAAGATGGTGGAGAACCAAGTCACTGTGTTCGCAAACCTGCTGTCACGAGTGGCTGAGGATCAGCCAGTTGTCGAGATAGTTCAGGATGCGAACCCCGAGTTGCCTTAGTGGCACTTGGCCTGCTTCGACGACCTTCGTAAAGGCGCGAGGAGACAGGGCCAGCCTGAATGGGAGAACGACGGACTGGTATGCTCTCCCCTCGAAGGCAAACCAAAAAAAACGGTCTGTGTCGATGAAATATGGAGACATAAGAGTACACGTCCTTCAGGTCAATCCCTGCAAACCAATCGTGTGGATGAACGCATTCAAAAATGCGTTTGCCTGTCAACATCTTATAGGGAAGCCTGTGTAGGGTTCGGATTAAGATGCACAGGTCCAGGATTGGTCGTAACCCACTGCCTTTCTTGGGTACAATGAAGTAAGGGCTGCAGAAGACTTCATCTCGGCTGGAGAGACAATTTCAACGGCACCCTTCGCCAGTAGGTTGTCAATCTCCGCACGTAGGACAGGGGCATTGCCACACACTATCGTATAGCAGACTCCCCGGAAGCGGGGAGGAGATTGTGCAAACTGAATAGCATAGCTGAGCCTGATAGTGCGAGCCAGTTGGACAGCTTGGGGAGTGCAAATGAAGTCCCAAAAAACTAAATCAAGGCAAGGCAAGGCAAGGCAAGGCAAGGCAAGGCAAGGCAAGGCAAGGCAAGGCAAGTTTATTTATATAGCACATTTCATACACAATGGCAATTCAAAGTGCTTTACATAGAAAGGAATTAAAATAGGGCTAAAAAATGCATAAGAAAAATAATACAATGTAAAGAGAATTAAAAGTAATAAAATGATGATAACCAAAGAAAAGAACAGGTAAACTAAAACAGTTATTAAAAAAAAAAAAAAAAAAAAAAATAAATAAATAAATAAATAAATATATATATATATATATATATATATATATATATATATATATATATATATATATATATATATATATATATATATATATATATAAAAAATGATGCATAGATAAGGTGCAATCAGTCGGACATACAGTGGCACAGTGCTCATTCAGTAAACGCACAGCTGAACAGATGTGTTTTGAGTCTGGATTTGAATGTGGCTACTGTTGGAGCACATCTGATCTGTTCAGGAAGCCGGTTCCAACTACGGCTGGCATAATAGCTAAAGGCAGACTCTCCTTGCTTTGAGTGAACTCTTGGTATTTCTAACTGACTTGATCCTGCTGATCTGAGTGATCTGTTGGGTTTGTATTTAATCAGCATATCTGCGATGTATTGAGGTCCTAGGTCATTGAGTGATTTATAAACAAGTAATAGTACTTTAAAATCGATTCTAAATGTAACTGGAAGCCAGTGTAAAGACCTGAGGACTGGTGTGATATGGTCATATTTTCTGGTTCTGCTCAGAATCCTGGCAGCAGCGTTCTGTATGAGCAGCAGCTGTCTAATGGTCTTTTTAGGAAGGCCAGTGAGAAGGCCGTTACAATAGTCCACCCTACTGGTGATGAAAGCGTGAACCAGTTTCTCTAAGTCTTGCCTGGAGACAAAACATCTAATCCTTGCAATATTTTTCAGATGATAGTATGCTGATTTAGTTATTGCTTTGACATGACTACTGAAACTCAGGTCTGACTCCAAAATTACACCAAGATTCCTGACTTGATTTTTTGTTATCAGACCTTTAGCCTCAAGATACGCGTTCACCTTGAGAATTTCATCTTTGTTTCCAAATGCAATGATTTCAGTTTTGTCTTTGTTTAACTGAAGATAGTTTTGGCACATCCAGTCGTTAACTTCATCAATGCATTTGCACAGCGAGTCAATGGGGCTGTAGTCATTAGGTGACAGTGCTAAGCAGAGCTGGGTGTCGTCAGCATAGCTGTGGTAAGCAATATTGTTCTTTTTCATTATTTGGCTCAGTGGCAGCATATACAGGTTAAACAGGAGAGGTGCTAGAATTGACCCTTGTGGGACTCCGCATGTCATGGACGTCCACTCAGACTTATGGTCTCCTATACTCACATAATAACCTCTCCCTTCTAAGTATGATCGGAACCATCTGAGGACCATCCCAGAAAGCCCGACCCAGTTTTCCAGCCTGTCTAGAAGTATGGTGTGGTCAACAGTGTCGAATGCAGCACTGAGGTCGAGTAGAACCAGAATTGATGTTTTGCCTGTATCAGTATTTAAGCGAATATCATTTATAATCTTTACGAGCGCTGTATCTGTGCTGTGATGCGGTCGGAAACCAGATTGAAAATTGTCAAAGAATCCGTTTGAGTTTAAGAATTTGTTTAGTTGATTGAAAACAACTTTTTCGATGATTTTGCCTATGAAGGGGAGATTTGAGATTGGTCTGTAGTTGCTCAGTATGGAGTTATCTAGATTTCTCTTTTTCAGAAGAGGCTTAACTATTGCAATTTTAAGGGCGGTTGGAAAAGTCCCGTAGAGAAGTGAGGAGTTCACCACTTCTAGGAGATCTGCTTCCAAACAGTTAAACACACTTTTGAAAAAAGAAGTGGGGAGTGCGTCAAGGGTGCAGGTTGATGTTTTAAGATGCTGTACTGTGTCTTCTAAAATTTTACCGTCAATTGTTTCGAAATCAGACATAGTAATTTTCCGAGGGTTTGGTCTGATCTGACTGACCCCAGAGCAACTAGAGGATGTGCTGATCGCCTTTCTGATATTTTTGATTTTCTCTGAGAAGAAGGAAGCAAACTCACTGCATTTGCTGTCTGAGAGCATTTCTCTGGGAATGTGACTCGGGGGGTTTGTTAGTCTGTCTACAGTAGCAAAAAGAGTGCGTGTGTTGTTTATGTGTTTGTTTATAATATTTGAGAAGAAGGTCTGTCTAGCTTTGCCTAGTTCAACATTGAAAGCATGAAGGCTGTCTTTATAGATGTTATAATGGACTACAAGTTTTGTCTTCCGCCACTTTCGTTCAGATTTTCTGCATTGTCTTTTCATTATTTGAACTGCTGTTGAGTTTCTCCATGGTGCCTTTTGTTTGCCACTCTTTTTCCTGACTTTCAGAGGGGCAATATCATCCATTACACTCTTAACTTTTGAGTTAAAGGAGTCAAGGAGAAAATCAACAGAGTCTGCAGATATGCTTGGTTTTAGAGATAAAGCCTTCATAAACAGCACATTAGTGTTCTCATTTAAGCATCTCTTTTTGACAGAGACAGATCTAGCTTCAGTGGCAGGAGTGATTGATATGTCAAAGAAAATACAGAAATGATCAGACAGTGCCACATCCTTAATAACAATCGATGAAATGTTTAGACCCTTACTGATAAGTAAATCTAGAGTGTGTCCACGATTGTGTGTGGGTCCATTTACATGCTGTGTCAAATCAAAAGTGTTAAGAACAGTCATGAGCTCTTTTGTTGTACTGGATTCAATATTATCTATGTGAATGTTAAAATCCCCAGCAATAGCAAAACAGTCAAACTCTGAGGAAATTATTGATAACAGTTCTGTAAATTCCTCAATAAAGGCTGGAGAGTACTTTGGAGGCCTGTAAACAATGATAAGCAGGATGCGTGGAGAACCTTTTAACACAATACCCAGATATTCTAGTGACAAATAGTCACCAAATGATACTTGCTTACATTGATAGACATCTTTAAAAAGAGCAGCAACACCCCCACCTCTCCTAACTGCTCTGCAAACACTCATAAAAGTAAAGTTAGGAGGGGCTGCTTCATTGAGGACTGTTGCACTACAGTTTTCTTCTAACCACGTTTCATTTAGAAGCAAAAAATCTAGGTTGTTTGTGGTTATTAAGTCGCTGACTAGGAATGATTTGTTCTTAAGTGAACAGATGTTTAAAAGTGCTAACTTAACAGTATTTTTTTTTCACCCACATTAGTCTCAGTTTGACAAGTGACAGGCAGCAGATTATATTGGTTTGTTAAACGGCCTGACAAGGCCTTAGACTTTCTTTCACGTAACAGAACAGAGATAGAGAAAGAGGCAGACACACTGGGTTCCCACTTGTTTTGTAAACATTTGATAAAGTTACTGTTATCATAGTGGGGACCCAAAACACATCACTGAGAGCTGGAATCAGTTGTTTTTGGTTCACCTACAACAGATGGAGGAGGGTGTGGGCCCTGGCGTTGTGACCGAAGAAATCTCACAGGAGGAGGGGGAGCTGGGCCCACAGGCTTTGGTGGTTGTGGGGCTCGACGCTTTTTGGTTGATATCTGGGGGCTCGCAGCAATTGAGTGTGATAGTCTAGTTCCAACAAAAATCAGTTCCTCCATTTTCTCTGAGAAGGCCAGATGCGGGGATGCTGGAGAGAGGAATGACATGTCTGGTGAGAGGGGCTGTTGCTCTGGTGTTATCGGAAGTTGAAGTATGTTGTCCTGGCTTTGCTGTCCATTTTCAAGAAAGTCATCTTTAGGTGCTGAATCTTGGAGCAGTTCTAATCTTTCACAGTCTGTCTGTAGTGAGCTCTGTGGGCAGGGCTCAACTGGGAGTGTGTCCATGAGCAATTGTTGTGACTGTGTGGAGTTCTCATTGTCCTTTGTGGGATGTGTCAGCCGAGTGTCCATTCAGGAGCTGAAATGAAGTCCTGTGGTCATCCATACTCTGTATCAGGTTGAGTGGGTTAAAACACACAGCTGAAGGATGATGAAGGGAAAAATAAATATTGTCCTTTAGCACTCTTGCACCAAGTTTGTTTGGGTGGTGGCCATTTGATGTAAACAGTTGTCTCTGATTCCAGAAGAGATTGAAGTTATCAATGAAGTTCACTCCATTCATGTTACAGTTTTTTTGCAGCCATGTATTAAGCCCAAGCAACCGTGAGAATCTATTTGTTCCTCTTGCTGGCAGTGGTCCACTGATGAACGGCTGAACTTTCAGTTTTCTAAGTGTTTCAAAAAGTTCATTGAAGTCCGACTTCATGAGTTCTGACTGCTCTCTCTGAATATCGTTCTTCCCCACATGAATGATTAGTTGATTTGCAGTCTTATGTTTCATCAGAATGTTCTCAATTTCCCTGTTTACATCAGAAATGGTTGCTTGTGGAAGGCAGCATGTAGTTGTATCTCTGCTGCGAATGTTTCTGACTGTAGAGTCACCCACTATCAGAGTCCTTGGCTCGGCTGCGCTCTGAGCTGAGGGCCGCTGTCTGCTCGACCTTGAGCGCCTGTTAGCATTAGTGTTAGCTGCGGGCTGATGCAATCTGTGTTCGATCATATTCATCACGTTTGGGGATTCCTCACCCACATTCATTAATACTTCAAATCTGTTTTCGAGATGTATCGATGGTGGTCGGAAACTAGAGTTTGCAATCCTTGTGTCTGGGGTAGAGCATGCAACGGCAGCAATATATGAAGCTCGTGACAATCTGATGTCTCGAGTGCGTTTGGGTCTTGCCCCCTGTTTGTGCCATCGATTAGTGTGTCGATCAGTTTCTTGTTTCTCTATCTGTTGAGTAGCACTAAATTTATGGGACTCACCGGCTGTGTGCAGAGGGCGTTCATGATGAAGCTCTGCTGTGTGATTCGTCCGGTTTGGTGGTTCCGCAAATAACTTTGTTTCAAGAACTGCAATCCTTTGTAAAAGTCTGTGGCAGTTTGTGCAGCAAGAAGATTCCTTAGCTAGAGGAGGCATTTTCTTATCCTTTCGATAGTAGGCAGCTGTGTTTTCCCTTCCGGAATGTAAGCTGATGGCAGCGAGAGGCTGGTCAGATGAAATGTTCCACTTTTTTGTAGTAATCCAGTCAACAGAGTTTCTAGTTTTATCGTTGAAGTCAAGCTTTGTTGTTAGAGCACTGTGTTGATTTGCTGAAGTTAAAATTATGAGATAAAATATAGAAGCGATAGAGCAAAGCGCGGAGCAGTAAGCAAGAGCGTCCGAACAGTAGCGAAGCAGGAAGTGCAAAAAAACTTCAAGGGGATCAAGGGGATCATGTGAGCTTCAAGGGGATCAAGGGGATCAAGGGGATCAAGGGGATCATGTGAAATCAAGGGGATCATGTGAGCCACAGGCGTTCCCGTCGTGGGGCAGCGAAGCCGAATGACCGGCCCAGACCCAGGAGGCATGGAAGTGGCCCGGATAGTGGGCGGGGTCGAGTTCCGCGCCCTGCCAGTGGAGACCAGGGGAGGCAGAGCATCCCGCGGGGGTCTCGACTGGGAGGGGGCTGGCGACAGAGGGTACTGAGAGTGGCGAGGCACTGAGGTGGCAAACACTGCCAGTCGCGCCTTTTTGAGGCTCGGAGGTGAATGATTCGGTTCTTTCTTTAACCAACCATAAGGTGCCGCCAGCCCCTTTTTGAGGGGCAAGCAGTGGGTTGGGGGTTTTTTTAAACAAAAAATTCTCGGTGCGGGCCGTCCCAGATACCAATCATCCAGCTTCGAGCGCTCGGGACCGGGCGGAGGATTCCACTCGAGCCCGAGGCTCTCGGCTGTTTGGATTAGCATGGCTGTCAGCTTTGCATCAGACTCAGACAATGCCGACACTCCCGCGGGAAATCTAGCCCGCCTTGTGACGCGGTGATTGACATGGCGTAATCCGCTGGCACCCCGAATGAGACACTGGGCCCAGGCCGAGATACACCAGTGCCTTCATCCGGAAGCACCACGGGCAGTGTTGCGGAGGGGGGCGCAGCCCGAGGCACGTACGGCAGGTTGTTCCACACAGTTACCCTCAGATCACCCTGACCACCAGCCAAAGTGCTGCCTCTCGCAGAGACATCAGATTGGGGTGTGGTAGAGGCGACTCTCCCTCCAGCATGGAGTTCATTGAGTCTCGATCTAAACACTGCGATGGTCATGTTCACGGAGTGGGAACGTCATTGGATCGTTTTGATTGAGATTGAAGGCAGCTGGTTTTCTAAGCGAAACCCCCATTTCGTCAGTACTGACGTAACTCATAGTGTACTGACTGAAAGGGAACAACAGACAATCAAGGGTGGATATAGTGACTGATTTGAATTTTGCATTTTGTTTTTTGCCTAGACTCACGATGTGCTTTCTTCATGCAAAATAATTTAATGTTTTAAATAATGAATGAATGAATGAATGAAATATTAACAATAATAATAATAATAGTCATTGAACATTTCAGGAGAGGATCACAAATTATTTCCAGAAAATACTGGTATCCCATTTTAGGAATAGGTAAGGAATCAAAATGTTTAATTTTCAGAAAGATTACAAAAAGTTTTAGTAGAATATTATAGTAGAATTACTGCAGTGAATACTACAGTGTTTTTGAACTATACTGTAGAATATATACTTCAGTAAATTAACAAAGTGTAGTAAATACTACAATATACTACAATTTACTGTAGTATCTTTACTATAGTATGGTTCAAAACACTATAGTATTTACTAGAGTCATTTTACTGTAATTTTACTATAATATACTATAGTATTTTTTATGTGAGTGATAATGACAGATATTCGCTATATTTTCTAAATTTATACAATGAAAGTTTTTGTAACCTGGTTTGCCAATATGTTTTCATCTACATCCTTATTTAATACATTTCATTTTTGGCAGCCATTAAAAAAACAAACTCCACATCCCGTGCAGTTACCTTGGCCACAACACCAGCACTCTCATATACAACATTTGACTCGGTGTCGTTGCCAGCTACAACAAGTATGTTGCCCACTTCATCTTTCTCAGCAAACGTACAAACAACCACTTTAGGGTCATCAACAACCAAAACAACAAAGTCTACAATTTCAATAGATCCCTTAACAACCATCATTCAAGCACATGCAAGCAAACAGACAACAACCTCAAGACAAATATCAGAAACAACAGAGTCACAAACTTTAACACTACCAACAACAATCACGAGTCCAACAACAACAATCTTAATACCTGTCAGCCCACCCATCACATATTCTACAACATCAGTGCAACCAAAAACTGCCACTTCATACAATATACCGTTAGACACCTCAGCCACTGCATCAAAGCTGTCTGTATTTCCAGAAGCAATCACTCTATCAACCACACCAGCTACTACCTCAATACAGCCAACGGACAACACTAGAAATATAATGGGTACAACATTAAAATGGACATCAGAAGAAAATGCGCCATCGTTGGGTACTACAACCAGTATGCACACAACAACTGATGGTTTAAATGCACCAAGAGTAACAGGAACTGCCATTTCATCTGCAAATCTGCCAACCACACCAGGAGCAGGAGTTAGCTTTGAAACCTTAAAAACTACAATTGCAGTAGATACAAAAGCTGAAAGAACACCCAGTACTGGAGCACTGGTGTCCACTGCAACTTTATGGTCTACATTGGTGCCTACAACAGGTTTGACAAAATATGTTATTATGACTATACACTACTGTGCAAAATGTTGTTCATTTTTTTTAATGTTTAAAATAACTTTTTATTATATTTATTGTAATATATTTTAAAATGTCATTCATTCCTGTGATGGAATATTCTTAATATCCTGCTTTGCTACACAAGAAATATTTCTTATTATTATGAAAGTTGAAAACCACCGTGCTGCTTAATATTTTTGTGGAATTATATTTTTTTGTCAGTATTCTCATATGAATAGATTATTATTATTATTATTATTTATTTCTGTTTTTGAATCAGACCTAAAAGGTTAAGTTATTCCGTCACCAGCAGCAATAAACAGTTGGGAAACTTTTCAAACAACTGACCTGAAGACATGGTCGTTAACATAACTTATTTCAACTTGACATGTCTTATTATGAATACAATGGCAAATGCTGAACTTCAGGCACTAGTCAAGCCAGTTCCATAATTACATATTGCATTTAGCTGCAGAAATAGAAGAAAATATTATTTAAGATAATGTGTAGTTTTGGGCATTCTGTTTTTGCATTCTTTGGTAACACTTTACAATAAGGTGTCATTAGTTATTATTATACTTTAGTTAACATGAACTAAGAGAGAACAACACTTCTACAACATTTATTAAGCTCAGTTCATGTTTATTTCAACATTTAGAAATACATTATTTATAAAACATCAAAAGTATTTTTTTTCACATTAGTTAATCCACTGCATGTGATGAGATCAAGCAAAGTAATGTTTAAAAGAACATTGTTAAAAGAACATATTTTACCAAATTAATGAATACTGCTTATATTGTTACACTTAATGTTTTGAATGTTATTATTTCTGATACACATTTAATTTACCTATAGAGGTCATGGCAACACTTCAGCCTACACAAACAGTGGCAACAGACGTAGTGACATTCTACACAGAACAATCTGCAATAAAATCAACAATGCAGTCCGCAATAACAGAAGCAGCATCACTTCAAGTCACAGCAGAACTATTAACAGCCAAAACAGATTCAATAGCACCAAGTGAAACAACAGTGTCTGCATCAGAAACTGAACCACTAACAACAAAAATACCAGCATCTAGTGCTAGTTTTACAGCTGCAGAGGCAACAAGAAAAACTACCTCAACAT
Organism: Pseudorasbora parva; assembly: GCF_024679245.1. Classification (NCBI taxonomy): domain Eukaryota; kingdom Metazoa; phylum Chordata; class Actinopteri; order Cypriniformes; family Gobionidae; genus Pseudorasbora; species Pseudorasbora parva. The sequence goes on along the minus strand of NC_090175.1, from coordinate 17,316,423 downwards.
TAACAGAAGCCTCATCAGCTACTGCACTGGGAACAACAGCAGCAACTGTTAGAAATGAACCGGAAACAACCAAGACTACTCTAGCTGAGGTTTCATCTACTGGATTAGATTCTATGGAATTAGATACAGTGACAACAACATCAGGCTTAGCAGAGTCTGCTACTGCACCCAAAGCATCAACATTGGCACCAGGAACATCTCAAGTCACAATGGAGCCTTTACTAGGCCAAACAGAAAATACAACATTAATGTCAATGAAGCCAATTACAGTGTCTCATACCTCAGACACAGCGTATCATACCTCAGAGATCTCCACCACTGTCAAAAGAGTGACACAAGAGCGTACAACACAAAATGGTATGGGTTCTTCATCAGCAGGACAAACTACATTAAGAGCATCTGGGACAACAGGATCAGCAATTGCTCCGACAACAGCAGCACCTCTAACTGAAGCAGGTGAAGTAAAGACAACAGCTGCAAGAACTACAGAATCATCTGCAGAAGTGCCAACATTGAAATTGCCAACGGTGGCACAGAGCACAACCACTGTAACAGCCATGAGAACTACAACATCAGAAACTTCAGGAGCTACAAGGGTGTCAGTGGCTGCAATAACATCCAAAGAATCTAAAACTACTATGAAAATGTCAACAAAATCAGCTGACATAGAACATATAACCACAGGTAAGACACATAATACTGTGTCATTGTAATATCATAAAAATACAACATCAAACTAGACTAACTTCATATTTTTTATCCCAAGACACTGTCAGGACAGTACAAACAACAACACAGGAACCTGCAAAGACAACAGTGACAATTGGTTCAATGACAGAAGTCATCACCAAAAAGGATGCAAAAACAGCCACAAAAACCACTGGATTTAAAGAAACATCTCAAATAAGCACAACCCGAAATGAAACATTAGTGTCTGAATTATCCAATGCTGTTTTTACAAGTGGAGTGGCAAAAAGTGCAGCTACTGCAACTTCATCAGGGACAACCAAAGCAGGAACCATTTCAAATGAACTGGATTCAACCAGGATAACCACAATCGAAGATACAGCAACAAAAACAACAGACTTAGCAGAGTCTGCTACTGCACCTAACGCATCAACATTGGCACCAGGAACATCTCAAGTCACAATGGAGCCTTTACCAGCCCAAACAGAAACTACAACATTAATGTCAATGAAGCCAATAACAGTGTCTCATACCTCAGACACAGTGTCTCATACCTCAGACACAGTGTCTCATACCTCAGAGATCTCCACCACTGTCAAAAGAGTGACACAAGAGCGTACAACACAAACTGATATGGGTTCTTCATCAGCTGGACAAACTACATTAAGAGCATCTGGTACAACAGGATCAGCAATTGCTCCGACAACAGCAGCACCTCTAACTGAAGCAGGTGAAGTAAAGACAACAGCTGCAAGAACTACAGAATCATCTGCAGAAGTGCCAACATTGAAATTGCCAACGGTGGCACAGAGCACAACCACTGTAACAGCCATGAGAGCTACAACATCAGAAACTTCAGGAGCTACAAGGGTGTCAGTGGCTGCAATAACATCCAAAGAATCTAAAACTACTATGAAAATGTCAACAAAATCAGCTGACATAGAACATATAACCACAGGTAAGACACATAATACTGTGTCATTGTAATATCATAAAAATACAACATCAAACTAGACTAACTTCATATTTTTTATCCCAAGACACTGTCAGGACAGTACAAACAACAACACAGGAACCTGCAAAGACAACAGTGACAATTGGTTCAATGACAGAAGTCATCACCAAAAAGGATGCAAAAACAGCCGCAAAAAACACTGGATTTAAAGAAACAGCTCAAATAAGCACAATCCGAAATGAAACATTAGTGTCTGAATCATCCAGTGCTGTTTTTACAAGTGGAGAGGCAACAAGTGCAGCTACTGCAACTTCATCAGGGACAACCACAGCAACAACCATTACAAATGAACTGGATTCAACCAGGATAACTACAACCAAAGATACAGCGACAACAGCAACAACAGACTTAGCAGAGTCTGCTACTGCACCTAACGCATCAACATTGGCACCAGGAACATCTCAAGTCACAATGGAGCCTTTACCAGCCCAAACAGAAACTACAACATTAATGTCAATGAAGCCAACAACAGTGTCTCATACCTCAGACACAGTGTCTTATACCTCAAAAGCAGTGTCTCATACCTCAGACACAGTGTCTCATACCTCAGAGATCTCCACCACTGACAAAACAGTGACACAAGAGCGTACAAAACAAACTGATATGGGTTCTTCATCAGCAGGACAAACTACATTAAGAGCATCTGGGACAACAGGATCAGCAATTGCTCCGACAACAGCAGCAACTCTAACTGAAGCAGGTGAAGTAAAGACAACAGCTGCAAGAACTACAGAATCATCTGCAGAAGTGCCAACGTTGATAGTGCCAACGGTGGCACAGAGCACAACCACTGTAACAGCCATGAGAGCTACAACATCTGAAACTTCAGGAGCTACAAGGGTGTCAGTGGCTGCAATAACATCCAAAGAATCTAAAACTACTATGAAAATGTCAACAAAATCAGCTGACATAGAACATATAACCACAGGTAAGACACATAATACTGTGTCATTCTAATATCATAAAAATACAATATCAAACTAGACTAACTTCATATTTTTTTATCCCAAGACACTGTCAGGACAGTACAAACAACAACACAGGAACCTGCAGAGACAACAGTGACAATTGGTTCAATGACAGAAGTCATCACCAAAAAGGATGCAAAAACAGCCGCAAAAAACACTGGATTTAAAGAAACAGCTCAAATAAGCACAATCCGAAATGAAACATTAGTGTCTGAATCATCCAGTGCTGTTTTTACAAGTGGAGAGGCAACAAGTGCAGCTACTGCAACTTCATCAGGGACAACCACAGCAACAACCATCACAAGTGAACTGGATTCAACCAGGATAACTACAACCAAAGATACAGCGACAACAGCAACAACAGACTTAGCAGAGTCTGCTACTGCACCTAACGCATCAACATTGGCACCAGGAACATCTCAAGTCACAATGGAGCCTTTACCAGCCCAAACAGAATCTACAACATTAATGTCAATGAAGCCAAAAACAGTGTCTCATGCCTCAGGAACAGTGTCTCATACCCCAGGAACAGTGTCTCATACCTCAGGAACAGTGTCTCATACCTCAGAGATCTCCACCACTGTCAAAAGTGTGACACAAGAGCCTACAACACAAACTGATATAAGATCTCATTTAGCAGGACAAACTACATTAAGAGCGTTTGGTACAACAGGATCAGCAATTGCTCCGACAACAGCAGAACTAATAACCACAAATACTGATCCTCCTTACCTTAATGAGGGAAGCATAAAGTTAAGATTAAGACTCAATGAAACTTTCCAAGAAGAATATAAGGACAGCTCATCTTTTGCTTTCTTTACATTGGCAACCAAAGTGATAAATACGGTAAGTATAGCTTGTTTCACACATTAAAGGGTTAGTTCACCCAAAAATAAAAATGATCTCATTAATTACTTACCCTAATGTCGTTCAACACTGGTAAGACCACCGTTCATCTTCAGAACACGAATGAAGATATTTTTGTTGAAATCCGATGGCTCAGACAGGCCTTTGTTGACATCAATGTAATTTCCTCTCTCAAGACCAATAAAAGGCACTAAAGACGTTGTTACATTACAAAGACCATCTCATTACAGTGATTCTACAGGTCCTTCTCAAAAAATTAGCATATGTGAAAAAAGTTCATTCTTTTCCATAATGTAATGATAAAAATTTAACTTTCATATTATTCATTGCACACCAACTGAAATATTTCAGGTCTTTTATTGTTTTAATACTGATGATTTTGGCATACAGCTCATGAAAACCCAAAATTCAAATCTTAAAAAATTAGCATATCATGAAAAGGTTCTCTAAACGAGCTATTAACCTAATCATCTGAATCAACTAATTAACTCTAAACACCTGCAAAAGATTCCTGAGGCTATTAAAAACTCCCAGCCTGGTTCATTACTCAAAACCGCAATCATGGGTAAGACTGCCGACCCAACCCTGTCCAGAAGACCATCATTGACACCCTCAAGCAAGAGGGTAAGACACAGAAATACATTTCTGAACGAATAGGCTGTTCCCAGAGTGCTGTATCAAGCCACCTCAGTGGGAAGTCTGTGGGAAGGAAAAAGTGTGGCAAAAAACGCTGCACAACAAGAAGAGGTGACCGGACCCTGAGGAAGATTGTGGAGAAGGACCAATTCCAGACCTTGGGGGACCTGCGGAAGCAGTGGACTGAGTCTGGAGTAGAAACATCCAGAGCCCCAGTGCACAGGCGTGTGCAGGAAATGGGCTACAGGTGCCGCATTCCCCAGGTCAAGCCACTTTGGGCTACAGAACAGCAGCACTGAACTGTTGCTCAGTGGTCCAAAGTACTTTTTTCGGATGAAAGCAAATTTTGCATGTCATTCAGAAATCAAGGTGCCAGAGTCTGGAGGAAGACTGAGGAGAAGTAAATGCCAAAATGCCTGAAGTCCAGTGTCAAGTACCCACAGTCAGTGATGGTCTGGGGTGCCATGTCAGCTGCTGGTGCTGGTCCACTGTGTTTTATCAAGGGCAGGGTCAATGCAGCTAGCTATCAGCTATCAGATTTTGGAGCACTTCATGCTTCCATCTCCTGAAAAGCTTTATGGAGATGAAGATTTGGTTTTTCAGCACGACCTGGCACCTGCTCACAGTGCCAAAACCACTGGTAAATGGTTTACGGACCATGGTATTACTGTGCTCAATTGGCCTGCCAACTCTCCTGACCTGAACCCCATAGAGAATCTGTGGGATATTGTGAAGAGAAAGTTGAGACGCAAGACCCAAAACTCTGGATGAGCTTAAGGCCGCTATCAAAGCATCCTGGGCCTCCATAACACCTCAGCAGTGCCACAGGCTGATCGCCTCCATGCCACGCCGCATTGAAGCAGTCATTTCTGCAAAAGGATTCCTGACCAAGTATTGAGTGCATAACTGAACATAATTATTTGAAGGTTGACTTATTTTGTATTAAAAAAACTTTTCTTTCATTGGTTGGATGAAATATGCACATTTTTTGATATTTTAGAATTTTGGGTTTTCATGAGCTGTATGCCAAAATCATCAGTATTAAAACAATAAAAGACCTGAAATATTTCAGTTGATGTGCAATGATTCTAAAATATATGAAAGTTTAATTTTTATCATTACATTATGGAAAAATAATGAACTTTTATCACATATGCTAATTTTTTGAGAAGGACCTGTACAATAATTTTATGACGTGAATAGTTTTTGTGCGCGAAAAAGAAAAAAACGACTTATATAGTGATGGGCCGATTTCAAAGTTTTAAACGTTATGAATCAGCGTAATGATTCATGATTCGGATTGCCAATGTCACGTGATTTTAGCAGTTTGGCAGTTTGAAACATGATCTGAATCTAATCTAGCAACAAAAAAATATAGTCTAACAATAAAGTATCTTAGCTATATTGCCACTAGATGGCTCCAAAAACAGTGTACGCCTCATACCATATTCTCCAAACTTGTGCTATGTAGCGTGGTGGAAATTTTGAGCCTATTAAACCATGCTGTAAAGATATTTCAAATATTGTATGGGCTACAGTAAGCTATTTAAATTGCTTTTAAATAAATGTGTTCAAGATTCACAAAAATTATATAATGAGAATATACAACATTAATCAGTTTTCCAAACCGTGTTTTTGTCTTACCCTGAATCATTATGGTACACTTATAATAAGTGTTTATACTGGGTCTATTTGAGACTGGTCTGGTAGAAGTAGCTCCGGCTGCAATGCTCTTCCACAAGATGCAAGGAGTTCTGCTTATTAACTGCCAGAGTGCAAAAAGTTATGGACAGCAGCTTTAATTAAATCTAAAATATATATGTAACGAATGTTTGTGGGGGTGTGAAGGAAGAAGACGGGGTCGGCTTTGACTGGGACTTGCTCTCTTTATTCAGTCTTGTTCAAAAACAAATAACAGTCACACATATGTCTCTCTCTCTCTCTCTCTCTCTCTCTCTCTCTCTCTCTCTCTCTCTCTCTCTCTCTCTCTCTCTCTCTCTCTCTCTCTCTCTCTCTCTCTCTCTCTCTCTCTCTCTCTCTCTCTCTCTCTCTCTCTCTCTCTCTCTCTCTCTCTCTGTACTGCTGGGGTTTAAATGCTGTCTCTCCACGCCAATTACTGCAAACAGACACAGGTGTTAGTGATCTGCACTTGACCTACTTACTCACCGCTCGGCTCCGCCTCCTCTCTCCCGCTACAGACTTCGCGAAACCACGCCCGTCCTGCCACAATATGCCTATATGTTTATACAGAATATTTTAAGAGCTACTGAAATGTACTTGAATAAATCCTGTATTTTTTGGAGACTGTTTAGCCACACATCATTGTGTATTTTTTTTTTTACATAAAAATGGGAAATTATAAGTCTCATATACTGAACTCTTTCTATAATAAAAGGACAATATTTTTCATTGCATGCAGATTAACTTAATTTACCAGTCAAGCCATCTCAAAGGATACAAGCGGAGCAGAGTCGAAGCCTTCACGTAAGCATGACAAATGTGGTCTTCAAAGAAGATTGTAAAAATGATAGCATATTGTTTTAGGATATTGAGGGGTTATAATTGTAATTATTTGGTGTTGTGACATTATACAGCAGAAGGAGTAAGAATCCAAACACAGTTTATTTTCAAGTACACTGTAAAAAAAATGGCTCCATTTGAAAATTTTCTAGTGACGGATCACATCTAAATTTTTCAGTTGGCCGAATTGAAATTCTGTGAATTTATATATTTTTTAGTTGGCCGAATTTAAATTCTGTGAATTAATGCAATTTCATTTATAGAAATTCATTTCGGCTACCTTAAATATTTAGATGTGATCAGTCACTTGAAAATTTTCAATTGGAGACCTGAATTTTTTTACAGTGTATAATCCAAGGTCATAGCCCATACCAGGCAAAAGATTAAGCACATTTAATCAGTCCAAATACACTCCAAGGATGGCAGACATGAAAAGGGATCCAAGACTCAACATAAGAAAAGCGTCTCTGGTTACGACTGTAACCTTGGTTCCCTGAGAACAGGGAACAAGACGCTGCATCAGTTGATGCTACAGGGAATGCCTTCAGCGTGACAGGTGTCTGAACTACTATCGAATCACGTCAATCCTGACCGGCGACAGCCTATGATGCCATAAAGGTGCGACCAGGAAGTAAATAAGGGTGCCTTACAAACATGACACAAGCTTCATTGTCTGAAAGGACTGTTTGGCAGGCAGGCCCTGAGGCATGGCACCATGACGCAGCGTCTCGTTCTCTCTTCTCAGGGAACCAAGGTTACAGTCGTAACCAGAGACGTTCCCTTTCAAAAGGGATGCTACGGGGAACACATCAGTCAACACTACGGGGAACCATATATCCCAGATATAACAGAGTGCATGCCCACTGGCAGTGACAACTGTCAGGACAAGCAATTTTAATTGAAATGCCTGAACCACTCCCCCTCTGGTCACACTAGGCTGTTCCCTATGGTCATTCCCTACGGTCATAGCCCAAGTTATATGCCTAAGAGAGGACCTTATTGAATCACCTGAGGTCTTTTACCCCTGGCTGCTCAAAGGGCTGGGACCAATTCCTTCAACAGAAGGGGTCCCTTTAAGGAAATGTGGCTAGGGGGCCCAAGGGCGCCCCAGCCAGCCACTATTCGGGAACTCTTTCAACGAATGCCACCAGGGAGGCCTGACCTGGCAACTTGGCCAACCCTGTCTGTTTGGAAACAGCCTCTGGACCTTTGCTTACCCATGAGCATCCAGACTGAGAGACTGCAAACCGGCAGTGTCCTCCTCAAACCGGATCTCGGAGACGGGAATTGTGCATTGTGCTTTTTAAACCCGTGCCAGCGAGGGGAGTTTTTTTCTGCTCGATCCTAGGATCTACTGAACACATATATTACAGGGGTGCTCAGGAGGCCGGACAGGCTTATCTAGCTGGGAGGCCCGAGAGGGGCCTGACCGTCTGATCAGGCTCAGGCGGCCGTAAGCTCGCAGACGACCCTCACTGAGGCAGCTCATAAGCCTGCCTGGGAGGTAAAGTGGCAGGCTTAAGGTAAACTGGTAGGTAAACCGCGCAGCAGAAGCGGCGTCTCGTCGTGCTAGGTTATGAACCCATCCTTGGGTACTGCCGGCTATGGCCGGGACCCGATAGCAGGAAACCACTAGCTGTCAGCATAAAGCCAATTATGTGTTTCTGCCTCTGGCCTGAAGGGGCCTCCACCTGACAACAGTCGAGACTAACTGCTCCAGCAGCTGAGAACCAAAAGCTTGTTCCCTCACCGAGGCCTAGTAAGGCCTACCACCTGATAACCATCCATGCTAGCTGCCCGAGTGCCCAGACAGAGGCGCTCGTCCTCAGGGAGGCCTGGTGAGGCCTACCGCCTGATAACAGTCAAAGCCAGTTGTTGGAGTAGCGGGAACCCGGGACTCGTTCCCTCAGGGAGGCTTGGAACAGCTTACTACCTGGAAGCAAACCATGCTAGCTGTCCGAGCAGCCCCAACTCAGACGCTCGTCTACAGGGAAGCCTGCAACTTAAGAGTAAATCTTACGTCACCTGCCTCCAGGGCAGGTGTCTGTTCATCCAGTGACAAGCCATCCGTGTGAGGGCATCAGCTGGGGCAGTGTTTTGGCTCCAGGGGAGCATCCGACCAACCCTCGCGAAGTAGATGGTTGTGAAGAACAGCTTGACCCAAACCATAAAAATGGTGGAGCAGAAGACACAGAACTAGAAGTGAAATAATAAACACATACTACCAACCGGCTGTACCTCCCAGGATGAGGCCAGGGGACACCCGAAAGTGGCGGCCACAATAAGCTCTGGGGGGCGGGGTTAGCAAAGCTAGTCTAACCGTGCACAAATGAAGAGACGCCTACCCTGCCCCACGACCACTGGCAAAGTCGCTATCCATTCTGCTTCACACCACTCTGCATTATTAACAACCCCCAAATGCAAAGAAAGGAGGTGGGCATTTGCTGGACAACCCTGAACTGAGAGGAGGCCGGGTAGGGATACAAGCTCCTACAGAGCCCGGGGTGACTTACCACCGCAAGACGCCACCGCCATCCCACCAACAGCCTAGACTAACTTGATGCAGTGCCCTCCTGAGGGCCAGCCAGCATCGATCTGATAAATCCCGACAACCGAAGCCCTTTAAGGCAGCCTGACCTTACACACTCATCTAGATATTTCACTAGCAGAGGTGCTAACACTAACCAGAGTTACTGTGCATTATCCTAGTCGAACTGTTAGGTCCATAGCCACTATGGACCTAACAGTTCGACTAGGATAATGCACATAAGTCTGCATCGGCGCTACATGCCAACCAGCATGAGCGGTGGCCTCAACTACTCATATTTTCTATATCCAGAGGAGAAAAACTGCCTAAAACAGACCATAGTGCTGCACCATTCCACAAGCGAAGCATACAGTCTAACATAAACACACAGTGTTTATCACAAACATCGTTCTACCCACCCTACCGGGGAACTACAGGCCCAATCTTCTTTGTAAAAATGTGTTTTACACATCCATCATCCCACAAAACCCCTCAGGGAAGCATAGAGTCCAAACATAAGGGAAAGAAAGAATGTTTGCCCTACAAAGGGGGCTCACCCACTCTCCTCCAGTGTCTCATCGCTTCCATGTAACATGCATGCTTCGGCGCACCAAACCTGAGGGGGGAGCTTCTCACATACCAGCCAGACGGAACCTAGAGTAAAGTGCCTGGGGAGATGATGAAGAAGAGGAGTAAAAGTCAGTTGTAATTCTTAACTCACCCACCAGGGGAAGACCATTTCATCCACGCCAACAGCGTTGTGATACACCTTTCCTCTTCTCTGGAAGTCCGCCTCTTTTAGCCCTGCCCTCAACCGCGGGTTGCACGAGAGGCGATGTTGGCCCTCAGGCCCCGTCACTGGTCTATGACCGTGACACCTCTCGCCTGCCTGGGACCCGGATCTTAGTGGTGTGCGGATCCTCAAACACTGCCGCACAAACTTTCGTGATGCTGGCCCTCGGGCCCTGCTATCGCTGGTGTGGTGCATGTCCGCCACACTGCGTCAGAGTTTTTTTTTCTTCCTGACTGAAATTTCTCAGCAGATTCTCCTAGTACGCTTGTAACACCGACATTGTGTATAACGTAGCACCTGACCCGCTGCCGTGTATGCCCTGCCATCTAATGAAACATTGTTGAAAAAGCTCAGATGGCAGTGTTGGAGCTCTTAGTGTTCCGGAGATTACTCTTGAACGACAATCTAAGGCGAGAACACATACCCATATCCACTCATGCTCCAAATATCAGTCATCCGTAAACATGGATTACATTTCCATTGCTATGCTGATGATACTCAGCTCTACATCAGTACTAAGCCTTCCACTCCTCTTCCACCACTGACACTTATCAATTGCCTGGAGGACATAAAGCTCTGCCTGGACAGTAACCTTAAACTCAATAACGACAAAACAAAACTCTTAGGGTTCACACTTGTAGTTTGGTTAGTTTGGTTAGTTTGGTCCGGACCAAAAAACAAAAACAAAACATATAGTCCTGTATGTACATAACTCTGCGGCTAGGATGATTACTCACACAAAACTTGGATCTTGGATCTCATCTCATATGGCTTCCAGTTAAATCACGGATCAAATATAAATTTCTTCTCCTGATGTACAAATCTTACAACCAAGGTCTGACAAGGACCTGCTCGCTGTCCCAAAGTCCAGACTATGGACGTTTGGTGATAGAGCCTTCTGTGTTGGTGCACCTTCACTCTGGAACAAGCTTCCTCATGCCATCCGCTCTGCATCATCTCTAGCAACCTTTAAAAACCAGCTTAAAACACACCTCTTCACTGAGGCCTATGGACCATTGCTGCTCTGGTTTCTCTCCCTTCCCACTTTCCTTTCCCTCTTTTCCTTCCCTTGCTGTTTGTTAAGCGTCCTTGGGTTTGTGAAAGGCGCTATATAAATTACAGTTATTATTATTATTATTATTATTATCAGCAGCATTCACAACCCGCTGATGTCAGTGAATACACTGGATATGGGTTCTTCCATACCCTCCTGATCTCAGTAAGGAGCTCAGGAATAAAATGGAAAGCTCAACTGAGCCGATGATTTTATGGCCAGGGAGAAATCGATTGTTCAGTCTAATACAAGCGATCTCTCCTCTAACACGCCCACATGGCAGCCGCAGCCTGCCTGCAGCACGTTCCATAACATTCATTGGCTCCGCATACACGGTCAGGATGGCTGAGAAACTAGTTTCTCCTTTCACCAGCAATCCCTAAGAGCATTTCTGATAGATCTCATCAGTTGCCAGATCACCGGAGGGAACGGCCCTCTCGTGGCGATTGTCGAGCCCCATCCGAGGAAACCATGACGTGCGGTACCGCTCAGCTTCGGCGTGAGCGGTACCACGTCGCTAGTCTCAGATGCAAAAACCCTCTTCCCTCAGGAAGAGAGTCAGACGAGAGCGGAGCGATCTCAGATTGAAAAAAACGCTCATATTGCACACAAACAAACAAACAACTCCATAAGAGCTTGCCTGTGCACGCTCTTAATCCCAGGCAGAATTAAATGAATTTGGATTACCTTTTGACTTGAAGCATTCAGACAAAACAGTCCCTAAAGATGAAAAAGCTCATGTCATGTTTGTAAGGCCTCCTTATGTACTTCCTGGTCACACTTTGATGACATCATAGGCTGTTGCTGGTCAATAGGATTGCCGTGATTCGATAGATTGACACCTGTCACACAGTGTCACACACCGTTTCGAAAGGGAACAAGAACTGCTTGCCAACAGATACTGCGAACCAAAACCAACAAACAAGACTTCATCCAGAAAGCAGGACAAATGACATTTAAATAGAAAGGGTAATAAACTAAAAAAAACAAGACACAGGTGAAACAGGTTAACTATTAATGAGTAGAAGATACTGGGAAAAAATGATGTCAGAGAATAACAGAGTCTATGCAAATTAGGCTGCCATCTGCTGGTACCTAAGGGTACAGCTGACAGATGTTACAATAATGATTCTGTTTTTGTTTTTGTTTTTACAGGCATGGCTCTATTAAAGTTGATATGACTCTTATCTTTGAAAATTCTACTATAGTCCCAAGCTCATTTGAGGTAGAATCTGTTCTTAATGGAACCGCTAAGAATGGGACCATACCTCTGAACATCATACTGGATAGTATCAGAGCAGGTGAGTGTTTGAAGTATGATACACAAATTAGCATAATGTTGAAACCTTTAAAATAAAGTTTAACGTGCTCTACACATTTTATATTACAGGGGAAATATTGACTTCTAACATACCTGCGCCTAACCCACCTGTCACAATTGCAACCATACAAACTACTACTATGAAATCCACAGCAAGTACAAACGGTATTAAATACTCTATGTTTCGCTGTTAAATACTATTTTATTTAATACTTTTACATAATATAGTCTTGATCACCTCTGGAAACTGATTGTCATATATTCTAATTTGATATTTTTCTGTGCTTCATACCCTTTCAGAGAACACAAACCACACCACCTCTGGTGCTTTTTCATGGATGGTATGCTGTTCACTAATGTCTTTATCTCTAGCTGTCAATTGGGTTTATTAGCTCAAACTGGGGTGTTTTTGTAATTTATTTAGTGCACTAGTAAATATATATATATATATATATATATATATATATATATATATATATATATATATATATATATATATATATATATATATATATATATAAAGGCATCATGTTTATTGAATATTTAAGCTGTTTATTTTATTAGTTAAAATTGACAAATGTTGACTATTATATTAGGCACAGAGTTTGTACCATGCATACAAATTTTAGGACCATGATCCTACTAATAATCTTAGTAATACTTCACAACAAGGTCTAATTTGTTAACCTTAGTTAACCCTTGTGTATGAATTTAAAAAAAGTTACACAAAAACCTGTCATTGAATCTTGGGAGCAGAGTTTGGTGTCATTAAAGAAAAGTAAAAATATAGAGGTTTAAGTTTATGAATATAATTTAGAAACATTATTTGATATAAAATCTATATTTTATGAAATAAGTTGGGGTTAAAACTTTAAATAAGTTAACTCTAAAACTGCCAGAAAATCAAAGCCATACATTTATACAAGTTGTGTTCCAATCGTGAGGTTCATAAAATAAAAAATGTCCATATGGTCACACAAGTGTTAATTTGACATTAAACTAACACTTAGCAATAAGCATTTATTAATGTTAGATAATAAAACATTTCTTATTCATGTTAGCTCACAGTGCATTATCTAAATGATCTTCAAAATCTAGTAAATGCTGAGATCAACACTCGCTAATATTAATAATTGTGGTAGAAGTCATTAGTGAACTAATGTAGATAACTAATGCTAACAAATTAAAAGTTATTGTAACGTGATCCCATACTAAAATGTTCATTATTTATTATTGTCATTAATTATTTATGGTAGTTCATCGTGGGATATGTGCAGTTCAATAGTTTGAAACAAATAAAACATTTATTTGTTGGTTTGGACATTTGTTATTATTATTATTGTATGCTTTGTTAACATTATTTGGCTGATATTTCATTATAGCCTATACGTTATTTTGAGTATTGTATCAGTGTATTCTTAGTTTTTATAGTTAAGGCATTCTAACATGTCTTGTTTTGTCTTTTTGTTGTCCTCTATGTTTTGTTAAAATAGGGGAGATTTAATTATTTGTATTCAGATTCATGGAGTTTTAAATCTTTGTAAAAATATAAAAGATTTACAGGACAGTAAATGTCATGTTTTGTGTATTTGTTCTACAATATTGTGGGTGATCTGAGGTTTTCTAATTTTGAAGATGAATAACCATAAATTATTTAGACTGTTTGTGAAGTATACTTGAAGCATTGACCTTATAAAACAGTAGGATTCCCCCTTCATTTTATTAAATATAGTAATTCATATGACATAATACAGAACTTTTTTCTTTCATTTCTATTACTTAAAGATTAAATACATCGATTCCCCATGTGCACCATTATTGTTCCAAAAAAATAGATCTTCAGCATCTAACTAATACATAGGAAGATATATTTTATTGAGAGAAAAAACTAAAAAACAATGTCAATTCTAAATCACATTATTAAACCTTTAAATATACACTTCACTTGTGCGATTTCTATAAAGTCTTATGTTTTCTGTTGCTATTACTCAAAGATTAAATACATAGTGTATCTTAACCCCTTAAGTGTCACCCCCCTTTTTGAAATTATACATGAAAATTCACTATCCAAACTTAAATGGCTGCAATTCAAGAATACTTTGGAATATAGGCAGTCAGCAGAGTATTGCTCAAGTGAAATCACTTCAAAAAATTCAAGTTAAAAAAGTTATGGAAGTTTAAATGTACTGTAAATCAAATATACTGTACTAGATATTTAATATAAACATATGTTACAAAATAATGTGTACTCTAAAATTACTATCAAATCAAAGCCATATGTCTAATCAATTTTTGTTCCAAATTTGAAGTTAATATCACAAAAATTTAAGTTCCCATGAGATTTTGTTTAGGCGCTGTACCACAAATAGCCACCGGGTGTCATTGAAATTCCATTGATATTTTTTAATACAATTTCCTGTGTCAAATGTATATATTTTTGTGTAAATATCACAAAACAGTTTGCTTATATAGAACCGTGAGACTCAGACCTTTCCGACGATATGCGTTTTGTCAAGATTAGAATAGTTTTTATTATAAATTAGTTAAATAAATATGAAACATGACAACGCCACTTGGGGAGGAGCCCGCTGGAATAATTTAGAGCACAGTTTCCATGGTAAAGCAAGGTCCCATTTCAAAACGATTTGCACAGGATGAATCTCGAGTTCGTAAGCTTTCGAATGATATATAGTTTGTCAACATTAGATCAGGATAAATATAGGATATAATTGTTTTAAACAAGCAGTGGCAAATGGGCCCACCGGTGGGCCAGTGACACTTAAGGGGTTAAGGCATCTTTACACAGCCGAGTTAAGGCGGCTCTAAAGCGGGTCTGTGTCTGCTCAAAATTCTGTGTAAAGACGCAATGCCGCATTAAAGTAGACTTAAAATATGCTGGGTCTGACCCACTTCGGCCCCTAGTATCAAAGGCGACATAGAAACGGTTTTGATTCAGTGTAAATGAACGTGAACTTGTGCCACCTTAAACTACATCATTGTCATGACAACCGCCTGTCAGCCAGCTCACTATGCGTGATAATCAAGAAGCAGCTAGGAGACGAACCATCTAGAAATTAAATTAAAATATTTCTGTACTCACATCGTCAAGCTAACCACTGTAGTGTGCGCCGTTTGTAATCTTCATTTAAAGAGACTGGCAGATCAACGCACTGCAACATTTCCCCTCAGAAACGGTAAATAGGCCTACTTAACCCAGTCGGCGTCAGTCACTATGCAACCCAGTATTTTATATTATATTTTATATTTTCTGATATATTCTATCTGCTGTCCTTCATGTCATTAAAATAGACTGAAGTTTGGATTTTCCCTTAGGCATAGTGCTGCAGCCTAACAACTTGAAATATAGCCTAGCCTACTCAAATCATTTATGGTATTGTAATTTGTCTTTAAGCAACATTGTAGAATATTTGAATTTATTTAAAGTTGTGTATTTTTTTTAAATTATCATTATTATTTGGCTATGTGCATATTTATTTCGAACATTTAGCTTATTACCGTTCCCCAGTCGGGTTGTAGCCTAGCCTACTAACTGCGAGAGAAGGGCTAAATTTAATTTGCATGGTGGTAGTTTTTACCACTTCGTTATTTTGGCTCGAAATTTCGTTTTTCGGAAATATTAACTGAATTTAGAAATGCTTTTCACAATGCAACAACATATTTAAAGAGCATTAAGCTATAAAAATATCTATTATGTAAAGGAAGGGGAAGCAGTCGCAGTGAGCGCGGACAGAGTGGCCAGAGAAACGGAGGATCGACTGCAGTATGGCGTTTGTGGAAAATGGCGGAAAAACTGCCG
This sequence comes from Pseudorasbora parva, assembly GCF_024679245.1. NCBI lineage: Eukaryota > Metazoa > Chordata > Actinopteri > Cypriniformes > Gobionidae > Pseudorasbora > Pseudorasbora parva. Next base: position 17,300,218 of record NC_090175.1, on the reverse strand, counting down.
AAAAAGAGCGGGTGTTGAACCCCGTCACCGGGAAAAGAGTGGGTGTAGCCCCCACTGATGCGACGCCCCTGTACATGTTGTGACTGCTCTAAAGTGACTTTCTGTTTCTTTGAAAAAAACTTTGGACCACTTTTAATCCTGCGGTAATCTACCCGTAATAATGTATACTTTCTTTATAGCATTGTCAATCAGGCACAATTTTATTAAGAAATATAAAATAACTATACTGTAGCCTACAATAGAAGAATTGCAGAATTACAGTAGACCTACAGAATTATGCCAAACATCAAAAGTGCTTTTTATACATTTCATTATTTGTTTTAAATTAATTTATAACACTTTGTTAAAACTGTAGTTTTAAATAATGTTCAACGCATTGTTACCCGCGATTTTAATTCCTGTTTAAATAGATTTATGCCGCTTCAGAGAAGGATTAAACGGTCTGTGTAAATGCACATTTTTGGGATTTTATGCCGCTTCAGAATCTGTTTCTGTGCCGCGTTTGCTGTGTAAAGATGCCTTTAGTTACCAAAAAAAAAACAAAAAACAAACAAACAACAAGACAGAAATTAGATCTTCAGCATCTAACTAATACATCGACACCTGTGGCATTTTTGCAGCATAGAGGAATGTTCAGATTTGGCTTCAGTAAACCGATCCTCATTATTTCTCCAGCTCAGAGTACAATAAGGAACAATGTGCTTCTTGGTAAAGTAAAATAATGAAACATATATATTTTTGTATCACCATGCTCTATATTTGGCAAGAAAGACTAGTAAATGTTACAGCTAACTCATAACTTGACTTGTTTTGCTTTTTTGCTTTGCTGGTTCTGAATGTGACTGAAAATATCAGAGATGTCACAATCATTTTGTGGTGGCATGCATTTGTGATTAGTGCATCACAGCTGACAACAGAAGAGATGCTATGGTCATCCACAAAGCTGTGAGCATACTAGCCAGGACTGGAGATCTGTTAGCTGTAAACATGAAATGAAAAGAAATACACATTAATTATCGATTATTTTAGTCTTTGGAAACCCCTTTAATAGCATCTTAAATCATCTATGGACTTCCAAGCCCTCATCATTCATTCATTCAGTTTTGCTTTTGCTGACTGTAAACACAACAGTCCACACTACTCATACTTCTTTCATTCTCATGTTACTTTTACTTCCTTAAGGGTTGACATATTCTGTATAGATGTTGTAAATCTTTTTTTTTAATTAAATAATTATATTTAAATCATAACATAAAAACATAAGTATAAATGTATACTGACCAGATTGTCCTGTGGAGTCTGTAACTGTGATAGATTTTGGATCAATTGTTAATTTGACTGTTCCATTTCTCACGGCATCAGCAAGACTCGTTGCCAAATCTTTCACGGATGGATTAGTGCCGTTCAAAAATCCAAGTAGGCCATCTACCCAAATTGAGCCATTCCTACAAGGGGATAATATTCATACATTTATCAATGGAATGAATGGGAAAACCGTAATGCAACAACTGGTCTAGTGACTTACTAAGCTACTATCATTTAAACTACTCAAACAAAAAAACAATCAGTCATTAAACAGACAGATGTAAAATCAAGCTGTGGTGATGCCATTTTACAGTGGATTTAGAGAATTGAATAATATTTTACCTGAACCGCCAAACCAACGAGTGTTTAAAGTTCCTGAAGCCTTTGTAAAATTTATCAAGCTTTAATAAATGAATAAAAAGTTTAGGACAAATTAACATTTATAATAATAAACTAGAGAAATGTTTTTTTTTTTCAACTGAAATATTACCATTATTTAAAGGACAAAATAATTACCTCAGTGATGACATTTGTTGTCAGATTTACAGCTGGAGCAGATGCCATATTTGAAAGATCATTTGAGAAGACTTCATTCATTTTGAAGGTTATATTATATTCTGCAAGACCAGAAGCTGGAGAGACTGTTGTAGCTTGTACAGTCGTAGGTGAAGTATTAGCAGCAGTCGTCATTTTTGTTCCATTGAGAGAATTGAGAGAAAATGAGTCACAATTCAATAACACTTCATACGACTACCAAGATACAATGAATCTCAAACACAAAGACAGCATTTTGCATCTATAACATTTGTGTGTGTGTGTGTGTGTGTGTGTGTGTGTGTGTGTGTGTGTGTGTGTGTGTGTGTGTGTGTGTGTGTGTGTGTGTGTGTGTGATCAAAAAATCATATTTAGTCTTATCCTTAAGGGTTCACAATGTAACACACAAGTATCTAAAAGGGAAAAAAAATATATTTGTAAAATCCACTGACCATTGGTATCTGGGATAACAGTAACATTGATGGATGTGTTATCGACTTTGAAGCTGAAATTTCCACTGGCGATTGCGGCAGTAAGGGTGTCTACCACCTGGGACGCATTAGGAGCACTACTGTTTGAGGAGTCAAACTGGAGGACAGAATCTACTGCAATGGAGCCCTTGCTGTGGAGATCAAGCATGTTGAAATACAGTCAGATTATTAACTAACAAACAACTAAATGACCAAATGGAACAATTAAATGGTCATCTGACATACAAATTGCAACCTGGTCTCACAGAATTCCACACGGACCCTTAACTCAAAAATACATGGTAGTTTCCATAGAATCATGTCTACTTTTACAAATGCAAATAATTAAATGTGTGTTGGGAATCCGTGATTGGACCACGGATGCTGCCTGTCATTGACTTACATAGGAATCACTTCCGTGAACCCATCACGGAATTTCTGGCGATTCCGTGAAATTACCAGATTTTTGAGTTAAGGGTCTGTGTTCATTTCACGGAAATCTGTGAGATCAGGTTGACAAATTGATAAACTAAAGCAGACAGGAAAGCTATGTGTGTGTGTGTGTGTGTGTGTGTGTGTGTGTGTGTGTGTGTGTGTGTGTGTGTGTGTGTGTGTGTGTGTGTGTATGTGTGTGTGTGTGTGTGTGTGTGTGGCCTGGTAATCCCTACGTTATGGGGACAAAATGTCCCCACAAAGATGGCAATATCCGAAATCCTTGTCGTTGTGGGGACATTTTTAGGTCCCCATGAGGAAAACATCTTATAAATCACACAGAAGGAGTTTTTTTGAGAAAGTAAAAATGCAGAATGTTTCCTGTGATGGGTAGGTTTAGGGGCAGGGGCAGTGTAAGGGGATAGGATGTACAGTTTGTACAGTATGAAATCCATTACGCCTATGGAATGTCCCCATAAAACATGAAAACACGACATGTGCGTGCGTGTGTGTGTGTGAAAGTGAGACATTTTGAAATGTCATGCCAAATGTTGGCTTATTTTGGATTTCATGAGAGTGACACATTCCAAAAAAGTTGGGACAAGTAGCAATAAGAGGCCATAAAAGTAAAATGTACATACGAGGAACAGCTGGAGGACAAATTTGCTACTTATTAGGTCAATTGGCAACATGATTGGGTATAAATTAGCTTTTCAGAGTGCAAGTGTCTCTCAGAAGTCAAGATGGGCAGAGGATCACCAATGCTGCGGCGAAAAATAGTTGAGCAATATCAGAAAGGAGTTTCTCAGAGAAAAATGGCAAAGAGTTTGTAGTTATTATAGGAATATATATATATATATATATATATATATATATATATATATATATATATATATATATATATATATATATATATATATATATATATATATTCAAGCAGCGAGTCAACACAAGAAAGCATTCCAGAGACCCTCTCTCCCTGAACCGATCATAAAACTAATCAAGGATGTAAAAATGACCCAGAGACAACATCTCTCCCCCTTTACCTGCGTTATCTCAAAAAAAGCAAAAGGACAAGATGAGTTACGTGACGTGATCCCTCTTTGTTCTACAAATGTAACAGCGGGCGTAACCTAATGAAGAAGCCACTAATTTATTACCGACATATTTAAATCGTTATCGGGACACAGAGTTGCTAAAAGCTTTTTGGGGGCCCGAAATCAACATGGACATTAGACAGACACCTCTTCTTCACCTCCTTCCTCGACCCGCACATTCCAAAGGCTCTTTGAACATCACACAAAGACCTCATACCATGCATGCACGAGGAATAAACTTAAACCTCAATTCAATAATATGAATTAATACACCCAACCGCACCTTAAACATATACTAAGGTATTATGTATATTTTCATGTAACTTGTGAAGTGTCTCTGTATGCTAGACACGTATCACATATGAATCTTTACAATCTTCTATTCCCATCATGGGAATAGCAAGCGGTTTGATGTGATGGATAGATGATTCTCATCATTTTGATGCAAGGTAAATATGTGTAAAATATACTATGATCACAATAGGACAGTTTGTTTCTTAAAATTGTTTAATCAGACATTAGATTAACGATATGCATGAACAGGAGAAGTGTACACAGGAGAACCTGCCCACAACAATATCTGATTGGCCGGAGATGCCCTCAAGGATGGACTTTGAAACCTGCTTAAAACACTGAACAAACAAGATGTCTTTGCTTTTTGCTTTTGCTTCGTGCTTATGCTGACTGCCATGGTTTTGCAGTGACTTCTGCTTTGATCATGCTGGCTTTTCCACCTTACTGCCTGTATACCTCAGTGTCCTCCGAGCTACCCAGAGCTCTTCACCACGCTTCGAAACTCTGTTTGAACCTCGCCGAAGAAAACTTCCTGGAGTCTGTGCAGCCACGCCTCAGAGACTCTGTCATGTAAACCATGACTGCAACCAGCTAAAGCTATCCAGGATCCGGCATTTACCCTGCAAAACCAACTATCCGTCCCTCTGAACACAATAACTTACTACCAGCTGAGCAACGCCGTCCTAAGAGGAACCCATGCACATAGGAGCATTCAAACGCAAGTACGTGACTCTTCATTCTGGCTGAACTGGTAAAAATCGTATCTAAGCTAACAAACTATAGTTGAACTACTAGTATATTGATTCTCAGGTTATGGCTAAGAAATCATGTCTGAACAAGACACTTAGTACTTCACTCCTTTCCATTAACAAACATCCCTTTCCCAGTAACTGTATGAATGTGTGTCCGTTAGATTAGTTTGTGTTTAGAAAAGTTCAAAAAACCTTTGTCTACCTCTTTCATCTATACAAGTTTTCTGGCTGTTTGTTTATATGTTACTGCCTCAAATTGATCGATTGTATTACCTAAGCTCACAAACACTGAACAAAAAAGTAAATGATATCATTGACCTTGGCCACAGGTAATATCCAGATTCAAGGTTGATAAAGTACTGTAAGTCCAATGTATAATGGTGGGCAATTAGTTGATAAAGTGGTAAATATTAATTTTGAATCATTTGTATGTAATTCGGGTCTTTTCACTGTAATTTCTGCTGCGTGGTCCCTTCAGGCTTAAGAGCTGCCTCAGTGAGGGTCGTCTGCGAGCTTACGGCCGCCTGAGCCTGATCAGATGGTCAGGCCCCTCTCGGGGCCTCTCGGTTAGATCAGCCTGTAGGCCTGTCCAGCCTCCTGAGCATCCCTGTAATATATGTGTTCAGTAGATCCTAGGATCAAGGCGAAAAAACTCCCCTCGCTGGCAAGGGTTAGAAAGCACTATGCTGAGTACTGCTCTCCAGGATTCCCGTCTCCGAGTTCCGGTTTGAGGAGGACACTGCCGGTTTGCAGTCCCTCAGTCTGGATGCTCATGAGTAAGCAAAGTTCCGGAGGCTCTGTTTCCAAACAGACAGGGTTGGCCAAGCTGGGGTGTCCCACATAAGTGATGCCAGGTCAGGCCTCCATGGTGGCATTCGGTGAAGGAGTTCCCGAATAGTGGCTGGCTGGGGCACCGTCGTGCCCCCTAGCCACATTCCTTTAAAGGGACCCTTTCTGTTGAAGTAGTTGGTCCCAGGCCTTTGAGCAGCCAAGGGTAAGAGACCTTAGGTGATTGATAAGGTCCTATCTTAGGCATATAGCTTGGGCTATGACCGTAGGGAATACTGTCACTGACAGCCTAGTGTGACCAGAGGGGGAGTGGTTCAGGCATTTCAATTGAATTTGCTTGTCCTGACAGTTGTCACTGCCAGTGGGCATGCACTCCCCTCAGCATGGCGGCGTGGGTATATCGTTCCCTGTAGCGTCAGCTGACGCAGCGCAAGTTCCCTTTCGAAAGGGAACGTCTCTGGTTACAACTGTAACCTTAGTTTCCTGAGAACAGGGAACGAGACGCTGCATCATGGTGCCATGCCTCAAGGCCTGCTGCCAAACAGTCCCTTCAGACGAAGAAGCTTGTGTCATGTTTGCAAGGCACCCTTATATACTTCCTGGTTGCACCTTGATGACATCATATGCTGTCACCGGTCAATAGGATTGCCATGATTTGATAGTAGTTCAGACACCTGTCACGCTGGAGGCGTTCCCCCATAGCGTCAGCTGATGCAGTGTCTCATTCCCTGTTCTCAGGGAACTAAGGTTACAGTCGTAACCAGAGTCGTTTTCTCTGGGCCTAGGCTCATTTAAAATGGACTGTGGCAAAGTGGAAAACTCTTCTGTGGTCAGACGAATCAAAATATGACAATCTTTTTGGAAAACTGGGATGCCATATCATCCAGACTAAAGAGGACAAGAACAACCCAAGTTGTTATCAGTGCTCAGTTCAGAAGCCATACCATCTCTGATGGTATGGGGTTGCATGAGTGCACGTGGCATGGGCAGCTTTCACATCTGGAAAGGCACCATCATTGCTGAAAAGTATATTCAAGTTCTAGAACAACATATTCTCTCATCCAAAATTCTTCTCTTTCAGGGAAGACCCTGCATTTTCCAACATGGCAATGAGCAGACCACATACTGCATCAATTACAACATCATGGCTGCATAGAAGAAGGATCTGGGTACTGAAATGACCAGCCTGTGGTCCAGATCTTTCACCCATAGAAAACATTTGGTAATCATAAAGAGGAAGATACGACAAAGCCTGTATTAGACAAGAATGAGACAAAATTCCTATTCCTAAACGTGAGCAATTTGTCTCCTCAGTCCCCAGATGTTTGCAGACTCTTATAAAAAGAAGAGGGGATGCCACAAAGTGGTAAACATGGACTTGTCCCAACTTTTTTGATAATAATAATTAATAATTTGTTTGATTTATATAGCGCTTTTCAAGGCACTAAAAGCGCTTTACATTGACGGGGGAAATCTCCTCAAACCACCACCAATGTGCAGCATCCACCTGGATGATGCGACGGCAGCCATATTGCGCCAGAACGCCCACTACACACCAGCTGATTGGTGGAGAGGAGACAGAGTGATAAAGCCAATTAGGATAAGGGGATGATTAGGAGGCCATGATGGACAGAGGCCAATGAGCCAATTTGGCCAGGATGCCGGGGTAACACCCCTACTTTTTTCACTTTTTTTCCTGGGATTTTAAATGACCACAGAGAGTCAGGACCTCGGTTGAACTTTGAACTTTAAACTTTGATCCAGGTACTGACCAGGCTCAGCCCTGCTTAGCAAGGCAGGGTCTTGGGCTACATGCTGATAGGGCTGCTGGCCACACTGATATGTGTTGATGCCATGCAAATCAACTTATTTTTCCCTTATGTCATCTATGTTGTATTCTGAATAAAATATTAAAATTCAAAACTTCCATATCATTGCGTTCTGTTTTTATTCACAATTTGTACAGTGTCCCAACTTTTTTGGAATCGGGTTTGTAAAATCATGCACGTATCTATTTTGATAACAGGGTGTTTGGTACAAAGGAAAGTACTGTTTTACCTCAACTTCTGAATAATCATCCGGTGGAATTTTGGAAAACGTTTCTTGTAAATTTGAGAAAACTGTAAAAGATAGATAAATAATCATATAAATATCATATTACTTTCATACAAGCCATTTCTGTATTTCAGATCAAATATCGCTGCAAGATATTTAGAATTTTAAAACAGACAAAATGCAAGTGTTTAACAAACTATTGTAGTTTCTATTTTTAATATTGCCAACACATAACATTGCCAGTGTCTACTACTATTGTGATCAACATCCATGCCATATAGGAACACAAATATTACCGCAGAGGTGATGTTATTTGACAGATCGATGGTGTCAGGATGACTGAGATTGGCGTAGATGTCCTTAAAGTCTTGCACAATTTTGAACCCTAATCTAATATCTGCAAGTTTTGCAGGTGGAGCTGGAGTTGTAGCAACAGTTTGATTTGTCACTGCTGGAGCTGCAGGTGTTGTTGCTTTGGGTAAAAGTAACATGGGACAAAATTTAACAAAAGTATACCCATAATGTGTCATTAGCCGTGTTTCCACCGCAGGAACTTTCCCCAGAAACCGCAGGAACTAAGGTCTAAATGAAGTTCTGGGTAAATATTTCCCCCTCCAAACGGCCCTGCTCTCAAGGTAGTACTTTTTCAAAGTTTAGGAACTTTCAAGGCTGGGACTTGGGCGCTGAATTGGTTTAGCTCACGCAGCATTTTATTTCAACCGGCATTTTCAAGTCTTTTCCGAGGTTCGTTCCTCATTCTGCAAATATAAGTCTTGCTCTTTCTGTCTGATGGCAAGTGTTCGTTTTAGGCATCTCATGTTCGATGTCCGTAATTGCTGATAATAACATACATTGTCATTTTATATCTAGCTTTACAAGCTTTCAGAATATGCTTTAGTGTCAGTGCTTTTTTTCCGCTGTTTTGTTCATTTTAGTTTAGCTCTTTAGTAAACCAATACATAACCACAATAAGCAGCAGAGCTTGAATGTCCTCTATACTTGTTATTGGTGCAGAGAGTGTCGCGCAAAAATGATTACTGTCCGTTGCTGACTGGAAGGGGCAGTCTCGCGCAGTCCTACATTACTGGACTAATTTGCCTAAACTTCACGGTACTTTAGACCGCAGTGGAAACACAAACAGTAGCAGGTCTGGGGAAAAGAAGTTCTTGGTACAAATTGTTCCAGGTAATTTCGGTGGAAATGGGGCCATTGAAGCTTTACTTAATAACAACAGGAAAATATTATCATATACTAAAAAATACATCTGTAAAATACACTGACCATCGGTATCTGGAATATCAGTAATACATTATAATATAAAAACATAAGTATAAATGTATACTGACCAAATTGTCCTGTGGAGTCTGTAACTGTGATAGATTTTGGATCAATTGTTAATTTGACTCTTCCATTTCTCACGGCATCAGCAAGACTCATCGCCAGATCTATCACGGATGGATTACTGCCGTTGTTCAAAAATCCAAGTAGGCCATCTACCCAAATTGAGCCATTCCTACAAGGGGATAATATTCATACATTTATCAATGGAATGAATGGGAAAACCGTAATGCAACAACTGGTCTAGTGACTTACTAAGCTACTATCATTTAAACTACTCAAACAAAAAAACAATCAATCAATAAACAGACAGATGTAAAATCAAGCTGTGGTGATGCCATTTTACAGTGGATTTAGAGAATTGAATAATATTTTACCTGAACCGCCAAACCAACGAGCGTTTAAAGTTCCTGAAGCCTTTGTAAAATTTATCAAGCTGTAATAAATTAATAAAATGTTAAGAAGAAATGTACCTTTATAATGATAAACAAGAGAAATGTTTTTAAACTGAAATATTACCATTATTTAAAGGACAAAATAATTACCTCAGTGGTGACATTTTTTGTCAGATTTACGGCTGGAGCAGATGCCATATTTGAAAGATCATTTGAGAAGACTTCATTCATTTTGAAGGTTATATTATATTCTGCAAGACCAGAAGCTGGAGAGACTGTTGTAGCTTGTACAGTCGTAGGTGAAGTATTAGCAGCAGCAGTCGTTACTTTTGTTCCATTGAGAGAATTGAGAGAAAATGAGTCACAATTCAATAACACTTCATACGACTACCAAGATACAATGAATCTCAAATACAAAGACAGCATTTTGCATCTATAACATTTGTGTGTGTGTGTGTGTGTGTGTGTGTGTGTGTATGTGTGTGTGTGTGTGTGTGTGTGTGTGTGTGTGTGTGTGTGTGTGTGTGTGTGTCATCAAACAAGAATATTTCGTTTTAGAATATTTAGAATCTTTTCTTTAAATTGTTCTCAATGTAACACAATTATCTAACATGAAAAAAAATGCATCTGTAAAATACACTGACCATTGGTATCTGGAACATCAGTAGGACTGACGGAAGTGTTACTAAATGTGAAGCTAAAATTTCCACTGGCGATTGCCGCAATAAGGGTGTCTGTCACCTGGGACGCATTAGGAGCACTACTGTTTGAGGAGTCAAACTGGAGGACAGAATCTACTGCAATGGAGCCCTTGCTGTGGAGATCAACCATGTTGAAATACAGTCAGATTATTAACTAACAAACAACTGAATGACCAAATGGAACAATTAAATGGTCACCCGACTTATAACTGATAGCTAAAACAGTCGGCAATGCAATCTTTAATACTACTAATAATAATAATGCATGTATCCATCTATTTTGATATCAAGGCATTTGGCAAAACTGAAAGTACTGTTTTACCTCAACTTCAGAATAATCATGCGGTGGAAAGTTGGAAACCGCTTCTTGTAAATTTGAGAAAACTGTAAAAGATAGATAAATAGTCATATAAATATCATATTACTTGCATACAAGCCATTTCTGTATTTCAGATCAAATATCGCTGCAAGATATTTAGAATTTTAAAACAGACAAAAAGCAAGTGTTTAACAAACTATTGTAGTTTCTATTTTTAATATTGCCAACACATAACATTGCCAGTGTCTACTACTATTGTAATCAACATACATGCCATATAGGAACAAAAATATTACCGCAGAGGTGATGTTATTTGACAGATCGATGGTGTCAGGATGACTGAGATTGGCGTAGATGTCCTTAAAGTCTTGCACAATTTTGAACCCTAATCTAATATCTGCAAGTTTTGCAGGTGGAGCTGGAGTTGTAGCAACAGTTTGATTTGTCACTGCTGGAGCTGCAGGTGTTGTTGCTTTGGGTAAAAGTAACATGGGACAAAATTTAACAAAAGTATACCCATAATGTGTCATTAGCCATGTTTCCACCGCAGGAACTTTCCCCAGAAACCGCAGGAACTAAGGTCTAAATGAAGTTCTGGGTAAATATTTCCCCCTCCAAACAGCCCTGCTCTCAAGGTAGTACTTTTTCAAAGTTTAGGAACTTTCAAGGCTGGGACTTGGGCGCTGAATTGGTTTAGCTCACGCAGCATTTTATTTCAACCGGCATTTTCAAGTCTTTTCCGAGGTTCGTTCCTCATTCTGCAAATATAAGTCTTGCTCTTTCTGTCTGATGGCAAGTGTTCGTTTTAGGCATCTCATGTTCGATGTCCGTAATTGCTGATAATAACATACATTGTCATTTTATATCTAGCTTTACAAGCTTTCAGAATATGCTTTAGTGTCAGTGCTTTTTTTCCGCTGTTTTGTTCATTTTAGTTTAGCTCTTTAGTAAACCAATACATAACCACAATAAGCAGCAGAGCTTGAATGTCCTCTATACTTGTTATTGGTGCAGAGAGTGTCGCGCAAAAATGATTACTGTCCGTTGCTGACTGGAAGGGGCAGTCTCGCGCAGTCCTACATTACTGGACTAATTTGCCTAAACTTCACGGTACTTTAGACCGCAGTGGAAACACAAACAGTAGCAGGTCTGGGGAAAAGAAGTTCTTGGTACAAATTGTTCCAGGTAATTTCGGTGGAAATGGGGCCATTGAAGCTTTACTTAATAACAACAGGAAAATATTATCATATACTAAAAAATACATCTGTAAAATACACTGACCATCGGTATCTGGAATATCAGTAATACATTATAATATAAAAACATAAGTATAAATGTATACTGACCAAATTGTCCTGTGGAGTCTGTAACTGTGATAGATTTTGGATCAATTGTTAATTTGACTCTTCCATTTCTCACGGCATCAGCAAGACTCATCGCCAGATCTATCACGGATGGATTACTGCCGTTGTTCAAAAATCCAAGTAGGCCATCTACCCAAATTGAGCCATTCCTACAAGGGGATAATATTCATACATTTATCAATGGAATGAATGGGAAAACCGTAATGCAACAACTGGTCTAGTGACTTACTAAGCTACTATCATTTAAACTACTCAAACAAAAAAACAATCAATCAATAAACAGACAGATGTAAAATCAAGCTGTGGTGATGCCATTTTACAGTGGATTTAGAGAATTGAATAATATTTTACCTGAACCGCCAAACCAACGAGCGTTTAAAGTTCCTGAAGCCTTTGTAAAATTTATCAAGCTGTAATAAATTAATAAAATGTTAAGAAGAAATGTACCTTTATAATGATAAACAAGAGAAATGTTTTTAAACTGAAATATTACCATTATTTAAAGGACAAAATAATTACCTCAGTGGTGACATTTTTTGTCAGATTTACGGCTGGAGCAGATGCCATATTTGAAAGATCATTTGAGAAGACTTCATTCATTTTGAAGGTTATATTATATTCTGCAAGACCAGAAGCTGGAGAGACTGTTGTAGCTTGTACAGTCGTAGGTGAAGTATTAGCAGCAGCAGTCGTTACTTTTGTTCCATTGAGAGAATTGAGAGAAAATGAGTCACAATTCAATAACACTTCATACGACTACCAAGATACAATGAATCTCAAATACAAAGACAGCATTTTGCATCTACAAGGTTGTGGTCAATAGAGTGCAGATGTGTGTGTGTGTGTGTGTGTGTGTGTGTATGTGTGTGTGTGTGTGTGTGTGTGTGTGTGTGTGTGTGTGTGTGTGTGTGTCATCAAACAAGAATATTTCGTTTTAGAATATTTAGAATCTTTTCTTTAAATTGTTCTCAATGTAACACAATTATCTAACATGAAAAAAAATGCATCTGTAAAATACACTGACCATTGGTATCTGGAACATCAGTAGGACTGACGGAAGTGTTACTAAATGTGAAGCTAAAATTTCCACTGGCGATTGCCGCAATAAGGGTGTCTGTCACCTGGGACGCATTAGGAGCACTACTGTTTGAGGAGTCAAACTGGAGGACAGAATCTACTGCAATGGAGCCCTTGCTGTGGAGATCAACCATGTTGAAATACAGTCAGATTATTAACTAACAAACAACTGAATGACCAAATGGAACAATTAAATGGTCACCCGACTTATAACTGATAGCTAAAACAGTCAGCAATGCAATCTTTAATACTACTAATAATAATAATGCATGTATCCATCTATTTTGATATCAAGGCATTTGGCAAAACTGAAAGTACTGTTTTACCTCAACTTCTGAATAATCATGCGGTGGAAAGTTGGAAACCGCTTCTTGTAAATTTGAGAAAACTGTAAAAGATAGATAAATAGTCATATAAATATCATATTACTTGCATACAAGCCATTTCTGTATTTCAAATCAAATATCGCTGCAAGATATTTCGAATTTTAAAACAGACAAAATGCAAGTGTTTAACAAACTATTGTAGTTTTTAATATTGCCAACACATAACATTGCCAGTGTCTACTACTATTGTAATCAACATCCATGCCATATAGGAACGAAAATATTACCTCAGAGGTGATGTTATTTGACAGATCGATGGTGTCAGGATGACTGAGATTGGCGTAAATGCCCTTAAAGTCTTGAACAATTTTGAACACTAAACTAATATTTGCAACTTTAGTAGGTGGAGTTGGAGTTGTAGCAACAGTTTGATTTGTAACTGCTGGACCTGCAGGTGTTGTTGCTTTGGGTAAAAGTAACATGGGACAAAGTTGAACAGTTTTTCATAATGTGACATTGAGGCCTTATTTAACAACAGGAAAATATGTATAAGAAAATATGAACTAAAGTTAAATGGGTAAACACACACTGACCAGGAGGTGGTGTGATGTCAGTAATATTGATGGAATCCTTAATGATTGCGAAGGTGAAGCTCCCATTCTTCAAGATTTGAGTCAGATCTGCCACAGTAGGCTTGGTGCCATTGCTAAATTGAAGTTCTCCATCTGTCACAATGGACCCATTCCTGGGAGAAAACACTCAAATAATAAATTAATGGGTGACTTACAAAGTAACTAAGTAACCAACCAACGAACCATGCATGAAATAAGGCCAAACAATTAATAAATGTATAAATTAATGTATCACAATTTTTACAGTGTTCTGCTTTATTACCTGAATTGCAAAATGTTAAAACCTTCGAAGTTTGTTATGGACCTGTAAAGTGTCTCAACCTGCAAAAGATTAACAAACAGATTAAGACATTTATCCATACAGCTCTTCATATATTTAATCACGCTTAATTATGTTTTTTATTTCTTTTTATTATACTTAAAGGGACACTAAAAGCCCTCCCTGCCCCAATAAATGTTTTTAACATTATTAATAAACATTTTGTTTGGCACTTTATTTCCACATTTAGATCAATTTCTTAATTTTTTTAAAAAGTAAATGCCTTTCCGATGTGATTTGTGATGAGAAAAGAGAGAAGAGCGAGCTCTGCAAAAGGCAGATTCAAACCCGTGTTGAACGCGTCAAAACAACAATCCATTAACCATAAGCTTTACTGATTGCACCGCTGAAGACGTTAAATCACAAGTGGTGTTTTAATAATCTTCTTTGGCACAGCCAGGCATTGCCAACAAGGCACATTATTTGCACTTGGTGTGAATAGACACTCTGTTAAAGGCATTCCAGTGTAATTTTAACCATTCCTCACTGGCCAAAAATATTACCTCAGAGGTGATGTTCTTTTTCAGATCTGAGGTTGCATTATTGGCGATGTTAGAGTAGTCACTCTGGAAAGTGCCACTGATGCTGAAGCTTAGACTGAATCGATATACAATGCTGCTGCTGCTGCTGGTGTTGGTGTTGGTGTTGTTTGCTTGAGCAGCATTTCCAGGCACATGTATGATTCCTGTTTACGGTGAAATAAGGGAAAATGAGAGAAGCTGAGAGAAGATTGCTAAAGATTTAACACCATAGTTTAGAATGTAGTTAGTTAGTCGGATCTAAATCTGTCTCTTTAAAGAGAACAGTTACTTTATTACTGACAGTTGCATGCTGGTAAGATACTGGTAATCTAAAAAAAATTAAAAATAATAATAATAATAATAATAATAAAAAAAATAATAAAAAAAAAAAAAAAAAAATAATAATAATAATAATAATATATAGTCTCTTTAAAGACAAGTTACTTTATTATTTTGATTATTTGATTATGGACATTAATTCTGAACTGCTAGACTATAGCTATCCATCACCAAGCCTATTTGTGCTTTCCATTTTAAGAGTTAATGTTTGTTTTGACAGCTGTCCCAACAGGCTAAATATCTGTCTTTATACAGCTGGATTGATTTTTGGACAAAAATTAGGATTTTTGGAAAAGCATTACAATGTATGTCACTTTCTTTTTCACTATCCTTTTATCAGGGCTGTGTGCGGGTAGGAAGACGATTGGAGAAGCATTAAGTGCAAAACCCAGTTTAAGCTTAGCCTCATGAACAGGGAGGTACACATAACATTACACCACGGACATCTTACAGTACCGGACAAGGAGTAACCGAAATGGTAGAACTTAAGTAGGGAGTAGAGAGTATCATCCCCAAATGAGTATGACAACAAACAGGTGGAACATAATGCTGACTGACCATAACGACAGACGAGTGGCGGGAAAACTATAGTACAAAGGAACATGTGACAGGAAGAACACAGGAAGTCCATAGAACACGACAGAGCATAATAGTTATAATAGTTCCTAAAAAGGCGCAAACTTGTGCCGTATATGGACAAGGGAGGGAGGGTCAGGGAGCATTGTAGGCTGACTAGGAAGCCTCCAGGATGGCTCGGGGAGTTTAGCTGGCCATGGCAGCTCAGGGAGCCCCTCATGGCCTGCCTTCGTGGAGGGATAGCAAAGGAGGGATAACAAAGGAACATATGACAGGAAGAACACAGGAAGTCCATAGAGTTAAACAGAACATAACAGTTACACCTTTCTTGTTGCTATAATAATTTTATTTTAACATTATGATTTCTGATAAGCCCTGTCTTTTGTAATTCAAGTGCTATGATACAGAATGTTTTGGGAAAAGTTTCACTACTAGGTCCTTACCAGTTAGACACAGAACATGTACAATAATCCTCCACTCCATTGCTATCTTCTTTTTGCTATACATCTGGAAAAAAAAAAAAAAAGCAAGCATACATTATTGCTGTACCACACTTCTAAATCAAACACAATGGCTGCCATAGGAACAAGCACATTTTATGGAAAGAAGAGGTATGTAAAATACAGCTTTTTAATGTTTTTTATTATTATTATTATTATTTTTACTATTATTATCATATAAAAATTGTTTATTAAAGTGTCAGAGATAACTAACTTAGTTTTGAAAGCAGTTAAATTGTTTGTGTGTTAAAATATTATCCTTTTTATGAATGTCAATTATAGTGTTATAGTGGGCATCAGGACCATCTTAATGTACTTAATGACTCCATGTTGTAGGAGACAGAACTGAAGCAGGGAGGATTCTTTAAAAGATCGTTGAGGGATATTCAGATTTAGACCTTTCAGATGAGGAGAGCAATGAGGATGAACCTGATGTACAGGAAGATGGGGAAGAAGAGGAAGAAAATGCAAGAGACTCAGATGAGCAGACCGAATTAGACAGAGACAGAAAGGGATGAGTATGAAAGACATCACCCTCTGTGAACGAGGAGTAACACGTATGAATTAATTATGAATAGTTCCAGGATAATTTCTTCATTTCTAGTAGTTCAATAAAACAAAAGTGCAAGTTATAAGTAGCAAAATGACTGAGAAGCTCACTCAAGAATGTGGATGACCTGGCTATAACAGAAGAAACAAAGACATTCTTTGGAAAGGCAGGTCATTACTTGACTGTGTGCATTGTCTGCATTGATGAGCAAATCATCCCTTTCACAGGCCCCTTTTCCAGGCAATATGTTCCAGGCAAGCCAAACCCTACTGGCCTAAAGTTCAAGTTCAATTTTATTTGTATGGCACATTTCCAACAGCCCCCAGGCTGACCAAAGTGCTTTACAGAAGAGCAAAAATAGCACACATACATAGAAATAAAACCAGAAAAGAGTAAAAAGGCCCACCTATTTAAATGTTTGACATATCAGGGTAATCAGTACACTAAATAAAAAAATAAAACAAAATAACAGGGACTTAAAAATAGACAAGAAAGTGGCCAGCCTAATCTCTAAAGGCAAGGTATTCCAAAGTCGTGGCCCTGCTACCACAAATGCATGCTCACCTCTACGCTTTAGACTAGTGCGTAGTAATGGTCTTTGTCCTTGCTTTTCCAAATGGTCTGATGCCGGAATACTGAAGTGTACCAAGGGAAGAATAATGTACATTTAATGGCCAAAGAATGGGAGTTGGACAAGCAGCAGTCCTACGTATGGTTGAGTCTGTTCCCACTGGAATTCACCTGTTTTTCGACCGATACTTCACAACAATCAATCTCTTGGATGCATTGCTGGCAAGGGTCTTGCAGCAACAGGAACCATAATGAAGTCCCAAAGCAGAGCAAAATGACAAGCGACAAGGTGATGAAAAAAGAGGGAAGAGGAGCATCAGTGTCTATGGTCAGAAAAAGTCCTGAGCTGGCAATCACAAAATGGTATGACAACAAACCAGTGACATTGCATGTCAAATAGGTCCAAGAAATGGGCATTGCGTGTACATTACTTACTTCTTTAATTTTTCCATCACAAACTCGTGGATCCAATACAAGTCTGACAGCAAAGCACTTAACAGACAAGCGAAGAACACTGAACAGTACCTGGACTTCAAATTAAACCTGGCTGCCAGAACAGCAGTGATGATAGAAGTGAAACAAGTGAAGAAGTGTAAGAGCCACCAATTAAACCATCTGTCCGCAGACTAGGAGACACCCTCATGCCAGAGATGGTAGAAATCAACCATGCTGAAAGGTGCAGAAATAAGGGCTGCAAAAGCAAGACATACATGAGGTGTACCAAATCCAGGATGTTTCTCTGCATTACCATAAGGGAAAATGCTTCCAGGAGAATCACCACTAAGCAAATTTAATTATATTTTTATGTTGAATTTATTCTTGGATTAATATTACTTTACAGCCATGTTCTGTTCATTTTGTTTGTTTTCTGAGTTTGGCTGTCTTTTCAAAAATTGGTTCTGTGGTCCACTACAGTGGACATGCTGTAAAATGAAAAATTACAATTAAAACGAACAATTCTAAATTGTAGATTTTTACATTTATTTTTTACCCAAAAGAAGTAGTAAATCACACAAAACAAAAAAGTGAGAAGACACTTTTTTTCCTTGGGTCTCAGGAGGATATTAATATATTCTACACATAAAGATTTACAAAAAGCTCACATTTGCATAAAAATGTTTTTTTTTTTAACCATTTTATTTCATATTGCTACAGAGAACTGAAATTTTTTTTTTTATACTTACTTTTTAATTATTGGGTTAAAAAAATGGCCATCCAAGTCAATCCGTATAGCAAGGCAACTTCCTGTCATCCGTTAAATGTCACCCTTTAACTGAACAAAGCAGGTGAGCTTGCATTTAAAGGGAGAGGTTTTTTCTTTTGAAGAAAAATTAACCAATGAGAGTTTCGATTTAATATGTTGAAAAACTTGATGAACAACAGTATCAAAATAATAGCTTTGTTTTCTTGTACGTGACGTACACGATGACAGTAGCCTACGTGTTGCATTGTCTGTTTTCTTAATTATGGCAAACGGAAAAATTCTGAATTTGAAATCTTTTAAGGTACTCTGTGCCATCACTTAGTAAAAATGCACATTATTCATGTGGAAATATGTACCTCAATACCCTTGACTAAAGTTGTTTCTGAAGCAACTTTTTTTCTTTCCTAAAATTTATTCAAATTTCACACACAATGTGTTCACAGAATTGTATTTTTTTCTTTTTTTCTTTACAATGAATGGCAACAGTACAGCCATTTCTCTATTTTAAGGATTTTGAAAAGGTGATACATGCCTTTGACTCTGTAAGGCTCGATCGGGTATAGTTGTGCTGCATTGGAATAATTTACCACTTCACATGAGTCTGGCCCCAACTTTAAATATTGTTAAATGAAGTTCTTCTTTTCTAGCTTGAGTTTCTGTATGTTTTTTGATTCTTGGTGTTTTTGTCTGTGCCTTTTGTTAAAAAAATTATGCAGAATTTTATTGTTTTACAGCACATTGGTCAATACTTTATTTTAATGGTGCTTTATAAACAAATAAACTGAGTTTTTATAGGTTGGGTCTTGATTAGCATTAAAAGTACATGATGTACATGACATGAGATATGCCTGAGACATTCCTGATACGCCCTTAAACAACTCTGAAAAGGAACAAATAAATATTGTAGAGGTAACAAGTGCTACTAACGTTAGCAGAAGTGATGCCAACTTTATCAGTGACTAAGTTAAGTTACATTTGAACCAGTTGGCATTCCTGTAACCGTCACTCTCAATAAATGTCAAACTTAACAACCTAACTGAGGCCCACAACTTTAACCAAGCTGCACACTCTAAACCTATACACAAAATGCCATCAATAAAATGCACCTGTGTTTGTTGTTCATATCATACAGCTGCCTAGCCTAGAAATCTACACTGTAAAAAGTAATAAGTTGACTTTACTTAGAAAAAAATGTGGAAACTGATTGCCTCAAAATTTTCAAGAAAATTAGGTCATCATTTTTGACTTGATACTTCTTACTACTACTTTGTAGAGTTAACTTGTGTAGTTGTAGAGCTTACCAAAAAACTTGAGTACAAGTAACTCATTTCAAAAGTTCAGCCAACTTACATATATAAGTTGGGGTTTGTAAGCAGAACTCAAACAAAACAGTTCTTTTAACTAGTTCTTTTAATGTCTGCTTGTTCATTTTACTAGAAGAATGTGTGGAAACTGATTGCCTTAAAATTCTCAAGTAAGCTGAATTTAACACTCAGTTAAGTTAGCTTAATTGCATCAAGTTGTGCTTACTTAAACCATTCAAGTCGACATAATTCTATCTGTGAGCTGAGGAAGTGTACTCCCAGAGTGCATTGCAGCATGAATAAATTAATCACAGGGCAATCATAACTGTTTTATTATTTTGGCTTTATTTTACCATTTTATTTGCTGTCTTTTGTTAGTATAACCCCAATAATGACAGCAATTGAACTTGTAATGGTCTTATTATGTGTAAAGAAATTTTTTTTTTACCATTGTTGTGTTTTGGATGCTGAAAGTCTGTGTGTGACTCAAGCATTGTCAATTGTTAGATATTGTCACAAATATAGAGGCATTATATCAACACAATTAAAATTTTGTCAAAAGGGTTAGCAATAAAATGTTAAAAGATCATTAATTGGTATTCCATTGTTTATCTATATGTGTAGATGTGTGTGTATATATGTATGTGTGTATGTATATATATATATATATATATATATATATATATATATATATATATATATATATATATATATATATATATATATATATATATATATTACATCCCTTCCTTTGAAATAAGATAACTGTGCTTTCATGTTGCATTGCTGCATCAATAGGAAGAGATTTATAGTAATATAAATTAAGATAAATTAAGTTCCAAGTGCCCAACCAAAGGGAACACTGATCACCATAATGGTGAGAAATTTTAGGAAATCAACATAAATTTATGAAGTCAGCTTTTGTGTTGCTCTCCCAAAGTATTTAGTTGTATTTTCAATAACATTCAAGATGACTGGAAAATGACTGAATGCAACTAAGAAGAACGATGACTGCAGAAGTGGAGGAAATGAGGGAAAAGTCTATTAAGAATTGCCCCGCCTCAACCTTTCGCCCGCCCACCTGTTTTTTTGTGTGTTTTTTTTCCTTTGGCAAAATGGTACTCAAGCCAGTCAAGTAATGTTTACTTGGGTTTTCTAAGTAACAAAGGCATAGCATGCAAACAGTTCAGATTACTAAATTGTCTTAAGTAAGTTCAAATTATTGGACATTAAGAAAAGTTTACTAAAAGGTCTTAGTAAGAACAGCTGTTGGATTTAACAGTGTGAACATGCATTTAGTACAACACACACAACATTCTTAAGTACTATGTACTAAACTTGCTTATAGCTGTTGCATCCGCCTAAAAGTTCACAATACTCAGTATATTCAAGTTAAATCAACAAATTTTCCAAAATCAGTTAATTTTACAAGTTTTTCTTTAGTAGATTCAACAATTACTTTTTACAGTGTAGACGCACCCTAGCGGCAGCAAATCTAATCTGCCGCGAGTGTCGTCTAGCAACTCTCAATACCCTTCTGAGCTGTAAAGACCAAACTCTGGTCAGCCCAATCACGTTGTATATAGAGTTGGTGGGCGGGCTTAACATAATGACGGCAGAGTTGTGTACTATTTGAAAATAAAGTAGCTGGACTTTGGACAAGAAAAGAACAAAGAACGGCACTGAATACATTCTTAAAAAGGGAAGATGTGTTCAGAGCTTTGCCAATGGAGATTTTCTCGATACGGAGAAAGTTTAATCCGTCAACTAGCTTCACTTCACCTTCGTTGCTCTGGTTTGTTGAAGCGCTATCCAATTGTGTCCAGAGGGAGTTTGAAAGACAACCGTTTTTCCGCCCCTCAGAACTGCCAATCGTGAGTTTCCAGACGAAACATCTTCATGTGGGTCTGGCTTGTACAAAAGGGTACAGATGTTACAATAAGGATCCTGTTTTTTTTTGTTTTTTTTTACAGACATAGCTCCATTAACAAATACGACCTTTATTTCTATAGCACATTTAAAAACAACATACCGGTAAGTTGACCAAAATGCTTTACACTCTCAACACCACTAATCAAACATTGAAACATGGAGGATGGTGACCTGCGAGCGGAAGGATGTGGACAAAACACTGGGCACATAACCCAGCCTGGGTCTCAGAGAGACCTAACTAGACCGGGAGCAAAACCCAAGCAAGCCTAGCTAACAGAGAGGGCTTGCAATCCCCCACTCGCTTAAAGAAGTTAGAGCCAATAAAAGAGCAACTTTAAAGAGTCAGAACCCGCTCCTGAGCTGACTCCAAATGGCTCAAAGGGAGCACTCATAACACTCTCTAGGACAAAAGATAAGTCTTAAGAGGGTACACCAAGGGAGCGAACTGGCCTCAGGCACTTAACCCCTCTCATAAAAGATGAGACTAAGAATGCTTCCATCCAACTCCCTGTGAGCCCCGGCTGCAAACTTCTCCTGCAGAAACTCCAGAACTGAACCAATAGGGCAGTCAACTGGACTTCTACTGTGGGCCAAACACCGTGACTGAAAAACCTCCCACTTGGAAGAGTAAGCTTCCTCGTAAAGGGGGCTATGGCGTTAGCGATGGTCTCCTGCACATCTGCTGGTAGACCGGTCCTTAAGACTGATGGCCCCTGGTAGGCTACACCCACAGTTTCCAGATCTGTTCCATGAGGAAGGGAGTGGAAGTACAGTGAGTACTCGGGAAGATACCGGCTCTACACGTAGGCTATAAAATCTAGCGAACGTGTTGGGTGTCGCCCAGCCTGAAGCTCTACAAATGTCTGTCAGCGAGGCGCCACGAGCCAGCGCCCAGGATGGGGCTACACCCCTGGTGGAGTGGGCTCTAATCCCGAGCGGGCAGGGCATGTCTTGGGATTCATACGCCAAGAATATGGCATCCACTATCCAGTGGGCCATCCTCTGCTTGGAGACAGGCTTTCCCTTCTGCTGTCCTCCGTAACAGACAAAGAGCTGCTCTGAGGTCCTAAAGCTTTGCGTTCTGTCCACATAAGTCCGAAGAGCTCGGACAGGACAGAGAAAAGCCAGGGCTGCGTCTGCCTCCTCCGAAGGCAGTGCTTCCATGCGCACCACCTGGTCCTGGAAGGGAGTGGTGGGAACCTTGGGCACGTATCCATGCCGGGGTCTCAGGATTACGTGAGAGTTGTCCGGCCCGAATTCCAGGGACGATTCGTAGACCGAAAATGCCTGCAGGTCCCCTACCCTCTTGTTAGAGGCCAATGCAGAATTTTTAACTCCACTGACTGCAAAGGCTGAAAGGGAGGTCTCTGAAGTGCACTCAGCACTAGAGACAGGTCCCAAGAGGGTATAGAGGGGGGCGAGGTGGATTTAATCTCCTCGTGCCCCTCAAGAACCTAACGATCAGGTCGTGCTCCCCAAAGACTTACCTTCTACTAGTTCGTGATTGGCAGCAATTGCGGCCACATACACCTTGAGGGTGGAGGGAGACAGCCTTCTCTCCAACCCATCTTGTAGAAAGGAAAGCATGGCCCCGACCGAACATCTTCGGGGGTCTTCTCGATGAGAAGAGCAGCAGTCGACGAACAGGTTCCACTTCAACGCATAGAGGTGCCTCGTAGAGGGAGCTCTAGCGGAAGTGATGGTGTTTACCACAGCCTGTGGCAGGCCACCTAGAATCTCCGCGTCCCGTCCAGGGACCAGACATGGAGTTTCCAGAGGTCTGGACGCGGGTGCCAGAGGGTGCCCCGTTACTGAGTCAGGAGGTCCTTCCTCAGAGGAATGGGCCAAGGAGGTGCTGTCACAAGGAGCACTAGTTCCGGGAACCACGTCCTGTTTGGCCAGTACGACGCCACCAACAGGACCTGCTCCTCATCCTCCATGACCTTGCACAGTGTCTCTGCAAGAAGGCTCACTGGGGGAAGCGCATATTTGCGTAGGCCCCGAGGCCAGCTGTGCGCCAGCGCATTCTTGCCGAGGGTCACCTCTGTCCGGGAATAAAACAACTGGCAATGGGCCGTGTCCGGGCGGTAAACAGGGCTACCTCTGCGGCCCCAAAGTGATCCCAAATCAGCTGGACCACCTGGGTATGGAGTCTCCACTCTCCCAGAAGGACTGGCTGTCGTGAGAGCTTTTTCGGCCACACGATTGAGCAGGCCCGGAATTTGAGTGGCACGAAGTGGCCTCAGATACTTCTGACTCCATAACAGGAGGTGGCGGGAGAGTTGTGAAATGCGCCAGGAGCGTAGACCACCCTGTTTGTTGATTTACGCTACGGCCGCAGTGCTGTCCGTACGGACCAGAACGTGCTTGCCCTGGAACGGCGTCTTGAAGCGGCTCAGGGCAAGATGAACTGCTAACAACTCTAGGCAGTTGATGTGCCATTGCAGTTGAGGCCCCGTCCACAGACCCGAAACTGCAAGCCCATTGTACGTGGCACCCCAGCCTGTAGATGAGGCATCCAATTGTTTCAGTGGGACCGCTGTCCTGCGTTTGAACGAATTCAAGCAGTTCAACACCGACTGGAAGCGCTGGGTCTCTTACGACGACGCTTGCCACCTGGCTTGGCAGCGGCCTGAGCGGGCTGGGCGTCCTTCCCGTGGCCGGCTCCACACCTACGCCTGGGTGGAAGCTGCTGCTGAGCTGCGGCGGGCGGGCTCCCTCGGCAACGAGCAGGCGGAGGTGCTGCCGCCGGCGGCGGGGTGGAAGCAGCAGTGGACCGCCGGGGCAGGATGTGCCGGATGGCCTCCGTCTGCTTCTGGGCGGCCGAGAACTGCTGGGCAAAGCTCTCGACCGCGTCGCCGAACAACCCAGCCGACGAAATAGGGGAGTCCAGGAACCGGGTCTTAACGGTCTCCCTCATATCGGCCGGGTTGGGCCAGAGATGACGCTCCTGGACCACCAAGGTAGACATCGCCTGGCCAATAGCAAGGCCGATGGTTTTCGTCGCCCGTAGGGTGAGGTCTGTTGCCATCCGGAGCTCCTGGAGGACAGGACTACCCTCGTGCATGTCCATGAGTGCCTGTGCTTGGTGCACCTGAAGCAACGCCATGGCATGCAGGGCATACGCGGCCTTGCCACAGGACCTATAGGCCTTCGCGGTCAGACCAGAAGAGAATCTAAAGGCCCTGGACGGGAGCTTCAGGTCCTCGCACCATTTGGAGGCAGACGCGGGACACAGTTGCATCGCGACGACCCGCTCCACCGGCGGGAGACCCTCATACCGCCTGATCTGCCCGCCGTCAAGGGTAGCGAGGGAGGAGCCACTAGGTCGCCCCCGCGGGCGCTAAACGGTGCTTTCCATGACCTAGTCAGCTCCTCATGCACCTCCGGGAAGAAAGGCACTGGGGCCCCGAGAAACCAATCGTCCAACCTAGAAGGTTCGGGACGTGGTGGAGGGTTCCACTCAAGCCTGATGTTTCTGGCGGCCCAGGAAAGCATAGCGGTCAACTCTGGGTCCAACTCGACCGTTGCCACTCTCCCAGAGGGAGGCAGTACAGCCAAATCATCATCCCCAGAGGACTGAAACTCCCCTACCGATGCAGCAATCGACATCTGCTCATCCGCGGGTGCCCCAAAGGACACCGTCAGCCGCCCATGAGAGGGACCAACGGGATCCTCCGGTAGCACCACCGGTTGTGGCGCTTGTGAGGGATTATGGTCCCGCGGAGGCTCACTCGACGGGTTTGCCCTAACCGTGATCCTCAGGTCCTCCTGGCCATCCATCAAAGTAGGTATATTCTGCTGGGCAGGAATAGACCTAAATCGAGCTATGGTTAGGGGACACCCTTCGGGAGTGGAAAACCATCGGCCTTGCTATTGGCCAGGCGATGTCTACCTTGGTGGTCCAGGAGCGTCATCTCTGGCCCAACCCGGCCGATATGAGGGAGACCGTTAAGACCCGGTTCCTGGACTCCGGAAGGACGCCCAGCCCGCTCAGGCCGCTGCCAAGCCAGGTGGCAAGCGTCGTCGTAAGAGACCCTGAGACGGGCCACCCAGAGATGGAGGACTCTGCTCGACAGAAAGTGACACCAGCCCCACTTCCTCCCCCTGGAAGAGGGCCGGGGGGGCTCCCTTGTGACATTTACATCTGTCCCGCCACTAGCCCCACGGCCAGTGGTACCCAAAACTTCACAAAAAGAGCAGTTTCCAAAATCTCTGGGTGTCAAGAGAGCGCGCTTGGCGGTGTTCGACACTCCCATGCCTTGTCACTCTCAGGCGCCTCTCCAATCGCCAGCAAGGGGTGTGCGGGACGCCCACAGGCGGTCTCCCCACTGTACCGCGCCCCCTCAGCGGAAGAAGGTAAGTGTTGCCACGTGCACGCAGACCCTTCCATGGGCCGCCTCCGCGCCGTCCAGGTCGGGTCCCTGCATGCCGCTGCGCTGCCCCGCTGGTGCAGTCGCTGGGGGCCTGGCTAGCGCTCCCCAGCCCGTCCCGCTTGCTCATCCACATCATTAGACTCGGCTATGCGATTCAGTTCACCCGGCGTCCCCCCCAAGTTCAGGGGCATTCACTTCACCTCTGTGTCGAAGGAGGGCGCCCCATTGCTTCAGGCGGAGATTGCAGTCCTACTGGTGAAGGACGCAATCGAGCCGGTCCCTCCAGCCAATATGAAGACCGGCTTTTTCTTGTACCCAAGAAAAGAGGCAGGTTACGGCCGATCTTGGATCTGCGGTTCAAGAACCGGTCCCTTCACAGGCTACCGTTCAGAATACTAACGCAGAAGCGCATCTATAGGTGCATCCGTCCACAAGATTGGTTTGCAGCGATCGACCTGAAGGACACGTACTTTCATGTCTCGATTCTCCCTCGACACAGACCGTTTCTATGCTTTGCGTTTGACGGCCGAGTATATCAGTACAAGGTCCTACCCTTCGGGCTCTCCCTGTCGCCCCGTGTCTTCACGAAAGTCGCGGAGGCGGCCGTTGCTTCCATGAGAGAGCGTGGTGTTCGCATTCTCAACTACCTCGACGGCTGGCTGATTCTAGCGCAGTCATGAGAGCAGTTGTGCGAACACAAGGACATGGTGCTCAAGCACCTCAGCCAGTTGGGGCTTCGGGTCAACTGGGAGAGGAGCAAACTCTGCCCGACGCAGAGGATCTCTTTTCGGTATGGAGCTGGATTCGGTCGCCCTGACAGCGAGCCTCACAGAGGAGCGCTTCCAGTCGGTGTTAAACTGCTTGAATTCGTTCAAACGCAGGACAGCGGTCCCACTGAAACAATTGGATGCCTCATCTACAGGCTGGGGTGCCATGTACAACGGGCTTGCAGTTTCGGGTCTGTGGACGGGGCCTCAACTGCAATGGCACATCAACTGCCTAGAGTTGTTAGCAGTTCGTCTTGCCCTGAGCGGCTTCAAGACGCCGCTCCAGGGCAAGCTCGTTCTGGTCCGTACGGACAGCACTGCGGCCGTAGCGTAAATCAACAAACAGGGTGGTCTACACTCCTGGCGCATTTCACAACTCTCCCGCCACCTCCTGTTATGGAGTCAGAAGTATCTGAGGTCACTTCGTGCCACTCACATTCCGGGCCTGCTCAATCGTGTGGCCGAAAAAGCTCTCACGACAGCCAGTCCTTCTGGGAGAGTGGAGACTCCATACCCAGGTGGTCCAGCTGATTTGGGATCGCTTTGGGGCCGCTGAGGTAGCCCTGTTTACCGCCCGGACACGGCACATTGCCAGTTGTTTTATTCCCGGACAGAGGTGACCCTCGGCAAGAATGCGCTGGCGCACAGCTGGCCTCGGGGCCTACGCAAATATGCGCTTCCCCCAGTGAGCCTTCTTGCAGAGACACT
The DNA here is from genome assembly GCF_024679245.1 of Pseudorasbora parva. NCBI lineage: Eukaryota > Metazoa > Chordata > Actinopteri > Cypriniformes > Gobionidae > Pseudorasbora > Pseudorasbora parva. The sequence continues at coordinate 17,272,672 of NC_090175.1, read as the reverse complement.
GTGCAAGGTCATGGAGGATGAGGAGCAGGTCCTGTTGGTGGCGCCGTACTGGCCAAACAGGACGTGGTTCCCGGAACTAGTGCTCCTTGTGACAGCACCTCCTTGGCCCATTCCTCTGAGGAAGGACCTCCTGACACAGTAACAGGGCACTCTCTGGCACCCGCGTCCAGACCTCTGGAAACTCCATGTCTGGTCCCTGGACGGGACGCGGAGATTCTAGGTGGCCTGCCACAGGCTGTGGTAAACACCATCACTTCCGCTAGAGCTCCCTCTACGAGGCACCTCTATGCGTTGAAGTGGAACCTGTTCGTCGACTGCTGCTCTTCTCATCGAGAAGACCCCCGAAGAGGTTCGGTCGGGGCCATGCTTTCCTTTCTACAAGATGGGTTGGAGAGAAGGCTGTCTCCCTCCACCCTCAAGGTGTATGTGGCCGCAATTGCTGCCAATCACGAACTAGTAGAAGGTAAGTCTTTGGGGAGCACGACCTGATCGTCAGGTTCTTGAGGGGCACGAGGAGATTAAATCCGCCTCGCCCCCCTCTATACCCTCTTGGGACCTGTCTCTAGTGCTGAGTGCACTTCAGAGACCTCCCTTTCAGCCTTTGCAGTCAGTGGAGTTAAAAATTCTGCATTGGCCTCTAACAAGAGGGTAGGGGACCTGCAGGCATTTTCGGTCTACGATTCGTCCCTGGAATTCGGGCCGGACAACTCTCACGTAATCCTGAGACCCCGGCATGGATACGTGCCCAAGGTTCCCACCACTCCCTTCCGGGACCAGGTGGTGCGCATGGAAGCACTGCCTTCGGAGGAGGCAGACGCAGCCCTGGCTTTTCTCTGTCCTGTCCGAGCTCTTCGGACTTATGTGGACAGAACGCAAAGCTTTAGGACCTCAGAGCAGCTCTTTGTCTGTTACGGAGGACAGCAGAAGGGAAAGCCTGCCTCCAAGCAGAGGATGGCCCACTGGATAGTGGATGCCATATTCTTGGCGTATGAATCCCAAGACATGCCCTGCCCGCTCGGGATTAGAGCCCACTCCACCAGGGGTGTAGCCCCATCCTGGGCGCTGGCTCGAGGCGCCTCGCTGACAGACATTTGTAGAGCTTCAGGCTGGGCGACACCCAACACGTTCGCTAGATTTTATAGCCTACGTGTAGAGCCGGTATCTTCCCGTGTACTCACTGTACTTCCACTCCCTTCCTCATGGAACGGATACGTGCGCTTATATGCTCCAGTTGAATTCCCCTGTATGGCGAACCCTGTCGAGTCCTCCACGACCCGCGGCAGTCAGACATGGCGGAGCGTCTGACGACAGGTCTAACACTCATATGCATTGTGGAACTTGTGTTAGGCTGGGTTCCATATGTAGTGACCCCCCGGCGGTCCCATGTGTGTATTCTCCACGGTACGGCTCCCTACGGTGAGCCCATGTCTTTCCCTCGGCTCAGTGCGGTGACTGTCCCCTGCCCAATGTAGCAGTGCCCACGGCCAGTCCATACGTGTAATTTCCACATGGTATCCCCTTTCGGGGTAGTGTGGCTTCCGCAGCGGCCGTTAACATAACCGAGACGTTCTCAACACTATTAAAGCTTTAACCGTCATAGTACCGGCTTTCCTGTGGGGGAAATAATGGGCCACTAAAAACATTTTAGGGCATTCAACAATGACACAACGGTGCATTACATAAATAAAGGTCGTTCCCATGCATCGGCTATAATGCCACTTCTAAGGTGCCTCGCTTGGATTTCAGCTTGCGATCAATATTATTATCAATATTATAATATAATTATATTGCGATCAATTATATTATATTTAGTAACATATATTCATAATTGCTAAACACGTTCCTGGATCAGAAACCAAGTTGCTGACTCTGTCTTGTTTTCTATTTCAGATATTCAGGACTCTGGCTCCAGAGACGGATAAATTCCCAACTCCAGTCCCTCACTATTCGCAGCTTATATTCCCATACCCACCCGTTAAAACCCCTCCTCAACGCATTGCTCAACACCATCCTCCAAGTGGTTTTTCTTAGGACTCTCCAATCCTATGTGACCGCTTGGAGAAACTTTAGAGCATTCCACGTCTCCTACAACATACCGTTCCCTGATTTTACTCTCCTTTCAATCACCTTGTTTATTTCCCACCTTAATACCATAAAAGGCCTTCAAGTCAGGTTCATTATATCTCAAAATAATTAGCTTTCAGTAAGATTTTGTTTAGGTTAGGGTTAGGGTCATAACATGTTCCCCATTATGAGCTCCACTTGTGCACACAGTGATGGGATTTGTGATTTGAAGTAGAGGTTTCTCTCTCAAATATTAAAAATAATAAGCACACGCACACAACATTTTTTGTTTATTTTTTCATTTTTGTACACACACGAACCACGCTCTAAGATCCATACTAACACACCCACACAGTTTAATGTTGAAGCTGTGTCAACAGAATGAAAGTGTCACGGTTCATAAATTCATCGTCTCTTTCCTCTCTATAGCTGTGTCTCATTTCGTTAAATTTCAAAGGTGGAGGACACGTCCTGAGTAGGATGCAGTATACGGTGTGTACTCAGTCAGAATTAAACGAGACGTCCTTTGTAGGACACACAGGCAGGAAGTATCACGTTGCTATGCCAACACGTTCAGCCTCTACCACTCACGCCAGTTTATATGAATGAAAATTATTTATAACTTGAAAATTACAATGAAATGTTTCTTGTCTTGACAGCAATGTACTGTTCTAAACGTTTAAAAAGCACTAAAGGATTGTAGTCCTGTTAACCACAACTATGTTTGAGGTAATAGAGCTTAAAAAACAAAAACAAGCTTGAACTTATTTTAAACGGCACACCCACGCTTGCATGTATATCTGGCAGTGTTGCAGTTTTTTTCATATAATATAAAAATATATATATATGGCGGTTGTTAATGGCGACGCAAAGAATTGTGGGTTATCTCCAGCCGCGAAGGCTATACCTCATGCACACTCCGAAATCCTGAGAAAGAAGGACGCATTCGAAGGTCGCATTTGGAGTGTCCTACTCACTTTTTTTAAATGAGACGGCCTTATGACGTATGCAGCCTTCAAATGCGTCCTCCGGAGGACGCAGTCTTCTGAAATGAGACACAGCGAATGTGTGTGTGGTTGTGTTGTAGGCGGGGTCACTGATTACTTGGGATTGGATCTGGATTTATCTGTCTATCCACTGGATTGGACCTGTTTCCCGACGCTGCCGTGACTTTTTGTGCTTTATGCATTTGTATCATTGAGAGTAATAAATCCTTGTTCTAACTCTCATTTGGATCCTGTTTTCTGCCCACGCACTTAACAGAAAGCCTATAACAAAGACTGCATCATTTTATAGTTAAATAGCCCTGTGAAATAGAATAGCAGTTTTAATGGGATTCAGTGGGGACTTTTTTGTCCAAAATGTCTATTTTGTAGAGAAATATTAAAATTCCAATAAAAATACACACCTGTGTCAAAATTTGGCAAAAGTTAACATTAACATAGACAAAAAATGTCCATACGGTCACACAAGGGTTAATGCATTATTGTTATTAATGTTAGATAATAAGAATGTTCGGTAACACTTTATAACAACTCACGCTATGAAGCATTAATAAAGCATTAGTAAATAGTTAGTTCATCATTTATAAAGCATTAATAGACATTAATAGGCAGTTTATAAATACAACTATAATTGCGTTATTCTTGTATATATATATATATATATATATATATATATATATATATATATATATATATATATAATGTGCTTAATTAATTGTATTTTCATACTTCATAAATTATCAATTTATAATTTCTAAATTAAGTATTAGATTATTGTCACGGTTCATGGGTTCATTGACTCGCCCTCGTGTGTTTGTTGTGAGGCGTAGTTAGGTTGAGCGCTGAGCATTATCAGCGTCAGCTGTGTGTCATTAGCGCTCTATTTAACGTGTGTGTTTGCGTGTTCTGTTTGTCAGTTCGTTGCAGACGCTGGCCCTGTCTGGTCTTCTGCTCTCTGCTCTCCGGCTTCCTAGTCGGTGTTCCTGAGGTTTTCTGCACCCGCTTGCGGAGGTTCGTTCTCTTGCCAGCTCCTGTCCACTGCGGTCCCTGCTTTGCCAGCCTGCCTGTGCCTGTTCATTCTTTGCCGGTGCGTGAACCTGCCTGCCCGAGTCAGTCATCTTCGCCGCTGCTCGAATCTACCAGTCGTTGTCAGTTCTTCGCCGGTGCGTGAATCCAGACGGACTGTGACTGTTTCGATTGTTATGAGATTGAGTTCGGCTTATTGCCGTATAGTGCTGGAGGTTACTGAGTATCTGTTAAATAAACTTCTATTGCACTTGCACTTGAGAGAGCTGACACACCCTGTCACAAGTTTTGAGTTCCGGGGACTTCCCAGAGGAGGAGAGGAGAGTGCAGTCAGCCACACCTTCGATCACGAGCCCATGCAGGTGGGTAGGGCTCGGCTTTCCCGGGAGGAGAGACAACATCGGCGGGAGAGAGGATTATGCTTGTACTGTGGAGGATCGGGGCATTACCTTAGATCATGTCAAGTAAAAGACAGAGCCCGACAGTAGGAAGGAGGTTACTGTCGGGCGGGATGTCTTTGGACAAATCCTCATCAGCCATTCTCCTCTCGGTAAGACTGCAGTGGGCAGTGGGCGATCACAGCTGTCAGGCACTTGTCGACTCAGGTGCTGAGGGGAACATTTTGGATTATACTGTTGCCAAAAAGTTTAAGATTCCCATGTTTCCCCTTGAGCGGATGATTTCTGTGCACTCTCTCGGCGGACAAAGCCTACCCGACATCACCTAAAAGACGGGTATGCTCACCCTCATCACTTCCGGTAACCACACCGAACAGACTTTTTTTAAATTTCCAGGTCCCCACTTGTGCCAGTAGTGTTGGGTCATCCCTGGCTAACCAAACACAGGCCCAGGATCGAATGGGGACGAGGGACGGTCACGGAGTGGAGCAGAGAGTGTCATGCTGATTGTTTAGTGTCTGCTTGTCCGTCTGTTTCTTGTTCTGTGTTACAGGAGTCGGTGAACCTGTCTAACGTGCCAGAGGAATATCTCGACCTGAGGAGAGTGTTCAGTAAGTCCCGGGCTGCTTCTCTTCCTCTGCATCGTCCCTATGAGTGTGCGATATAGTTATTGCCAGGAACTTCTCCGCCTAAAGGCAGTTTATTCTCTCTTTCTAACCCGGAGAGGGAGGTCATGGAGAAATATATTTCTGATTCTTTGGCAGCCGGGCTCATTCGCTCTTCCTCGTCCCCTGTTGGCGCCGGATTTTTTTCCGTGGGTAAGAAGGATGGTTCTCTGCGACCGAGTATTGACTACCGAGGGTTGAACAACATCACGGTAAAGAATACTTATCCTTTGCCGCTGATGTCTTCAGCCTTCGAGCGGTTGCAGGGAGCATTCATATTCACGAAACTAAATCTGCGCAACGCTTATCATTTGGTCCGCATATGAGAGGGGGATGAGTGGAAAACGGCTTTTAACACCCCCAGGGGACACTTTGAATATTTGGTCATGCCGTTCGGCCTGTCCAACGCCCCAGCCGTTTTCCAAGCACTCGTAAATGACGTGTTGAGAGACATGGTCGATCAGTTCATATATGTCTACCTGGACGATATATTGATATTTTCTTCTTCTCTCCAGGAACATGTTCAACACGTCAGACGAGTGCTCCAAAGGTTGCTTCAGAATGGGCTTTTTGTCAAGGCGGAGAAGTGCTCGTTTCATGCACAGTCAGTTCCGTTTCTGGGATACATTGTGTCATCTGAGGGGGTGTGCATGGATCCTGACAAGATTAAGGCTGTGGTGGATTGACCAATCCCAGATTCTTGTAAGGCCCTGCAGAGATTTCTGGGATTTGCTGATTTTTACCGGCGTTTTATTCGCAATTACAGCCAACTGGCCGCGCCTCTGACTGCCTTAACCTAATGCAGCCGAAACTGCATTTTCTAACCTGAAGAGCCGCTTTTTGTTTTGGCTCCCATCCTTGTAGCCCCTGATCCTTCACTTCAGTTTGTGGTGGAGGTTGACGCATCAGAGGTGGGGGTAGGTGCAGTGCTCTCCCAGCGCACCGCCGCAGACGATAAGATGCACCCATGCGCGTTTTTTTCTCATCGCTTATCAACGGCCGAATGCAATTATAATATTGGTAACAGAGAGTTTTTGGCTGTAAAACTTGCATTGGAAGAATGGCGTCATTGGTTAGAGGGATTGGGGGTGCCTTTAATCGTCTGGACCGATCATAAAAATCTGGAATACATCAGATCCGCCAAACGTTTGAAATCCAGGTAGGCTCGGTGGGCTCTTTTTTTTGGTCGTTTCGATTTTTCCCTTTCCTATCGTCCGGGTAAGGCTAAGAACATCAAACCGTTATCCGTTAACCGTTAAAAGTTATCTCATATCTTTGATTTTTCCGAACGCCCGTCTACTCCCGAGTGCATTTTACCAGAGAGACTTGTTATATCATCACTTGCATGGGAGATCGAGTCGAAGGTCCGCACGGCTTTAGATGGGGTAACACCTCCGCCCGGAGGTCCACTGAGTTGATTATTTGTTCCGGAGGGATTACGGTCAGACGTTATTCGGTGGGGTCATGCTTCCAATGTGGCTTGTCATCCGGGAGTTTCTCGTACCAGCTTTTTGGTCAAGCAATGATTCTGGTGGCCCCGTATGGCTCGTGACGTCCGAGATTTTGTCTTGGCTTGCTCGGTTTGCGCTAGTGGTAAGACTTCCAATCGCCCCCCCTGAGGGTCTTCTTCAACCGCTGCCTGTCCCTTCGAGACCCTGGTCCCACATTTCGCTAGATTTCGTCACTGGTCTCCCGCCATCTCAGGGCAATACGGTGGTTTTAACCGCAGTGGACCGATTCTCGAAGGCGGCACACTTTATTCCCTTGCCCAATTACCGTCAGCCAAGGAGACAGCGGTTGTTGTCGTAGATCACGTCTTTCGTATCCATGGCCTCCCGATTGACGTGGTTTCCGACAGGGGATCTCAGTTTACTTCTAAATTTTGGAAGGAGTTTTATAGATTATTGGGAGCGACTGTAAGTCTGTCATCTGGGTTTCATCCCCAGACTAACGGTCAGAACGAGAGAGCCAATAAGGACCTTGAGAGAATGTTACGATGTAGAGTGACTCAGAATCCTTCCTCCTGGAGCCAACAACTTTCATGGGTTGAGTATGCGCATAACTCGTTACCAGTATCATCCACGGGTCTTTTGCCTTTTGAGTGTAGTATAGGTTACCAACCACCATTATTTCCCAGTCTGGAATCTGAAGTCGCGGTTCCCTCCACTCACGCCTTTATCCAGAGGTGTCGTCACACATGGAGAAGAGCCTGTGAGACTCTTCTTCAGGTGGGAGCGCGCACCAAGGCTCAGGCCGACCGCCACCGGCTGAAACCTCCTGTATACGTCGTCGGTCAAAAAGTGGGGCTTTCTTCTAGGAACATTCCGCTCCGATCCGTCTGTAATAAGTTGGCACCCAAATTTATTGGCCCGTTTCCTGTCACTAAAATCCTTAGCCCAGTGACAGTTCGCCTCAAAGTCCCTCCGGCGTACAGGAGAATTCATCCCGTTTTCCATGTGTCCAAAATCAAACCCGTTATTCATTCTCATATTAATATATTAATCCGCCGGTCCCGGTCCCAATTTTGAAAAAAATATTTCTATGAGCTATATTCCTCTGTGTTGTGTTCGTTTCCTTTTTTCTGTTCAGAAGAGAACTGAGTCTTTGTAAAAGTCTTACGGGGCATAAATAGCCCTCACTTTAGATGAGCTCACAGAAATAGTTAACTGACAACTACTAAATGTTTTATAACTACCTGAACTAATCATGAACTACAGTAATACATGTTAATAAAGTATTTATTCACACTGAGTAACTATTACTATATGTCTAAATAATTTGATGTATAAATGTACATTTAAATAGTTTATTAACCATTTACTTACACTAAATGATCATATGAACCACTGACAACAACTAAATAACTGCTCTGTAAATAATGTAATACTTAATTTAGGAATGACAAATGTATAATTTATAAAGTAGGAAAATACAATTTTTAAACACATTATAGATATGCTTACAAATCAACAAAAAAGCATTTATATCTGTATTTATAAACTGCCTATTAATGACTATTAATGCTTTATAAATGATGAATTAACTATTTACTAATGCTTAACCAATGCTTCAAAGTGTGTAGTTATTATAAAGTGTTACCAAATGTTCTAATTCATGTTAGCTCACAGTGCATTAACCAGATGATCTTCAAAATTTAGTAAATGCTGAGATTAACACTCGCTTATATTAATAAATGTGGTAGAAGCACTTTTCATTATATTTTCATGTTAAATTATGTAGATAACTTATGTTAACAAATGAAAATGTATTGTAAAATGATATCATATGATCTAAAAAAGTAATATTATTTATGGTAAGTCATCATGGGATTTGTGCAGTTCAATAGTTTGTAGATAAAACATTTATTTGTTGGTTTATAAAATAAGATTATTCACTTTATTCTTTTTGATTACTGTATGTTTTGTTAACATTATTTGTTTGATATTTCATATTAGCCTACTATATTTTAAGTCTCGTTTTGTCTTTTTGTTGTCCTTTTTAATTATTTTAATGTGTAATTAAAATAATTACAAATATTTAAGTATTTGTATTCAGATTTGAAATCTTTGTATAAATATAAAAGATTTACAGGACAGTAAATGTCATGTTTTGTGTATTTGTTTTACACTAGTGTGGTTGATCTGATATTTTATGTATTTTTGAAGATGAATAACCTTACATTTTTAAGGTTTGTGAAGTATACTTAAAGCATTGACATTATGAAACAGTAGGATTCCCCCTTCATTTTATTAAACATAAGGAGTTCATAAAACATAATACAGAACTTGTTTTCATTTCTATTACTCGAAGAATAAACACATAGATTGCATGTGGACCATTATTTTTACAAAAAATAGATCTTCAGCATCTAACTAATACATAGGAAGATATGTTTTATTGAGAAAAAAAATGAAAAACAATGTCAATTCTGAATCACATTATTAAACCTTTAAATATACACTTCACATGTGCCATTTATATGGCAAGGAGGAATGTTCAGATTTATCAGAACATTGTTATTGCTATTACTCAAAGATTAAATACATAGATTACACATGTGTACCTTAGTTACAAAAATAATTAAAAGAAATTAGATCTTCAGCATCTAACTAATACATCGACACCTGTGGCATTTTTGCAGCATAGAGGAATGTTCAGATTTGGCTTCAGTAAACCGATCCTCATTATTTCTCCAGCTCAGAGTACAATAAGGAACAATGTGCTTTTTGGTAAAGTAAAATAATGAAACATATTTTTGTATCACCATGCTCTATATTTGGCAAGAAAGACTAGTAAATGTTACAGCTAACTCATAACTTGACTTGTTTTGCTTTTTTTGCTTTGCTGGTTCTGAATGTGACTGAAAATATCAGAGATGTCACAATCATTTTGTGGTGGCATGCATTTGTGATTAGTGCATCACAGCTGACAACAGAAGTGATGCTATGGTCATCCACAAAGCTGTGAGCATACTAGCCAGGACTGGAGATCTGTTAGCTGTAAACATGAAATGAAAAGAAATACACATTAATTATCGGTTATTTTAGTCTTTGGAAACCCCTTACATAGCATCTTAAATCATCTATGGACTTCCAAGCCCTCCTCATTCATTCATTCATTCAGTTTTGCTTTTGCTGACTGTAAACACAACAGTCCACACTACTCATACTTCTTTCATTCTCATGTTACTTTTACTTCCTTAAGGGTTGACATATTCTGTATAGATTTTGTACATCTTTTTCTTTTAAATCAAAGAATTATGTATATATAAACACAAAAGTATAAATGTATACTGACCAGATTGTCCTGTGGAGTCTGTAACTGTGATAGTTTTTGGATCAATTGTTAATTTGACTGTTCCATTTCTCACGGCATCAGCAAGACTCGTTGCCAAATCTTTCACGGTAGGATTAGTGCCGTTCAAAAATCCAAGTAGGCCATCTACCCAAATTGAGCCATTCCTACAAGAGGATAATATTCATACATTTATCAATGGAATGAATGGGAAAACCGTAATGCAACAACTGGTCTAGTGACTTACTAAGCTACTATCATTTAAACTACTCAAACAAAAAAACAATCAGTCATTAAACAGACAGATGTAAAATCAAGCTGTGGTGATGCCATTTTACAGTGGATTTAGAGAATTGAATAATATTTTACCTGAACCGCCAAACCAACGAGCGATTAAAGTTCCTGAAGCCTTTGTAACATTTATCAAGCTGTAATAAATGAATAAATAGTTCAGGATAGATTTACATTTATAATGATAATCTAGAGAAATGTTTTTTTTTTTTCAAGTGAAATATTACCATTATTTAAAGGACAAAATAATTACCTCAGTGGTGACATTTGTTGCCAGTTTTACGGCTGGAGCAGATGCCATATTTGAATAATCATTTGAGAAGACTTCATTCATTTTGAAGGTTATATTAAATTCTGTAAGACCAGAACCTGGAGAGACTGTTGCAGCTGAAGTATTAGCAGCAGCAGTCGTCATTTTTCCATTGTTGGGTAGAATTGAGAGAAAATGAGTCACAATTTATTGACACTTCATACGAGTACCAAGATACAATGAATCTCAAACACAAAGACAGCATTTTGCATATCCTACAAATCTGTGTGTGTGTGTGTGTGTGTGTGTGTGTGTGTGTGTGTGTGTGTGTGTGTGTATGTATGTGTGTATGTGTGTGTGTGTGTGTGTGCGCGTGTGTGTGTGTGTGTGTGTGCAATATTTACAATAATATTTAATCTATAGCCTTCTTTTAAAGGATTTACAATGTAACACACAAGTATTTAACAGGAAAAAAATGCATCTGTAAAATACACTGACCATTGGTATCTGGGATAACAGTGGCATTGATGGATGTGTTATCAACTTTGAAGCTGAAATTTCCACTGGCGATTGCGGCAGTAAGGGTGTCTACCACCTGGGACGCATTAGGAGCACTACTGTTTGAGGAGTCAAACTGGAGGACAGAATCTACTGCAATGGAGCCATTGCTGTGGAGATCAACCATGTTGAAATACAGTCAGATTATTAACTAACAAACAACTGAATGACCAAATGGAACAATTAAATGGTCACCCGACTTACAAACTGATAAACTAAAGCAGTCAGTAAAGCAATCTTTATTTAAAATAAATAAATAAATATTGCATGTATCATCTATTTTGATATCAAGGCATTTGGCAAAACTGAAAGTAATGTTTTACCTCAACTTCAGAATAATCATGCGGTGGAAAGTTGGAAACCGTTTCTTGTAAATTTGAGAAAACTGTAAAAGATAGAAAAATAGTCATATAAATATCATATTACTTGCATACAAGCCATTTCTGTATTTCAGATCAAATATCGCTGCAAGATATTTTGAATTTTAAAACAGACAAAATGCAAGTGTTTAACAAACTATTGTAGTTTCTATTTTTAATATTGCCAACACATAACATTGCCAGTGTCTACTACTATTGTAATCAACATCCATGCCATATAGGAACACAAATATTACCTCAGAGGTGATGTTATTTGACAGATCGATGGTCTCAGGATGACTGAGATTGGCGTAGTTGACCTTGAATTCTTGAATAATTTTGAACACTAAACTAATATTTGCAAGTTTTGCAGGTGGAGCTGGAGTTGTAGCAACAGTTTGATTTGTAACTGCTGGAGCTGCAGGTGTTGTTGCTTTGGGTAAAACAAAAATGGGATGCAATTAAACAAAAGTATTTCATAATGTGACATTGAGTCCTTATTTAACAACAGGAAAATATTATTATATAAAGTTAAATGGGTAAAAACACACACTGACCAGGAGGTGGTGTGATGTCAGTAATATTGATGGAATCCTTAATGATTGCGAAGGTGAAGCTCCCATTCTTCAAGATTTGAGTCAGATCTGCCACAGTAGGCTTGGAGCCATTGCTAAATTGAAGTTCTCCATCTGTCAAAATGGACCCATTCCTGGGAGAAAACACTCAAATAATAAATGAATGAACTGGGTGAACAAACTAACCAACCAACTATTCAAGCAATAAGCCAAACAATAAACACATGTATAAATTAAAGTATCATGATTTTTACAGTTTTAAGCTCTTTTACCTGAATTGCGTGATGCTGAAGCGTAAGAGGTTTGTATAGTTTTTTTTGCAAAGTGGTTCAACCTACAAAAGAATAACACACAGATTAAGACATTTATCCACACAGCTCATATACTGAATGTTTAATTTTGTTTTCTTTTTTTTATTATACAGCCTGACAAACGATAAAATCCTGTATCGTCCTCTAATGCTGCAAATAAATGTTGTCTGCATTTTTATGTTAAAATAAGGTAGATATAATTAAACATTTGATCTGTTTTTATTCCTTAACAATTTTATTTTGTTTTTAATATACACCTTTAGCTGAACCAACTGCAAAAACCAAATACAGTGTAAATTTAACCACTCCTTGTATACCAAAAATATTACCTCAGAGGTGATGTTCTTTATCAGGCTTGCAGCTGCATTACTGCTGATGTTAGAGTAGTCAATCTGGAAAGTTTCATTGATGCTGAAGGATAGACTGAATCGATATACAATGGTGCTGTTGTCTTGAGCAGCATTTCCAGGCACATGTATGATTCCTGTTTAAGGTGGAATTAGGGAAAATGAGAGAAGCTGAGAGAAGATTGCTGAAGATTTAACATCATAGTTTACAATGTAGTAAACTACAGGCTGACAGTTGCATACTGGTAAGATAGCAATCCTTATACAATATATATATATATATATATATATATATATATATATATATATATATATATATATATATATATATATATATATATATATATATATATATATATATATCTGTAAAATATCTGTATTAAAAAAAGAAGTAAAAATCTGTCTCTTTAAAGAGAAAAGTTACTTTATTACTTTGATTATGGACATTAATTCTGAAATGCTAGATGCCTATCCATCACCAACCACGCCCTGTGCCTGCAGTGCTTTCCATTTTAAGAGTAAATATATTTGCTATGATGATATACAGCTTTAACAACAGGCTAAAGATCTGTCTTTATACAGCTGGATTGTTGGAAATTTAGATTTTTGGGAAAGGATTACAATGTATGTCACTTTCTTTTCTTGTTGTTAAAATAATTGTATTTTAACAATATAATTTCTGATAAGCCCTTTCATTTGTAATTTAAGTGCAATGATACAGAATGATTCACTACTAGGTCCTTACCAATTAGACACAGAACGGGTACAATAATCCTCCACTCCATTGCTATCTTCTTTTTTGCTATACGACTGAAAAAAAAGAAGAAGTATACATGTATGATGAACCAATATTCGAAATTAAACAATTCTCCTTTCAACATAAAATTGAAAGAAAAATATCAGGGCTGCTGATCTTGATGTCAATTTCAAATGCATAAGCAACAAACAAATGCAGTTATATTTACCAAGTGTTTATTTATTTAATAAAACACAATATATTCTACAAATTCATGTTTACAAAAAAAGTGTACACTTACATAAACATTTTTGTATTTATTTGTTTTTATTTTTCTACCATTTTATATTTTATATGGCTACTGAAAATAAAAAAACTTTTCTACTTACTTTTTAGTTATTGGGTTAAAAAAGGCAATCCAAGTTAATCCGTATAGCAAGGAAAGTTCCTGTCATCCGTTAAATGTCACCCTTCAACTGAACAAAGCAGACAGGTGAGCTTGCATTTAAAGGGAGAGGTTTTTTTTCTTTTGAAGAGGAATTGACCAATGAGAGTTCAGGTAAGTATGTTGAAAAACCTGATGAACAACAGTATCAAAATAATAGCTTTGCTTCCTGGTACATGACGTACAAGATAAAATTAGCCTACGTGTTGCATTGGCTGTTTTCTTAATTATGGCAAATTTAAAAAACAAAGAATTTTAAGGTACTCTGTGCCATAACTTAGTAGAACTGCTCATGTTTTACAACATGAAAAAATGATTCATGTGGAAATATGTACATCAATACCCTTGACTGAATTTGTTTCTGAAGCAACTTTTTTCTTTTTTAAAATTCATTCAAATTTCACACCCAATATGTTCACAAAAACTTTTTTTATTTTTACATTTACAATAAATGGCAGTAGTAAAGCCATTTCTCTACTTTAATCATTTTAAAAAGGTGATACACGTCTTTGACTCTGTAAGGCTCGATCAGGTGCTAGTTGTACTGAAGTACTGTACTTTAAATATTGGTAAATGACGTCTGAAGGCACATCTTCTGTGCTAGCCTGAGTCACTGTATGTTTTTTGTTCTTGTTTCTTGGCGTCTTTGTCTGTGCCTTTTGTAATTTCTTATATGAAGAATTCGAATGTTGTACACCACATTGGTCAATACTTTTAATAATTGTAATGGTGCTTTACAAACAAATAAACTGAATTGGGTTGGGTCTTGATTAGCATTGAAAGTACATGGACATTCAGGGACCTTATTTGTAAGGAACAAATAAATATATAAGAGAACAGAATGGGTGATAGGAGTCTAAATTGTCCCTGGAAACAAAAGGTGTGATAAGGCGTGTTTTTTTGCTAATCATGTTGTATTTCCAGTTCATAAACAAAACATGATAGGAAACTATGTAACTGGATTTTCCAGCAAATGTAGTTCCTCATAACCCATAATGTTTGTTCTAAAACAAATTAAGATACAATTCTCTAACATCAAAAATATCTTATAAACTTTTGATGCTCTTATGATTTCACACATTATAATCTGTCCATCATTTCCATGTGAAATCCTAAAATTTGGTTTACAGTCTTTATATGGCTGTAAGGCTGGTGTTCCATCTTTCATTTTACTTTGTGTTTTTCCTTGTGATTTCTGGTAAACCGACAAGAATGCTTTCTACATTCCAAAACCTCAACGTCAAAGAATGGTCACAAGCCTCTTATAAAATAATAGAAGTCATTTCTTAAGTCAACCCTAAGAAGTTCTTTTTTTCTTTTTTCTTTTTTTACACAGTTGTACACAATACACAGTTTTACAGTTTACAATATGCTTACATTAATACACATTTGAAACTGGTAAAATCATAGTGTTCATTTTATCATTGCTAAAATGTTAAACTCTTAACTCTTAAACTAAAATGTAAATGATAATCCTGATGAATGATAAAGGTTCCAGAAGTCCTAACAGATGAGGTGTCAGACATGAGAGCTGTCCAGAAAATGAAAAGACTTTGATGGCTTTGACACCAGGGTTTGACTTGATGGCAGACCTTGAATGGACAATGCAACGATGTTAAGCATGATCGCTTTGAGAGGCATATTACCATGTTATTTTATTTAACCTAGTTTCTGGAAGGCAGTTTAACCTGCTAGTGCGCACCGCCCATTTGAACAGAAACCTATAGTAAATGACATAATCCAACTGCAATGTACAGGCATAATCAAGGCTTCTTTTAAATGAAGACATTTTGGGTGTTTTTGTACATAAAAATTATACTGATAAGAAAGTGATTGGAATGTATTTGCTTAAAATATGTTTCTTAAAGAAATGTTTGACACTGTCCTTGTCAGAGCTTAAAAACCAAATCAAAGCCACGTGTTTTTGCATGTTCCATTTCAAGTCTAAAGCAATAGATTTAAAACTCTGAATGACTTTCAAAAAACATTTTCTTATGTTTTCTGGTCTCAGAAAACCTTTAACGTTGCCCCGTCTCAAACGATCGGACTTCAACACTTTCTTTATTCTTAACCCTGCATCTCTTTGCTTGTGTCCCCCATCCTCCTCATTTACCAGCCAATCCACATTCCGCAGATTCCACACATTCATCCATCTTTGTCTTTCGATCTGGTCTCCCAGATGTCGCAATATTTAGAAAGTATCTCATTCAAATTTTATACAAACATCTGATAAACATCTTGAAAATAGAAGCTTCACACATTCTGATTCATACTTGTCTCTAAAACGTCCCCAGTTTGCTCATAGAAAGACATTTCTTAAGAATAAGAAAAATAAAAAAAATTAGATCACATTAAAACACATACATTAAATAAATGTCCAAGTGATTTAGGTGTGCTATCATGTGATTTTATGTTGATAGTTACCAAAATCAATGGACATGAAGGATAATTATTTCTAAGTAACCATAATCATCCATCAATGCCTACTGAACTCTTCCCATGAGAAGTGTACTAGAGCTGACACAATAAAACATGTATATGCCTCATTAATACACTAGATCAGTAGTTAATACCTGTATTAACAAATATAATAATTGCGGCAAACAAGACAAGGCAGAGGGCTGTGAGAACAGGGCGAGGCCAGTGGTGATTGTTAATTCTCGAGTTTCTCACAGAGTAGCGTAATGTGTTCGGGAGCATAAAAGGATGAGCAACGACAGTGAAGGAGAAGAGATGACCAGGCCTGGACAGTACATTGTGTTTTGTTTTTACTATTATTATATTTTATATATTTTATTATGAGCAGAGGAGACACCACATTTTGCCTCTGTCCTTACCCCCAGGTGCAGCGACCGCCATGACTGGGGGAGAAGGGGGGAAGCATACTCGCAGGTATGTGGCAAGCAGGACCTGGCCAGGGGCCTTAAGAACTGGGCGAGGTTGGTGGTGTGATTGATAATGATTTCTCACTGAATTTCCTGTCCCATCTCCTTCTTCCCTGATGCTTTAACATTGAAACAATTAAGTTATGTAAATTTCTGAAACAAATAAAGGAAATACACAATATTGCCAAAAGTTTTGGGATGTCTGCCTTTACATGCGCATGAACTTTAATGACATCCCATTCATCCGTAGGGTTTAATATGGAGTTGGCCCACCCTTTGCAGCTATAACAGCTTCGACTCTTCTGGGGAGGCTTCCACAAGGTTGAGGAGTGTGTTTATGGGAATTTTCGACCATTCTTCTAGAAGCGCATTTGTGAGGTCAGGCACTGATGTTGGATGAAGTCACTGCTCTAATTCATCCCAAAGGTGTTCTATCGGGTTGAGGTCAGGACTCTGTGCAGGCCAGTCAAGTTCCTCCCCACCAAACTCACTTATCCATGCCTTTATGGACTTTGCTTTGTGCACTGGAGCACAGTCATGTTGGAACAAGAAGGCATCGTTCCCCAAACTGTTCCCACAAAGTTGGGAGCATGAGATTGTCCAAAATGTCTTGGTAGGCTGAAGAATTAAGAGTTCCGTTCACTGAAGCTAAGGGACAAAGCCCAACCACCGAAAAACAACCCCACAGCCCACACCATAAACCCCTCCACTGAACTTTACACTTGGCACAATGCTCAGCAAATGCCATTCTCATGGCAACCACCAAACCCAGACTCGTCTATCGGATTGCCAGACAGTCAGCGTGATTAGTCACTCCAGAGAACATGTCTCAACTGCTCTAGAGTCCAGTGATGTGCTTAACACCACTGCATCCAACGCTTTGCATTGCACTGGGTGATGTAAGTCTTGGATATACCTGCCCTGCCATGGAAACCCATTCCATGAAGCTGATGATTTTGATAATTGCCTACCAAATGATATGCTAATATGTTTCTCAGATTGTGTAAATCTGCTATCGTAACTTCTCATTAGGTGTCTGAACTTCATGAGCAACTTATAATGTAAAAACTGCATATAAAATGTAAAAACTGCACATAAATTATACTATTATTGCAATAAAATGTTCATAATGTAATAATTTTCTCAAAACATAAAAATCTCTTGAGCTCATTATGTAATTACATTACATAACATTGCAATTACATTATAAACTAAAAAAAAAAGTTTACTGTGCTAATTAATTGAGATTTCTTACAGCTCTTACAGGTTGCTGGCCTTGTCTGTTTCGTTGCTTCTATTACTCTCCCCTTTTTTTGGAAGTCGCTTTGGATAAAAGCGTCTGCTAAATGATTAAATGTAAATGTAAATAAACTCACCAAAAACATGTCATATTTTCATTATTTTAGCTTTTAAAATATTATTAGTATTATATATTAGGGAATATTGGTATTCCCTTAGGGCCCGATCACAGAACACATCTTTGCAGCGAAAGGTGCCTTTTTTGAATGGATTTCGGTTGGCAGACAGCGTTATGCGTGCTGCTTATGTGCCCTGGGCACCTCACGTTTTTGAAGGCGCGCTCAGAGCACGTGAACAACTCTGAGAGTAAAATTGCCCGAAGTCATTGAGTTTTTTCCCCTATTGTCCAATCGAATGAATGGAGAGGTAGGCCTTCTGTTGTGTTGACCGTTAACTTGATTTGACAGGACAGCTGATTCAGGGGTTGCCTGGAAACATATATATATATATATATATATATATATATATATATATATATATATATATATATATATATATATATATATATATATATATATATATATATATGCAACGCAATGCACTGCTATTTTCTTAATAAAAAACGTCAACCAAAAAAAGCAGTGCAGTGCACCTCGAACCTGAAAAAATTGTTCTGTGTGATCGGGGCCTTAGTCATTTTTTTATACATCAAGTTTTAAAGTACATGTGAAATGCAACAGATTTTAATATTCATGCAATTATTATTCTGTTATAGTACATTTTAAAAATCTAAATCCAGTCTTAACTTGTCCACAAAACCTACCAGATCACTGATACAGGCGCCATATGCTAGATATGCTATAGCCCACTGCAGACAGTGAGACCGAGCCTGTTGCAATAATCAAGCCAGTAACACCAAATCCTAAGCCAATCATCCCCATGGAGCACAAGCCTTGTGGGAATTCAAGTGGAATACAAGATAATGGAGGAAGGCTTCGGCCCACATTCTCACCATTGAGCGTAAATTAAAAGTAAAAAGGGACATCAAGTTAAAAATAGTTTATACAGTTTTCTTTTGAACCGACACAAGTCACTGTTAACTGGTTAGCCCTTTTCTCCATTATGTTTCATTACATTTTAACTGCACTATTGTATAAAGCGCTATATAAGTAGAGGTGACCTGGCTTGAACCCCATTACAGTAAGTTTGGACTTCATATACGGAAATATTTCAGTTTAATGGGGTTGAATAGGAGAAAGATAAAGAAAATGTACAAAAAAGGTTAATTGGACTTCTATAAAGCCAACCCTTGACTAAATTTTAAAAGAACTCTGTCAAAAAAATTCTTTAAAAGGAGAAATGGCTAAAATGATTGCGTCATACAGTCATGGTCAAAATTATTGGCACCCCTGGTAAATATGAGCAGAAAAGGCTGTACAAATAAATCTAGATTTGTCCATCCTTTGATCTTTCATTTTAAAAATCACAAAAATCTAACCTTTCATTGAAGTAAAATAATTAAAAGTGGGGGTAATTCACATTAGGAAATAAATGTTTTTCTCCAAAACACGTTGGCCCTAATTATTGGCACCCTTATATTAAATACATTTTGCATTTTTACATTTATAGATTTTTATCCCTGTTTGCACTAAACCCATCTGATGGGTTTGCTGCCAAGAAGCTCTTTTTTCATCTGACCACAGAACCAGGTCCTTTTAAATTTCCAGTCGTGTCTGACAACCAAATATGCTGGAGTTTGTTTCCGGATGAGCAAGGAAGATTTCTCTTGAAACCCCTCCCAAACAACATGTGGTTTTAACAATGTCCACTGAAAGGCAAGGTTGAGAACCTAAGTGCAGGTTATTAATTCAACTTAAAGCCAAACAAACACAAAACAAAGGCTTGGCTTAGCGTGACCAAACAAACTTAACATAACATAACATAAAAGGCCTCACCGACAGCAGTTTACACATACAAAAACTGACAAATATACATGGCAAACATGAGGGCTTAAATACACAAGGGCTAATGACAAGACAAGGGACACCCTGTGAACAACGATCAACCCATAAACCAATGGGTGCGTCTCAATCTTCTCCCTAGTTCAGTTATCAGGGCACTGATCAGGGAGTCAGCCCATTGACCTATGTCCTAATCAGTGCCCTGACTAGGGAACTAGGCAGCTGATTGAGACGCAGGGAATGACAACCCGACACAAGAACATAGGGCAGGAACACATGAGGGCATAGAGTCACATGACAATAGACCACATGACGAAACCAGGAAGTGCATGATAAAACATGACAGTGAACATGAAAACCTTAAAACATGAAACATGTTTTTAGATTTTTTTTAAAGGCTTTCTGAGCCCAAGACTCAACTCATTTCTGCAATTCTCCATCTGTGATCCTTGGAGAGTCTTTGTCCACTATCCTTTTTTCAGGTTGATTTGGAACATCTTTAGTTGACTCGAACTTCTTAATTATTGCCCCGAAGGTGGAAATGGGATTTTTTCTTTCAGCCACTTTCTATTTTGTGAAGCTCAATAATATTTTGCAGCACATCAGAAATATAGTCTGTGGTTTTAGTCATTGTGATAATGATTAAGTGAATTTGGCCTTTGTGATTCTTCATACTTATACTCATAGTCGGACTTATACTTATACTCATAGCTTTTTTTAATGATAGATCAAAAGGATAAACAATGCAGATTGATTTTTACAGCCATCTTTTATCATATTTACCAAGGGCCTGTATTTGACATGCATCATATTTAAAGTGTTTCTAGTAATAAAATGTTTATATTTGTGGTAAACATAATGGTATGGTTTGTGGTAAACATTGTGGTATGTTTGTGGTAAACAAACAACAACAACAACACCAACAAACGAAGAAAGAAAAAACAATTCATTAAAGCTAAATCCAAAAGATGATCCTATAATGGAAATGCATAACATGTTCTGTAAAGAACCTTTTCTTGTGTTTAATTTTTTTTGTATTTTGTATTTTTTTGTAAAGTACAGTTTAAATTTTCAACAAAATATTTTTTGTATATTCCACAATTTGTATATTCTAAAATACAATGTAATGTATTGTATATAATTGTTATGAATGGGGACATGCTAATTTTCTGATGTTACATTGAGCTTTTTTTTTATTTGTCTTTTGCGATAACACTTTATTTTGCTGGGCCCCTTTACACATTCTGTTGAATTTGCACCTACATGTGAACTACCAGCCATTAGATTATTCTACTGACTGTTAGTAACTTTGCAATTACATATCAACTTATTCTACTAATCCAAACACCCAAACCTAGTAGCAGGCAACTTATACTCTACCAATATTTCAGTTAATGAGTTAGTTTTAGGTACAAAGTTAGCCAACAGAACATTTAAAGAGGACTATCAAAATAAAGTATTAGCTTTTTCAGGTAAAGTATCTGTTTCTATGTTCAGTGAAGTACTAAAATGGTGCAGTTGCCTGAAAATGGGCCTTGTGCTTTGAAGAAGGAAACTTATGTACTCTTAAAAAAATTTAAAAAATTTAAAAAAACCTGGAAATTCCACATTTTTTGCAGTTACACTTCTTTTAGGAGCACATGACATACAGTAACACTCTGTAAAAGCAATATCATTCTAATCTCACAAACCACAAAAGCACATGTATAAAACTAGTTGGTCCACATTACTGAGAGCAGTCAATATGACTGGTTCACCAGTTTGCCATTCGCTAACTGCATGCAAGCAAGTGATAAGTGAGTGGACGATACATGCACTCCTCACACCGAAACTACCTGTGTGTATGTAATGATGCATGAATGGTATTTAGTTAGACATGATTCCAGAAAAACAAATTAAATTTAGTCCATTCAGGCCAGAAAAAAAGAAGAAGAAGAACAACAACAATAATAATAATAATAATAATAATAATAATAATAATAATAATAATAATAATAATAATAATAATAATAATTCTATGTTAGCTGAATACTAATAATTTGATTATTGATTTTCGATGTCACTGTTGCACAGAGTTAAAGCTATAAGTTAAAGATATAAAATAATTTAAAATCTATGGGGGGAAAAAGAAAACAAAAATAAAAGCAGTGTTTGACAAAAATTGCAAAAGATATACTAAAACGTTCTGTAATCTGGCTTTTTTCCCACACAACATTTATAGGTTTCACATAACATCCACCAATCACATTCAAGTGACCAACTCTCCACACCTTACACTCACATGACATGGAAACCTAGTTTGAATGGCCACTCCTTCATGATTGTACGGTGAATCATAGCTATGAATACAGCATAGAGTCATGTTGAATAAATTCATGAACGTAGTTTTTCTCCCACCCCATATTGTCTTTTAAACAATCCCTGCACATATGAACGTAACAGTGGTGGTGGATTTGGGATTGGCCTCTTTTAAATACGGATCATTTTTGCACACAAACGTATAGCTTCGCTTCAGAAGGCCTTCATTAACCGCCCTCCACACACACACACACACACACACACACACACACACACACACACACACACACACACGCGCGCGCACACACACGCACACACACACGCGCACACACACACACACACACACACACACACACACACACACACACACACACACACACATACACACACACACACACACACACACACACACACACACACACACACACACACACACGCACACACGCGCACACACACACAATAGATGCCCTTTTATAGACTTCTTTTATAGACCTCCTTTCGTTTTTAATTCCAAGATATTTTTTAAATATAACTATAAAATGATTGTATTCGTCAGAAAGAAGAATGTCATATACACCTAGAATGACTTGAGGGTATTATGGGCAAAGTAAAATTTGTGGGTGAACTAACCCTTTAAAACTCATGTATTGAAATAAATTTTTTTATTCTAAATATTATTTCACAATATTTTACTGTATTATAGAAAAAAATAACCCTGCCCTAGTGAGCATTAAAGACTTATCTCAAAAACATTGAAAAAAATCTCACTGAGCCTAACCTTTTTAAAATACTTACACTCCATAGCATCATACATGTGTTGGCAAAAAAATTTGACTTAGGCCCTGTTTACACCTCGTATTAAAATCAGTTTTGATCGATTGATCACAAGTAGATGTAGCAGACACATACTTATTTACACCTGATGTTTTAACCGGTCTCTTTTGTCCACTTTCAACCACTTATGTCCTGATTTCTTCAAGGGGAGTGTCAATGGGCAGGTAAATGGGCTTTTATTAATCTTTCAGTCTAATGGACGTAATAAGCTAAGCATATTACATATGAATGCGACTGGAGACGAGGAAAAACATGGAGAACAGCAGCTTTCATTTCTGCTCTGACAGCCGCAAGATGGCAAACGCTGTGAGTGTGTTACAAATCAGGAATGGTGAGAGAACATTGTGCTTGGTAAAAAAATGTATCTTCAAACCCAACTTGGTTCTTCAGCCGACAACATTTAAATCCCTACTGGCTAGCACGCCATAATGTTTATGCGTTAGGTTAGTAGGCAGAGGGGGTCTTCTGTCGTTGTTCGAACACACTTGACCACATGAAAGCAATCCAGTCAAATGTGTTGTCGACTACCTTCGAAGTGTAAGTGGTCAAAAGTGGAAAAGCTCAAAAAGTTTTGAACCTGGTTTACATCTGTATTAGGTATAATACACTTGTGATCTGATCGACGAAAACGCATGTTAAACATGAAACTATGGAAACTATTTGCCGCCTTTGCCATTAAAGTTATTAGGCAACACTGTCAGAGATCTGGAATCCAAACAAAAATGTGACGTAGCTTGCTGGAATCTCAAGACCTCAAGACCTCATCTGACATGTCAAGTTTTACAGCTTGTGTAAAACCGGGAGCAAACACAAGAAACAAAAAGTTAAGCCCTGTTAAAAGATTGCTTGGTGATAAGTTTCCCAATGTCGTAGTGTCTCAAGATACTGATGAACCTGATAAAACCACTAACACTGGACCAGCCTCACAGGTTTCCTCATCTCTCACTATACCTCCGTCAAGTCACGTCTTCTTCCACTTTGAGAAAGGCTCCAATCATGGCCCATGTCAATCAACGAAGAAACCAATAAAACCAATAAAACTCTTTGTGCCCCTCAAAGCAAAATCGAAAACACCAAAACATTAGTATCAGTGCTGTAAAATACTCAAACTACAAAACAAGAAAACATCTTAGAGCTTAAAGTATTTATGCGGTATTGTGAAACTTTCTTAAGATTCTTAATGGGCAAAGTTGTTCTTTTTTAAAAAGTGTAACTGTAAACTCTCATTACGTTTACCCAAAATGAACTAGATGCTTGTTCACACAAAGAATGTGAAGAACTATAAGAATAATTATGTTAGCATCCATACCAAAACATAATAATGTTCTGTTTATTATTATAATGCACCTCCGTTCTGTCATCTACCAATTTAAATGCTTGAGTTTATGACTCTAGCTGTGGTGTGAACTCTGCTATTCTTTAAAATGTAAAAATATTTTTTAAATATATGTTTATCGTTATTGAATACTGTGCCATTCGTCTTATTAATATAAATAAGACAAGACGCTATGGGGAAAACTCCTTTTTCTCTGATTCATAAGCCTTTATACAATCACGCAGTGTATACTGCACATTGATTGGTTCAAAGTTAAAGGAATTGAACCAATGACGGCACGGCACGTGCAAACCAATGGTGAGTGAGCACGCTCAAGCCCTCTGAAATGGGTAGAGACTAGGGCCTTAATACCAAGTACGCAAACTTCTGACTTGCATCCTTGGTAGTTCAGACTTGCCAAGTTTGACTGGGGAAAACAAACTGCAGAGGACAGGAGGAATCGTCATCAATCTCAATTGTGAATCGTCATCCGTCGCTGCAAGTACTGTTCCAGTTCAAAGTTCACATCTAGCCAAGTACAGTTCAAATACCCGGATGTGTCCTTGATCCTCCCCTTTTATCGAGGATGCATCGAGAGGAGACTTGTGAACTTTAGACAGACCAGTATCCCAGAATGTTTAGCACTGACCAGCAAGCATCAATAAGACGAGAAACAATGCGTAATTTAAAAATACTACAGTCAATGTGACAAAAATTTTAGTTTTAAGTCCTTTTCAGGCGAGAACGTAGTTGTTTAAAGCTCAAATGTGTGGTTTATTTATAAAGAGAGTGCCTATCTGGCATTGTAAGTTGAGATCCAGTTGATCAGCAGGCGCTCAGCGCTCGTTAACCCGCCGAGAGCAACCTTTCCTCGGCTAGTCCTACTGACGTCTGCTGCTGGCTCTGATATCTCTGTAGTGGTAAAGCATGATATATAATTTGTCTTGTGTAGATTTAACAGGCAATTTTTGGTCACATGAATCTACATTTTTTTCCCTGGCAGATTGCTTTGGCTGAGCTGGGAAAAGTGAAGTTTTATATTTTATGGTAAATTAACCTTGTAGATAGCTCTTACGTTGTTTGATTGAATTGTTCGCTTTATAGCAACATCTCTTATATCATTGATCACACAAACTGACATTTAACAAAAAGAGACTTGGCTGTGTTTTATGTAATTTTATTACAGTGATAATCATATATACGTACACTTGTCTGAACCATATTATTTATTTATTTTGAAACAAAAAGAGGCAGGGTTTTTATATTTCATTTTGTTATATAAATGCATTGCCTGCATTACATTTGTGTGGCTATTGTTAGATATTTACACTGTTAAACCTTCCTGTAGATTTCTGGGTAAATAACTGTAAAATCGCCAGTATTTAGCTTTAACATATAGTATAGTACTGTGTCTATACCAATACAGTGACTAACTGGCAATAGTGTTGCCAGTTTTATGCCATAAAACCAGCATTACAGTTAATATCTGGCAGCAGTGGTTTCTGTTAATTATTGTACAGTAATACCATACTGCATATACATTTAAATAATTTATAATGCAGTACTTATTGTGGTACTCTTCAACTTATGAATTATTCTTTATTACTTTTACATTTTTTTTAAATAGAAAGAATTTTTAAATCTTTACACAAATTGACTTTATTACTTAGGTGTTTATCTATTGCCAACATAACAGAATTACAAAAAAACAAATGAAAAAAATAAAAATAATAATAATAATTTGCTCATTCATAACAATAATATCAACAAACATAACATAAAGATACAAATATTTTCAAGATATGTCAAATCTCCCCCCCCCCCCCCCCCCCCAAAAAAATGTAAACTTGGATACAACACCTAAATCTACATATCAGCCACTAATGACCCTCAGGTTATTTATGTTAACATAAATTAAATTACCTTCTTATATCCGTACAAACATACCATTAACAAACATACTTTCAGTTAGTTGTATGTTTTCCACACAAATTCAGTGAGCCACTACAAAAATGTATGCACATGTTGTAGATTTGTTTTGAATCTTTCTTCGCAGATGACAGTTTTCCAGCTGGTTCCACCTTTGAAAGCACACTTTGTCCCCTCAGGATTAATCCTCACTAAAAAACGGTTGAGTGAATCCGACAACAACTATTTTAGAAATGGAGTAACAAAAATAAAACAGTTGAGAAATTAAACAATATACTACAAAATAATATATAAATTAAAAAAAATGCACAACTGTGGCAAACTCATGTTACATGATTGCACATGTACCTTTCAATGAGTTCTAATGTGGCACTGGCTGACTCGTATTCAATGTTAAAAACATAGAAGACGCTGAAAAACACAGAGCGCCACAGAGAAATCGAACTGCTCATCAACGCAATATGTGTCACTTTCCACTCAATGCTGATCATCCACTTAGATGAATTTAGAAGGCTCCTGAAATATGAACTCACCATAAAAACTGCCAAAACACATTCATTATTTACCATATATTTCATACTTACCATGCATGATGAGCCTTGGTGTGACTAGTAGATGTAGATCATTTTCCACTGACATTCGGGTTGAAGTTTTCGTCAATATTTGCTCTATGTTGGTGTTGTTTTGTATAAAAAAAGTTAGTTGGTGAAAAGGCAAATTGGAAAGTTTGCATCTGCACATTGTGGCAAAGCCTGACTAACTAAGAAAAATGAAAGCAACGATAAAACAAGTTGTTCAATTGCTGATAAATGCAGTTACTCCAGGAAAAATGTTCTACACAACATGTAGGTTATTACTAGTGAGGAGAGGCTAAAAAAACTTGCTAATCAGGAAGCTATATAAAACCATGCATATAAACAATCTAACTTTACATTATGTATTTATAAAAAACACAAATATTTGATTCATTAACTAACTTGTAGTTGTGCGATTCATTTTCAGTCTGAAAACATACAAATCTACAATTGGAGTTCTCAACACAGAATGTAAGAGTAGCAAACAAACTCCAAATGGGTGACACCTGCTCGTTTAGGCTCAAACATACAGCCCTGCTCCTGAGCAGGTTTAAGCTAAGGGATTGTTGCTATGAAATCAAATCCAGGGGCGTATTACAGAAACTTTCTATCTTATCTTAAGATATAATAAGTTAATTTAGGATTTTTCACAATTTCGTATTACAGAAGCAAATCTTAACTTGATTTAGGATTCTTATCCTATCTTACAAGATCATTTTATCTGTAGTTAGGAAATCTTAAACCACTCAATGGAGTTGGGTAATCAACTTTCAGGTCTGTTACCAAGCAACCAACAACTCGCAAACTGCTTCTGAGGTAAATCGAAAATTAAAATGGAGAAACAACAGCGTGCTTTTAGGTCAGTCTATATCTTGGCCATTCGATTTTCCTTAAAGAAACGGGTATTCAAAAACAAAAAATGGCTCCTTTTTCGTTTTTCATTTTTTAAACAAAATGAAAAACAAGAATTCAGCATGATTTTTCGTTTTTCGTTCAGAGGTAGAAAATGAATAAACAGCTTGAATATTCGATTTCTACACGTGGTTGCGGTAATTATACGCCTGTGTCTGCTGATTGGTCAGCCTGGTCAGTGTCGAGCCATTCATTAGTCTGGTTGTTTGATTAATAAAAGATTAAATGTAGCTGCAATAAATGCGTTAACAATCCGTACAGCTGTTGCAGTGCAGGACTTTTATTCTGCTGTGCTGAACTAAGGAAGAGCAGTTTGATCTTCGGCTGACCAATCAGCAGACACGGGCGTATAATTACCGCAACCACGTGTAGAAATCGAATATTCAAGCTGTTTATTCATTTTCTACCTCTGAACGAAAAACGAAAAATCATGCTGAATTCTTGTTTTTCGTTTTGTTTAAAAAATGAAAAAACGAAAAAGGAGCCGTTTTTTGTTTTTGAATACCCGTTTCTATAAGGAAAATCGAATGGCCAAAATATACACTGACCCCTTTAATTCCAGTGCGGCAGAAATTGATATTTTGATAAGCTCCGTTGAAAAATTAAAGCCTGTTTTATAAATCACCTTTTGCACAAAAAAAGAAGAAAAAGAAAGAAAGAAAACGTTCAAAATTTGCAAATGTAGGGACCGTCTCTAAAGTTACATACGAAATTGCTACACATTTCTAACTTCAACAGCAATTGAACGGAATGACAGTGTCCGTTCATGTCTTACAGTATCAAAACTGTCAAAAGTGTTCATCTAGGTGTCAGCTATGATACAGGCCTTTTACATATTCCGTTCAAATGCTAATGAAGTTAGAAATGTGTAGGTATACCAATGTAACTTTAGAGACGGTCCTTAAATTTGCGGATATCGAACGTTCAGCGCCAAAGCAACTTTACGCCAGTGAAGAGCGACCGGTAAAATCATGTGTAAAATCAACTGCAAAATCATGTGTCCTGGGAGTCTATCATTATTTACAAGCATTTTACCAGCAAAGCACAGCACATTCTCTTGGTTCTCAAAGTCTTCACCATCAAAACTTTGCTGCTCTTCATCTTATATAATTCATAAATGTAACACTCTCAAAAAATGTTTTTTTGTACTGTGATTTTTACCGCTGGATTTCAAAAAGGTTTGAAGTTAGGACACCAATGGGGTCTTTTTAAAGTTAAGTTAATGCTTTAAGGATTTTTTGAGTTAGGATGCTTCTGTAATACCCATTTCCTATCCAGAGTTAAAGGACAACTCCGGAGAATTTTTAAGTTTATTTTGATCATTATATCTTTGTGATTACAGTCTATAGAAACATAAAAGAACCGGATTGGTGCTTGCAACACGGAGTTATTACAGTTAATGCCCAGAGCCCCCCCCCCCCCCCCCCAGCTAAAACGGCAGCTTTGGGGGCATGCATGTAAAGGGTGTCTTTGTGCCTCTTAACAGACACAAAATGCAATTAAAATGTCCGTCCAACATGAACAGGTCCCTTACATGACAACGAGATGCGTTTAGCCACTTAGCCATTGTTTAAATTCACCTGTTTTAGATGGCTAGCTGTGTCTTGTGTGAAGTCCCGTGGGGACTCAGCGATAGCCGGAAAAAAGGCAGTCCAGTTGGGAAGAGCGTCATGTGTGTAAAGCAAGATTATTTTAAATTACGGCACATCTTTGCTCAAGCCGGGTGTGCCCAAATGGAAGGATAAATAAAGTTTACATTACCTCTACAGTGGCTGCACCCGTCTTTAACCACGGAATGGCATTTTTCTTCAACCGGCCCGGCTGTGTTGTGTCTTTGTAAGTTAGTCAAGTGTTCGCTGCAAATTTTTACAATTTGGAAAGGCACAAACACAAACAATTTCTTCTTCACTCGTGAACCCAATCGGATCATCACTCTAGTGATGTCTGGTCACGAACGAATCGTTCTTTTGAACCGGTTCTTTTGAACCAGTTCTTTTTAGTGAACCGGGCGAACCAGTTCACCAAATCGGACTGGATTGTTCTAAACGGTTCACGTCTCAATTCAGCGCTGATCCCACAAGTTACTTTAGTTACTCACTTTCTGACATGAGTGACAGTCCCTCCGAATATAAATAAACTAATGTCTTGAATTATAAGTTGTAACTCCAACCGTTCACTGAACTGAGACATGTTTTGCTGAGAGATCTGATGAACTCACAAGCAGCTGATACTGAGCATGCGCGAGTAACTGAACGAGTCGAGCAGCGGTCCTCAGGATCAGCAGTACAGAATCGAAAACTTTTTCTCTCGGACACGTTCAATACTGAGGACCGACGAGCCGATGAGCAGAGCCTCTTAATAAACACGATGCTCTTCTCGACTGGACTATTTTTCCGGCTACCGCTGAGTCCCCATGGGACTTCACACGAGACACAGCTAGCCGTCTAAAACAGGTGAATTTAAACAATGGCTAAGTGGCTAAACGCATCTCGTTGTCATGTGAGGGACCTGTTCATGTTGAACAGACATTTTAATTGCATTTTGTGTCCGTTAAGAGGCACAAAGACACCCTTTACGTTTATGCCCCCAAAGCTTCTGGGGGGGCTCTGGGCATTAACTGTAATAACTCCGTGTTGCAAGCACCAATCTGGTTCTTTTTTTTTTTCTATAGACTGTACTCACAAAGATATAACGATCAAGATAAACTTAAAATTTTGCCTGAGTTGTCCTTTAAGATAAGATTATGCATTTAAGAAATGTCATTCTGTTATAGCCTTTGTCCTAAATGCGGTCCTAACTGGAATTGCCATGGTTACCAAACAGATACGATAGGATTCTAAAGTTAAGATCTTTCTGTAATACGCCCCCAAGATGAGCGTTGAAGAACCAAACAATCCGAGATCATGCCAAATCGTCAACAATCAAATCCAGCAAACTGTTAGCGACATACGAAGAACAGGCCCCAGTAATTTACCAGTTAATATTAAAGTTATTTCCCTTCATGGGCACTGAAAGTAATGTACTGTAGTTTATTATTAGTGCAGCATAACCTCACCTCATTTTACAGTAAAATACCTTCCAGTGATGTTAAAGCTCAATACTGGCAATTTTATTTTCAGTTATTGACAGTTATTTACCCAGAAATCTACAGCCAGGTTTAACAGTGTAAATAGCTAACAATTTTTAAATCAAGATGCATTTGATAAGTAATATGACATAAGATATATGTTCTTGTTTTCTGGGAGAAAATATCCAAATGTAGTGAGTTTTTGCTTAAAACAGGCAAAATGATCTGCCAATGGGGTGAGAAAAATAATCTTATTTCTGTTTAGGACGGAAACAATAAACAAGGTTTCAGTCAGAAATAAGATTATTTTTCTCACCCAATTGGCAGATCAATTTGCCTGTTTTAAGCAAAAACCTACTTAATTTGAACATTTTCCCCCAGAAAACAAGAAAAAATATCTTATGTCATTTTACTTATCTAGTAAATGCATCTTGATTTAAGATTTTTTTGATATTTGGACTGGAAACAAACAAACAAACAAAAAAACTAAATAAGAAGAGCATTTTTTTGCAGTGTATAGTGGGCTCAGTGCAATACTCTCTCTCTGAGAGCAGGACCTACTGAAAGTAGGGGTGGACATCCTGTCTCGGAGCAACCCTTCTTCAGAGGAATGGTCGCTCCACCCTCACTCGGTTTAGAAGATTTGGGATGTTTTCAGAAAGGCAGAGATCGACCTCTTTGCCTCAGAAGACAATCATCACTGCCCAACATATTTCTCAAAATGAATGCGTTGCAATGAATGCGGAATGCGTTGGCCCATGATCGGCCCAGCCTCCTCCTTTATGTTTTTCCCCGATTGCTCTGATTCCCCAGGTAATCAAGCGAACCAGGGAAGACAGACACAAGTTCTTAAACACTATTTCTCAGGCCAGAGCTCCATCTGCGAGACACCTTTATGTCTCTAAGCTGGCCATCTTTGCCTTCCGGTGCAAAACCCAAGGCGACAACCCTCTAAAGTGTGACATAAACAGTATATCAGGGCCTATAGCAGGGCAGTCTATAGGAAGAAACTTTAAGAAACTTAAAATCTTGTACTGCGCAATTTGCTGTGATACGCACTAAGACGCCTATTATGTCACTTCAGCCGAAACCAATCGATTTGCCATGGTGAAATGGCTGCTTTTTTAGCCCGAGTCTCCACCCATTTTAGCAGGCCTGAGCGGGCTTGCTCATCATCAGTTCAATTTCTATAACTTTTTGAACCAATCATATAAAATGATTGCCTGATTGTATAAAGACTTCAAAATTTGAGAAAAATAAGTTTTCCCCGTAGCATATTGTCTTATTTATACGACATACAAACGACTTAGTAGGCTACTTGTTCCGTATCTACTGTATCTACCATATAGGGAACCGAGGTTACGTTAGTAACCAAGCATGTTATGTTTTTGGTGTTATCGCTATTCATACTCGTTGTGAATACACAAGCCACAAGAAGTAATTAGGTGGGAGTTTTTTTTTTGTTTGACCACTTTTACTTGGGACATGCTAGCTGGCAACATAGGATTCCATTCATTATGCTAAGCTAAGCTAGCGGCGACCCTTCCAAACTAAAACAATGCATGCACTGAGACAAAAATGCATTTGACCACATATCTGAATGTAGGAAAGAAGTTGAATAAGCCCTATTTCTAAAAACGGTGGAGTGTTTCTTTAAGGCTCATACATTGCACATCATGCAAGACAATAATGACCTATATTTCAAAAGCTCTACTCCACTAAGGATCAAGAGGACTACAGAACCACAAAACATAGCCAACACCAACAACATCTGATTGCAAATCAAAATGACCATGACGATGCAAAAATGATAAAGGCAGTAAGATCTGATATGCAGCCGCTTTGAATGATTATCCACAAAATATTCAATGAATCAGAACCATACTATTAAGTGTGATTAGACCAGCAGACCATACATTTTTAAAAATAAATGTTCCAAAAGGTGTTTTTTTGCAGTGATGCCATGAAGAACTATTTTTGGTTCCCCAAAGAACCTTTCAGTTAACAGTTCATAAAAAATTTTTAAAGAACATTTTAATAATTTAAAAAAAACATTTACCTCTATCCACCTTATTCCTGACGACAAGTCTGCTGTGTTTTGAATTATTGGTGGGTTTGGGAGCTTGGGAACCTTACATTCAAAAAGATTGAAACAATTATTTCAAATAATAAGGTTGACCTACAAATAAAGCTTATCCGTCAGTTTGACTGAATGAGCCGACAATTTTACTTGATCATCTTTTTTAAAGCCACTACGAGAATAATGCAACGCTTGGTATTTTGATGTGACATTTTATAACAAGAATATCTATAGCAAAATCTCTTTTCAGTCACTGCACTCTTTTCCTCGGGATTATTGAATTTTGACCCTTTTCATTCCACTGTAATAAAAAAGGACAACATATACTGCACATTTATGGTCTGTTCTCCTGATTTACAATATATTAATAATTCGCTGAAATGCATAAATAATCTCTTGTTTTTCTCCTCATATCCTCAAGTCTCTTTCCAGGTTTGTTTTCAGGTGAATACAATGTATTGCCTGTCAAAATAACAGAAAACACTTTGAAATAGTATCATGCAATGCTAAATTAATAAACATTTTTGATTAAGCCATGTATGTTATGTCATGTTAGGTTATGTTATGTGTTATGTATGCAAAGCCGTACAGTAATCATCATGTTATGTGTTATGTTATGTTAAGCCATGTATGCTGTTGTTATATGTATGTTATATTGTTTTGTTATGTATTTTAAGCCGTGTATGTTACAGATATATATTACTACTGTGATATTTAATCCACCTTTTATTGCTATGGAAAGAATTGTGCTTTTGGCGTTATTCATAGTCTGTTGGAAGTACCATGTTGATGCTTTTACATTTTTAAAAGTCCTTTTAATGTTTGATGGTTGAAGGGTGAGTAGAAATGATGTTTAAAAAGTTTAAAAAATGTGTTGTTACTCCCATAATTCGCACAAAGCATCATGGGGTGTATTAGAATAAGGTGGATAAAGAAAATTTTCTATAATGTAAAGTGTATGTGACAAGGTTTAAATGGTTTTCAACAATGATAAAAATGATTCTTTGGTTAAATAAATACTACATAAAAAATGTTTTAAAAATAACAGTCAATTTGGATCCACTTTTAACTACTATGCATTTATACATTTTTATTAATAATTTAATACAATGCACTTATTGTCTACATACATGTTTTTACGTTGTACTTACATAAAAAAATTTTTTACCTTCATGTAATTACACCTGTTATTAATTTCTGTAGTTACATTTGTAATCTAGTGTTTGTAGACATTGCATTTACAACATACTAAAACATTTGTCCATATTGCAACATAAATAGCATTTTTTCTCATATTATTTCAGGGTAATTTTATAACAGTGCTTCTTGCTTTTGTTGTGTTGCGAGGCACTGCTCGCATCTTGCATGTCTTTATTTCCTTGTTTGGAAAGTCGTGGATTTTCTTCTTTTTTTCCGGCTGCTGAAATGGAAGCAGTCACTCAAAACGAGAATGTTTGCTACTTGTTCAATATTATATTTCTATGAACTTTTTGTCACAACTTAATTTAATTGTGTACTAGTGGTAAGAAGATTTTTTAGTTTAATTTATTAACTAAATAATTTATTTATCCTTTTTTATCATGTTTTTAAGCAAGATAAAGTAGAAGGCTTGTTATTGCTGTTTAATGTCCTATTAAGTCTATTTTTTATATACTGCTTATAATGAATTAGAACTAATGCATGTCGTACAAGTTATTTTACATCTAGTTTTAATGATGCTTACTCATTTGTATGTAGGGATGTATGTTTAAGACATTTGGTCAGACTAAATCAGATGAGTTTAAAATACTTAATGTCTGATGTACATAGCTGCCTCAATTTTTTGGAGTAAAACCAAGGTGATATTTTGTACAGTGTAGGGAACCCAGAAACATACACTCTTAAAATAAAGTCTCTGTATTGCTATCTGGTTATTCCTTTAAGAATTGTTAACATTAATGGAACCAAACATGCATTTTAGTCTGGGACCAGCTTAAGCCTTGTCTGTGAAACCAGGCCTAAGAGATTAACAGCTTGTCACTATAGGGATGTGTCCTCAAAGATGTACCTTTCATGTGTTTGCCAGTGGTAAAACCTTTTCAGTCAACATTATCAACCAAGAAGCTAAAAAAGAGAGCAAATAATGTGGAATGAAAAACACACAGAATACCAAGAAATGTGTTCACAAGATCACATGGTCCTGGAGATTTTCAGAAATGCCAAGTACAATCCAAAACTAAACAAAAAGCAAAATACTGGCATGAAGCCATGGCTGAATGGAACAATTTTTATTTATTTATTTATTAATTTATTTATTTAACATACAGACATAGTTACAATACAAGTACTGCAAATGATGCACATCATATAGAGTTTATAGCTAATTCTCAACTTAATCAAACTAAGGTAAAGCTTGTACATCTTGTGACGATAAACAATATCATCAATGCTGGTGTTTCTTCCTTCTTGCATTTCCTCAACTTTATAGAGGAGTAGTACATTCTTTAACATAGTCATTTTACTTGAAATCAAAGATGTTCCGCATTTCAAGAAGAGTTCCTGCATTTGTTTACTTTTCCAACATAAGCATGCTGAACTGAGCTAACACACTGAAAATGCAGAATTGCATGCTGAAGCAAAATATACAGAAAATATGTTCTATACTGTGTAATAAAATATGTGATAACCAAGAAAATATTTAACACAATGAACAAGATATCAGGTCTATATACCAATTAGTCTGTAAATGTCTAAGAAATAGTTCACGTTAAACATCTGATGAAATTACATGCTACAATTTTTCCCCCGTGCTGACCTATTCGTTTTTTAAACAGGCATTTAGAGTGGGACATTACATTTGTTAATAGCCATTATCCATACAATTTTTTTTTTTTTTTTTTGTTATAGCCATGAACCATGATTTGGTTTTAGAAGGATGAATGTTCATATTCTAAAGAGGAAGTCATTTGTCAAAAATTAGATACACTCGTGACTGAAAAATATTTTTGTCTGTTTCCCTGTAAAAGATCAATATAAAATTCACAATTTAACACATATCTACTAAATTATGGTTTACTTTGACCTAAGAGCTAATGGAAATGAGCCTTAAAAGAACCACTTTAATTAGATTTTTCATGTGAAGGAAGTCATTTCAATATTTCTATACTCTTTAGGACAGTGGTATTCGCTTTTTTTTAAAAAAAAATTTAGGAGAGCCACACTGACAGGACAAAATCAACAGGACAGCCACTTTTACCAGAAAGTATCAAAAGTTACATCCAGTCATACAAACCCGATTCCAAAAAAGTTGGGACTGTACAAATTGTAAAATAAAAAAAGCAATGCAATAATTTACAGATCTCATAAACTTATATTTTATTCACAATAGAATATAGATAACATATATAATGTTGAAAGTGAGACATTTTGCAATGTCATGCCAAATATTGGCTTATTTTGGATTTCATGAGAGCTACACATTCCAAAAAAGTTGGGACAGCAATAAGAGGGCAGAAAAGTGAAATGTACATATAAGGAACAGCTGGAGGACCAATTTGCTACTTATTAGGTACAATTGGCAAAATGATTGGGTATAAAAAGAGCCTCTCAGAGTGGCAGTGTCTCTTAGAAGTCAAGATGGGCAGAGGATCACCAATTCCCCCAATGCTGCAGTGAAAAATAGTGGAGCAATATCAGAAAGAAATTTCTCAGAGAAAAATTGCAAAGAGTTTGAAGTTATCATCATCTACAGTGCATAATATCTCTCAATAATCTCTGTGCGTAAGGGTCAAGGCAGGAAAACTACGCCTGTGATCTTCAGGCCCTTAGACAGCACTGCATCACATACAGGAATGCTACTGTAATGGAAAGCTTTACAGGTAATGTAGTATTAAACACCCCTTTGTTAGATTAACCCTTTGTAATAAACAGGCAGTTTTTTTTACCCTGCCAATAGAGGTAATTTTAGGCCTAGGAACCGAGTCTGGTGTAACTTGCTCTGCATTCATGACAGGTGTGTAATGCTCCTGTGTGTGTTGTGCTAGTGGTGTTTGTGTGAAACTGTCCATGTCAATCTTTACAGAATCAGTTTCCGTGAGCCCCACCCGCTGTAGGTGACGCCTGTTACACCTGTATCTGACCCAGATAAGATTGTGGCTCCTTTGTGTGATTCACAATTGTACCTGATGTGCACCATGCCTTCTCCCAATCCACCTGGGTTTAAGTGGGGAAGCATATGGACTGAATGTCTTTTGTCAAAGAAATTCTTGTAAGCTGCTTTAGCTTATTTGTCCTTTTCAGCTACTTGCGCAAGGCTTATGTGGCGTGGTCGCAAATGCTTCTCCAGGACAGGCAGTGTGGCGTGGATTTGCATTTAGCAGACGCTTTTATCCAAAGTGACTTACAACTCAGAAGTACAGGAAGCGATCCGTCAAGAAGAGGCAAAGAAACGCAAAAAGTGCCCTGAATACCAAGATTTGTATACTACTCAGAGTAGCAAAAAACAGAAAAAGGGAAGAAAAGAGAAATAGAAGAGGAAGAGGTTTTTATTTTTATTTTTTTTATTTTTTTTATGATAAGATTAAGTGCTCATGGAAGAGATGAGTTTTTACCTGTCTTTTTTGACTTGCCTGGGACACCACTTTAATGTTGAAGCACATCAGGAGCATCAGTAAACATTGACCGTGCTAATGTTTTCTTTGTGGCTTGTTCCCACAGCCATGCAGGATCCTTCTTGAGCAGTTCATTGAGTATGTGCAGCACTGTAGACAAGTCGGGTAGGAAATTTGCGAGGTAATTTACCACACCTAGTACTTGTCGGAGTTCAGTGACATCACTGTTGATGATTTGCCCGAAGAACCAGAGCTCTTATTTACTGTAATGGCATTTGTCTTTATTAAGCTTTAGTCCAAACACCTGGACTGTCTACAAAACCGCCTCTAGATTCTTGTTGTGCATCTCTTTAGCTTTGCCATAAACTAGAATATCATTCATGACCACTACACTGCGCTCATGTCCCTCTAGCAGCTTGGTCATTTCCCTCTGGAAGATCTCAGGAGCCAATAAGATCCCTAAAGGATGTCTCTGAAAACAAAATCTGTCTCTTGGAGTGATGACCGTTGTAAGAATTAAACTACTGTAGTCCAACACACGATAATAGGTACAAATCGTGTTATAGATATACGTAATTCATGAGACCGTGTTGAGCTATAAGACCACATTGGGCATTAAGAGTCCAAAACTCCACAGTGAGTCATGGACGAAAGGGCAGAGCAAGTGCAAATATCTTAGCCTATATTTCCATCTTAAAATGCTGCTGTTTTGTGTATTTTTTAAATATAAATTAGAAAAGACACTTTGAGTTTTTAATTGGTTATGATATAGCCCTGCTTGTTTTTATAAAATTCCCAAAGAGGTAACACTTTACAATAGCAGGACATGAATAAGCATGTATTAATACATGAATCAATAGTTAATTCAACATGAATTCATGATTAGTTAAGATATGAACTAATCATGAACAAATGAGCAGCTATCCTTAATTAAGACATGAGTCATAATGATTCATGCATGAATACAGCAGCATTAACTACATGTTAGTACATGTTTGGTAATTAATGCATTAATTAACAAGTATGGGTAAACTAAATTAAACAGGCTCTCTATAAGAAGGAATAACAAATATTTTGACTTTGAAATACATTTTCAAATGAATTATTGTCATAATTTAAACCCTTTTTATCAGAAGCTTCATCATAAATATTACTGAAAGCCAAGATTAGTTTTTCATTACTTTCACTGATCATCTAAATCTGCTATATTTCATCTCAAAAGGTCTCATTCTGTTTTGTGATCTCTTTCTTATCAAACTAAACCTACTGTGACTTATAACAGTTTCTGAGGAATCAGTCCCCAAAAAATAACCAGACAGGAAACAAGCAGTTTTGTCCGGAAGTGAGGGAACGTCTGCTGGGATCCGTACAGTTCTCTCTCCACCCAGACATTGGCCATGATGATTCGGTACCTCCGTTCTCTTAACTGGGCTGAATACTAGTTATACTAGTTACATGTGAATTTTATAGTAAGTTTATGATAAATCATGAGCGAGCTGAATTTGGTAAGTAGTTAATAGTGAATTAATCATGAAGTCATGACACAATGACGCATTAACAAACTACGAGTTGATGTTAGTGTATGGTTAGTTAATAATGAATTAATCATGATGTGCCCCCTCAAGTAAAGTCATGACATAATGACGCATTAACAAACTATGAGTTGATGTTAGTGTATGTTTAGTTAACCATGAGTTAGTAATGATGTGCCCCCTGAAGTAAAGTCATGACACTATGATGCACTAATTATTCACTAATTACAAAATGAATTAACATATACACAAAGAAACCTTATTCCTTTTCACCCCTGGTACAAAAATAAAATAAAACATACAAAGTATTTGTAGGCTAGTTATTTTATTTATATAATTAAACTTATATGGACTTAAAATAAAGCCCAAACATACCTGTAAAGACACACACAAGGCACGTTTACAAGTAAGGCAGAGCACATCCACCGGCTAATGCTAATCGAATCATAAACATTTAAACAGTTAAAAAATACAGTTAATTACTGTACACACCTCCAGAAATATCCCAATAAAACAATCATACAAACATCTCTTAAATTATTATTTCGGTTTACCAAAGCAGTCGACATTATTATTTGATAAAATGCCTAGCCTGACGAGTCAGACCCACATCAAGATGTTTGGTCTGGAAACTCACCATAGACAGGGCTCAGTCCGAGGGGCGGGATAAACGGTTGTCTTTCAAACTCCCTCTGCACGCGATAGGATAGCGCTACACCAACCGGAGCAACGACGGTGAAGGGGAGCTCGCTGACTGATTAAACATTCGCCGTATCCGGTCGGCTAAACTCCGAACACATCTTCCCTTTTTAAGAATGACTTCAGTGCCGCTCTTTGTATCTTCATATCTTCATCTCTTCATATCTTAACTAATCATGAGTTCATGTTGAATTAACTATTAATTCATGTATTAATGCATGCTTATTGATGTCCTGTTATTGTAAAGTGTTACCACTTTAGCCATAGTTTACATCAGAACATCCCTCCAGAGTACACTGTTACACTGACAACATAACTAAGCAATTTGATTTATCCATACACAATGAAACAATGACTTGTCATTGACACAGATATTTACTTCTGAGAGATTAACTAAGGAGTTTGAGCAGGATATTGGCTTTTGCAGGTAATCCATGTGGGTTGGCTATTTGTATGAATTGTTTTCGGAAATGCACATACTGTTTTGCAAATTTTGAGGATGATTCGAGAAATGTACCAAAGCGACTAAGAGAAACTGTATATCATGGCTTTTATAAAGCTAGAGATTTACAATCCAAAATATGTCTAGCTCCCCAGAACAAAATCCCCATCAGACCAAATCAAATTATTCACACACACAGATATCAAGAATCAGCATATGAATCTCAACAATGCTGACATACTTAATGCTGCAATGTATGCTGGGAGCCATGTGTTTTATACTGTGGTGGTTTAGAAGGTTTGGAGCTAAACTCTGGAGGACATTAGGACTGAACTTGCCTACCCCAGAAGTACAAAAATGTACTTAAGGATACCACCCCAGTAACGGTCACTTAAAAGGTGCAATTGTGTAGGTTACACCTTAGTGTATGTGGGATTTTGATTCCAAGAGACTAGACAAGATTCACATTTCCACATTTACTGTTTGTACTGTAATTTGTTGACTGACCATGTCATTCAAGGATAAGACACCACTCCTTAGGGAAAACTGTAGTGCTGTAGGAATTGCAGCACAGTCTTCCTACACCTCCTGATTTTCCTGTCTGTTGGGCCACAAATTCTCATCTACATCACAATGAATATCTTTAGAAAAAAGTATGGGTGTGTGTGTGGGGGGGGGGGGGGGGTAGACTATTCAACTAATACCCATTATAATACATTTTGTTCAACATAACAAAAGTATGTAGGAGGAAACAGCAGAGAATTGTACCCATTTGCATGGATGTACCAAAGCATTTGCAACTTGTTCAAAGAAATGAGAAACTACTTTTTTGATGTGCATAAGTGACACAATGATCTGAAGTCCTGTTGAACAGGTCATTTTGAGAATTTCAATTCTGATCTGAGAAATGTACCAAAACGACTTAGAAAAACTCTAAAGGCATTTAGCGCCACCTTGCGCCAACAACGAATATGAACTTAAAGGGATAGTTCACACCAAAAGGAAACCTTGCATCACCTGTATGAGTCTCTTACTTCTGTTGAACACAAAATAATATAT
The DNA here is from genome assembly GCF_024679245.1 of Pseudorasbora parva. Classification (NCBI taxonomy): domain Eukaryota; kingdom Metazoa; phylum Chordata; class Actinopteri; order Cypriniformes; family Gobionidae; genus Pseudorasbora; species Pseudorasbora parva. Next base: position 17,231,433 of record NC_090175.1, on the reverse strand, counting down.
TTTTAAGAACAGTTGACGGTAGCCACTTACTTCCAAATAAATACCATGCAAGTCAATGGCTACAACTGTTTGATTGCCAACATTCTTTCAACACATTCTTTCCTTTGTGTTTAACAGAAGAAAAAGACTCATGCAGTATGAGGGTTAGTTAGTGATGACAACATTTTCATTATTAGCTGAACACTCCATTTAAAACCTTTAATGGAAGGTGCCCCTAATTTTTAAAATAAAAATAAAAAAAATTTGACACTTTGATATTTGTCTTTGCCATATACATTATTGATATTAACTTACTAGATGCCACTAAAATTCACGCACCACTATTTTTTTTAAATAATAAAGTTAAGACACCTATGTTACTACACAAATTACTTTGTGTTCTTATATTCTTTTATTTTAATATAAACATAAATGGAGGCTGTCATAAATTATTTTCATGACTCATCAAACATATACTTTAGGCCAACTGAATCTAAGAGTTTAAATCATAGACTGTAATAATATATATAATATAAATATGCAGTGAACTGAAATTATTCTTATTTGTTGGCTATTAACAGCATAGATGATTAACAGCAGCTTGCATCCTTGATGGTTGGATGTTGCAATACTGCCATCTTCTGGAGGGGACGGCTGTTTTTATAAGAAAGAAAAAAACACCACCACCAACTGAGGAGCTGGACTTATGGGGGAAAACGCAAGTAAAACAAACGGTTATCAGATTAAACTAAAGCTGGACTCAATATAGTGTTCCTTACAACTTGCCAAAGATCCAGTGATCCATGGATATTGATTTTCCAAACATTTATTGTGAGCCTGATTTCGATACATACATATTTATCTCTCTCAACACTCTCTAAATTGGATCGATTGACCAGCGCAAATACAGTTATGAACTGGATCTACGCACTGTAACAACTCTTTTTCTCTAATTAAATGCTATTATTATGAAGAAAACAGATTCAGCGTTTCCCTCTAAAAGCAGTCAGTAGCAGAAGCAGGTGGCATTGGTTTGAGTGAGAAAATGACATGCTATTATCCAGTCTGTCTCCCTCAGTCCAGTGGGGGGGCGCAGGGGTGTCCATGGGGTCCTGGTTTTGTTTTTTGCTGCAGCATTCACATTCAAAACAAATGCTTCTCAGTCTTTTTGCCACATAGAGGGTGTAACCACAGTCACTCTGGCCAACAGTGACATCACCTTGCACAAAACTAGGATAAGGGATTAAGCCTGGGATATCTTGATGATCCTAAATGTATCCGCTAATATACAGTTATCTTTATTTATCGTGTGTATAGTGTGCACATAGTTTGCCTTCTGACGTTTACACCACAGTGGTGTACTAAATTTTGCATACAAATGACAAGATCAACGAGATATCCCGGCTTAATCCCTTATCCTAGTTAAATTCTACTTCGAAATTTGCGTTCCATGTCAGAATGTCTGTTCTTGTTTTGATCTGTGTGATTCCGCCCCCTGCCAATCCCTCATTCCTGTTGTGTGAACTCAATCTGGCAACCCGTGTGAGTGTCAAGTCTGATATTTTGAATGGAGTGGTACAGGTATAACATCGCTTTGTAGGCAAAACGTGGAAGCGAGTTAGCATTTTGGCACTTCGGCTTCCCTCATCCCGAAACCACAGTAAACCAAATTGTCCAAAGATCTCTGCTCAGCTTACACAGTTATGTTTTAGACCAAGGAGGGATGTGACAAGTCCCCAGGCTCTTTGAGCACTACAAACTATAAATGGTGAGAAATTGCTTGCTTTGATTGACGCTGACGGTGATCAGACTCTGGTAAGAAGGTTTATATCACCCTATTTGATCAGCACAGTGAACAAACTACCTATTTGCTGTGTACATGGAGATCATTGTTACCTACAACTAATGTTTATGTCAAAATAGAAGATCAGACTTACCTGGTGGAGGTGGCTGATAACTTGTCTTTACCTGTGATTCTGGGTCGAGATATGCCAGTGCTGGAGTTGTTGCACCCAACGCTAAAGTGCCACATGGTGGTGACCAGAGCAAAGCGAACCAGTCATACAAGACTCAACACATATTAAGTACTTTTTTCTTTCTTTAGTGCAGAGGTTGAAACCAGAGTGCTGACGAGGACAAAGACTAGAAGAGAAAAGTACGGAAGCTCTGAACGGCCATGGATTTTTTTTTGTCTTATGTCGTGATCACGAGTTAATTTTCTTGTGATCTCGAGATAACAAAAGTTGTTTTCTCGTGATAACGACATAATTTTCTTGTGATCTCGAGATAAAAGTTTTTTCATGATAATGACTGAAAGGGTTAGTTTACCCCAAAATTTAATTTATGTCATCAATGACTCACCCTAATGATATTTTATATTTAGTCAGAGAGCGTATTTGTTCAATCCCTTGTTGTGTTCAATCCTCAAATAAAGAATCAAATGGTCATGAATTAGTGAATCGATCAGTGATTCGGATCGCCAGTGTCACGTGCGATCCAAATCATGAATCAATACGCTGATTCATGACCGTTTGAATCTTTATTTGAGGTCTGGACACAAACAAGGAAGAGAAGACAATGCTGAATAAAGTTGTAGTTTTTGTTATTTTTAGACCAAAATTTATTTTCTATGCTTCAAGAGATTCTAATTAACTAACTGATGTCACATATGGACTACTTTGATGATGTTTTTATTCCCTTTCTGGACATGGACAGTATAGTGTGTATACACTTGGATACGATCTCGGACTAAATATAAAATATCTTAAACTGTGTTCCGAAGATGAACGGAGGTCTTACGGGTGTGGAACAACATTAGGGTGAGTCATTTTTGGGTGAACTAACCCTTTAATATTAAGTTACACAACTGTGCCAACAGGTGGCAGTATAGAACCAGATAACTGATTGGATGCGGTATAACCTATCCAAATGTGTTATACTAGTCCAGATTGAATGGGTTGAAGACCTTTCATGATTGATGTAATTTGCAGTACTGTGTGCATTAAAGCTACACTGTGTAACTTTTTTTAGTTTATTCTTAGCTAAAAACACTTAGTTCTTTCAAAAATATGTGCTCATTAATGTATATTTACTTCTTTCAAGTAATAAAGTATTACGTATTCTCGTAAGTTAACAGGGTTGCCAACTTTTAAGTTCAGGTTGGAGTGAGATTTTTAAGAAAACATAATAAGAAAAAATATGTTTGTTTTAGCACTAGTTTAAACATTTCTTGGGTCAAATTATATGTGCCTTAATATTCACTTGTGAGTGCTTATATAAGTATCATTATTCATTAAAAATATTAGGATGCAATTAATTCAAGTTTTGAAATTTCACATTTAAAGAAATCTAGTGTTTGATCATCATATCTAAATATTTATTAGAATGCAAAGACTGCAATACTTTTTTGAGCAACTAGATTAGATACATGGATATTTATTAAAGAGCCATAAGGCACCTACTGGTTAATGGCATTACAAATAAACATTTATTTTTTTTAGCCACAAAATGACTGTATTTTTCCTCTTTGAATTGGAATTCTCTATTTTAACATTAATTACTACACTAATTGTAATATAAATATTAGAAGAAATATATACAAATATTAGAAGAAAAATATTTTAAGTGGTCATTTATTGACAATAATTGTTGCACAAACAGTATTTAGTACCAAAAGATCTCCTCAAAATATTAAATAAATATAATTTAATGAGTATGAGTGTGACCAATTAGTAAGGAATACCTGAGGGCTAAATACAAGAATAACATTAATGTTAACAATGTTGCATCTCTATCACTCTCCATAAACGATCCTGTAAATATGGCTGACTTAATAATCAATACACACTAACACTATGCTGTACTGTTTACCAAAACTTGCAGCAAACATCTATATAGTGAAACTGTTGAGTATCCGCTTAAGCCATTTAAATTCATTGGCACAGCGCTAGAAGTATTGAGCGTTCATGGGCCACGTGACCAGCGCGCGCCGCAGGGAGACGAGAGCATGGAGAACTCCCGCTTTTCAACGCCTCTGGCTTTAACATTATGCCACATTAGCGCCAAAACGCTATTTATTGTTTGAATTTCATTAAAACACATTTTAAAAAATTAAAGCTTATAGCTTTGTTTAATATCAAAAGCAGGTTTGGCCATTTGGCGTGAGATTGAGTTGGGCGGAGTGAGAGCGTGACACAGAGCCTGAAAGCATGGGCGTAGATTACGCGGGGGACGCGGGGGACATGTCCCCCTCACTTTTAATAAAATGTATTTTCGTCCCCCGCACTTTTACTGGGTCTCACCGATCCTAGTCGACCCGCTCCGAGCGGGATTCGATCCGGCGTTACCCTGCGCGGCGACGGCCAAGTTAACAAGGACACTAAAAACAGCCTTCTCTAACCTCGGTTTATAGCGCGCTTCTTGAGGTCACGGGCAAGTGTATTTACATAGAAACCAATGTGAATACATCAAGATTTAAATTCAGAGACAAAAAATAATCTATGCATGACCTATAATTTTTTTCGAATCCTAATATGAGGAGGGCGCTCTCACAGAAAGTCCAAAAGTGGATTCGTAATACCCAGTCACGCTGCTGAAGGAAAACAATCGTTATGAGAGATGAAACGTGACGACGAAAATCAGACGATTGCGACAATATATGCTTTATGTGTGTTTTTCAAGTCATCTCGATGTAGGCTATTTATTGACAATAAAGTATAGCCTATCATGTGATTAATGTTTAGTATCTTCTGCTCACCAAGGCTGCATTTATGTAATGAAAAATAGTTTAAAAAGTAATATTTTGAAACATTATTACAAATTAAAACAGCTCTTTTCCTATGTGAATATATAGTAATTTATTCCTGTGATCAAAGCTGTATTTATCATCATTACTCCAGTCTTCAGTGTCACATGATCCTTCACTAATTATTCTCATATGAGGATTTCATAATCAAGAAATATTTATGATTATTATCAGTGTTGAAAACAGTTGTGCTGCTTAAAAATGTTGTGGAAACCATGATAGCCTACATGTTATTTTTCAGGATTCTATAGAATTTTTGAATATAATTTTTTGAATAGAAAGTTCAATGGACAGCATTTATTTGCATTTATTAAATCAATTATTATCTAATTTGTAATATTAAAAATATCACTTGTGATCAATTTAATGCATCTCTGATCAATAAAAGTGTTAATTTCGCTCTTTTTTTTAATTTTACCACAAATGTTTAGATGGTTTCCACAAAAATTAAGCATCACCATGAGCAGCACAACTGATAATAATCCTAAATGTGTGTTGATCATCAGATCCTCATATGAGAATGATTAGTGAAGGATCATGTGACACTGAAGACTGGAGTAATGATGATAAATTCAGCTTTGATCACAGGAATAAATTACACTTTACTATATCTTCACATAGAGAACAGCATGGTTTACATTAGAATACTTTTTTTTTTTTTTTTTACATTGCATAAAATCTGTAGAGTCTTAATGCAGAAGTGTTTGTAGTATATACACCAATCATAAAATTGGCATAAAAAAATAGGAGAATAATATTATAGATATTAATTAATGGTTATTGTTCAGCAGTGTATTTGATATCTTGCCCAATTAAAAGCAAGAGATGCGATAAATTATATTGTTCCAAAAAAAAAAAATGTCATTACAACATTTCTGTCCCCCTCACTCCTGAAAAGACGGCTACGCCCCTGCCTGAAAGTGTGAGTCTCACGCCAGATGCGTGAGAGTTGGCAACCCTATACCATTGAAAATACATACGGGTGAGGGGTTCGACTGCCATTCGCCATGTTGCCCCTCCATCTTGAAAGTAGAAGCTTCACCTTTCGCGTACCTCTAGCTCACCCTCGCACCTCGGTCACATGATCAACTAAGAAAACGAGGCAACGTGGGGGAGAGGACGCTGGCGTTGTCTGTTCGCTGCTTCTCCACCCACAAATCATGTTAATGTACTATTAGCAGGGCCGCATCAAGACTATAAGGGGCCCCTGGGCTTTTACCTCTTGAGGGGCCCTTCATCCATTGGAACTGCATAATTAATCTTTAAAAGTTATGGTCCCACCCCTTTTACCCCACCAGGTGGCAACAAGTGACTGTTAAATATGCATTTGTCATTGAATCATTTTCAATTTTACTCAATCTTTTTAATCACAAAGCCTTTTATTTTACGGGAATAAATGGTATTTAAAAACATCCAAATCTATAGGTCTGTTATATAAAATACACAAATATAAGTGAAAAAAGTGCACTTCCAGGTACTTAAAGACACCATGAATAGGAACTAAAATGTGCTTTTAATACATTTTATTTTTTTTAAATATAGAGATAGTATGTTAAAAACACATTTTAGTTCCTATTCATGGCATCTCAAAATGTTCTTAATGTGCTCAAAATGTGCCTATTTAATTATATGCAGCCTATGCAGAATTTTTTGTATCAATTTTTTTATTACAACTTTTTGTATCAGCTTTTCCACAGCTCTAGTGTGGTGGTGGCTAGCTAACTACTGGGAGCTTAACTAAGTTGTTAAGTTTAAAAGGAGTTAATTATTTTGACAGACTATCATCTAGCTATCTGCTGCTAGCCTACTGTATCACAACCTACCGGTACATGGTGGTGATTCCTTTTCCCCTTCACCATCACTGTTCTGATGTTCTACTTTATCTTGCGCTGTTTTTCTGTTTTGCGCACTACTTTTATATTACGGGACATTGCTGTCACACAGTGGCGGAGCCAGGATTTTTTTTTTAGGGGTGGCAGGGCAGGGGCCAGCAACCATTTTGCGGTGGCACAGAAATCTTTGTTATTTCAACATAAAAATTAGTTTGACTATTATATACTGGACTGTTTTAGTGCATACAACACAAATGAATACAGTTCATCTGTACTTAATTGTAATTGAGATAGTATAGTGAATTAGATCATGGAATACTGAGTGAATTTGACAATTTCTTAGTGTTATTCCCCACCTCCAGGCAAGGGGCTTACATTATAGATAAAGTTTAACCTGCTCAGTCAGCTTGGTTCTGGTTCTCAAAAACCCAATAGCTTGTTCTCCATTGTTGCATCTTTCATGGATGAGACATGCAGATAACTACATAGCCTAAATTATTCAATCTTCTTTGAATTTTATATAATCAATTAACTCTTCAACAGTTCTGAGTTAATCTGTAAGGACTGTTTCTAAACCTTGCAACTGAGAAAGTAAAGACTGAATGTTAGTAAAGACTTTCTATATTAGTTGTCAAAAAATAATTGCAACAGTTCTGTCAAAAATTAAACTCAGTAAAAGAAAAAAGTGTGTTCTCTATTGAATCCCTAAGAATATTAATTTATTTAAATGATATAATCAGGACAGAAGTCAACATTTTATTTGATGCATTTAAATACATTGTTGTTTGTGTTGGCTACTTTACAAGTTAAAGCAAAATAAGCGCCTATATTTCAGTAAATGCAGAGTGCTCACATTTATTTGAGCATTAAAAAAAAACGTTTTATCAGCTTATGCCTTCGGCTATATTGCTATATTGCATGGTGGAATATTTTAGAACAGTTTTGATGCAACTTTAAACACGTTTTGTTTTATTATTTTATACCATAATAGATTACTGAAATACGATTTTGCATGTTGGTAGTTTCTTTTGTGCTTTATTTCAAGTGATAGGCTATAGCCTATAGCGCGGCTGAGCGCGCCCCATTTCCGCGTGATATTCAAGAGTGCGCTTCTCTTGGAATCTAACAGAAGTGTCACCAGTTTTCACATACGTCTTTTGAGCGAACATAATTTTACCGGTGAGGGATCATGATGATTGCGTATTATTGAGCGGAGTCACACCGGTCATTACAGGCTCGATCTTTCTCTTCAGAACGCCCTTGTATTGACAAATGGTTGGGTTTAAATCGGGCTCATAATTACAGTTAATGTGTCGGGCAGGGCCAGGCTCGGACAAAATAAGGGGCTCGGTATAGAGTCGGGCTTGATTTTTTTGAGCTCTAAGCTCCAACTGTGACTGATGATTGCAGGGTTCATTGAGTGAGAGTGTTTGACTGACATTTCTCGAGCAGGACTTGCAAAGCCCGCATGTGCATTCAACGCGATAAAGCGTAATTTTAAAGGGACAGCCAACATATTAGGCTTGTTTGAGATGAGCAAAATCTGCGCAGAATCGATCACCGGTGATCAGCGCGAGATGCATGCCGGTTAGAAATGTGACCGAGGGCGGTCCGCCTTGCTCTGATGTCATGCCGACGTATGTCAAAAATCTCTCGCGATGGCGAGGCGGATGTGTCGGATTCTGCAGTCGAGCGCAGTTGCTCTCCACCGACTGCGCGGAGCAAAAGCATGATGGGAAACGACTTGCTGACGACACAGCTTAATGCTCATTGGTTTAAATAACCGTGATGCAAGGTTGTTTTTTAATATATTTGAATTTAAAACTCTGGTATCATGTTTTTATGTGTATAAATTATGTGTGCATATTCTCAAACTCTCGGTCTTTCTGTGGGTTATGTGATTGTTGTCATATTAATAAAAATATATAAAAACATGTGTGTAATTAAAGTAAAAATGCTTGATAAGCAGGCCTTTCGAAAGGAAATAAATAACAAAAACTTTGGGTGCCTTGTTCATAATATTTATTTTCATATAAAAGCAACAGAACTTAAATTACATCCAGTTTATCAGCAACAAAAGCACGAGTGTGAATCCCGCGATATCCGCAACTGATCTCGCAGGTGTCTGATCCAGTACGAGAAGAGAGAACTCTAATCTCACACACACACACCTGCTCTCGCTGGTGTCTGATCCACTACGAGAAGAGAGAATTGTCCGGCTTGCCTGCACTTTTTTCACTCCTCCCCTCACTGCAGCCGCCTAGTCTCGCCTTTATTTCAGGCGAGGCAAGGCGCATCTCAAACAAGCCTATTATAAAATCCGGTTACAATATTTTCCGGCATCATCGGGGCCCTCCCCCAGCCCGGGGCCCTGGGCTTAAGCCCAGGTAAGCCCGTGCATTAATGCGGCCCAGACTATTAGATTTAGATTTTATTTTATTTCCTTATGTTTGTGACTAGTCTAACAGTCAGAGCTACAATTGGGACTGTTGCTGATTGCTGGCAGCCACTGAGAGGACGTTGTTCGTCGTTTCGCCGTTTTCCACCGCTTCTCTAATGTTTATGTTTGAATTGCTGCGGTTGGTTCTGGTTTGGAGGACATTTGATGTTTCTCGCTGCGACTGCTCTCTGGTGGTCTCCCTTGGGATTAAGCTGCATGGTGGCTGAAGTTTGCACCGGGCTAGCGTCATCCGGGCCATCGTCATCGGCGTCCGGCATGATGTTGGGATGTTCCGCTTCTCGGCTGCGCCGCTGTTCCGTCCTGCATTGCGGCCGTGGAGCCGTGGAGCGGCTTGGACTTCTGCGCCGACCCCGGTGTGTCCACAAAAGTGCCCCTGGAAAAATGTTCTGCCTCCTGCATGGTGCTGCGGCGATCCCCATCATTTGAATCGTCATGAAGACCATGGGCGTAGATTACGCGGGGGACGCGGGGGACATGTCCCCCTCACTTTTAATAAAATGTATTTTCGTCCCCCGCACTTTTACTGGGTCTCACCGATCCTAGTCGACCCGCTCCGAGCGGGATTCGATCCGGCGTTACCCTGCGCGGCGACGGCCAAGTTAACAAGGACACTAAAAACAGCCTTCTCTAACCTCGGTTTATAGCGCGCTTCTTGAGGTCACGGGCAAGTGTATTTACATAGAAACCAATGTGAATACATCAAGATTTAAATTCAGAGACAAAAAATAATCTATGCATGACCTATAATTTTTTTCGAATCCTAATATGAGGAGGGCGCTCTCACAGAAAGTCCAAAAGTGGATTCGTAATACCCAGTCACGCTGCTGAAGGAAAACAATCGTTATGAGAGATGAAACGTGACGACGAAAATCAGACGATTGCGACAATATATGCTTTATGTGTGTTTTTCAAGTCATCTCGATGTAGGCTATTTATTGACAATAAAGTATAGCCTATCATGTGATTAATGTTTAGTATCTTCTGCTCACCAAGGCTGCATTTATGTAATGAAAAATAGTTTAAAAAGTAATATTTTGAAACATTATTACAAATTAAAACAGCTCTTTTCCTATGTGAATATATAGTAATTTATTCCTGTGATCAAAGCTGTATTTATCATCATTACTCCAGTCTTCAGTGTCACATGATCCTTCACTAATTATTCTCATATGAGGATTTCATAATCAAGAAATATTTATGATTATTATCAGTGTTGAAAACAGTTGTGCTGCTTAAAAATGTTGTGGAAACCATGATAGCCTACATGTTATTTTTCAGGATTCTATAGAATTTTTGAATATAATTTTTTGAATAGAAAGTTCAATGGACAGCATTTATTTGCATTTATTAAATCAATTATTATCTAATTTGTAATATTAAAAATATCACTTGTGATCAATTTAATGCATCTCTGATCAATAAAAGTGTTAATTTCGCTCTTTTTTTTAATTTTACCACAAATGTTTAGATGGTTTCCACAAAAATTAAGCATCACCATGAGCAGCACAACTGATAATAATCCTAAATGTGTGTTGATCATCAGATCCTCATATGAGAATGATTAGTGAAGGATCATGTGACACTGAAGACTGGAGTAATGATGATAAATTCAGCTTTGATCACAGGAATAAAGTACACTTTACTATATCTTCACATAGAGAACAGCATGGTTTACATTAGAATACTTTTTTTTTTTTTTTTTACATTGCATAAAATCTGTAGAGTCTTAATGCAGAAGTGTTTGTAGTATATACACCAATCATAAAATTGGCATAAAAAAATAGGAGAATAATATTATAGATATTAATTAATGGTTATTGTTCAGCAGTGTATTTGATATCTTGCCCAATTAAAAGCAAGAGATGCGATAAATTATATTGTTCCAAAAAAAAAAAATGTCATTACAACATTTCTGTCCCCCTCACTCCTGAAAAGACGGCTACGCCCCTGATGAAGACCCATCATCTGGTCTTCAGGACACTGCCGCTGGGAGAAATTTAAAACATGGAGTGGACCACAGTGTGCTGCGGAGCTAACAGAGACTTCCACCATCAGCTCTGTTTCTGTTCACCATCAGCTCTGTTTCTGTTCTGTTTTCTGTGTTGGTTGATTGTTTGTAGTATTCTATATTTTTACTTGTTATTCATTTTTTTGTTATTTTTTTCCCCCCTTTGTTGCACTTTGAGATTCTTCGGAATGAAAAGTGCATTATAAATAAAATCTATTATTATTATTATTATTATTATTATTATTATCTCTGCTCACAGAGAAAATGATATAGCCACAATGTAAACTTTGCCTTACACTAGTGATGTCGTACAATATACAGAATAACGATAGCACTGATCAAAGTTACCTTGCTAAAATAAGCCATATCAATCTTGGACTAACTCGTCCACCGTAGGAGTTAAAACGAAATCGGAATTGAGAGAAACAGAAACTAATATTCACATGTATGGTCATATACCTTTACACCGCTAGATGGGGGAAAATATCACACAGTGTAGCTTTAAGTAATTAATTTACCTAATGTTAAAGCTACACTGAGTAATATTTGGATTTTTCCCCCATTTTGATGTCACTGTATTCTGTTTGCACCTTATTGTGCATCTTTAAGACGCCATTTTAATCAGCAGCCTAAATAACAGTTATTTTGCAACATTATGTCACTTAATATATCCAATTGATAATACATGTGATTTATATATGTATACTATGTAAGCTGTGTAGCATCCTATAATTTAATTCAGTGATACTGTGTAACTAATGTATTTTGCACATTTCTTTGTAGCAAACCACACACATAACTCTTCTCAAACAGAATCCCAAGATTGTATTAAATCAACTGGATTAAACGTTTGTCTGTTTTTAGAAATATGGAGTACTGTGCCCGGTTGCATAAAACACCTTAAGTTTTTCCCTTAAGTATGATACTTAAGGCGTGATTTCCCCTTATCTAAGGGAATGATTTAAGGGTGTTGCATATAATCCCTTAAACGGTTCTCTTAGGTAAGGGACGCCGCTAAGTGTTTCACGACTGTGACTCAGGTTTTACCGTTATAAAATTCTATTGTTGCCATAGACACGCTACGCTGGCGGGTTAGAGAGTGAAGCTGAGATTCAACAAGAGGAATATTACACGGAGTGAGAGAACATTATTGTCTTAAATCAAATAAAAATGATCACTGCTGAGGATAAACGATTTGAAGATCACGACAAAATAAAATAATATGCTTGGTAACGTTATTTGTTTCACACGTTAGACCTTCTCAGCAAAAATCAGCTTCAACACCGGCAGAGCGCCAGCAGCACGCCAAACCATGCAGCAAAGTGAGGTTTTATTGCTTTTTTTTGATAACAATTATTTTAGTCTATTGTTAATTTTACTTAGAACAGCCTCGATATAATTTTTAGATTTTTTTTTCATTATTCCTTCAAAACACTTGTGAATTACAGAAAGACGCAAATATCCTCTCCAGCCGCGACAAGAGAAAAAGTGCTAGAACTGCAAAGAGACATCCTACAGAAGACAAAACTGCAATTAGAGATCGAAAAACTTAAAAAGGAGAAGGAAAATCAAGACCTTTACAACTTCATTCTTAATAACAAACTAATGCAGCTACAAAGTGAAGGAAAAATAAAATGCACATCAATTGACGAATATTTTTTTTATGACAGGTCTGACAGGTTTTGTATTTATTTATGATTTATTTATTTATATTTCATTTATTTATATTTATGACTATTGTCCATAGGCTACTAGCTAAACTAATTAAAGAATGCATTTACGATGGCATCTCCGACAACAAATCCAGCGCGTTGAAAATCTTGTTGATTTTCTTCATGAGCCTCTTCTGCTTCTGCTTCTTTTCGACATCATCTCCCTCTTCACAATACATCTTTGACATGTTAAAAAGAACAACTCTGGCGACAATAATTCTGCAGACGCGCAGCTCGCTGTGGAGACAGTGAAATCTGCGTTTAAGCTGTCCGATCGTCCTCTCAATTATAGACCGTGTGTGTGTCAACGCATTGTTGTATCTTTCATAGGATCAAACGATGACCATAATTATCAACAAGTCAAAATACATTTTAATACATTGATAAAATATTTCATTTCTAATTCTGCACACATGGTCACACTAGCTGCACTAACAGAATGGTAATTTTTTCTGTTAACATCGTCATGCGTGCGGGGAGCCTGAATTCTGACATGTGTGCCATCGATTACACCACTTATTCGAGGAAACCCCGCTTTCCGAAAAAAAGAGGTTTGAATGGCATCCAGTTCAACACGCGATGGAAATGTCACAGTTTGGCTTAAATGACGGCAGAGTCCCTGCAACCCGGTGAATAACTCTACTTACTGACGATTTATGAACATGGAAAACATCTCCCACTACAGACTGGAAACTCCCAGTTGCAAAGAACCGAAGTGCTATAAGCAACTGTAACACAGAGGGTAGTAAGTGGTTGCGCTGGGTAACATGATCAAGATCGCCTTCCAGTTTGTTAGCGATCTCATATATCCCGCGGCGATCAAATCTATATTCGCGAAGCAGTTTTTCATCGCTAAGATGGTCCAGAGGATTCTGCCTATCGCGAAAAATTAACTTTGGCACATTTACATCTTCAACAGGATCAATAAACTCAGCTATTTTTTTCTCATTAATGTTCGTCAACTCTTAAGGTAAACTTTTCCTAACCTTAAACTATACTTAGGAAAATGACAGTTAAGGGGCTTTATGCAACGCTTAACGGTTTTTAAGGGATTACTTAAGTGAAAAATAGACATTTGAGGATAATTCTAAGGGTTTATGACGTTTCAGTTTAATAAACCCTTAAGTGATACTTAAGGGTTATTTTATGCAACACCCTTAAGTTTAAGGGAAACCTAAGGGCGATCTTAAGGGAAATTTTCACTTAAGGTGTTTTATGCAACCGGGCACAGAACCTCTTTTTAATGGAATGGCTAGAAAGGAACACACATAATACCAGTCACAGCCTATCCTACAGGATACTATAATAACAAACAAATTATGTAATGCAATTTCAAACAAATGAGGAAAATAAAATGGGCTGAATCAAACTTTTTGTTTTTTTAATTATTTTTAGAATATTTACAGAATAATCTGCCATCATTCTGAAGGCATTCCCCCTGCTCTTTTGATAATTTAAACATGTTAATTACACAAATAAAATGTTTATTCAGTGAAGCAAAGATTTTGCTGAAAGATCCAGCACATGGTTTATGCACCAGAAAGTTGTGTTCGTTGCTACACCACCAACAGTAGACTCCGGATGCAGTGCAATATTTCAGAATGAAACTCGTGATCACGAGAAAACAACTTTTTTTTTTTTATCTCGAGATCACGAGAAAATTGTCGTTATCTCGAGATCATAAGAAAATTTACTCATTATCTCAAAGAAAACAACTTTTGTTTTCTCGAGATTATGAGAAAATGAACTTGTGATCACGACATAAGACAGAAAAAAATATTATTCATGGCCGTTCAGGGCTTCCTTAAGTAAAGAGACAAGAAAAGGTAAAACATGCTGTACATACAGTGTCAGAAAATATGGCCTGTGACTTACCTGTGAACTTCCAGATGCCCATCAACATCATTCAGATGTAGCAGGAAGATCAAGCGGCAACCTCCCGCAATCTCTCTTGAAGCCGATACAGAAGTAATGTAAACCGCAATTCCTCAACTGGCCACTAGAGGCAGGCTCCAGAAGGGAGCAGAATCTCATTGAGCCCCATGTTAAAATGCCCAACTTTACAGCAGAAAAAAACATGTTTACAGCCTGGAACAAATTGTGGTTTTGGTCTATACGGCTAATGTTGATCTTCATGACAACTGTGAGGGGGTGAATTTTTTTACAACTCATATAAAGCCTTAAAGTTCTGCATGATTAAGGGTGTGGTTACAGGTGGATAGCCATTTATCTGCCGTCTATAGAGGGAATGCACGTGACGTCATCTTCAGCTGGAGTGACTGTGATTATGGCCTGCTGAGTGGCAGAAAGACTGAGAGGCAGCATTGGTTTACAGCGCGAATACAGCGAAAACACACAAAACCAGGCCCGGCGCCAGAAGGGGGGTAGGGGGAGGCTTGTCCACGGACCACATAGACATCGCTGTTCTGAGTTTGAGACGGACTTGATAATAGCGTGTAATTTTCTCACTCAAACCATTGCCAACTTCTGCAGCTTCTGCTTTTAGAGTGAAACGCTGCACATAACTGCTTGTCTAGGATATATAATCCTCTGTAAGAATTCGTAATAATTGCATATTATCAGCGAAAAGGAGCTAGCAAAAGATCCAGTGTGTATCTGTATTTGCACTCGTCAAATGATTACATTTCCAACGTGTTTTCGCCTCCGTGAGTAATGTAGCCAATCACAGACATGTTTGTAGACTTCTACAACGGAATTGGCCAATCACAGGTGTTGAACTTAGAATCACTCACCGCTCAAGCATTTGTCCAGGCGCTGAGTTCAGTTAAACACCTGCAGCAATCCTCAGTGCAGACAATGTGAAAATAAGAGATTCATTGTATACCAACGTCACTGCGGAACTTTGTGAGATTGCGTTTATTCAATGAGTGACAGCTTTTAGTGAATATAAAGTATATTACCACCACTACACGCTTCAAAACACTGACCCATCCACATATACATGCGGGATTCACTTGAAAAATGTGATGAATGATAGTTATAAACATTCTTGTCGAAAGGAGGCTCCTAAAAATGTCTAAAGATTTTAGACTAAATGTCTAAAAATTGCTCTACTCATGTCACGCAGCAGCTCTTCTGCCACTCAGCCCCGGCTGAGGGGCGTGTTACGGCGGGAAAGTGACGTCGATGCATTCCCTCTATAGTCATTGCGTCACCTAAGCTCTCCCCACATCCCGCCTTTTTGCCCATTTTCTGTTATCCGGGAGTGACACGCGAGTACTCGCTCACAAGATGGCAACGCCCAGCTCGTCACTACTTTTAGCTTCAGAACGGCTTATCGGAATATTACGGGTGACGTCACGGATACTACGTCCATATTTTTTACAGTCTATGAGGAAGATGCTACTCTCACGGAGTGCTTTGCTAGAGCTGCAGAGGTAAGAAAGAATCCTCTAAATTATAGTACATATAATTGTGTTAATGCAGGGACTACTCTATCAAGAGATCGGGCCCAGAAACAACTGGTGGTTCCACAGTGTGTTCGGGAGATGGTGTTACATTAGCCTGATGTCTTCATACTCAATTCTAATCAGAATACTTAGAGTCTGATACTGCTCCATTGGGCTGTAATTATGGGGCGTGTTTCAACCCAACCTGGAAAGACATCAATTTGATAGACATACAACCAATCAGAGCAACAGAGCGACACATAACGTTAGATGTCAAATGTCAACAGAATTCAACTGCAATGTGTTGCCAAGTCTGCGGTTTTCCCGAGGGTTGTTTTCCATGTCCGTGAAGCGACCTCAATTATGTTATATATAGACCCAGGAATGGGAATTTCAGCAGGCAACCTTGGCTAAATAACACACATTTTACACCCCAAACGTAATTTTTTTCCGGAGACTTGCAAATTGGTTCCCTATTTGAGAGGCTTGGAATGAATGTCATTGGCCCAGTGGAGAGGAGTCACTCTGGAAACCATTTCATGCTGGTGATAACAGACTGTCACCCGATGCCAGAGTTATTTAAAATTGTGATCTGTAAAAGCGAAACCTGTAGCGACTTCCTTGGTCCAGTTATTTTCCAGGGTCGGATTTGTCGCAGAAATTCTAAACGATCAGGGCTCTACCTTATTGAAGCAGGTTTACAAGCTCTAAGGATGTAAAGTTAGGGGCCCATTGGCTCTGCTCCAGGAGATGTTGAAAGGAAGTCCTGAAAAAAGGGCCCACCAGTGCTGTCTCCAATGTTTTACAAATGATGGAATGGTTGCAGAAGATGATTACTTTGGCTCAGAATCATTAACCCTAACCTGGTATGACCTAGCCTGGATGCCAGCCGAACTCAGCCCCACCCACAACATTTGAGCTGGGGCAGTTCAGTCTGGACTGGATCCATAGAGGAGTAATTATGCCTGAACAGAAACTGGACCAATAAAATTGTCAGGGCAGGCTTTAGACGATGATAGACAGATGATAAACAGTAACGAATCATCCACGTCATCAAAGGCGCTTGGGTTGAATTTGTTCTAATCCTAAACAGAGAACTTGTTCATATATGCATTCACCTTCACTCTTTCTTTTTATGTTGGTAAGTACTCTGTGTATCCTTAAAAAATCTTTTATTTATTTTTATTTTTACAACACCGGCAAAGATCGTTAGACACAAATTTTTCTAGTGTGCGTGCAGACAGGGTTGCCAAGTTTTTTATGGAAAAAATAGGTGTTTGAGGGGTAAAATGTGTGTTATTTTGGCAAGGTTGCTTGCTAAAAGCCGCATTTCTGGGTCTATATATAACATAATTGAGGTCGTTTCAACCTGCGGACATGGAAAACAACCCTCGGGAAAACTGCAGACTTGGCAACACGGTGCAGTTGAGTTCTGTTGACATTTGACAACTAACGCTATGTGTCGCTTCATTACTCTGATTATTTGTAGGTCTATCCAATTGAGGTCCTTCCTGGTTCAGTTGAAACACGCCCTATAATTACAGCCCAATGGAGCAGTATCAGACTCATATTCTGACTAAAATTGAGTATGACGACTCCAGGCTAGGTATGACCCTCTTGTGCAAAAGAAATCTAGTCCTTGTGCCAAAGAAGGATGGGAGTATTTTTCTGTATGGATTTCCGCTATTTGAATTCAGTATCCAAGTTTGATTCCTACCCTACCCCTCGCATAAGTGACTTAACTGATCGGTTGGGCCAGTCCAAATATTTGACAACAATGGACCTCATCCACTAACTTCATCCTCCCGGCCATTGACTGCATTCAGGACACCAGGGGGCCTCTTCAATTTAAAGGTGTTACCTTTCAACCTTCACAGGGCTGTGGCAACCTCCTAGAGGCTAATGGATCAGGTATTGCGTAGTTTACCTTTTTTACTGCTGCATATCTTAACGATATTGTTATTTACAGTGACAACTGGACGAACATTTGCAGCATTTTAAGAATTCTTGCAGCATCTGCAGAGGGCCAGCCTCACTGTCAACCCCAAGTGTGCTGTAGCTATACAAAAGACTAAATACCTGCCATACAATACAATGCCATTGGCCAGGGTGTTGTGCAACTGCAGGTAAAGAAAGTTCAAGCCTTGGAGAAGTGTGTGATGCCCCAGACACACAAGGACCTGCAATATTTTTGGGGTATCGCTGGATTTTACCATTGTGTTGTCCCTAACTTTTCCAGTAGGGCTGCTCCTTTTTCGAAATACCTGCAGTGGACTGAGGAGAGATTGAAAGCCTTCACAAGTGGGAATCATTCAAGAGAGGACATCTCAGCAAATTCACACTAAAGTCAGACCGTGCAATGCTCATATTAATTGCAAAACATCCAAATGTTAGAGTTCAAGAAAGCACAATGAGAAAAACAATGAACAAGCAAGGCATGTTTGAAAGAGTTGCCAGGAGAAAGCTTTTCTTTAAAAAGAACATGGCAGAATGGCTTAAGTTTGCAAAACTGCAGCTGAACAAAACATACAATTTCTAGAACAATGTCCTTTGGACAGACAAGACCAAAGTGGAGATGTTTGGCCATAATGCATAGCGCCACGTTAGGCAAAAAACAAAACACAGCATGCAGCCCGACAATGATCGCAAGAACACCAGCAAATCTAAAACAGAATGGCTGAAAAAAAGAAAGAACTGGCCCAGAGTCCAGACCTCAAATCGACTGAAATGTGGCGGTGGAATTTCGGAACCTTAAGAGAGCTATGCATAAGCAAAACCTCAATGAACTGAAGCAACATTTTAAAGAAGAGTGGGCCCTATTTAAATAATTTAAGTGCATGACCGTACTGCACAAGTGCACTTAGGCCGTGTCTGAACCCACTTTTGCTAGTTTAACGACAGAAAAATGGTCAGTGCAAAAAGGGTTGTCCCTATTCTCTTAATGAGTATTGTGGGAATGGGTACGTTTCGGGCCCAACATGCAATAAACCAATCAGAATCTCATCTCCTATTCCCTTTAAGTTGCACTCGCACCATGGCGGATCATGGCTGACTGTCAGCTGATCATGTCTACCTATAGGAATACGATGTCTATCACAGCATACATATATGAGGTTCTTCAGTACTATCAGCAGCTATCACGTTTCTCCTGAGCTCATTCAATAGTGAATTCAGAGGGTGACATCACATCATCTTCCCACATAGATTTCAACTTAGTTTCATTCAAGTTCGCTGCATTGAATGTAAGCTGCCTGATCTACGAATAACTGAGTTGGCATTGCTTCTCACATTGCTGCACTGTTGTCATGGACTCGCTAAATCTATACTATAATGTAGCCTAACTGAACCAAGAACAATTCAGATGAGATCTGCACTCCCCTGCATGAAGAAGGATATCAAGAGAAAATCGAACATCCACGTAACACCCCCGTAATCCTCCCTGAATGACTTCATAAAGCTAAGCTAATTTCCTTTTGAATGCTCTTTGCTAAAAGCTATCAGGATAGGCAATAGCAACAGGCTCGTTGCTAAGGCCTTCCGTGTTGCTTAGGCTTCTAGTCATTTTCAGTAATTGCTTGTGCTAGGACTTTATGGGTTTATGACTTTCTTAATTCAGGTTGCTTTGTTTGTTTTTTTCGATTTATATTGCACATATTCAAACAGCTTGTGGTGATAGACAGGAAAAACCAAGTGGCACCATGTGGCAAATAAAATCATTTCTGCTGTGATGCAGCTCTTAAAAGCCTATAGTAAACAGTCCTTGTTCAGTTGAGTCAGCTCAGCGTTTTGCCTATTTTGGTATCTGTATGTTCGTTCCTAAACTTGGAAATGTGTGTTCTTCAAAGCTAGTGCTCTTGGAAATACGCTGTTCTTAAAAATTACAGTGCTATTAGAATCAGAACAGTGCAAATTACAATGCTATTAACAACATCGGTCCTTGGTAATCCCATGAGGGAGTGTGGAGTCGTGGGGGTCGTCGCTCCAGCCGAATTCCCCCGGGTGTGATCTACTTGGAGATGTTGCTGCAGGTTATATGTTTCCCAGACAGACTACTAATTTAGATATGTGACTACAACATCATTGTTGCATCAGCATGCCCCAATAGGTTGCAAATATCTCCTTGCTTGCTTCCTGGCTTGGGGTTACGATTCCACCATTACATTGGGAAAACCAAAAAACATGCTAGTATCATATTTTGCTTCCACTAGCTATGTAAGCTTCCTTCAATGGATATTATTCAATTAATTTAAATGTGTTTTTTAGTATTTGGAATCTGATGAGAGGCATTCAGATTTTCGAATCAGTCGTGTTTGGGGGGATATCAGCATTGGTTTTATCTGTTACACACTTCATTTTCAGACCAGCACGCCCAAGGGTGCACAAATGGGTGCAAATTAATTTATTGCTATTTAAACAATGTGGCGCAGGGTGGGAAAACAATAACTGTGTCATGCTGAAACTAGCAAAAAACACTTGCATTGTGCCTGATGTTGCAGTTGTGTTGGGTGTATTATAGGGCCTTGATTGTTACATCCGAAGACATATATTTTGTGATAACTCTATGGTACTGTAATAACATTCATAAATATGGGAAGGAAGGAGGCGGGAACCGGCGAACGTTAAACAAAGACTTTAATCAAATAATAAACTAAACAAAAGTAAACCGCGGGCAGCCCCTCACGGACAACTGCCCGCACACACATAATAAAACATAAACAAAACCATAACATAAAGTTCAGTATAACTCCCTCATGAAAGGACTCGAGACCATTGTGGCTCTTCTCTGGCACATAGACTGATTGCTATTCAAGCTGCACCTGCCTACCAACCAGGAGGGAAGCAGGATAAAAGTCAATACATTTTATTTGGATATTTAGTTGAAAACTTAGATTGAAATTTGTGTCCCCAACTGAGCAAGCCAAACCATAGCCAACAGCTCAAGGAACCAAAACTCCTTCAGGGCATGATGAAGAAAAAAATGACAGAACTGGGCTAATATGATCATACTTCCTGGTTCTAGTAAGAACTCGAGAAAAGCAGAGCACAATTCTCAGCCAATGAGAATTTTTCTCCAGAGCATGATATGTCCTGTCACGTTCCTATGTCTGAATATTGTGCTGACATCTTGCTCTGATTTGAGACCTGCATCTGTGCAGTAGTGACCTTGGGACCTGAGCCTGCACAGAGAGCAGGAAGTAGAGCCACAATATCAAAATACCGGCCACACTCTCGCATTGTCTGTTTGCTGCAGAACAACTCATTATGTCAGTCTGAAATAAAGTTACGGAAATGTAGAAATTAAAGCTCCAATCTCGCAAATACTGCAAAAGTCCATTGGTGCCTCAATGACAACTTCCCTGTCAACCACAGCTGTCAATCATGACATCACACACCCGTTATTACAGCATGAATTAACTAAATAAAACCAAACATTTTTAAAGAAAAAACACTTTAACATACATCAGCATGATAAAAAGTACCTAAAATGACTGAAAACATCTTTGGAATGTTTTATAATAAAATCAAATTTGAAGTGTAATTTGATCGTTTTTTCTTGAATACATGAACTTGGTTCCAAAAATTAGTAGGATTGTGTGATCTTCAATTAGCCTTTATTAAGCCTGAATGATTAGTTAAGTTTATTCAAGTCAGATTTTGGACTTTAATCCCCACTCTTCTAATTGCACATTATGGAACTGCTTGGATCAAAACATCATTTTTGAGTTTGAAAAAATATTAATAATCAGAATTATTCTTGGCCTGTCTCTGCAGCAGCAGATACACGGGGCATCTTTTTGAGCAATGTTGCTGAAAAATATTGCATGGGAATTCCCATTGAGAATCAAAAAATGGCTCCATGTATCATGAGCTTAAACATGCTGAGATCTTTACATTTTCATTGTAACATTCATTTTAAAGAGAGAGTTCAGCCTATTACAAAGAAGAATGCCATACGATGACATGAGGGTGAGTAAGTCATGGGCTAATTTTCATTTTTGGGTGAACTAATCCTTTAAGTGTCATTTAGTCAACTTTTTTAAATGACAGAGTTGATGAAAAAGTAACAGTTGATCAATAGAGTGTGCCAGAGAACTGCTCTGCACCTGAATGTCTATGCACAGACTGCACACTGTTCTAAGTCCAACATTTTTCTTTTATTTAACTGAGAATTTACTGAGACATACAATTGTTTCAAAAAATGTTTTAAGTACACAAACAATAAATTAACATTTTAAAGGTCAATTATGTAAATGTATACCTGTAAATGTATTCTATATTCTAATTCCAATGTGCCAATCATCCCTATAAGGCTTACAAAGAGACCCGGAAATTAACCCAGTACCAAACAGTCTCTATTGGCTACATACCAACTTTCTCATACCACCAACATTAATGTGTATTCTTGAAACCAATCAGTACTTAAAAACAAAGCGACTGCTGAATGATGAATCCTGAAATGAATGACAAATGATGACTATAACACAGTGTCATATAAATTACAGCCTTATCTTGCAATGCACAACAAGCAATAGGGACAAGCAATAGTGCTCTTGGAGAAATCTATATTTAAAATTTAGATAGATGGCAATACTCTAAAAAATAATTCAGTGGCTTAGTAAATATCACAGTAAATATGGACTTTATTAACTTAATAAAATCTCTAAATATCCTACTTGATGCTTTGAGTTGAACATACCAATTTAGTAAAAATCCAACAGTAAATTTTGTCTAAATTTGTCTATTTTTTTATGTATTTGAATAACTATTTATTTGTTTCAAATATATGCAATACTTAATATATTTGTGAAATTTCTATCAAAATATTTCAGAACTGAATAATTAAAATGGTCTGTTTCAAGAACCACAAATATTACTTCATTTAAATCAAGATTATTAATATTTCACACACACTAAAGAAACTGTGAAAGTTTCCTCAATTAAAACAATGAAATAAAAACAGAATATGGACGCAAGGCGTTTAGTTACACGTTTTCCTCCCATTGAAAACCATTATAAGAATGCTTAACATGGCTTAATGTAGCCTACTAAGACAGTGTTAATCACAGACAATCTCAGAAAACATAATACTGATGAAGTATGAAAAAAAAAATCAGATGAGCCCAGAATATGAACGCAACGCGTTTAATTAGCCTACACATTAATTTTTCCTCCCACTGAAAACGAAAACGCTTATTAATATTGTGTTAATATTCAGGGCTTATCTGATTTTTTTGTACATGATATACTTTATAAGTATTATGTTTCCTGAGTTTGGTCTGTTAATAACACTGTCTTACTACATAAGAAACCCGCCAAGCGTTTTTCACGTGAAGCGTTTTAGAATGTCCCATCTGAAGTTCAAAGTCCACCCAGAGTGCGAGTCATCTCAGAGCCGTTGATTACGCTTGAATTACTACTTCTAAAATGTTTGTTACACAAGTTTAAATGTTGGCAGTATTGTATATACGTGTCAAGAAGTAGCCTATAGGCACATGCTGTATTGCTGTAGCCTACTACTCATCGACAATAAAGGCCAATGACAAGTTTGGTTGTGTGGAGTATTTTACAAAGGTTTAGAGGAAATTAAAGTTATACTACTATAAACGTTTAATATTACTCATAAATAAAAACAGTTAACATTATTCATAAATATTGTTTGTTAAATGTTTTTCCCCAATTATTTATACACAATTTTATTTGTAAATGTAGCCTACCAAATGCAGTCAGATCTAAAAAACTTATACATTTACTCAGCTCATACGAAGTATGTAATTGATTTCACTGCTTAAAATGTACTCCTTTTTTTGTAAAAATGTTTCAGCAAAATAAATAAATGAGTAAATCACAGTTTTTAGAGTGCAAGTAGAATGCAAATAAAACAAATTATAAAAAATTATGTGACTATCACACCTTTATAACAGAGATTACATTTTGTCCAAAATTTGTCAAAATCCCATCCAAGTAGGCTACTTATTTATTTATTTATTTAATTTATTACCAAATGTTGCACAGTATTTATAAAATTTGCTGAAGAGAGTGCAGGGCATACGATAATACAGTCATGTGAAAAATAAACTATACATCCTTTTGAATTGTATGCTTTTATGTATCAGGACATAATGAAAAATCAGCTGGTCTTTAGCAGGTCAGTAGGCAAATTATATAGATGTATCATTATCATATCACCTCAGATGAACAACAACACATGACATTTCACCATGTTATTGTCTATTTAACAAAAATAAAGCCCAAAGCAGAAGCTATGTCCGACAAAATAACTATACACCCTATGATTCATTTGACTATTCCAAATACTTTTATTCGCGCAGATCCAGTGGGTCAGAAATGGAACATAGCATTTGCTGTCGGCGATTTGGCGAGTGTCCAAATGTGGACAGAATAACTGGTTTGAATGGGTACCATGTGTTTTTGGAAGTGGTGGAGTTACTTCTGTATGGCAGCTGCCGAACTTCCAGTGAAAACAAGTGTTTAGCATTCAGACACAATATATAAAATGCTTTTCTCGTTCTTGTTTTCCATTGGAAAAATGAATACCATCGCGCCTTGTTTGTTGATTAGCTGCAGTTTCTGATAATCTACATAAAGCTTCAATGCCAAGTTTCTAAAACGTTTATTCAACGCTCATAAATATAATTTCTATTCACGTGGCTGTCTTTTCCTAAGTTGGGAAGCTAATGATAATGATATTCCAACTCATTAAAATAAAAATGTATGGCATATATATATATATATATATATATATATATATATATATATATATATATATATATATATATATATATATATATATATATATATATATTAGTAATTATGCCATAATTTTTTATTTGAATGAGTATATATATATATATATAAAATCCCGTGGGTCATTCTAATGGTTTACTGCTCAAGAACTATTTGTGCTGTATACTGACATGTGGAATGTGTGTTTTTGTCAGGGTTTTTATGAACACAAATTTAGAAATATAAAATGATAAATGTGAATTATTTGAAAATATTTCTAGAAATGTTCATTAGCATTATGGATGTATTTAGGCTACTGTCTTTTTGAATATTTTTTGCACATTTGCAATGCATGACAGGCAGCAGCATATCTTTATCATAAGGCACAACATAACATGAAATGGAATGGACTCATGACTATATGTAAATGAGAACAGAACTAAATTCAGTATAGTCTTTAAAAAGATATCTTCTAAAACTAAGGTATAATTGTTATTTTGCAAGAGAATTAGGAAAGGAAGAACAAAATTAAAACTTATCTGTATAATTTTCACTATGGATATATCATAAACAGAATTTTGTAACAAGTCTATTTAACCTTTGGGGCAGTGTGGGTATGTGAGATTTCAAAGTGTTTCAAAGAAACCTCAACTTTGCCAAAGGCTAGAGCACAAAAAAAAAAAAAAAATGCTTAAAAGCTTTGTAAATCATTGTATTAAATTATTATCGAATTTATTTAAGGAATCCTTACTGAATAAAAGTATCTGTTTCTTTCTTTCTTTCTTTCTTTCTTTCTTTCTTTCTTTCTTTCTTTCTTTCTTTCTTTCTTTCTTTCTTTCTTTCTTTCTTTCTTTCTTTCTTTCTACCTTTTTTCCAGCTACTGCCTTCAGGTTACCTGTATTCCCACTGCAATTTCTATTTTAAATAAGGCCAAATAGTTGTATTAGTATATTGTATTTCAGTTTGTATTTATTTATTATATTTGTATGGTAGTTTCTTTGGATTGTGTTTTTGCGACCTTTTTAAACCTAAGCTCAATTTATGTCACTGTATATAGTCAGATAATAAAGTTTGAATAGATAAAAATAATTGAATTTTGTATTTGAATTTAAAAATAGGCCCAATTATATTAAACAGAAAAACAATCAACATCAAAATTCAGAAACCTTGATAATGGGTAGGGGGGTCAATTCATGGCCAAATGTTATGGAAAGACATCTCCACTTTGTTGTTATCTGTCAAAAGACATTGACATCGTTCTAGAAGTTGTATGGGTTGTTCAGATGCAACATTGTAAGCCGTGCTGCTTTTTAGAGTGAAGCTTTCTCCTGGCAACCCTTCCAAACAAGCCATACTTGTTCAGTCTTTTTAAATTGTACTGTCATGAACGTCAACATTTTACATGTTAACTGAGGCCTGTAGAGTTTGAGATGTAGCTCTGGTTTTGTTTTTTAAGTTTCTCTGACGCATGATCTGACCTTGGGGGGAATTTTCTGGGTTGTCCACTCCTGGGAAGATTGGCAGCTGTCTTGAATGTTTTTCCACTTGTGAATAATCGTTCTCGCTGTAGAATACTGAACTTCAAAACTGTTTGTAAATGGACTTGTAACCCTTGAAGTGCAGCAACAATGATCATAAATTTCTTTCCTTTCTAAGTGTCAACATACACTCGAATGCTCCAGACCAGCAAACCACCAAAACTTCTGCTTTTATGGTGGTGGTCACACTTGCTGATGATCAATTACCTAAATGCATTTGATTAGTCCTCTATAGCTGTACGGTTGTACCTCGTTTGCCACCCATATCTTCTCTGTTTTGGCTTAGTTTTTTGTTAAATGAATAATGACAGTGAAATATGTCATATGTCGTTGTTCATCTAAAGTTGTATTTACATAATTTTAAGACCCGCCAAAGGACCAGATTTTTTATGTTCCGATACGTCAAACCATATAAATCATAAGGGTGTTTTTTCTTCTTCACATGATGAACACAGTTCTGTTGAAGTGTGGGGGTGTAGGTGATGAGCTTTGTGCCCCAAGGAGCAGTTTTGAAAACCTGTTAAATGAATTGGAAAGCAGTTATTTTGGGTAAGAATGTTTTACATTTTACAGCACCTTCCCCACCTGGTGACAACAACGGATGAAGGGGGAATGACGTTAAAGGGTCATCATTTTTCTTGTTTCCGTCATGGTTTTATGCTGTTAACCTACAGACAGTGTGAAAACAGATCAATGTTATATGTGATATTTGCACATTAGCTGGTAAGCCAACACAGTCATTATCCACACACATATCTAAAACAAAGTAAAACGCAAATACACTGTAATATGCAAATTAACACACCCAAATGGGGTAAAAACAGGTTACAATTTGCTAGGCCTCTTTCGGCATGTGGTGTATTACGTCTTTCGTAATAATTCCAAAATTCTGGCTGCAGGCATGAATAAATTTTAAAGAGCAATGATACTTTACAAGATAATTAACTCTCAAATAACAATAATTAGCTATGATTGATTATTGAGAAGAAACCTTTTGTCATCATTTCTGTGAATTCTGTGAAAAATATGATCAATATAAAAGGTATTTCTTGTGGATTAATTATGCATTCTTGTGTTTCAGTTATTTTTCCAACTAAAAGACAATACAACATTTCTATGGCATGTTGTTTTCCTAATAAATGACAGCTGTATATGTCCCTAAAACTAAGGACATATTCACTATCAGTGAAGCAGTGGACTTAAATTATTAAATGGCATTCTTAGGAACAAACAAATCTATTAAAGAAATTGCCTCTCTAAGCAATTATGACATGCTGACATTTAAAAGTCAACTTCAAAAGTTCTTGTGAAGCGTTGCGACATGTAACCTTCTTGTGTTCTTTCCCTTTTTTTGATTCTAAACAAAAGTTCAAAATAAGATTGCTACCTTTCAAGATAAGTGTCATTCCAAGATTTTTCTCACTAACAGTAAATGATTTAGTTCTGTGTCATTATTTTTCAGTCATGGTTTACAGCACGATTTTGATACTTGATTGAAATTATCCATTAAATATATTTACCAGATTTTGTATTAAAAAAGAATTACATTTATTTGGTTTAGGTGTATTTTATTAGACTTGGAGCAGTATATAGGGTTGAACTTATGCGTTTATCAGTTAAAATGTGAAATGCATTTAAAATGTATCACTTATTGTTTTATATATCAAAATCAAAATCAATCCCAAGTGGCATTTAAACATCTTGAGATATGAAGACGGTCTATGAGCTTTACAAAGTTGAATATTTAACTAAATTAATGTTTAGGTGAAACTAAATGTTCTTTAAAATTCCTTTGTTTTTACCTTGAACTTGCCATTTAACAAACCAAATGCTTTTCGATGAATGTAAAAGATGGCCTTAAAGTTTCCGCAACAGTTCAGTGATATATCATTCTCAAGGCTTCTAAAAATTCTAGAAATTAGCTACGTTGAATCTTGTTTTTATAATTTCAATATTTTGACATGACAGCGATAACATATTATGAAACATTTTCTTTCTGATGCTATAAAATGGGATGGATCTAAACGGCAGAATTCCGGATAACAGTGTTCATTATCTAAAGAATGACATGCAAAAATATCTGAGAAGGAATTTCTTTGATGTGTCAAAGAGGAAATGCAAACAAATATGACAAATATTAGATTTCTTCCTGGTTTCTTTAAAATATATTTATCTACTTTTACAAAAATGTTCCCCCTGTTTCAATATATGTGTGTGTGTGGGGGGGGGGGGAATAAACATAAGCACTTTGACAAT
The DNA here is from genome assembly GCF_024679245.1 of Pseudorasbora parva. Classification (NCBI taxonomy): domain Eukaryota; kingdom Metazoa; phylum Chordata; class Actinopteri; order Cypriniformes; family Gobionidae; genus Pseudorasbora; species Pseudorasbora parva. The sequence goes on along the minus strand of NC_090175.1, from coordinate 17,202,688 downwards.
GAGTCATAAATTGTCATTTGTGAATTCTAAAGACTTATTCAACACTCATTTTATACTTTTGTGTTAAGAATAAGACCACAATAAGTGGTACAGTCAAGAATGACCGCAAAGAAAAAAGAAAAGAACAAATCTATATTTAAAAAACTATAGATTGATTGTGTATTGATATGTATATTCAGGGATTGATTCCAGATAACTGTGTGCTTCAGTTTTTAGCCTAACAAAAAAAACACAACAGAAAAAGAAAAAATATTGATTTGTCATTTAATTGTGATCTTTGGTGTGTAAAATTGCATACACACTTCTTTTCATTATATGTTTGAACAAGGGTCACTAATGACTAGGGCCATCTATTTAACACTTTAATTAAATTATTTAGTTATGTAAAAAATTAAAAAATAAAAGAAAGAACAATGATTTAACAATTCATACAGCAATGAGTTGCTTGGTGACTCCGACATGAATCGAATCTGCCATGGTGCAAGAGCAACACGCTATTAAAGTGGAAATGAAGCAGTCAGTCAAGTTTACATTATTTAGTAAATTGATTTCCATTTCAATAAAAAATATGTAACAAACACAATAAATGTAACCATTTTAAAGAAAATGTTATGTTTTGTTAAAGCTTTTGGAACAAGGGCGCAGCCATCTTGCAATACCAGCGTGTGACATCACGAAGGTGGTTTGGTAACCAGTAAAGCATTTCTTTACTTTTCTAAAAAGCTACTCTTTACTAAAATGCGTGTTTTTAAATGGCGGAAGATTAACTTAAAATGAGCAGTAGCAAACCCCTTTTTCTTAAATTGGTTATTAGTTGCAACTTATAGCAACTAAAAGTGGATTTGGACACCCACCTGCACATGCTTCAGACCACGCTCTCAGATCATTAATATAGGGCCCAATGTTTAACTCATTTAGACATTTATACTGGCACTTTTAGTTTTTTACTGAGAATATCACCTCATTAAAAATAATAGTAATATTGTGCATTATTTAATTTAATTTTTTAAGTTGAGTTTGCCCAAATTCAGTTTATTTACATTTAGCCTACTCACCCTCATGTTGTTTCAAACCTCTAGGACTTTTTTTTTTTGCGGAACATAAAGAAAGACAATTTGAAGAATTTTGGTAACCAAACTCTTTAGCTCTAGTTTCAGAAAGAATAATCGCCATTTTTCTTTCTAAAGCTTTTTTGATATTTTTCTCACATTGATTAACACAATGATGATTTTAATATGATCTTTTAGGTGTTATTTCTAAGCCGCATGTGATGTGACTCAGCATTTTGTTGAAATCATTTTTGTGAATCTGACAATAAGGATTTTGACATGTTAACATACCCTGAGACTGACCTGTCATGCAATAGCACACACTGCATTTTTTGTACTGAGGAGTAGGAAAGGCATTTTGCTGAACTCACTTAACCAGTTAACCAGGTATTATGCCTGTTATATTAATGGTATTCAATACAAAATATTAGAGACAGCCTCTTAACATCCTTGAGCACTTGTGAGCTACTATACAAGTAAAGAGAGTATACATCCATTAAGTGACTAAAGGTGATTTATGTAAACATTTATGGATTCAAGAAGGTGAGTAATTTGCATTAATTAATTTCATCGTGGATAACTGATTTAAAATAATTTGCTTTAATATGTTTTGCTGTGCCAGAGCATGTAATAACCATGCTGAAAAAATTGAGAAAGATTGTCATACTACATTTTCATGGCTGTGTGATTCTGTGAAGCTCCAAATGAAAAAAAAGATGAGTAAATGTTTGACAGTGCCCAGTGACATTTTTTAAATTTATTTATGCAATTTAATATCTTTAAGTATTATTTGTAAATCATTGTAATCTATGCCCCTTTGGATAAAAGCATCAAATTAATTTTAGAAATGTCTGCATTAATCTTGGTGCACTATAATACTAATGCAATATTTTATACCTAAAAGAAGAGTTTTTTATTATTATTTTTATTACTGTTTACACTTTATTTTAAGCTGTCTGTGTTATACTGTAATTATGCATTTAAGTACAGTGTAATAATAATTAACTATGTGTACTTACTATAGGGTTAGGATTTGGGGTTTGGTTTAGGGTTAGTTACATGCAACTATGTATAGTTATTACATACATGCAACCTGTAACAAAGACGCTGTAAAATAAAGTGTTTTTAATACAATTATTAGTTTATTATTATCAGGACCCACAAATATTCTCCATTGCATTATATTCAACATTATATATGCCTATGTAGTAGCTTTCATGTAATAATATTACTGAAACTCCATAAACTTATTTATTTTTTAATTGTATTTTACAGTATGCACGATTTCAAAGCAGGCATTCGTTTGATCTCTTATTCAAGCCGGTGCTCGCTATGTCCCATCTCTCCCTCTATTGATGCACTATAGCCTACGTCCAAACTGCGAATGTTTAATCCATCCAACAACAAAAAATTAATATATTAATAAATACAAATTCTTACTCACTGTTGTTCGTGTCACGCAAGTATTTGAACGTCCGTGTTTATAGGCTACAGTATGCGCGTCGTTGAATCTGTTCATCATATAAAGCCATCCTGTTTATAAGACTTGATTTTGATTACCACTCGATTTATTATTTTTACGATGCAATTTTTTACGAGTGTGTCGTCAAAATACAATGTGATTACTTACTACTTTTTAAAAAGAGGCAATTCACAAGATAAACAACTCAGGGCTATATAGGCCTATTTTTTTTTATGTTTGTCTGTTTTTTGAAGATCTCCTTCCAGTTTAAAAATAGCCCAATCACACAAGTTCCTGGAAATATGCTACATCGAAAGGACACACCACATAAAACATTGTTCTTTGACTTTGATAAATAAAAACAAATTATGCAGTATTATAAATGAACTAAATTAAGTATCAATAACCCATGCATTTTAGGAGGTCCTATACTATTTCACCATTAAATTGCAATAAATAATTTCTAACTTTCTAAAAGAGATCTGAAGGATCTTAGAAAAGATTAAATAGTTTAATAATAATATAATAATAATAATAAAACATTTAAACCACATAAAGGGATCTGATCAAACCAATTACATAAAACCAGGAGAAAATGTAAAAAAAAAAAAAAAAAAAAAAAAACTTAACTCGCACCAAAAACAATAATTAACTAAAATCACACCAACACACAACAACCTTCTGTTTATTTTAAAATGTTCAAGTCAAGCTTATTTATATAGCACATTTCGTACACAATGGTAATTCAAAGTGCTTTACATGTAAGGAAACAATTACATTAGACTAAAAGTGATATGCATAAAAAATAAAAAATAATGATAAAAGTAAAGAATATCCTTATCTGGAATGAAGTGTGAAAGAGTTTCAGTCAGAATATTTGTCAGGTAGTTGTGCTTTTTAACAGTAGCCTACTCTCGCAGACAAATCATCCTAGAACCTTCAGGACTAACAAAGCAAAGGTTGACTTTTTTTTTTTTTTTACAAGAATTCTTTCAGAATTCTTTCAGAATTCTTACATTCTTAAAGAATTTTTACAATGGCTTAAGATTTAAAATGCATTAAAACAGTCATTGAGGTCCTAGGCCATTGAGTGATTTATGTACAAGTAACAGACCTTGAAAAAATGCAACAAGAAGCCAGTGCACAGACCTGAAGGCTGGTGTGATGTGTTCATATTTTCTGGTTCTGCTCAGAATCCTGGCACCTATGTTCTGAGCTGCAGCTAAAGCCCCTTTCACACTGCGATTCCGGCAAATACACGGATAATGCGACCTGGCATTTGTTCCCGGGCCGCTAGATTTGGTCCATTCACACTGCCCGCGAAATACCGTAATATGTGCACTTTCACACACAACCCGTAACGGTCCCGGATCGAGTTTACACGTGACATCCGGATGTGACGTATAATGGCGAGCGATCTCAGCTTCAGCGCAGATAGTAAGGAGCTCCGTGGTCTCGACTTGTGTCCAGTTTGCGCACATTTCTGCTTGTTTAATTTTAGTTTATTTTGTATACGAACAGTCTCTGCGTTTAAAACACTGACTAGCTCTTCTGGCACTGCAGGGTTGTAGGGAACAAGCTGAGTCGCACGATAAGGCCTACACGTTGCGGCATTAGTTTTTGTCTTTTGTTCACCTAGCGCTCGTCCCGGATCGAATCCCGCAATGTTACTAGGTCCCCGACCCGGGTTCAATTCGGTAATCAATTCCGGGACGTGGTTGCTTTCACACAGAAGGCGACCCGGCAATGTTCCGGGAATATCGCGGGTCCGACGTGCAGTGTGGAAGGGGCTTAATGGTCTTTTGGGGAAGGCCAGTGAGGAGACAATTACAATAGTCCACTCTGCTGTGATGAAGGCATTGACACGTTTCTCTAAAGCCCCTTTCACACTTCACGTCGGAATAAGGATATCTATCTGTCTGTCTATTAGGCTGTCTATACAGCCTAACTTTACAAAGCTGCTGTTTTTCTTTACCTGATCACCTGCTCCTCCTCTCCCGACTTCTACCCTGCTGGTATATTACTTTCCAATCCGTTATAAAAACATGTTAAGAGATTATACATCTCATGACGTTATGAAGTTTGTGTATAATTATTCATAAATTTCTAACTAGTAGAGATTATATAAAGAAAGAAATTAAGTATTGAAACCGCCAGTAGGCGGCAGCGATTCACTGTTTTAATGAGTGACCCACTTAAATCGTTCGTTCACACAATTCGTTCAAAAGTCAGATTATTTAGGAAGAAAACAAAAACCGATGTGAATACTTTTGTCATTGACAATTACAGACACTATTGAAAAAAGAAATGGCTAAACAGATGGCTGCTTTGGTAACTTGTTAAACATTGCAGTGGATTAGCTAGAAATATATGTGGTGTGTAAGCTATTACACAGTATTCTCATACCTCATTCTCAGTAAATGCTTTATTTATTTTTTGCTTCCCTCTCTGACCAGCAGTTAAATATAGTCCGCAGGGCTGTAGGCCTACTTCTCTTCATTTTTGGCTAACGTTTGCTCTCCCATTCAAACACCACTCGCGTTGTTTTGGTAAAAGTGCGACTCATTTGTTGGGCGTTACCAATCGGTTCAATTAAGGGGGAGTATTTTTTTGTCCTATTTATTATGACAAATTCATATTTGATCAGGAACAAAATTATTGTTTCAAAACAAATGAATTCTACATATTTTTCTTTTGATCTATTGTGATTTTCATGTTGAAATATTAGGAGGGTTGTAACTGAGGGATTTCAATGGGATTTGGTTACATCCCCCCCATAACTACACCCCTGAGTCACGTGCAGTTGCGCTTAAGAAAACCACACATCACTGGAAGTGTCAAACATCAATAATTAACGAGAAATATTAACATAGAGTAATAATCATGAATATTTTGAACGGGACTCGAGTGGACTCGGAAATAAGTCAGAGTCCTAACATGTTCGAGTACGAGTCAATTCCGAGTCCAAATGGACACGAGTCCATGACGCAACCGAGACCATTAAAATATGGTCTCCAGTGGTGGAGGAAGTACTGAATCTCAGTACTTAAGTAAAAGTACAAGTAACCGGAGCCGTATTTACTTAAGTAAAACAAAGTAGAAGTACTACAACGACAATCCTACTTAAGTAAAAGTAAAAAAGTACTTGATTTTAAATGTACTTTTAGTATTAAAGGTAAAAGTACTTGTATAAGAATTTATTCTCTTAATGTCTATATTCTAATAATTAAAAAAAAAGAAAACAGTATGGGCTGTGGCATTTTAATTGTTAGTTTTGGGTTAATGTAGGCTAATTGTGCGTATCATCTGTTGCCCAGTTTACATTAAATTCTGACTCACAATATCAGGGCGATCTGCAGAGTTTAATATCAATATTCAGAAGTAACATTTTCATCAGCTTTGATGTATTTAAATCTTCTTATTTATAAGGATTAATCTTAAATATAGGATATTCTTCAGTTTCCTTTTATATTCTTAAATTTGATCAATAAATTAAATTAGAATAATGCTAGCCTATAGGCCTATGGTTGTTAAATTAAATAATTTACACTGACAAATTACAACTGCATTAAATAATGTAATGAGATTGTTTTAACTAGGCCTATATATATTTAATACAATAAGAAACGTTGGAAAGAATGTTTAAACATGAAACTAAACTACCAGTAGGTGGCGGCAGGTCTTAATGAGTGAGTCATTGAGTCGGTTCGTTCAAACGGCTGATTCGTTCATGAATGAGGCAGTCGTTTACAAACAGGTCAACCGATTCATTCGAACGCTGAATCATTGCGTTGTGGTTCTGATGTGGAAAAATGATCTGATCTTGGAAATATTTTCGCTGCTGAATAGAACAAAAGCAGTTTATATTGCATCTAAAATGTAAGTGACTAATTTTAATTAATTGTTTATGGAACTGTCATGAAATCAGTGTCACATTTTCAGTCGTGATGGTATTCAGGAAAACAGCACTCTTGGTCGTGTCATGTGATGTTTTTTAACTGTATTATACGTTATCAAATATAAAAAAAACTTCACATTTTGATTATTTACTGCAGTATGTTACTGAGTTTCTCTGTACGAGCGGCTTTGGTTTGTTTCCATTTCTCCTCGAGAGGCTGCGCGATTGTCAACAGCGCAACCGTCAGCCTATCATTATCCATTAATTATCCGAACAAACCTTAATCTCAAGCCCTGAAACTGATCAGAAAATGTAACGAAATGCTGTAGAAATGTAGTGGAGTAGAAAGTAAAATATTTGCTGCAAAATGTAACGAAGTAAAAGTAAAAAGTATACACTATTGATTCTACTTAAGTAAAGTACAGATACGTGAAAAACGTACTCAAGTAAAGTAACGAAGTATTTGTACTTCGTTACATTCCACCACTGATGGTCTCGAGACCGAGTCCGAGTCTCGAGTACAAATCATTGACTTACAATATCCCAAATGTTTCCAACTATTTGTAAATTGTGAAAAAAGTGCTATTTTAACTAAGGACTGGGACGTTTCAGCATAGCGTTTGAGCGAGTCGCCTGTCAATGGCGTCATATCTGTGTTACCCTTGGTTTTATTCTGCAGAAACGCTTTTCTCTTAGCAGTGTGAACATGTCACAGCAGCGCCGAGTAACGTCATAGCATAATTTTAAACACACTTAAATGTATCTAATATCATAAACAGAGCTGCTTTACCTTATAATCATGACCGGAAAAAGCGACTGTGTCCCGTCCCGTCATAATAAAAGTCCCGTGTGTTTGTATAACAATCGTTCCAGCGGCTGTGCTCATCTCCACAACACTCGGTCCTGCTCTGCTTTACACTACCCAGTCAGCAAATTTCCTTTGGCCCAGATAAACAGCTTAGATGTGGCCCAGATTAGATTGTGTTTGCGGGCCCAGATCTGGCCCACTTCTTCTTTACCACAGCACAGGCAAAGCAGTGCCATAACTCCACCAAACGTGAGCCAAACAATACAATTGTATGTGGTCCTTATGTGGGCCTTATATGGAATTTTAATATGGCTGAGTTTTGTTAAAATCTAATGGCCCTTATGTGGCCCACATGCAACTTTGAGCATTATGTAAAAGTCTTATAAACTCCATGGTAAATACAACACTCAACAACAAAAATGTATTCAATAATTTACTTTTGACAAATATTTAGAGGTAATCAGAAACCATTTATATTAATATAAATAACATTCAAAGTATGACACCAAATTTCAAGTGTGTATTATGCTAAACTAGCAATGAGAATTAAAGTAGAAGGGAGGGGGGAATCACAATAACTTGTTAAAGATAACAAAAAAACAACTTCACAAGAGAAAAAAAGTCTCTAATTGTAAAGAACCGCTCTGAGACAGAATGTAGGAGATCCAAATGCAGTATTTATTAAGAGGGTAATCCACAATCTCAAAAGCAGGCAAAAGGTCATACACAAGCAAACAGTCCAAAAAGGCAAACAAGACAGGAGAGACAGGCAAACGGGTAATCCGGGAAACAGGCAAGAAATCCAACAAACCAAGAGACATGAAACCGAGGAAAATGCTCAGAAATGCAGTGTACACAAAACAAGACTTCACAGTGAATAACAGAGATAACCAGGCGGAAAACAGAATAATAAGACACAAACAGTGTAAACAGTGAGTGCTAATGAGTCCGGGCAAAGGATAATGGGTAATGTAGTTTATGATAGAATGATACTCTCGTGGTGAGCACGGGCACTCACACTGGTGAACTGTGACACTAATCATGTGTTGGAAGTGTGTTGCTGGGACTGGCGTTGTTTCAACCAACTGCACCTGCAATAAAAAGTTACATTTAAATAATGTTAACAGCAATACAACCTGGAAGCTAGGTCTGCATAATTATGATTAAAATAAATCCTAAACTAAAGGGATTTCAGGGGTCCTGTGTTTTTCCATATATAATCCAAAGGTTTACCACAAGTCAGCCTTTCTCACTTTGTGCCATAGCTCAAACACATATGGCCCTTATGTGTACATTGTTATCTGGGCCATACACCTCGAAATTTCTCGCCGATTTTAAAGTTATGGTAAAACAAATATGGTCTAACAATACTGCTGCTAGGGGCCATGTTACTTCATGTTTTTCTCTTAGAATTGTATGTAGAGATGATGATGCCTATAAAGAGCCATCCTTTAGGAGGAAGGCATAATGAAGGCGAGAAAAATGGGATTTCTCCCCTCATCCTCCTGGAAAGGATTTTGTGGCGAGCACAGATTTATAGTATTTAAAGTATTGTAATATTTATCTCCTTAGTTATTCTCTTGAGTCCCTCGCTTCCTATTCTTGGTTCATCAAGACACTTTATAGATTTACTCAGCATCCTCTCTCTAGAGTATTTCTTTAACAAGGCTTGTTGTAGCTGTTAAATTGCAATCTGTGAGTTGCGTTGTTGTATTAGGGTTAGGTTAAGGGTCAGGGCTGGTGTCCTCCACTCTTCTCTCCACTTCAGGTTCAACATTTGGAGACCACGTTGTGTTGTAGTTGTGGTATTAGGTGGAGCTCAACCAAGCTTTTTTAGTCATTTTCTTATAGACTCAATGGTTCTTTCTTTGGTTGTTTCACTTAGACCCTTTTAAGCATTCCGGGAGTCCATAATGTTCCTGTCTGTCATAACAGATGGCTATTTATGTCTTCTTCCTCTTTCATCCAGGTTTTCACACTCAAAATTCGGATTCTTTCCACTGAACTCCATTGAGTTTCTTTGGGTGGATAAACTGGACAAGTGCCAGGTTGTTGTTCTCTTGATGGTCTCCATTGGTCTGATAGATTTATGGTGTGCTGATTGTGCTGAGGAGGTGTCCAGTTGAGCAGTTGGAGCCTTTTTTGATAGAGTCAATTGATCTGTGGGAGAGAGTTATTTGCAGGATCTTTAGATATTCCTTCCATAGCATGTATTCTTTCCATTCAGTGTTAGCAATTAAAAACAACTATCTCTTCTTTTGAAGGAGATCTATTCTCTCGTTGTTGACTTTTTCTGGGTGCTGATGGTGAAGATGCATTTCCAGCCTTCTTAGATAGTCGAAAGATCTTCCACAGTCGAGGCAGGATGGCATTAAAGATCAATGTGGACTTGTCAGCTCTTGCCATGGCTTCACTGAAGCTACTTACCTGTCCCAGGTTTTCATTACTAGCTTTTTTTATCCCTAGCTTGGAAGGTTAGCCCTTCTCAGGGTGGCCCTGATCTTAGTTTAGGTGGGTAGCGCGGGGGTGCCAATGTGACACCTTTTGCCGGTAGATATAACAACCAAAAGCTTCCCACACTATCCAGTGGTCACCATGAGGAGGTGCCCATGCAGCGCAACTATAGTCTCACTAGAATAGAATTATAGATTTAAGATTAGATTTTGTTTACTTCCTCATTGTGCACTTCACTATAGCTATCCGACCATGACAAATAGATTCTAATGACAGCACATTCCTCTCTGATATTATTCTTATTATAGTTCTGGAGATGTGGTGAATTTTTTTCTTAAATGTACAATATTTTTAAAATATATATATTTAAAGTATTTCATGTTTTTGTTATATATTTGAATGAGCATTTATAAGACACAAACCTTCTGTCGGAACTCTTTTCAGTGGTGAACCATTTCCTTCCTGATAGATCCTGAAGTCGTCAACATGAAAATGTTACGGATATTTACAATAATGTTTCTGACTGGTAAGAAACCTGTTGTCATAATTTTCATGGTAACATAAATAAACATAAACATAAATTGCATGGTAAAAATTAAAAACTAAAAATAACATTGAAACTTTCACAGCTATAACACCAACAACTGTTGGACAAGCACAGACAACAACAGTAACAGATCATGCCACAACCAGTGGACTTAAAGATACAGTAGTTGTGATGCTACCTAAAACTTCAGAAGGCTCAGTTACTAGTTCACTGAGTACAGTTGAACAAACCACTGCTACCAATTTCATCACTACCACCCAAGCACCTCTTGATCTTGATCCCCCCACGGAGAATGAGGGCTATATTTATCTATATTTTCGGATACGGCTGGATTTCATACAAGATTATTATTACAAAGCAACATACAAATATCAAGAATTGGAAAGAGATGTAATAACTGAGGTAATTCACATTTGCACCTTTGCACATTTAAACAAACAAAACATTTAGATTAGAACATAGGACTGGGCGATAAAACGAAAAATGAAAATATCCCCATTAGCTAAGATATTTCTTTTGTTGAGGAAAAAAGACTGAAGAAATATTTTACTTATGTGAACGCATGCGTATTTTGATGTAGAGAAAATATTTTGAATATTCTACCTTTCTGAGATTATTTATGAGACGTTCACCTGATTGGCAAGTTTTCGTCATGTTCTGATAATAACATGTACTTTAAAACCACAATTAACTGTCTGGTTTCTACAACTTTCACTCAGGAGCAAAAATACGCATTTAAACTTGAAAGAAATAAAGATTTGACACTTAGTGTAATAACAAAAAATATATTGTGATTTTCTTATATATAGAATTTATAGAATTATAAGATAGAATTTATTTTGGCCATATCGCCCAGCCCTTTTAGACGCAAACACTGCTAATTTCTTTATTATTTTCAATTTACTTGCAATTTCATGATATACAGGTGAACTGAATGTTCTGCTTTTATGTAAAAATAACATAGTTTCTGCTCTTTATTTGCTTTTCAGCTAAATCGAGGATGCAAATCACAGTATCCGTTCACATTCCGGAGATCAGTTGTCATCAGTTTTTGGTGAGAGAAATTGACATTATCTCTTAAAAGAGCTTCAAAACAGTACTGCCTTTTAACACTTCTAAAAGTTGTAATGCTTTTCTATAGAAATAGCTATCTGGATAAAATTTAATATGCAAACATTATGACTGTTTCTGTAAATATATGCCAAATATGCCTATGATATCGGTGGGGAAAAATCGATACAGCATAGCATTGCAATAATTTGTGTGGGGATATTTTATCAATACACAGGCAACAAGTATCAATATTTTAAGGGTCTGAATTGTGCAGAATTGTACCGTTAACCTGTGCTTGGAAATTAGTGTTGTCATGATCCTGGAAATTCAAACTTTAATACGATACCTTGAAAAATATCGATATGCGATACCATTTTCAATACCATGGGGAAAATTATCTATATGACAGTAATAATTTACTGTATTATTATTATTATTGTTATTATTATTATTATTTATTTATTTTAATTTATTTTTATTTTACAATTTGTTTTAGAATCTTGGTAATTTTATTGCATCAGCTAACACATAGCACATGGAGGCTTTATTTGAAACTTTAAAGTCAGTTACAAAATAAATAAATTACATGTACAATAGGCTTTCCTGTAGCTCAACCAGTAGAGCAATGCCAAGGTCATGGGTTTGATTCCCAGGAAAAGCAAGAACTGACAATAATGTAAAATGTGTACCTTGAATGCAATGTAAGTCGCTTTGGATAAAAGTGTCTGCCAAATACAAAAATGTAAATGAAAATAACACTTGGATAGTGTTATTTTTTCAGCCAAGAGCAAATAGTGGCTTTCTCTGCTTTTGTTTTTTGATTAACATGACAGATAGCAGAAGTAGCTTATGCACGGATCCAATATACTATTATACAACAATGCTTTCTTTCTCAACTATATTTCTGTTCCAAAACTTAAATGTGTTTATCTGAACATGCCCAAGGAAGGCATTGTGCACAACAAGCCACAAATAAGAACTAAATTTAATCGAGAGCTGTTTGAGAGGGGGCTTTATGTGCACACCAAATGTGAGCACGAAGGTGGGAATGAGTAAATTTATGCACAATGCCCGCAACCCACACTGAAATTCAGGACCTGTAATATATACACTATTTAAATGGATTGACAATAATGAGTGAGAGAAGGGAAGTGTTTTAAACATAAACTTGCTTAAACTCCTTAAAACAATTGCTTTAACTGCTTAAAACAATATGTATTGTAACAACAAATACATTTGAGTGTGCAAACAATAAAAAGGAACAAAAAATGTTTATTTGACGACAAATTTCTTAGACAAAAATGTTTTTTGGGCGACAATTGCAGTTAAAAAAAAAGGCAATAAATCACAATTTATCATAGTATATTTTGGTAGCACACAGTATGGGGAACATATTCACTATTTACTACGACTTTTGCCTCAATAAATTCCTAATTTACTGCTTATTAATAATTAGTAAGGTAGTTTTTGTTTTTGCATTTATGTTTAGGTATTGGGTAGGATTAAGGGATGAAGAATAAGGTCATGCAAAATAAGGCATTAATATGTGCTTTATAAGTTCTAATAAACAGCCAATATCCTAGTTATATGCATGCTAATAAGCAACTAGTTAATAGTTAATAACTGAACCTTAAAATAAAGTGTTACCGATATTTCAATACTTGGCAAAATATTTAAACACTCCAAACAATGGGTCACTTTCCCTTTCATTAGGCCTGGTTCTGTAGGGGTGAGCAGTCAGATCATTTTTGAAAACCAGACTGTGGTCCCCAGCACAACAGATATGGAAGAGTCACTGTTAGAAACTCTTAGGTCATCCTCTTTAAATGTCATCATATCCAGTATTGTTGCTGGTGAGTATTATATTCTGTTTTAAAAATCTCTAAAATCTAAAAGACATTAATTGAAGCCAAATAATGCATATACATGAAATATTTCATATATATGAAATAATATGAAAATATTATTTGTTTATTACAAAACATATCAAGTTGATGTTTATACCAATCAGGTTCTCAAACTGAGATGACAACTGTAACTACACCAGACACAACCACAGGGCTTGTCACTACAACACACGCTGAAACGACAATGCGATCAGCAATCATTAGCCCTTTTGCAGATACAACAGAAACAACAGAACAAAGCAACAATCTTTTGCCCTCAACCTCACCTGATGTGTCAAGAACAACTGGTGAGCTATCAACAGCTACAATACACAATCCAACAAGCACAGAACCAATCACAACAACAACACAACAAAGCGCAAGCCCTTCTCCAGCCACAACAACTGAAATATACAAAATAACAGCAACCCAACAAAACACAAAACTTTTAACATCCACATCTACAATTCAGACAAAGACTGCTGTACCATCATCATTAACAACTCTTGAGAAAACAACTGAAACATCATCCACAACACCTGAAATGCCATTAACAACTCCTAAACAAAGCACTACATTATTGCTAACAACCTCATCTACAGTTAAAACAACAACTGTTTTACCATCAACATCCATAAGCACAATACATGATGCTGCAACAACATCTGAAATGCCAATTACACCAACTGAAGAAAGCACATCATTCTTGCCAACAACCTCATCTACGGTTTATACAACAAGTGTTTTGCCATCCACTTCTACAATCACAATCGTTGATGAAGTGACAACATCTGAATTGCCATTAGCAGCATCTCAAAAAGGCACTACAATTATGCCAACAACCTCATCTACGATTCTAACAACAATGGTTTTGCCATCAACATCCACAAGCACAATCCTTGATGCTACAACAACATCTGAAATGCCAATTTCAACAACTGAACAAAGCACTACACTTTTTCCAAAAACCTCATCTACGGTTTATTCAACAAGTGTTTTGCCATCAACTTCTACAAGCAAAATTGTTGATGAAGTGACAACATCTGAATTGCCATTAGCAACATCTCAAAAAAGCACTACAATCTTGCCAACAACCTTATCCACGGTTCAAACAACAAGTGTTTTGCCATCAAAATCCAAAAGCACAGTCCATGATGCTACAACAAAGTCTGAAATGCCAATTTCAACAACTGAAAAAATCACTAGAATTTTGCCAACAACCTCATATGCAGTTCAAAAAACAACTATTGTGCCATCAACTACAATAACCACAATACATGATGCTGTTACAACATCTGAATTGCCACTAGCAACATCTCAAAAAGGCACTACAATCTTGCCAACAACCTCATCCACGGTTCAAACAAGTGTTTTGTTTACTTCAACCACAATCCATGACACTGTGACAACATCTAAACTGCCAATATCATATGAGCAAAGTTTTACACTTTTGCCAACAATGTCAACTTCACCTGCCTGGATGACCATGCATTCAACAATCATGAGTGAAGCAGTGAATACAACAGAAAAATTCACCACAACTCAAGTGGCAACATCTAAAACCACCCTAGGATCTCTTGATCCCCCCACAGATAATGAGGGATACCTTTGTCTAAGATTCAAGTTGGTGCTGGATTTTCTAAAAGATTATTATGACAGAAAATCATCTAAATATATATTACTGGAAAGAAACATAACAACAGAGGTAATTCATTGTTTTTTTTACTATAAATTTTACCGTAAATTTTAAAATGGGGCATTTAAAAAATACACTGTTTGATTAAAGAAATTCTGAATATGTTGCTGTATTTTCATAATGTGAATTTGTGTGTATGTGCACAGATTGTGTTTTACTGCACATTTATTGCTTTATTCCTATTATATACTTATTGCAGCTTAATCGAGGATTCAAACTCAAATACCCTTTAAGCTTCCGGAGATCCATTATCATCAATTTTTGGTAAGAGAACAATTAATTTACTGTACTGTACTGCATTCATACCATACATATTGAATCTAAAAGTAATTAATAAGGAAAACATTACATTATATAACATTGCAACTACAAAAAAAAAAATAATCATACCAAGTCATACCAATTATTAAATGGCTTTTAATTACATAAATAATTATGGGGAATAATCCTTAAAAGGCATCTTATTCATTATATGGCAATCTGCTGTGTCTAATGTGTACAAGTTATTTTCATATTAGACAACAGATCTGCTTGAGATAGCAAGTGAATACACCCTGCACCAACACTAAATACTTAGCCTGGATGCCAGCCGAACTTAGCCCCACCCACAACATTTTTAGGTCGAGAAGTTCGGTCTGGACTCAATCCGTAGAGGAGTTATTATGCCCGAACGGAAACTGTTCAGACCAATCAAATTGTCAGGGCAGTGATTGACAGATTATCAACATAAACGTAATCAGCCACGTCATCAAAGAGCGCTTGGGTTGAATTAGTTTACAACAATGATGGCTGTTGTAATTTGCATGTCCCCACCACTTGTTGAAACATCTTGCTTTTCCGGTGAAATCACGAAACAAACTGCACAAAAACTGTCCCTGCTCTTGATGTATAACCACTGATGATATTCGGTTTTGATGAGAAGAAAAATACGAGGGTAGATGAGAAACGAAAAATTCTGACAAGTTTAAAATTACCATTAGGGAACTAGACCAGGGATTATAAGCAAGTGTGAAAATCTATTCACATGAAAGATCAGATTTTATTTAATATATTTTTGGACATCTTAATATACAAATTTTTCTGCAGATGTTGTTGTACATATTTTACTTCTGATATAACTTTGTATTAGCAATGCTACCCCCCTTATAATATGCCATAAAGTGCGTATCATAGGCACGCAAAAAACTGCGTACCATGCACGCCAAGGCTCATTTTGACGTATACATTCTGTTATGGTACAGAGCTACGGAGACAAATATGGTAAGTATAATGTTTATTTATAACTTAAACCAGTAAAGTGAGCAGACGTGATTGAAGTGCAGGTGAGCTGAGGTGAGGTCTTGGGGGATGATAACAGGTCGGAGATGCAGAGATACGTTGGAGACTTCGATGGAGAGAGACGCTGGAGAACGAGGAACACAAACACACTAGACGATGGAGAACGAAGGAGACTCAGGGAAGACACTGGAGACAGGTAACTTGCTTTGCTGGAATCCATTGTTTAGCTTTAGGGAAATGGTACCTTGTGCAAACGAGACCAGACAATGAGTGACTGTGACAGTGTGGTATTTGTGCTCGTGCTGATGACTGTGCTGATGGGCTGCAGGTGGAGGTGATTAAAACTCAGGTGAGGGTGTGCGCTGTGATACCGTGACGTTGAAGCTTGTGATACCGTGACGTTGGAGCCACGGCCCGCTCCTGAGGGCCGTGGACCCCGACGCCATGGTGGTCGGCCTCTCCCTCAAGGAGCAGGTCTGTTGTTGAAATGAGAGGCATGGAAGGTTTCTAGAAGGTTAGGATCAAGGATTTCATTTCTAGGTACCCATGAGTGTTCCTCTGGACTGTTAGCCTCCCAGTCTACCAGGTACTCCAAGAGACCACCACGACGTCGGGAGTCCAAGATTTCCTTTACTTCGTGCGTGGTGCCTTCTACGATGAGTGGGAGGGGGGTTTCCTCTTCCACGCCACGCTCTGTGGGGGGAGAAACAGAAGGGTAGTGAGGCTTGAGCAAAGAAACATAGAATGTGGGGTGAATCTTGAACTCAGGTAGGAGGTGAAGCTGGTAGGTGACCGGGTTGATCTGCTTCACGACTGTATAGGGGCCAATGAACCTGGGACTGAGCTTCCTGCATGGCAGACACAGCCTGATGTCCCTGGTGGACAGCCAGACCTTCTGTCCGGGCTGGAAGGAGGGCATGGCAGAACGGCGAAGGTCAGCTGTCAGCTTACATCTGCACAGGGCTCGCTGGAGGTCATGGTGAGCTTCGCCCCAGACCCTCTCGCTCTCCCGGAACCAGTAGTCGACTGCTGGCAGATCCGATGGCTCCCCCTACCAAGGGACCAATGGGGGTTGGTAGCCGAGTACGCACTGGAAGTGTGTAAGTCCGGTGGTGGCTTGACGGAGAGAGTTCTATGCATACTTGGCCCATCCTAGGAACTGGCTCCAGGAGTTCTGGTGACCGTGACAGAAGGTACGGAGGAACCTGCCGATCTCTTGGATCTTCCTCTCTGTCTGCCTGTTGGTCTGTGGATGGTAGTCAGAGGAAAGGCTCACTGTCAATCCTAGGAGCGAGTGAAAGGCTTTCCATACCCGGGAGATGAACTGTGGTCCACGGTCCGACACAATATCCTCTGGAATTCCATAATATCTGAAATCGACATTGAACATTACTTCAGCTGTTTCCATAGCTGTGGGTAACCCTTTCAGAGGACGACATGACTTGGAGAATCTATCCACAACAACTAAAACACATGTGAAGCCATCGGACACAGGTAGGTCGGTTATGAAGTCTACCCCTAGGTGTGACCATGGCCGATTAGGAACGGGCAGAGGAAGGAGCTTACCGGGATCAGGGAGGTGGGAGGGAGGTGCCGGGGACTCAATCCCGACACCCTCTCACGTACCTTCTTACATCCGCCGCCATGTTGGGCCACAAGAAGCAATCGCGTAGCAGCGAGAGGGTTTCATTGACCCCGGGGTGGCCAGTGCCCATTGTGGACATAAGTGTCTAAGCACGAACAGTGCACATAAAGCAGATAAAGATGTCCTGGTCAGAGGTCACGAAAGTCGGAGGAAAAAAGGCTTGCAGCACAAAAGGTCTCATCGGATTCAAGGAACATAGCCCATCCTAGGGTACAAGAAGGCCTTGGCCTACTGGGCGCAAATTCCAAACTAAGGGTGCCACTGAGAGAGCTTGTAAATCTCCTATTTTCTTAGGGTGAAAATAGTGCAAAGAAAGCTTTCCTATAGCTCAAACAGCAGAGCATGGTGCTAGCAACGCCAAGGTCATGGGTTCGATTCCCAGGGAAAGCAAGATTTGTTAAAAACGTAAGATGTGTACCTTGAATGCAATGTAAGTCGCTTTGGATAAAAGCATCTGCCAAATGCATGCACAAATGAAATATAGTCTTTAGAATAAGACACTTCTCTGAAACTTCCTTGAGCGGCTCAAAGGGAGTCTCGGAAAGACCCTGAAGGATAACAGAGATCCCAGGCCGGCACCCTGGTGAATACTGCCGGTCTCAGCCTCAAAGTGTCATGAAGGAAACGAGTAACCAGAGGGTGTTGCCCCAAGAAACACCACCCAAAGGGTGGTAAAAAACACCTTTAATGTGGAGGGAGCTAGCCCAGCGGAGAACTACAGGAACTACCTGCAGGAACTAGAGCACCACGCTCGCAGGGCAGTTAACTGGATCCCACTGGCGATCTCTGCACCATAAGGTGAAGAGCCTCCACTTCAGTGTGTACAGCTACTCGTGGAGGGAGCTCTAGAGTGTAGAATGGTCCCAAAAACCTTGGTTGAGATACCAGAATTTATGAGCTGGGCCCCCTCAGAGGCCAAGCCCATGATTTCCACAACTCCGGGCGAGTGTGTATGAAGACACTGCCCACCTGAAAGTGAAGGTCCCTCCTGATCGGAATCTCCAGGGGAGAGCTGTCGAGGAGAGACACAAGGTCTGAGAAACATTCATGCTCACCTGCTGGCACGGTGCCCCCAGTAACGGGCCTTGGGCTAGAAAGCAAGGGTCCCTCCACATGACCAAGGAGCGGAGACTCCGGCACTTAACCTTGATCACACGGAAAGGAAAAACCTCAGCCCTAACTTGAGCCTTCGCCCTAACTCCCTCATGTGCGCGAGAACAACATCTCGATGTTGAACCGCGAAATGAGCTGACTGTGCTAGAATCAGCCAGTCATCGATATATAATGAGAATGCGAATCCCTTCCATATGCCAGTCCTCAGACCTCATCTGAGACACGATCTGTTGAGCTTTGAACTTGAGCTTTGCTACACAGCAGTTCAGAACGCAAAGATCTAAGATCGGGCACAATCCTCTTTGGCACGATAAAGTACCGGCTGCAAATCCTGACTCCCTGCCGGGCGAGAAAACCCTCTCTATAGCCCCTTTTTGCAGCAGAGTCTGTACTTCTTGAGACATAACCAGAGCCTGCTCGGGGCCCACCACCATGGGCAGAACCCCATTGAAACGGGATGGACAACATCAAAACTGAATGGCGTACCCTTCTTCTGGCAGATTTAGCCAGAAAATCTACTAAGGGTACCAGCCTCTCGAGGCTGGCCTCTGATGTACTCTACCTGAAATGGTTGACCGGCAGGGAACAACTGACTCGACAGTGTCACCTCCCTCCCCGGAGGGCGCGAGCCATCCTTGAATGACCGGCGAGGGCTTTTCACGCCCGGTGCTCGGGCAGGGTTGGTGGATTGACCCTGTGAGGGTGCCGAGTACAGACGGGTACCGTGTACTGAGGTAAACACCGTCTGCCCCCGGAGGGGATAACCCTCACAGCCCTGAAAGCCGTAGCGTCAGGACTTCTTCAACACAGCCTTCCTTGAAATAATAACTGTCCTCAGATCAGTTTTACACTTGGAAGGCTGCTCTTGAGAGTGCCGACCATCAGCCCACCCTTTCTGCGGGGGTGTGCGAATGATGTCGCTCTGTTTTTGTTGCGCCGTGTGAGGAGCTCGTAACCAAAAATGCCTATCTGTGGCGACCAGATTTTTGCCATAGTGTTTTTTTTTTGTTACCAGTGGCATCGAACCATAACCATGTCTTTTCAATATGGAAGATAGGCTGATAATACCTAGCTTTTCAAAGTCAGATAAATCCTATTTAATTCCTCAGAATTAAAAGCCACCACAATCACCCAGCAATGAACATGGTCAGAATGATAGACTGAAAGAACATAATCTACCTCCTTAAAGTCAGATAATATTTAATTTGAATTCCTCAGAATTAAATCAGCCATAATCACCAGATGATACTGTTTTAATATTTATATTTATTAATAAGGAATCCTCATCTAAACATCGCCTCATCAAACGTGAGATATGATTCGTTTACAACATATTTGGCTTTCATCCCTCGAGATGAAAGACTACAGGCGCGAGGCGGAAACACCTGATAAGCGCACGCCTCTGTACACGTCAAGATATTTCTTAATGAACACAGCCAGCACACTTAGGAGCTGAATGCATGCTTCGCAGCAAACAGTTTCACATGTACACCGATGCTTGTATTAATATAGTATTATGGTGTTAATGGTGTTAATATAGACCGAAGTCTGAGGCTGAGCAGAGCGCGCGGGGAAAAGGCGCTCGTCAAGCCTGCTTTTTACACAGACTCACTCATGATGCTCCTCACTGGCAGGGGATTGAAGTGGCGAGTTCTTAACCCCTGCATCGACACTGCAGACATCCACCTCCTCGGAGGAAGACAGCTGCAGCATCGCAGACAGCCCCCCCGGCGGGAGAAACCGCAGTGCGGCCTCCCAAACTCAGAGAAGCGGCACTGGATCTGGCGGGTGAAGGTTGAGAAAGGGCTGGGCCTGTCTCAGACCCCTTCTGTCAGATCCATATGTGAACTCCACAACCTGAGCTGCCGCCATGCCTCAGCAGCAGTGGAGCCCGTGCCGTGGGGAACACCAGCCGGTACGCCCTCCTCAAACAGCGCCCGGGGGGATCGCAGAACGTGGAGAGGCAGAGCCTCACAACGCTCACAGCCGGCACCCTCGAGTGCCGAGTGCCGACTGGGCGTGCTGCTCACCCAAGCAAACAATGCACATAGAGTGTGTAACTCCGTCCGTGATGTTGCGAGGACAGGGGGAAACACACTCTCTGTACGATCGTTTGCTCACCATAATCTCCTTCCTCTAATATAAGTGTGAGTGCAAACTTGTGAAACAGGGGTCTGAACTCAGACACAAACAAATATTTAGGATAGACAAATGACACAGAGCGCTTGTTGAAGACAACAGAAGCTAACGGCGTGTGTTTGGCGTGTGTCCTTATTAGTTTCCGGGTCAACCGCCTATGACGTTCCCTCTTCCTATTGGACTGATGACATACGTGCTTCACGACGCAATCACGCAGAGGCGTTTCCAAAGTGGTGACGCAGCTCGAGTTCCCATGATAGGGAACTGGACTAATAAACACACTAGAAAATTAACCTAGAAAAATAAAATAAAACCCAAACGTGACAGTATTGATGTCTTTCTGCGGTTTAAACAACATAACTTCTGGTGTTCATAAATGTTTTTTTTTTGTGTGTTTTAACTAGTAGGAAAGAAAGAAAGAAAGATGATCGGTTCATGTTCCACTTGTCACATGCCTGTCCTGTCTTGTGTGCACATGTGGGTTTTTGTTATTTTAAACATGTGCTCTTGTCATTGTCTGATCCCTCCCTATTGTTATCTGATTAGTGTTTAATTTCTCCCACCTGTTCTCTCTTGATTTCTTCTTGTTATAAGCTCCCTGTGTTTGTCTGTCTTTGTCGGATCTTTGTGATGTCTACATCTCCCGTTTTCCCTGTGTCCCTGCTTTGGTATGTTTTCAGTTAGTTTATGTATTTCTAGTTGATGTACTAGAAACCTGGACATGCCTCTCAGTCCCATGGAGGATGAGAGAATGGGGATCCTGACTTTTGGGAGTTTGTGGACCGGCTGGACTCCAGTCCTCCTAGGACCAGGGTCCGGATAGCTCTGGTGGTCCCTGTTCCAGTGGTCCCTGTTTCAGTTGTCTTCAGACAGAGGAGGAGAAGGAAGGCTTCTTCCGTGTATTGCAGCGGTCCGGGTGCCTGTGGTCCTTGTGCCGGTGGATTGTGTTCCGGTGGTCCCAGTTCTGGTGGATCGTGTTCCAGTGGTCCCAGTGCCGGTGGATCATGTTCTGGTGGTCCCAGTGCCAGTGGATCTTGTTTCGGGGCTCTGTCCGTACCACCCTGGCACCTTGCTCTGCTCACGCCATCCTGGTGCCCGGCTCTGCCCGTGCCACCCTGGTGCCCTGCTCAACCTGCGCCGTCGAGGCGCCCTGCCCTGCCTGCACCATCGAGGTGCTCTGCTCTGCCTGCAACGTCAAGGCGCCCTGCCCTGCCCTGCCCTGCCCTGCCCTGCCTTGCCTGCGCCATCGAGGTGCCCTGCTCTGCCCATGCCACCCTGGTGCCCTGCTCTGCCCGCACCTTCGAGGCGCCCTGCCCTGCCTGCACCGTCGAAGCGCCCTGCTCTGTCCGCGCCACCCTAGGCCCTGCTCTGTCCGTGCCACCCTGGCGCCCTGCTCTGCCTGCACCGTCGAG
This sequence comes from Pseudorasbora parva, assembly GCF_024679245.1. Classification (NCBI taxonomy): domain Eukaryota; kingdom Metazoa; phylum Chordata; class Actinopteri; order Cypriniformes; family Gobionidae; genus Pseudorasbora; species Pseudorasbora parva. Next base: position 17,180,248 of record NC_090175.1, on the reverse strand, counting down.
GCACCCTGCCCTACCTGCGCCATTGAGGTGCCCTGCTCTGCCTGTGCCACCCTGGTGCCCTGCTCTGCCTGCGCAGTCGAGGTGACCTGCTCTGCCCGCACCACACTGGTGCCCTGCTCCGCCTGCGCCGTCGAGGCACCCTGCCCTACCTGTGCCATCGAGGTGCCCTGCTCTGCCTGCGCCACCCTGGTGCCCTGCTCTGCCCGCACCCCACTGGTGCCCTGCTCCGCCTGCACCATCAAGGTGCTCTGCTCTGCCTGCAACGTCAAAGCGCCCTGCCCTGCCCTGCCTTGCCTGCGCCATCGAGGTGCCCTGCTCTGCCCATGCCACCCTGGTGCCCTGCTCTGCCTGCGCCCTCGAGGCGCCCTGCCTGCACCGTTGAAGCGCCCTGCTCTGTCCGCGCCACCCTAGGCCCTGCTCTGTCTGTCTTACCCTGGCGCCCTGCTCTGCCTGCACCGTCGAGGCACCCTGCCCTACCTGCGCCATTGAGGTGCCCTGCTCTGCCTGCGCCACCCTGGTGCCCTGCTCTGCCTGCGCCACCCTAGTGCCCTGCTCTGCCTGCGCAGTCGAGGTGCCCTGCTCTGCCCGCACCACACTGGTGCCCTGCTCTGCCTGCGCCATCGAGGCACCCTGCCCTACCTGCGCCATCGAGGTGCCCTGCTCTGTCTGCGCCACCCTGGTGCCCTGCTCTGCCTGCGCAGTCATGGCTTCCTGAACTTTTTATTTTCCCTGTTCCTCTCTTGTTTACGCCTCCCTTGTCTGTTCCTTCCTCCCTTGTGTTCTTCCCGTCCCTCCCCGGTCTGTCCCTCCTGTCCTGCCTTGGTCCGTGTGGGTTTTGGTTATTTTGAGCATGTGCTCTTGTCATTGTCTGATCCCTCCCCCTTGTTATCTGTTTAGTGTTTGATTTCTCCCACCTGTTCCCTCTTGATTTCTTCCCTTTATAAGCTCTCTGTGTTTGTCAGTCTTTGTCGGATATTTGTGATGTCTACGTCACGTTTTCCCCGTGTCCCGCTTTGGTATGTTTTCAGTTAGGTTATGTATTTATAGTTGTTTTTTCTCTCTCTTTAATCATTAGGCCTGGCTCTGTAGAGGTGTTAAGTCAGGTAATTTTTGAAAACAAAACATGTCCCAATGAAGAAGACCTAGTGAAGACAACTGAAGAAATTCTTGATGAATCCATTATCTTTTTAAATGTCATCAGATCCAGCATTGTGGCCTGTGAGTATAATATTCTGTTCATGTAATTAATAAGAATATTTACTGTTTACAAAAGCAATACTAAATGAAATAACTATACAAAATATACAACTTTTATAGTTTATTTTACAAAAAAGGGTTACCTTAAAAGGGTTATTCTGAAACATTGTCTGATATTTCACTATTATTGTTGGGGTGGGGGGGGGATAATAATACATTTTTTGTTTTTTTTGTTTATAGTTTCACTTAAAATTATTTTCAAACCACATTCTGACCTTTTGTCAGATGTACACAATTTTTTGCTGTCTTCTTTAAGACGTCCAGTCTTATGACTGTTCAATATAATTGCTAGTTTGCAACAAGGCGGGTGTTAAGCAACCTCAAGAAGTCCAGTAGAGATTGGTTGATATTTTAAAAAATCCTAATATGAATACCTCCATTGGGGAAAAGATGGGCTCTAGACAAAAAAAAAGAAAAAAAAAAAAAAGATGGACTAACATGGTACTTTTTTAATAGTATATTGACTTGTTTTAGGCCAAAAGATGAAAGAAAAATTATACTAATATTCATGAACATGTCATAGCCATTTTAAAAGAACAAAAATATGAAAATATTATTTATTTGCTAAATATTATCTTATGGGCATGTACACATAATAGATACGGTACTTGGAGATACCACAACTAAACAGCCAACGACAGCACCACAACTTACCTCAAGATTTTATTTGGCAATAACACCAACAACTCAACAAAGCACTACAGTTTTACCAAAAACCTCATCTATGGTTCAAATAAGTGTTTTGCCATCAACTTCTACAAGCACAATCCATGATGCTGTGACATTATCTGAAATGCCTGTTGCAACAACTGAACAAAGCAGTACACTTTTGCCAACAACAACCACATCAACGACTCAATCAACGACTGAGCAAGCAACGACACAATCAACAACTAATGTGGCATCAACTTCTACTAATACAATCCCTATTACAATGACAACATCTGGAATACCAGCCACAACAACTGAACAAAGCAGCACACTTTTGTCAACAACAACCACATCATCGACTCAATCAACGACTGCTGTGACATCAACATCCACAAATACAATCCCTATTACAATGACAACATCTGAAATACCATTGACAATAACTCAGCAAGAAACTACAATTTTGCCAACGTCCTTATCTACAGTTCAAACATCTGCTTTGCCAACTTCTGCAAGCACAAGCAATGAAACCGCAACAACATCTGAAATGCCAGATACAACAACTGAACAAAGCAGTACACTTTTGTCAACTACATCCACATCAACAACTCAATCAACAACTATTTTGCCAACTTCTACAAGCACAAGCAATGACGCTGCAATCACATCTGATATGCCAGTTACAACAAATGAACAAAGCAGTACACTTTTGCCAACAACAACTTTATCAACGACACAATCAACAACTAATGTGGCACCACCTTCTACAAATACAATCCCTATTACAATGACAACATCTGGAATACCATCCACAACAACTCAACAAAGCAGTACACTTTTGGAAACAAAATCACCAGTTCACACAACAACTTTTTTGCCAACTTTTACAAGCACAAGCAATGAAGCTGCAACAACATCTGAAATGCCAGTTACAACTCAACAGCGAACTAAAATTTTGCCAACAACCTCATCTACAGTTCAAGCAACATCAGTTTTGCCAACTTCAAGAAGAACGAGCAATGAAGCTGCAACAACATCTGAAATGCAAGTTACAACAACTGAACAAAGCAGTACACTTTTGCCAACAACAACCACATCATCGACTCAATCAACGACTGTTGTGGCATCATCATCTACAAATACAATCCCTATTACAATGACAACATCTGAAATCCCATTGAAAACAACTCAGCAAGGAACTACAATTTTGCCAACGTCCTCATCTACAGTTCAAACAACATCTGCTTTGCCAACTTCTGCAAGCACAAGCAATGAAGCTTCAACAACATCTGAAATGCCAGTTACAACAACTAAACAAAGCAGTACAATTTTGCAAATAACAACCTCATCAACGACTCAATCAGAGACTGTTATGGCATCAGCATCTACAAGTACAATCCCTGTTACAATGGCAACATTTGAAATACCAATGACAACAACTCAACAAGGAACTACACTTTTGGAAACAAAATCAACAGTTCAAACAACTGTTTTGTCAACTTCCACAAGCACAAGCAATGAAGCTACAACAACGTCTGAAATGCCAGTTACAACAAATGAACAAAGCAGTACACTTTTGCCAACAACAACCACATCACTGAGTCAATCACCAACTGTTGTGGCATCAACATCTACAAAACCAATCCCTATTGCAATGACAACATCTGAAATGCCATTGACCAAAACTCAACAAGCAACTACAATTTTGCCAAAAACCACATCTACAGATCAAGCACCATCTGTTTTGCCAACTTCTACAAGCACAAGCAATGAAGCTGCAACAACATCTGAAATGCCAGTTACAACAACTGAACTAAGCAGTACACTTTTGTCAAAAACAACCACATCAGCGACTCAATCAACGGCTGCTGTGGCATCGACATTTACAAATACAAGCCCTATTACAATGACAACATCTGAAATACCATTGACAACAACTCAACAAAGCAGGACACTTTTGCTAACAACAACCACATCAACAACTCAATCAACAACTATTTTGCCAACTTCTACAAGCACAAGCAATGACGCTGCAACAACATCTGATATTCCAGTTACAACAAATGAACAAAGCAGTACACTTTTGCCAACAACAACAACATCAACGACACAATCAACAACTAATGTGGCATCAATTTCTACAAATACAATCCCTATTACAATGACAACATCTGAAATATCAATGACAACAAATCAACAAGGAACTTCACTTTTGGAAACAAAATCACCAGTTCACACAACAACTGTTTTGCCAACTTCAAGAAGCACAAGCAATGAAGCTGCAACAACATCTGATATGCCAGTTCCAACAACTGAACAAAGCAGTACACTTTTGTCAACAACAACCACATCATCGACTCAATCAACGACTGCTGTGACATCAACATCCACAAATACAATCCCTATTACAATGACAACATCTGAAATACCATTGACATCAACTCATCAAAGCAGTACACTTTTGCCAACAACAACCACATCAACAACTCTGTCAACAACTATTTTGCCAACTTCTGCAAGCACAAGCAATGAAACCGCAACAACATCTGAAATGCAAGTTACAACAACTGAACAAAGCAGTACACTTTTGTCAACAACAACCACATCAACGACTCAATCAACAACTATTTTGCCAACTTCTACAAGCACAAGCAATGACGCTGCAATAACATCTGATATGCCAGTTACAACAACTGAACAAAGCAGTACACTTTTGCCAACAACAACAACTATATCAACGACACAATCAACAACTAATGTGGCTTCACCCTCTACAAATACAATCCCTATTACAATGACAACATCTGGAATACCATCCACAACAACTCAACAAAGCAGTACACTTTTGGAAACAAAATCACCAGTTCACACAAAAACTGTTTTGCCAACTTCTACAAGCACAAGCAATGAAACTGCAACAACATCTGAAATGCCAGTTACAACAACTCAACAGCTAACTACAATTTTGCCAACAACCTCTTCTACAGTTCAAGCAAAATCAGTTTTGCCAACTTCAAATAGCACGAGCAATGAAGCTGCAACAACATCTGAAATGCAAGTTACAACAACTGAACAAAGCAGCACACTTTTGCCAACAACAACCACATCATCGACTCAATCAACGACTGCTGTGACATCAACATCCACAAATACAATCCCTATTACAATGACAACATCTGAAATACCATTGACATCAACTCAACAAAGCAGTACACTTACGCCAACAACAACCACATCAACAACTCAATCAACAACTGTGTCATCAACTTCTACAAATACAGTCCCTATTACAATGACTACATCTGGAATACCATCCACAACAACTGAACAAAGCAGTACACTTTTGCCAACAACAACCACATCATCGACTCAATCAACGACTGTTGTGGCATCATCATCTACAAATACAATCCCTATTACAATGACAACATCTGAAATACCATTAACAATTAAACAACAAACTACAATTTTGCCAACAACCTCATCTACAGTTCAAGCAACATCTGTTTTGCCAACTTCTACAAGCACAAGCAATGAAGCTGCAACAACATCTGAAATGCCAGTTACAACAACTGAACAAAGCCGTACACTTTTGCCAACAACAACCACATCAACGACTCAATCAACGACTGTTGAAGCATCGAAATCTACAAATACAATCCCTATTACAATGACAACATCTGAAGTCTCATTGTCAACAACTCAGCAAGGAACTAAAATTTTGCCATCCTCATCTACAGTTCATACAACATCTGCTTTGCCAACTTCTGCAAGCACAAGCAATGAAGCATCAACAACATCTGAAATGCCAGTTACAACAACTGAACAAAGCAGTACACTTTTGCCAACAACAACCACATCAACATCTCAAACTTTCGCTGTTGTGGCAACATCTACAAACACAGTCCCTATTTCAGCAACATCTGAAATTCCATTTACATCAACTCAAAGTACTACACTTTTGCCAAAAATCTCTTATACTGTTCAATCAACAAGTGTTTTGGCATCAACATCCACAAGCACAATCGTTGATGCAGTGACAACATCTGAATCACCATTAGCAACAACTCAAAACGGCACTACGTTTTTGCCAACAACATCAAATCCCCCTGCCTGGATGACCAATTCAACAATCATAATTGAATCAGTGAATACAACAGAAAACTTCACCACAACTCAAGTGGCAACATCCAAAACCACCATAGGATCTCTTGATCCCCCCACAGATAATGAGGGATACCTTTATCTAAGATTCAAGTTGGTGCTGGATTTTCTACAAGATTATTATGACAGAAGATCATCTAAATATATATTACTGGAAAGAAACATAACAACAGAGGTAATTCATTGTTTTTTTTTTAATATTACATTTTAAAATAGAACATTTAAAAAAAAATACACTGCTGATTAAAGTAACAGGTGTCGTTAAATTCTCATAATGTGAATGTGCGCACACATTGTGTTTTACTGCTCATTACTTGTTGCAGATTAATCGAGGATTCGAACTCAAATACCCTTTAACCTTCCGGAGATCCATTATCATCCATTTTTGGTAAGAGAAGCAATTAATTTACTGCACTTGCACTCATACCATACATATTTAAATTAAAAGTAATTAATGAGGTAAACATTACATTACATGAATTTTGCAATGCTTTTTGTCAGGGTTCTGATCACCCTGTTGAAATTCAAGCCCACCACCAGCCATGTTTGCCTAGTAGTAGGTTAATTTTGTTCATATGGATGTCAAATTTACATTTGGCAAGTAATGTTATTGCCTACTTTGAAAGAAAATCTCTAAAAAAAACTCTAAAATCATGTTTTTAAAGTTGTTTATATGCCTACGTGGTGTTTTTAATATGCATTAAAACAAACCATGTGCAAATTCATAGGTCAGCCCCATCTGAGTATTTTCTCCTTAAAACTGCAGTTCCCTTCCGATGGAACTCCCTGGTAACTGGGAACACCTTTAGCATAGCGCCTCTAAAGCATGAATGAAATCTATCTATCTCTAATTGGTGCTGCGTCATGACGTAGTAGATGACGGCATAACCGGAAAATACAACGCGACACTGATACACACACACACACACTAGTGTTTTGCTCTTCAGCTGAAGCACTCTGTGTCAAACTGTCTGTTTATTTGGTGTTGTTTTTCCTGTATATTAGTTGAAAAGCACTATTTAGAGAAAAGAGATGGCTAGCATGCAATTTAAGTGGTGTGTGCCTCCGTGCCTGTGGTTCCTTACAGGCTCGAACACACACCAGCTGTGTGTACAATGCCTGTGTGTGCAGCACACTAGGGCGGCTCTCAAGCGAGCCACCTGTAGCGAATGGGAAATGCTGCCGCTCAGGGTGTTGCGCCCGCGGCTGACCATTTTCGATGAGGCCTGCCAAGCTTGCGAGCCCTGTGGGTCTGGACCCGCTGTTGCCGAGGCAGAGCAGTGTCACAGTTTTGGGGCTCGCAATTTGACCTCTCAGTGGGTCATGGGACTGCTGCGGCATCTTCCCCATCCTCATCTGAGGGTTCAGATGTTCTTCTTCCCACGGGGCAAAGAACCCGATGCTGTAGCTGTCTGGCTCTGAGGAGTCAGACGCTGTGAGCATTGAGGTGGGTGATGTGGAGCCTGAGCCATCACTTCACTCACCCGCTCAAGAGGAGCTGGTGGAGGTTCTGACCCGTGCTGTGGCCAAATTAAGAATTGGCTGGCCACAAGAGTCCAACCGCTCAGTAAGCTGGACGAAAGGTTTTTCAAGCACAGCGCTCAACCTCCACGCCTGGATCTTCTGGATCTTTTTCTGTCTTGGGGAAAACGATACTCAGCCAGGCTCTCTAATCCCCCGGTGCTTGTAATGTGCTGGGGGCGGCTGAGTATGGGTATGAGACTATACCGCTGGTGGAGAAAGCTTTTGCAAGCTATCTTTCGCCCAAGGCCGTCTACCAGTTCCTTGCACTGGCAGGTGCAAAAAGAGAGTGTTGCCTCACGCGCCCCTCCCGAGGGAGCTTGGCAAAGGAGGCAGCGCTTTCATGGTAAGCCATCGGAGCCTAAGGGCGATCTGAGGACCCCCCTTTGGGTGAAAAGGGCTTTCACCAAGCGGTCCTAAGTGCGGCCGGACCGCTAAGAGCTGCCCCCTGAAGGAGCTGGCCCCTTCGGCCTAGCCCTCTCCCCTCACACCTTCACCAATTGTATGGATACAGCACTAGCTCCACTGAGAATCCAGGGCATCCGTATACTACACTACATCGACGACTGGCTCATTCTGGCCAAGACATGTGAGATGGCAGTTCGGCATGGAGATGTCGCTCTCACCCATATCAGGTGCTTGGGGCTGAGACTCAAAACAAAGATGAGTGTATTGATGCCTTCCCAGAGGACTACGTTCCTGGGAGTCATATAGGACTCCGCAATGATGCGGACGCAAATGTCTCCAGCACGCGTGGAGTCCATACTACAGGCGATGGTCTCCAGAATGAAGCTAGGCTGAAGCTTAACTCTGTGAAGCAGTTTCAGAGACTACTGGGCCTCATGTAGCTGCGTCCAATGTAATCCATTTTGGCCTGCTGCACATGAGACCCTTACAGTAGTGGCTGAAAGCCAAGGGGTTACGCGCAGATGGCTTTGTTCCCTTGTCATATGGTGGACACCTTGGTTCCTGTCCCAGGGGCCAGTGCTAGGAGCATCATGTTGCTGGACAACCGTTTCAACAGATGCCTCCCTCACTGGTTGGGTTGCGTTAATGGACGGCTACTTTGCGAGAGGTCCGTGGGACACCAGGCATTCCACCTGGCACATCAACTGCCTGGAAATGCTTGCGGTCTTCAAGGCTCTGAGGAGCTTTTTTCCGGACCTCCATGTCCTGATAAGCTAATTCGCGTGACTCCCATCAAATCAACCATAACGACCAGCCTAGAGTGAGGCACGTGTACTTTATGAAAGGGTGTTGTTGGTTACTGTCTGATGACTGAAATCGTGAAATTGCATTAAATTATTTCTAAAAATTGACCGCAGAATATTACATGCTCTTATACATGCAGAAATGGTAAGTATTATGTTAGCGCTGCAAAAGCTTGCGGAAACACTTCAATAAGCTTGATTGTTTGCCAGGCTTCAAAGTGCATTAGGCATTAACTGATCATCACTGCTAGATTTTTGTCCCTTTCTTCGATTTTGTTTAACATTAAACACATTGACCTGCTTTCTGTCAGCATATTGAATTGCATATTTTAATGTAATTTGTTTTTACATGGCGATTTAAAATTGTAGTCCATGTATATAGCAAATAACTTTCATAAAACATCAGATTTATATTTAAATCAGGTTTATTTTTTAATTGCAAGCAAAAATAATCACTGGTGAAAATTTTGAGTTACTCTACTGATTTCTTAAAGGGTTAGTTCACCCAAAAATTAAATTTGTCATTAAAGACTCACCCTAATGTTGTTCCACACCCGTAAGACCTCTATTCATCTTTGGAACACGGTTTAAGATATTTTATATTTAGTCAGAGAGCGTATCAAGTGTATGCACACTTTACTGTCCATGTCCAGAAAGGGAATAAAAACATAATCAAAGTAGTCCATATGTGACATCAGTTAGTTAATTAGAATCTCTTGAAGCATCGAAAATACATTTTGGTCCAAAAATAACAAAAACTCAGACTTTATTCAGCATTGTCTTCTCTTCGGCATTTGTTTTCAAACCTCAAATAAAGATTCAAACTGTCATGCATCAGCGTATTGATTCATGATTGAGATCACCAATGTCACGCGATTTCAGCAGTTTGGCAGTTGGACACGCGATCCAAATCATGAATCAATACGCTGATTAATGATTCATGACAACTAACTTTAAGTGTATTATTTTTACAGAGAAAACATTCATTGAAATTAAAGCAGAGAGTGCATCTTGAAAAGAAAGAGCACCACTTTGTGTGTGTGTGTGTGTGTGTGTGTGTGTGTCCTTGTTTATATTACATTGTGGGGACCAAATGTCCCCATAAGGATAGTAAAACCTGAGATCACCTACATTGTGATCACCTACACAGGCCAGCAGTCCCCACTTTTCAAAAGGCTTATAAATCATACAGGATGAGTTTTTTTGAGAAAGTAAAAGTGCAGAATGTTTCCTGTGATGGGTAGGTTTAGAGGCAAGGGCAGTGTAGGGGGATAGAAAATACGGTTTGTACGGTATAAAAACCATTACGTCTATGGAGAGTCCCCACAAAGATAGTGAAGCAGACATTGTGTGTGTGTATTAATGTTTACAAAACATTTTTGCAGACTGTAAAATTAACAAAATATGTCATTTGACTTTTCAGAAGGTAAACACTTTTTTCCCGACTCTCTTTTAAGTCTCTCACTCATTGTTGTGTATGTTACCTTGCAACAGAATAACATTGCGGATAAAAAAAAAGAGAACTTGTGCTTGTATTTTTGTTTATTAGAAGAACCTTTTTTTTTTTAAACAAAAGAATACACACGTACACTATTATTAATGATCATATTATTATTATGTTTTATCTTTAATTAATAGGCCTGGCTCTGTAGAGGTGTTAAGTCAGGTCATTTTTGAAAACAAGACACATCCTGCAAAAGAAGACATAGAGAAGACATTCAAAGAAGCCCTTAATAAATCTATTATCACCTTAAATGCCATCAGATCCAGCATTGGTGCCTGTGAGTATAATACTCTGTTCTTAAAACTTAGTAAGAATATTTACTGTTACAGTTATACTGTCATATCCAACCTTAAACATTCAGATATAATACACTTTACACATACCATAACTCATTAAGTTATTAAAGTTTTTTGTTGTTGCAAAAATAATATAAAATAAATTTTATGAAAAAATTTTTACATAACATGATATTTTCAAATATTATTCTGACTTTTTGTCAGATATACACAATTTTTGTTCTACAACTTCATTAAGACACCCAGTGTTATTCCTGTCTAATGTAATTGCTAAGGTCTGCAACAAGGTGGGTGCTCAGCAAACTCAAATAGTACATGGGAGATTGTGGAAAAAAATTATCTCTAGTCTAGACATTACAATTTTTTGACCACTTGAGTTAGAATAACACAGTACTTTTTTAATAGTGCAATGACTTCTCAAAATATTTAAGAAAAAAATAATTAATCATGGTCATAAAATAGCTACAGTGATCCAGGAGTGCAGCCGTACTAAATTGAACCACAACACAACGAAATCAGCACAACACAATTGAAACAAGGCACAACACAACAAAATCGCCACAACACAACGGAAACAAGGCACAACACAAAAAAAATCGCCACAACACAACGGAAACAAGGCACAACACAACAAAATCGCCACAACACTACGAAAACGAGCCACAAAACAACGGAAATTAACTACAACACAATGGAAACAAACCACAACACAACAGAAAGGCTCCTGACCACAAGGGGGCTCTCAGAGTGCAATAAAGCTAGTTTTCCTTGCCATTGCTCTATGGATTGGCCCATAGACAGTAAAAGAAATTGACAGAGCGTTCCCATTGACGTCTACGGCGAAAGAATGAAGTCAACCTAGGGGCACTCACTTCCTGATGGCTGAGCGAACTGCGCAGGCTCAGACTGAGCTTGACGACGTAGATGTGACGTGAGCCTCCTGTCTGACAGCTGTGAGTCTTCTAGTAGATGTGGAAAGTGAAAGCTGAATCACGTTGTTTAAATATTTTCTCCCGTTGCTTTTGGCTCATGGGTTTCTCTCCATTCTTCTCCCTTGACTTTATCAGACTTTATGTCTCCACGTCCCCCCGACTGCCTCATAGACAGTAAAAGATTGCCTGCGAGCGTCTCCTCAGGTCTATACGGTAATTTCTCAACTGTGCGACAGGGTCGCGTTGGTTATGACGCAATCGTTAGCCTATTTTTACAAAAAGAGCTTCTGCGGGGCGATAGTGTAAGATACAAGGCAATGGAGCCTTTTATACATTGTCGTGTTTCTTTAGAAATAAACAATGGACAAATGGAGTCTTTAAACGCCTCAGATGTCAATGGGATGCTAACAGCAGGTGATGGCTTGGTTAGCAATGGCAGCCCCTAGGGGTGGAACGCTTTCCGAGCGCTAGATTACCCCCTTGGATTGGCCATGCATATAATTTGTATGAATTGAAATAACTTTTAACATTTAAAAATAGACATGCTAAAATTCCACAGCTTTGTTGTATTCTAAAAAACTGACTTAATGCATAACATTGGGAATTCAACATTTAAACAAAACAAAAAAGTCATTTTAATTAATAAAATCATACGTTTCAACCACTTGGTGGAATTGGCAGATATCACTTGGGCATCAAGCGCCGTGATTGCGAGTAAAACGTTCACGAGTATAAATATGCAGCTATAATGCATGTAGGTAAATTTTTAAGTTTATCTTGATCATTATACCTTTGTGAGTACAGTCTATAGAAAAGGAAAAAAAAAAAAAAACGTATTGGTCCTTGCAACATGGAGCTGTTACAGTTAATGCCCAGAGACCCCACTCAGCTAAAACGGCAGTTATGGGGGCATAGATGTAAAGGGTTTCTTTGTGCCTCTTAACAGACACAAAATGCAATTAAAATGTCTGTCCAACATGAACAGGGCTCTTACATGCCAACAAAATGCATTTAGCCACTTAGCCATTGTTTAAATTCACCTAAACAGTGTGTTAGACGGCTAGCTGTAGCTCGCGCTGAAGTCCTGTGGGAACTCAGCGGTAGCCGGAAAAAAAAGGCAAATAGTCCAGTTGGGAAGAGCGTTGTGTGTGTAAAGCATGATTATTTTATTACTGCACATCTTTCCTCAAGCCAATGAGCAGAGCCTCTTCATACACACAACGCTCTTCCCAACTGAACTATTTGCCTTTTTTCAAATAGTTGAAAATAGCCAGCTACAACAGGCTCTGGGCATTAACTGTAATAACTCAGTGTTGCAAGCACCAATCCGGTTCTTTTATGTTTCTATAGACTGTAATCAAAAAGATATAATGATCAAGATAAACTTAAAAATTCACCAAAGTTATCCTTTGAAACTGATCGTAGTATTTACATCTTTGTAACACTGGCCATTCTATAGAGCAATGTCAAGGAAAACTAACTTTATTGCACTCCGATAACCCCCTCGTGGTTCGTTTCCGTTGTGTTGTGGCGGTTTCGTTGTGTTGTGGATTGTTTCCGTTGTGTTGTGGCGATTTTGTTGTGCTGTGGTTTAATTTAGTATGGCTGCCCTACTGGGCCACCGTACATAGCCATTTAAAAAGAAACTAAATATGAAAAAATTAATTCTTTAATATAATCTATTTGTGTGCATGTACAAATAATAAATACGGTACTTGGAGATACCACAACTGAAAAGCCAACAACACCACCACAACTTGCCTCAACATCTGAAATGCCAGAAGCAACAACTGAACAAAGCAGTCAATTTTTACCAACAACGACCACATCAACGAGTCAATCAACAACTGTTGTGACATCAACGTCTACAAGTACAATCCCTATTTCAATGACGACATCTGAAATACCTTTGACAACAACTCAACAAGGAACTACAATTTTGCCAACAACCTCATCTACAGTTCAAACAACATCTGTTTTGCCAACTTCTAAAAGCACAAGCAATGATGCTAAAACAACATCTGAAATGTCAGATACAACAACTGAACAAAGCAGCACAATTTTGCCAACAACAACCACATCATCGACTCAATCAATGACTGTTGTGGCATCAGCATCTACAAGTACAATCCCTATTACAATGACAACATCTGAAATACCAATGACAACAACTCAACAAGGAACTACAATTTTGCGAACAACCTCATCTACAGCTCAAGAAACATCTGATTTGCCAACTTCTACAAGCACAAGCAATGAAGCTGCAACAACATCTGAAATTCCAGTTACAACAACTAAACAAAGCAGTACAATTTTGCAAATAACAACCACATCAACGATTCAATCAGAGACTGTTATGGCATCAGCATCTACAAGTACAATCCCTATTACAATGACAACATTTGAAATACCAATGACAACAACTCAACAAGGAACTAGACTTTTGGAAACAAAATCAACAGTTCAAACTACTGTTTTGTCAACTTCCACAAGCACAAGCAATGAAGCTACAACAACGTCTGAAATGCCAGTTACAACAACTCAACAAAGAACTACAACTTTGCCAACAACCTCATCTACAGCTCAAGCAACATTAGTTTTGTCAACTTCTACAAGCACAAGCAATGAAGGCTCAACAACATCCGAAATGGCAGTTACAACAACTGAACAAAGCAGTACACGTTTGCCAACAAAAACCACATCATTGACTCAATCAACAACAGTTTTGCCAACTTCTACAAGTACACACAATGAAGCTGCAACAACATCTGAAATGCCTGTTACAACAACTGAACAAAGCAGTACACTTTTGCAAATGACAACCACATCAATGACTCAATCAACGACTGTTATGGCATCAGAACCTACAAGTACAATCCCTATAACAACAACATCTGAAATACCAATGACAACTACTCAACAAGGAACTACACTCTTGGAAACAAAATCAACAGTTCAAATGCCAGTCACAACAACTGAACAAAGCAGTACACTTTTGCCATCAACAACCACATCAAAGACTCAAACAACAACTGTTGTGGCATCAGCATCTACAAGTACAATCCCTATTACAATGACAACATCTGAAATACCAATGACACCAACTCAACAAGGAACTACAATTTTACCAACAACCTCATCTACAGTTCAAGGAACATCTATTTTGCCAACTTCTACAAGCACAAGCAATGAAGCTTCAACAACATCTGAAATGTCAGGTACAACAAATGAACAAACCAGTACACTTTTGCCAACAACAACCACATCACTGAGTCAATCAACATCTACAAAACCAATCCCTATTGCAATGACAACATCTGAAATGCCATTGACAAAAACTCAACAAGCAACTACAATTTTGCCAAAAGCCACATCTACAGATCAAGCACCATCTGTTTTGCCAACTTCTACAAGCACAAGCAATGAAGCTGCAACAACGTCTGAAATGCCAGTTACAAAAACTGTTATGGCATCAGCATCTACAAGTACAATCCCTATAACAATGATAACATCTGAAATACCAATGACAACAACTCAACAAGGAACTACAATTTTGGAAACAAAATCAACAGTTCAAAGAACTGTTTTGTCAACTTCCACAAGCACAAGCAATGAAGCTACAACAATGTCTGAAATGCCAGTTACAACAACTCAAAAAAGAACTACAACTTTGCCAACAAACTCATCTACAGCTCAATCAACAACAGTTTTGCCAACTTCTACAAGCAATGAAATTTCAACAAATTCTGAAATGCCAGTTACAACAACTCAACAAGGAACTACAATTTTGCCAAAAACCTCATCTACAGTTCAAGCAACATCTGTTTTGCCAACTTCTACAAGCACAAGCAATGAAGCTGCAACAACATCTGATATGCCAGTTACAACAAATGAACAAAGCAGTACATTTTTGCCAACAACAACCACATCAACAACTCAATCAACAACTATTTTGCCAACTTCTACATGCACAAGCAATGACGCTGCAACAACGTCTGAAATGCCAGTTACAACAACTCAACAAGGAACTACAATTTTGCCAAAAACCTCATCTACAGTTCAAGCAACATCAGTTTTGCCAACTTCAAGAAGCACAAGCAATGAAGCTGCAACAACATCTGAAATGCCAGTTACAACAACTGAACTAAGCAGTACACTTTTGTCAACAACAACCACATCAACAACTCAATCAACAACTATTTTGCCAACTTCTACAAGCACAAGCAATGACGCTGCAACAACATCTGATATGCCAGTTACAACAACTGAACAAAGCAGTACACTTTTGCCAACAACAACATCAACGACACAGTCAACAACTAATGTGGCATCAATTTCTACAAATACAATCCCTATTAAAATGACAACATCTGAAATATCAATGACAACAAATCAACAAGGAACTACACTTTTGGAAACAAAATCACCAGTTCACACAACAACTGTTTTGCCAACTTCAAGAAGCACAAGCAATGAAGCTTCAACAACATCTGAAATGTCAGTTACAACAACTGAACAAAGCAGCACACTTTTGTCAACAACAACCACATCATCGACTCAATCAACGACTGCTGTGACATCAACATCCACAAATACAATCCCTATTACAATGACAACATCTGAAATACCATTGACAATAACTCGGCAAGAAACTACAATTTTGCCAACGTCCTTATCTACAGTTCAAACATCTGCTTTGCCAACTTCTGCAAGCACAAGCAATGAAACCGCAACAACATCTGAAATGCCAGATACAACAACTGAACAAAGCAGTACACTTTTGTCAACTACATCCACATCAACAACTCAATCAACAACTATTTTGCCAACTTCTACAAGCACAAGCAATGACGCTGCAATCACATCTGATATGCCAGTTACAACAAATGAACAAAGCAGTACACTTTTGCCAACAACAACTTTATCAACGACACAATCAACAACTAATGTGGCACCACCTTCTACAAATACAATCCCTATTACAATGACAACATCTGGAATACCATCCACAACAACTCAACAAAGCAGTACACTTTTGGAAACAAAATCACCAGTTCACACAACAACTTTTTTGCCAACTTTTACAAGCACAAGCAATGAAGCTGCAACAACATCTGAAATGCCAGTTACAACTCAACAGCGAACTAAAATTTTGCCAACAACCTCATCTACAGTTCAAGCAACATCAGTTTTGCCAACTTCAAGAAGAACGAGCAATGAAGCTGCAACAACATCTGAAATGCAAGTTACAACAACTGAACAAAGCAGTACACTTTTGCCAACAACAACCACATCATCGACTCAATCAACGAGTGCTGTGACATCGACATCCACAAGTGCAATCTCTATTACAATGACAACATCTGAAATACCATTAACAATTAAACAACAAACTACAATTTTGCCAACAACCTCATCTACAGTTCAAGCAACATCTGTTTTGCCAACTTCTACAAGCACAAGCAATGAAGCTACAACAACATCTGAAATGCCAGTTACAACAATTAATCAAAGCAGTACACTTTTGCCAACAACAACCACATCAACATCTCAAACTTTCGCTGTTGTGGCAACATCTACAAACACAGTCCCTATTTCAGCAACATCTGGAATGCCATTTACATCAACTCAAAGTACTACACTTTTGCCAAAAATCTCTTATACTGTTCAATCAACAAGTGTTTTGGCATCAACATCCACAAGCACAATCGTTGATGCAGTGACAACGTCTGAATCACCATTAGCAACAACTCAAAACGGCACTACGTTTTTGCCAACAACATCAAATTCCCCTGCCTGGATGACCATGCAATCAACAATCATGAGTGAATCAGTGAATACAACAGAAAACTTCACCACAACTCAAGTGGCAACATCCAAAACCACCATAGGATCTCTTGACCCCCCCACAGATAATGAGGGATACCTTTATCTAAGATTCAAGTTGGTGCTGGATTTTCTACAAGATTATTATGACAGAAGATCATCTAAATATATATTACTGGAAAGAAACATAACAACAGAGGTAATTCATTGTTTTTTTTTTAATATTACATTTTAAAATAGAACATTTAAAAAAAAAATACACTGCTGATTAAAGTAACAGATGTCGTTAAATTCTCATAATGTGAATGTGCGCACACATTGTGTTTTACTGCTCATTACTTGTTGCAGATTAATCGAGGATTCGAACTCAAATACCCTTTAACCTTCCGGAGATCCATTATCATCCATTTTTGGTAAGAGAAGCAATTAATTTACTGCACTTGCACTCATACCATACATATTTAAATTAAAAGTAATTAATGAGGTAAACATTACATTACATGAATTTTGCAATGCTTTTTGTCAGGGTTCTGATCACCCCATTGAAATTAAAGCCCACCACCAGCCATGTTTGCCTAGTAGTGGGTAATTTTGTTCATATGGATGTCAAATTTACATTTGGCAAGTAATGTTATTGCCTACTTTGAAAGAAAATCTCTAAAAAACTCTAAAACCATGTTTTTAAAGTTGTTTATATGCCTACGTGGTGTTTTTAATATGCATTAAAACAAACCATGTGCAAATTCATAGGTCAGCCCCATCTGAGTATTTTCTCCTTAAAACTGCAGTTCTCTTCACTCTAAAAAATGCTGGGTTAAAAACAACCCAAGTTGGGTTGAAAATGCACTAACCCAACAATTGAGTTGTTTTAACCCAATGGTTGAGTTGTTTTAACCCAGTGGTTGGGTTAAATGTTGCTTAAGACAACCCAATTGCTGGGTAAGAACAACTCAACCATTGGGTTAAAACAATCCAATTGTTGGGTTAGTGCATTTTCAACCCAACATGGGTTGTTTTTAACCTAGCATTTTTAACCCAGTGTTCCGATGGAACTCCCTGGTAACTGGGAACACCTTTAGCATAGCGCCTCTAAAGAATGAATGAAATCTATCTATCTCTGATTGGTGCTGCGTCATGACGTAGTAGATGACGGCATAACCGGAAAATACAAAGCGACACTGATACACACACACACACACACACTAGTGTTTTGCTCTTCAGCTGAAGCACTCTGTGTCAAACTGTCTGTTTATTTGGTGTTGTTTTTCCTGTATATTAGTTGCAAATCACTATTTAGAGAAAAGAGATGGCTAGCGTGCAATTTAAGTGGTGTGTGCCTCCGTGACTGTGGTTCCTTACAGGCTCGAACACACACCAGCTGTGTGTACAATGACTGTGTGTGCAGCACACTAGGGCGGCTCTCAAGCAAGCCACCTGTAGCGAATGGGAAATGCTGCCGCTCAGGGTGTTGCGCCCACGGCTGACCATTTTCGATGAGGCCTGCCAAGTTTGCGAGCCCTGTGGGTCTGGACCCGCTGTTGCCGAGGCAGAGCAGTGTCACAGATTTTGGGGCTCGCAATTTGACCTCTCAGTGGGTCACGGGACTGCTGCGGCATCGTCCCCATCCTCATCTGAGGGTTCGGATGTTCTTCTTCCCACGGGGCAGAGAATCGGTGCTGTAGCTGTCTGGCTCTGAGGAGTCAGACGCTGTGAGCATTGAGGTGGGTGATGTGGAGCCTGAGCCATCACTTCACTCACCCGCTCAAGAGGAGCTGGTGGAGGTTCTGACCCGTGCTGTGGCCAAATTAAGAATTGGCTGGCCACAAGAGTCCAGCCGCTCAGTAAGCTGGACAAAAGGTTTTTCAAGCACAGGGCTCAAACTCCACGCCTGGATCTTCTGGATCTTTTTCTGTCTTGAGGAAAACAATATTTAGCCATGCTCTCTAATCCTCCAATGTTTGACTTTGGTAATGTGCTGGGGGCGGCTGAGTATGGGTATGAGACTATACAGCCGGTGGAGGAAGCTTTTGCAAGCTATCTTTCACCCGAGGCCGTCTACCAGTTCCTTGCACTGGCAGGTGCAAAAAGAGAGTGTTGCCTCACGCGCCCCTCCCGAGGGAGCTTGGCAAAGGAGGCAGCGCTTTCATGGTAAGCCATCGGAGCCTAAGGGCGATCTGAGGACCCCCCTTTGGGTGAAAAGGGCATTCACCAAGCGGTCCTAAGTGCGGCCGGACCGCTGAGAGCTGCCCCCTGAAGGAGCTGGCCCCTTCGGCCTAGCCCTCTCCCCTCACACCTTCACCAAGTGTATGGATACAGCACTGGCTCCACTGAGAATCCAGGGCATCCGTATACTAAACTACATCGACAACTGGCTCATTCTGGCCAAGACATGTGAGATGGCAGTTCGGCATGGAGATGTTGCTCTCACCCACATCAGGTGCTTGGGGCTGAGACTCAAAACAAAGAAGAGTGTATTGATGCCTTCCCAGAGGACTACGGTCCTGGGAGTCATATAGGACTCCGCAATGATGCGGACGCAAATGTCTCCAGCACGCGTGGAGTCCATACTACAGGCGATGGTCTCCAGAATGAAGCTAGGCTGAAGCTTAACTGTGTGAAGCAGTTTCATAGACTACTGGGCCTCATGTAGCTGCGTCCAATGTAATACGGTTTGGCCTGCTGCACATGAGACCCTTACAGTAGTGGCTGAAAGCCAAGGGGTTACGCGCAGATGGCTTTGTTCCCTTGTCATATGGTGGACACCTTGGTTCCTGTCCCAGGGGCCAGTGCTAGGAGCATCATGCTGCCGGACAACCGTTTCAACAGATGCCTCCCTCACTGGTTGGGCTGCGTTAATGGACGGCTGCTTTGCGAGAGGTCCGTGGGACACTAGGCATTCCACCTGGCACATCAACTGCCTGGAAATGCTGGCGGTCTTCAAGGCTCTGAGGAGCTTTTTTCCTGCATATTTTAATGTAATGTGTTTTTACATGGCGATTTAAAAATGTAGTCCATGTATATAGCAAATAACTTTCAAAACATTTTTGATTTATATTTAAAGCAGGTTTATTTTTTAATTGCAAGCAAAAATAATCACTGGTGAAAATTTTGAGTTACTCTACTGATTTCTTAAAGGGTTAGTTCACCCAAAAATTAAATTTGTCATTAATGACTCACCCTAATGTTGTTCCACACCCGTAAGACCTCCGTTCATCTTTGGAACACGGTTTAAGATATTTTATATTTAGTCAGAGAGCGTATCAAGTGTATGCACACTTTATTGTCCATGTCCAGAAAGGGAATAAAAACATAATCAAAGTAGTCCATATGTGACATCAGTTAGTTAATTAGAATCTCTTGAAGCATCGAAAATACATTTTGGTCCAAAAATAACAAAAACTCAGACTTTATTCAGCATTGTCTTCTCTTCGGCATTTGTTTTCAAACCTCAAATAAAGATTCAAACGGTCATGAATCAGCGCATTGATTCATGATTGGGATCACCAATGTCACGTGATTTCAGCAGTTTGGCAGTTGGACACGCGATCCAAATCATGAATCAATACGCTGATTCATGATTCATGACAACTAACCCTTTAAGTGTATTATTTTTACAGAGAAAACATTCATTGAAATTAAAGCAGAGAGTGCATCTTGAAAAGAAAGAGCACCACTTTGTGTGTGTGTGTGTGTGTCCTTGTTTATATTACATTGTGGGGACCAAATGTCCCCATAAGGATAGTAAAACCTGAGATCACCTACATTGGGATCACCTACACAGGCCAGCAGTCCCCACTTTTCAAAAGGCTTATAAATCATACAGGATGAGTTTTTTTGAGAAAGTAAAAGTGCAGAATGTTTCCTGTGATGGGTAGGTTTAGGGGCAGGGGCAGTGTAGGGGGATAGAAAATGCGGTTTGTACGGTATAAAAACCATTACGTCTATGGAGAGTCCCCACAAAGATAGTGAACCAGACATTGTGTGTGTGTATTAATGTTTACAAAAAGAAACTGTTTTTTGCAGACTGTAAAATTAACAAAATATGTCATTTGACTTTTCAGAAGGTAAACACTTTTTTCCCGACTCTCTTTTGAGTCTCTCACTCATTGTTGTGTATGTTACCTTGCAACAGAATAACATTAAGGATTAAAAAAAAGAGAACTTGTGCTTGTATTTTTGTTTATTAGAAGAACCTTTTTTTTTTTTTTAAACAAAAGAATACACACATACACTATTATTAATGATCATATTATTATTATGTTTTATCTTTAATTAATAGGCCTGGCTCTGTAGAGGTGTTAAGTCAGGTCATTTTTGAAAACAAGACACATCCTGCAAAAGAAGACATAGAGAAGACATTCGAAGAAGCCCTTAATAAATCTATTATCACCTTAAATGCCATCAGATCCAGCATTGGTGCCTGTGAGTATAATACTCTGTTCTTAAAACTTAGTAAGAATATTTACTGTTACAGTTATACTGTCATATCCAACCTTAAACATTCAGATATAATACACTTTACACATACCATAACTCATTAAGTTATTAAAGTTTTTTTGTTGTTGCAAAAATAACAAAATAAATTTTATGAAAACATTTTTACATAACATGAATATTTTCAAATATCATTCTGACTTTTTGTCAGATATACACAATTTTTGTTCTACAACTTTATTAAGACACCCAGTGTTATTCCTGTCTAATGTAATTGCTAAGATCTGCAACAAGGTGGGTGCTCAGCAAACTCAAATAGTCCATGGGAGATTGTGGAAAAAAATTATCTCTAGTCTAGACCACAAACATTACAATTTTTGGACCACTTGAGTTAGAATAACACAGTACTTTTTTAATAGTGCAATGACTTCTCAAAAGATTTAAGAAAAAAATAATTAATCATGGTCATAAAATAACTACGGTGACCCAGGAGTGCAGCCGTACTAAATTGAGCCACAACACAACGAAATCGGCACAACACAATTGAAACAAGGCACAACACAACAAAATCGCCACAACACTACGAAAACGAGCCACAAAACAACGGAAATGAACTACAACACATTGGAAACAAACCACAACACAACAGAAAGGCTCCTGACCACGGGGGGTGGGGGGGTGGGGGGGTGGGGGCTCTCGGAGTGCAATAAAGCTAGTTTTCCTTGCCATTGCTCTATGGATTGGCCATGCATATAATTTGTTTGAATTGAAATTACTTTTAACATTTAAAAATAGACATGCTAAAATTCCACAGCTTTGTTGTATTCTAAAAAAAACTGACTCAATGCATAACATTGGAAATTCAACATTTAAACAAAACAAAAAAGTCATTTTAATTAATAAAATCATACGTTTCAACCACTTGGTGGAATTGGCAGACGCTCACTTGGGCATCAAGTGCCGTGATTGCGAGTAAAACGTTCACGAGTATAAATATGCAGCTATAATGCATGTAGGTAAATTTGAATTTATATTTCATGTCGATATACAATGGTTACACACTTAATGGACAACTCCGGGGAATTTTAAGTTTATCTTGATCATTATACCTTAGTGAGTACAGTCTATAGAAAAGAAAAAAAACGTATTGGTCCTTGCAACATGGAGCTGTTACAGTTAATGCCCAGAGACCCCACTCAGCTAAAACGGCAGTTATGGGGGCATAGATGTAAAGGGTGTCTTTGTGCCTCTTAACAGACACAAAATGCAATTAAAATGTCTATCCAACATGAACAGGGCTCTTACATGCCAACAAGATGCGTTTAGCCACTTAGCCATTGTTTAAATTCACCTAAACAGTGTGTTAGACGGCTAGTTGTAGCTCGCGCTGAAGTCCTGTGGGAACTCAGTGGTAGCCGAAAAAAAAGGCAAATAGTCCAGTTGGGAAGAGCGTCATGTGTGTAAAGCATGATTATTTTATTACTGCACATCTTTCCTCAAGCCAATGAGCAGAGCCTCTTCATACACACAACCCTCTTCCCAACTGAACTATTTGCCTTTTTTCCGGCTACAACGGAGTTCCCACAGGACTTCAGCACGAGATACAGCTATCCGTCTAAAACAGGTGAATTTAAACAATGGCTAAGTGGCTAAACGCATCTCATTGTCATGTAAGGGACCTGTTCATGTTGGACAGACATTTTAATCGCATTTTGTGTCTGTTAAGAGGCACAAAGACACCCTTTACGGTTATGCCCCCATAACTGCCGTTTTAGCTGAGTGGGGGCTCTGGGCATTAACTGTAATAACTCTGTGTTGCAAGCACCAATCCGGTTCTTTTATGTTTCTATAGACTGTAATCACAAAGATATAATGATCAAGATAGACTTAAAAATTCACCAGAGTTATCCTTTGAAACTGATCGTAGTGTTTATATCTCCACCAGTTTATAACACTGGCCATTCTATAGAGCAATGTCAAGGAAAACTAACTTTATTGCTGTCACATGCCTGTCCTGTCTTTTTTGCACATGTGGGTTTTGTCATGTCTAGCATGTGCTCCTGTCATTGTCTGATCCCTCCCCCTTGTTATCTGATTAGTGTTGATTTCTCCCACCTGTTCCCTCTTTATTTCTTCCCCTTATAAGCTCCTTGTGTTTGTCAGTGTTCCCCCAGGGACTTCTGTTGGTATGTTTTAAGTTTTAGTTTATGTTCTATTATGTGTTTTGCCCCCTCGTGGGTGTTTGTTTTGTATTTATGTTTTATTTTGTTAATAAATTATCACTTCTTTTGCAAATGAGTCCTCGCACCATTTTCCCTTGTCTGTGACATGACAATTGCACTCCGATAACCCCCTCGTGGTCCGGAGCATTACAGTTGTGTTGTGCCTTGTTTCCGTTGTGTTATGGCGATTTTGTTTTGTTGTGGTTTAATTTAGTATGGCTGCACTACTGGCCCACCGTACATAGCCATTTAAAAAGAAACTAAATATGAAAAAATTAATTCTTTAATATAATCTATTTGTGTGCATGTACAAATAATAAATATGGTACTTGGAGATACCACAACTGAAAAGCCAACAACACCACCACAACTTGCCTCAACATCTGAAATGCCAGAAGCAACATCTGAACAAAGCAGTACAATTTTGCCAACAATGACAACATCATCGACTCAATCAGAAGCTGTTATGGCATCAGCATCTACAAGTACAATCCCTATTACAATGACAACATTTGAAATACCAATGACAACAACTCAACAAGGAACTATACTTTTGGAAACAAAATCAACAGTTCAAACAACTGTTTTTTCAACTTCCACAAGCACAAGCAATGAAGCTACAACAACATCTGAAATGCCAGTTACAACAGCTGAACAAAGCAGCACACTTTTGCCAACAACAACCACATCATCGACTCAAACAACCACTGTCTTGCCAACTTCTACAAGCACAAGCAATGAAGCTACAACAACATCTGCAATGCCAGTTACAACAACTGAACAAAGCAGTACAGTTTTGCCAACAACAACCACATTATTGACTCAATCAACAACTGCTGTGACATCAACAACTACAAGTACAATCCCTATTACAATGACAACATCTGAAATACCAATGACAAAAACTCAACAAGGAAATACAATTTTACCAACAACCTCATCTACAGCTCAAGCAACATCTGCTTTGCCAACTTATGCAAGCACAAGCAATGAAGCTGCAACAACGTCTGAAATGCCAGTTACAACAACTCAACAAGGAACTACAATTTTGCGAACAAACTCATCTACAGCTCAAGAAATATCTGTTTTGCCAACTTCTACAAGCACAACCAATGAAGCTGCAACAACGTCTGAAATGCCAGTTACAACAACTGAACAAAGCAGTACAATTTTGCCAACAATTACAACAACATCAACTCAATCAGAGACTGTTATGGCATCAGCATCTACAAGTACAATCCCTATTACAATGACAACATTTGAAATACCAATGACAACAACTCAACAAGGAACTACACTTTTGGAAACAAAATCAACAGTTCAAACAACTGTTTTTTCAACTTCCACAAGAACAAGCAATGAAGCTATAACAACGTCTGAAATGCCAGTTACAACAACTCAACAAAGTAGTACACTTTTGCCAACAACCACATCACTGACTCAATCAACCACTGCTTTGCCAACTTCTACAAGCAGAAGCAATGAAGCTTCAACAAATTCTGAACTGCCAGTTACAACAACTCAACAAGGAACTACAATTTTGGAAACAAAGTCAACAGTTCAAACAACATCTGTGTTGCCAACTTCTACAAGCAAAAGCAATGAAGCTACAACAACATCTGAAATGCCAGTTACAACAACTGAACAAAGCAGTACACTTTTGCCAACAACAACCACATTATTGACTCAATCAACGACTGCTGTGACATCAACAACTACAAATACAATCCCTATTACAATGACAACATCTGAAATACCAATGACAAAAACTCAACAAGGAAATACAATTTTACCAACAACCTCATCTACAGCTCAAGCAACATCTGCTTTGCCAACTTATGCAAGCACAAGCAATGAAGCTGCAACAACGTCTGAAATGACAGTTACAACAACTCAACAAGGAACTACAATTTTGCCAACAACAACCACATCACTGACTCAATCAACAACTGCTTTGCCAACTTCTACAAGCACAAGCAATGAAGCTACAACAACATCTGAAATGCCATTTACAACAACTGAACAAAGCAGTACACTTTTGCCAACAACAACCACATTATTGACTCAGTCAACGACTGCTGTGACATCAACAACTACAAGTACAATCCCTATTACAATGACAACATCTGAAATACCAATGACTTCAACTCAACAAGGAAATACAATTTTACCAACAACCTCATCTACAGCTCAAGCAACATCTGCTTTGCCAACTTATGCAAGCACAAGCAATGAAGCTGCAACAACATCTGAAATGCCAGTTAAAACAACTCAACAAGGAACTACAATTTTGCGAACAACCTCATCTACAGCTCAAGAAATATCTGTTTTGCCAACTTCTACAAGCACAACCAATGAAGCTGCAACAACGTCTGAAATGCCAGTTACAACAACTGAACAAAGCAGTACAATTTTGCCAACAATGACAACAACATCAACTCAATCAGAGACTGTTATGGCATCAGCATCTACAAGTACAATCCCTATTACAATGACAACATTTGAAATACCAATGACAACAACTCAACAAGGAACTACACTTTTGGAAACAAAATCAACAGTTCAAACAACTGTTTTTTCAACTTCCACAAGAACAAGCAATGAAGCTACAACAACGTCTGAAATGCCAGTTACAACAACTCAACAAAGTAGTAAACTTTTGTCAACAACCACATCACTGACTCAATCAACCACTGCTTTGCCAACTTCTACAAGCAGAAGCAATGAAGCTTCAACAAATTCTGAAATGCCAGTTACAACAACTCAACAAGGAACTACAATTTTGGAAACAAAGTCAACAGTTCAAACAACATCTGTGTTGCCAACTTCTACAAGCAAAAGCAATGAAGCTACAACAACATCTGAAATGCCAGTTACAACAACTGAACAAAGCAGTACACTTTTGCCAACAACAACCACATTATTGACTCAATCAACGACTGCTGTGACATCAACAACTACAAATACAATCCCTATGACAATGACAACATCTGAAATACCAATGACAAAAACAAAACAAGGAAATACAATTTTACCAACAACCTCATCTACAGCTCAAGCAACATCTGCTTTGCCAACTTATGCAAGCACAAGCAATGAAGCTACAACAACATCTGAAATGCCAGTTACAACAACTGAACAAAGCAGTACACTTTTGCCAACAACAACCATATCATCGACTCAAACAACCACTGTCTTGCAAATTTCTACAAGCACAAGCAATGAAGCTTCAACAACATCTGAAATGCCAGTTACATCAACTCAGCAAAGCAGTACACTTTTGCCAACAACCACATCACTGACTCAATCAACCACTGCTTTGCCAACTTCTACAAGCAAAAGCACTGATGCTGCAACAACATCTGAAATGCCAGTTATATCAACTCAGCAAAGCAGTACACTTTTGCCAACAACCACATCACTGACTCAATCAACCACTGCTTTGCCAAATTCTACAAGTAGAAGCAGTGATGCTGCAACAACATCTGAAATGCCAGTTATATCAACTCAGCAAAGCAGTACACTTTTGCCGACAACCACATCACTGACTCAATCAACCACTGTTTTGCCAACTTCTACAAGCACAAGCAATGAAGCTACAACAACATCTGCAATGCCAGTTACAACAACTGAACAAAGCAGTACAGTTTTGCCAACAACAACCACATTATTGACTCAATCAACAACTGCTGTGACATCAACAACTACAAGTACAATCCCTATTACAATGACAACATCTGAAATACCAATGACAAAAACTCAACAAGGAAATACAATTTTACCAACAACCTCATCTACAGCTCAAACAACATCTGCTTTGCCAACTTATGCAAGCACAAGCAATGAAGCTGCAACAACGTCTGAAATGCCAGTTACAACCACTCAACAAGGAACTACAATTTTGCGAACAACCTCATCTACAGCTCAAGAAATATCTGTTTTGCCAACTTCTACAAGCACAACCAATGAAGCTGCAACAACGTCTGAAATGCCAGTTACAACAACTGAACAAAGCAGTACAATTTTGCCAACAATGACAACAACATCAACTCAATCAGAGACTGTTATGGCATCAGCATCTACAAGTACAATCCCTATTACAATGACAACATTTGAAATACCAATGACAACAACTCAACAAGGAACTACACTTTTGGAAACAAAATCAACAGTTCAAACAACTGTTTTTTCAACTTCCACAAGAACAAGCAATGAAGCTACAACAACGTCTGAAATGCCAGTTACAACAACTCAACAAAGTAGTACACTTTTGCCAACAACCACATCACTGACTCAATCAACCACTGCTTTGCCAACTTCTACAAGCAGAAGCAATGAAGCTTCAACAAATTCTGAACTGCCAGTTACAACAACTCAACAAGGAACTACAATTTTGGAAACAAAGTCAACAGTTCAAACAACATCTGTGTTGCCAACTTCTACAAGCAAAAGCAATGAAGCTACAACAACATCTGAAATGCCAGTTACAACAACTGAACAAAGCAGTACACTTTTGCCAACAACAACCACATTATTGACTCAATCAACGACTGCTGTGACATCAACAACTACAAATACAATCCCTATTACAATGACAACATCTGAAATACCAATGACAAAAACTCAACAAGGAAATACAATTTTACCAACAACCTCATCTACAGCTCAAGCAACATCTGCTTTGCCAACTTATGCAAGCACAAGCAATGAAGCTGCAACAACGTCTGAAATGCCAGTTACAACAACTCAACAAGGAACTACAATTTTGCCAACAACAACCACATCACTGACTCAATCAACAACTGCTTTGCCAACTTCTACAAGCACAAGCAATGAAGCTACAACAACATCTGAAATGCCAGTTACAACAACTGAACAAAGCAGTACACTTTTGCCAACAACAACCACATTATTGACTCAGTCAACGACTGCTGTGACATCAACAACTACAAGTACAATCCCTATTACAATGACAACATCTGAAATACCAATAACTTTAACTCAACAAGGAAATACAATTTTACCAACAACCTCATCTACAGCTCAAGCAACATCTGCTTTGCCAACTTATGCAAGCACAAGCAATGAAGCTGCAACAACATCTGAAATGCCAGTTACAACAACTCAACAAGGAACTACAATTTTGCGAACAACCTCATCTACAGCTCAAGAAATATCTGTTTTGCCAACTTCTACAAGCACAACCAATGAAGCTGCAACAACGTCTGAAATGCCAGTTACAACAACTGAACAAAGCAGTACAATTTTGCCAACAATGACAACAACATCAACTCAATCAGAGACTGTTATGGCATCAGCATCTACAAGTACAATCCCTATTACAATGACAACATTTGAAATACCAATGACAACAACTCAACAAGGAACTACACTTTTGGAAACAAAATCAACAGTTCAAACAACTGTTTTTTCAACTTCCACAAGAACAAGCAATGAAGCTACAACAACGTCTGAAATGCCAGTTACAACAACTCAACAAAGTAGTAAACTTTTGTCAACAACCACATCACTGACTCAATCAACCACTGCTTTGCCAACTTCTACAAGCAGAAGCAATGAAGCTTCAACAAATTCTGAAATGCCAGTTACAACAACTCAACAAGGAACTACAATTTTGGAAACAAAGTCAACAGTTCAAACAACATCTGTGTTGCCAACTTCTACAAGCAAAAGCAATGAAGCTGCAACAACGTCTGAAATGCCAGTTACAACAACTGAACAAAGCAGTACACTTTTGCCAACAACAACCACATTATTGACTCAGTCAACGACTGCTGTGACATCAACAACTACAAGTACAATCCCTATTACAATGACAACATCTGAAATACCAATAACTTCAACTCAACAAGGAAATACAATTTTACCAACAACCTCATCTACAGCTCAAGCAACATCTGCTTTGCCAACTTATGCAAGCACAAGCAATGAAGCTGCAACAACATCTGAAATGCCAGTTACAACAACTCAACAAGGAACTACAATTTTGCGAACAACCTCATCTACAGCTCAAGAAATATCTGTTTTGCCAACTTCTACAAGCACAACCAATGAAGCTGCAACAATGTCTGAAATGCCAGTTACAACAACTGAACAAAGCAGTACAATTTTGCCAACAATGACAACAACATCAACTCAATCAGAGACTGTTATGGCATCAGCATCTACAAGTACAATCCCTATTACAATGACAACATTTGAAATACCAATGACAACAACTCAACAAGGAACTACACTTTTGGAAACAAAATCAACAGTTCAAACAACTGTTTTTTCAACTTCCACAAGAACAAGCAATGAAGCTACAACAACGTCTGAAATGCCAGTTACAACAACTCAACAAAGTAGTAAACTTTTGTCAAAAACCACATCACTGACTCAATCAACCACTGCTTTGCCAACTTCTACAAGCAGAAGCAATGAAGCTTCAACAAATTCTGAAATGCCAGTTACAACAACTCAACAAGGAACTACAATTTTGGAAACAAAGTCAACAGTTCAAACAACATCTGTGTTGCCAACTTCTACAAGCAAAAGCAATGAAGCTACAACAACATCTGAAATGCCAGTTACAACAACTGAACAAAGCAGTACACTTTTGCCAACAACAACCACATTATCGACTCAATCAACGACTGCTGTGACATCAACAACTACAAATACAATCCCTATTACAATGACAACATCTGAAATACCAATGACTTCAACTCAACAAGGAAATACAATTTTACCAACAACCTCATCTACAGCTCAAGCAACATCTGCTTTGCCAACTTATGCAAGCACAAGCAATGAAGCTGCAACAACGTCTGAAATGCCAGTTACAACAACTCAACAAGGAACTACAATTTTGCCAACAACAACCACATCACTGACTCAATCAACAACTGCTTTGCCAACTTCTACAAGCACAAGCAATGAAGCTACAACAACATCTGAAATGCCAGTTACAACAACTGAACAAAGCAGTACACTTTTGCCAACAACAACCACATTATTGACTCAGTCAACGACTGCTGTGACATCAACAACTACACGTACAATCCCTATTACAATGACAACATCTGAAATACCAATGACTTCAACTCAACAAGGAAATACAATTTTACCAACAACCTCATCTACAGCTCAAGCAACATCTGTTTTGCCAACTTCTATAAGCACAAGCAATGACGCTGCAACAACATCTGAAATGCCAATTACAACATCTGAACAAAGCAGTACACTTTTGTCAACAACCTCATCTACAGCTCAAGCAACATCTGCTTTGCCAACTTATGCAAGCACAAGCAATAAAGCTGCAACAAAATCTGAAATGCCAGTTACAACAACTGAACAAAGCAGTACACTTTTGCCAACAACAACCACATCAATGAATCAATCAACAACTCTTTTGCCAACTTCTACAAGCACAAGCAATGAAGCTTCAACAAATTCTGAAATGCCAGTTACAACAACTCAACAAGGAACTACAATTTTGTCAACAACAACCACATCACTGACTCAATCAACAACTGCTTTGCCAACTTCTACAAGCACAAGCAATGAAGCTTCAACAAAATCTGAAATGCCAGTTACAACAACTCAACAAGCAACTACAATTTTGCCAAAAACCTCATCTACAGTTCAAGCAACATCTGTTTTGCAAACTTCTATAAGCACAAGCAATGAAGCTGCAACAACATCTGAAATGCCAGTTACAACAACTGAACAAAGCAGTACACTTTTGCCAACAACAACCACATTATTGACTCAATCAACGACTGCTGTGACATCAACAACTACAAGTACAATCCCTATTACAATGACAACATCTGAAACACCAATGACCCCAACTCAACAAGGAAATACAATTTTACCAACAACCTCATCTACAGTTCAAGGAACATCTGTTTTGCCAACTTCTACAAGCAGAAGCACTGATCCTGCAACAACATCTGAAATGCCAGTAACAAAAACTGAACAAAGCAGTACACTTTTGCCAACAACCACCACATCATCGACTCAATCAACTACAATTTCCCCAACATACTCATCTACAGTTCAAACAACATCTGTTTTGCCAACTTCTGCAAGCACAAGCAATGAAGCTACAACAACTCAAATGCCAGTTACAACAACTGAGCAAAGCAGTACACTTTTACCAACAACAACCACATCATTGACTCAATCAACGACTGTTATTGCATCAACATCTACAAATACAATCCCTCTTACAATGACAACATCGGAAATTCCACCCACAACAACTCAGCAAGGAACTACACTTTTGTCAACATTCTCATCTACAGCTCAAACAGCATCCGTTTTGTCAACTTCTCCAAGCACAACCAATGAAGCTGCAATAACATCTAAAACGTTAGTTACAACAACTAAACAAAGCAGTGCACTTTTGCCAACAACAACCAAAACAACAAATCAATACACAACTTTTGTCACATCAACTTCAACAAATACAATCCCTATTGCAATGAAAACATCTGAATTGCCAGATACAACATCTGAACAAATCAGTACACTTTTGCCAACAATCTCTTCTACATTTCAAACATCTATTTTGCCAACTTCTACAAGCACAAGCCATGATGCTACAACAACATCTAAAATGTCAGAAAAAACAACTGAACAAAGCAATACACTTTTGCCAACAACAACCACATCAACATCTCAAACTATGGCTGTTGTTGCAACAACATCTACAAACACAGTCCCTATTTCAGCTACAACTCAAATCCCATTTACAACAACTCAAAGTACTACACTTTTGCCAACAAACTCATATAAGGTTCAATCAACAAGTGTTTTGCCATCATCTTTCACAAGCACTATCCATGATGCTGTGACAACATCTGAAATGCCAATCACAACAACTGAAAAAAGCAGTACACGTTTACCAACAGCAACCACATCAATGACTCAAACAACTCGAACAACGACTGTTGTGGCATCAAGCACTACACTTTTGCCAACAACCTTATCGACGGTTCAATCAACAAGTGTTTTGCCATCAACATCTACAAGCACAATCCTTCATGCAGTGACAACCTCTGAATCGCCATTAGCAACAACTCAAAAAGGCACTACGTTTTTGCCAACACCATCAGTGAATACAACAGAAAAATACACCACAACTCAAGTGGCAACATCCAAAACCACCCTAGGATCTCTTGAACCCCCCACAGATAATGAGGGATACCTTTATCTAAGATTCAAGTTGGTGCTGGATTTTCTACAAGATTATTATGACAGAAAATCATCTAAATATACATTACTGGAAAGAAACATAACAACAGAGGTAATTCATTGTTTGTTTGTTTTTTTAACATTACATTTGAAAACAGAACATTTAAAAAAAATTAAACACACTTTTGATTAAAGTAACAGATGTCGCTAAATTCTCATAATGTGAATGTGTGAATGTGCGTGCACACATTGTGTTTTACTGCTCATTACTTGTTGCAGCTTAATCGCGGATTCAACCTCAAATACCCTTTAACCTTCCGGAGATCCATTATCATCCATTTTTGGTAAGAGAAGCAATTCATTTACTGCACTTGCATTCATACCATACATATTGAATTTAAAAGTAATTAATGAGGTAAACATTACATTGCATGAACATTGCAATACTTCACGTTGGGGTCCTGATGACCCTGTTTAAATTAAAAGCCCACCACCAGCCATGTTTGCCTAGTAGTAGGTCATTTTGTTCATCTGTATGTCAGTTACAATTTGCAAGTCATTTTATTGCTTAGTTAGAAAGAAAGTCTCTGAAAACTCTAAAATCATATATTTAAAGTTTTTAATATGCTTTAAAACAAACCATGTGCAAATTCATAAGTCAACCCCATTGCTGAGTATGTTCTTCTTTAAACTGCAGTGAATTGCGGTTTGAAATTGCAGGTGTTCCTTATATCGCAAACTACCTTTTAACCAATCACATAAATGTATGGGGAGTCTTTAGCATATCATTAACTATGACCGCTCTGAAGTAGCGGCGTCTCAAGAGAAGCCAGGTTATACCATTTCTGGTTCATATACAGGTGCTGGTCAGATAATTAGAATATCATCAAAAAGTTCTATTGAACGTTTAATTCAAAAAGGGAAACTTTTGTTTTATACTATGAATTTATTACACACAGACTGATATATTTCAAATGTTTAATTATATTCAGTTTGATGATTATAACTGACTACTAAGGAAAATCCCAAATTCAGTATCTCAGAAAATTAGAATATTGTGAAAAGTTTCAATATTGAAGACACCTGATGCCACACTCTAATCAGCTAATTACTTCAAAACACCTGCAAACACTTTTTTATGGTCTCTCAGTCTAGTTCTGTAGGCTACACAATGAGGGAGAAGACTGCTGACTTGATAGTTTTTCAAAAGATGACCACAGACACTTTGCACAAGGAGGGCAAATATTGTAAATATGCATTGTTAAAAACTATTTGCTATGTAATGTCCTTTAATTTGGAGCAGAAACAGGGGGAGTGACTTTATTGCATCAGAGGTGTGTCACATTAATCACAGCCGATTGGCCCAATTTCAGGTTGAGATCTCTTATCCAGAACATAACCTGCCCCAGAGCAGGTTAGCTGTGGAGCTTACGTTACTATGGCGATGAACACAGTTAAAAGCCAAACCACTTTAATGGTACCTAAAACCCAGGATTGGCATAAACTAGTTCATGAACCACTACGCACAGATGTTTGCAAGACATGGGTTTCAACTGTCATATTCCTTGTGTCAAGCCACTCTTGAACAACAGACAGCATCAGAAGTGTCTCGTCTGGGCTAAGGACTGCTGAGTGGTCCAAAGTTATGTTCCCTGATTATGTAAAAAAATGCATTTCCTTTAGAAATCAGGGTCCCAGAGTCTGAAAGAGGAGAGGCACACAAGGCACACGTTGCTTGAGGTCCAGTGTAAAATTTCCACAGTCAGTGATGGTTTGGGTCCACTGTGTTTTCTGAGGTCCAAAGTCAACACAGCTTCCTGCTGATGACCAACTTTATGGAGATGCAGATTTAATTTTCCAACAGGATTTGGCACTGGCACACAGTGCGAAAGAAATCAGTACCTGTACCTGTACCTGTACCAGTACCAGTACCAGTTCTTTATTGGCCAGCAAATTCGCCTGACCTTAACCCCATAAAAAATCTATGGGGTATTGTAAAGAGGAAGATGTGATATGCCGGACCCAACAATGCAGAAGAGCTGAAGGCCACTACCAGAGTAACCTGGGCTCTCATAACACTTGAGCAGTGCCACACACTGATCGACTCCATGACACGCCACATTGCTGCAGTAATTCAGGCAAAAGGAGCCCCAACTAACTACTGAGTCCTGTACATGCTCATACTTTTCATGTTCAAACTTTTCAGTTGGCCAAGATTTCTAAAAATCCTTTCTTTGTATTGGTCTTAAGTAATATTCTAATTTTCTGAGATACTGAATTTGGTATTTTTCTTAGTTGTCAGTTATAATCCTCACAATTAAAAGACAAACATTTGAAATATATTAGTCTGTGTGTAATGAATGTATATAATATATGTTTCACTTTTGAAATGGAATTAGTGAAATAAATAAACTTTTTGATGATATTCTAATTATATGACCAGCACCTGTATAGCTGAATTAAGCAGTGCTCTTCAGCTTAAGGCTATTGCTATTAATAATTAATTAATTTATCAATTTCCATGTTCCATGTTTTAAATATTATACACTATTGATATTAATGAACTATATATATATATATATATATATATATATATATATATATATATATATATATATATATATATATATATATATATATATATATATATATATATATATATATATATCGTTTTTTAGGTTTGGAGTTTCAATTAAATTGTATGAAATTATACAATATAAAACCTTTTTTTTTTTTAGCTGTTTTCTCAAAATAGTTTTTTTCTCACACTCAGAGTCCGATACATCTATTTCAGTAGCACCTTTAAAAGCACCAACTTTTCCAGTCTTATACCTAACTACATTGTGAAGTCTTTTACAGAGGGATTTGATTATACATCATTCCTATCTTGAGTTATAGGTCCTTTTACTCCAAAAAAACATGACGAAAATATTTTTTTTGAGGCTACTGTCAATATTCTCTGAATTACTACAGTACATAATAAGCTATCCAGAATTCCATATGTAAAAGTCCTTTAATCTAATGTCAACAAACCAAACCAAGAATTTTAAACCTGGGGTGATGGTAGTTTAACAAACTCAGGGTTACAGGATTAGTTTTGAGTTGACAAAACCAAACCATTGTATTATGTCTTTGTTGGTCCCATGATGCTGATCAGTTGATATAGAGAAAATTGAACATTTAAGCTCAGTAAGCTTCTTTTTTAAGTTTTATTTACTGATTTTAAAGCTTATTTATATGACTTTATAGGCAATTTATATTAATTTGAACAAAGTGCCTATTAATGATTGATTAACTAAAATGATAAACGTGTAATTGATGAAGGGTATAATAATTACATAAATTATCTAAATCATTTAAATTATTATTATTGTAAATATGCATTATTAAAAACTATTTGCTATGTAATGTCCTTTAATTTGGAGCAGAAACAGAGGGAGTGTTTTTATTGTATCAGAGGTGTGTCACATTAATCACAGCCGATTGGCCCAATTTCAGGGTGAGATCTCTTATCCAGAACATAACCTGTGGAGCTGTGGAGCTTAAGTTACTATGGCGATGAACACAGTTAAAAGCCAAACCACTTTAATGGTACCTAAAAGCCAGGATTGGCATTAACTAAGCTTAAACAAATCTGGCTAGCCAGCTAAACCAGCTTGATGGTACAGGCCCCTGGTCCTTTACATTTCCCAGATTTTGTTTCAAGAAATGTATGCAAATGAGCGTGTATATATATATATATATATATATATATATATATATATATATATATATATATATATATATACACAGTATTGTTCAAAATAATAGCAGTACAATGTGACTAACCAGAATAATCAAGGTTTTTCGTATATTTTTTTATTGCTACGTGGCAAACAAGTTACCAGTAGGTTCAGTAGATTCTCAGAAAACAAATGAGACCCAGCATTCATGATATGCACGCTCTTAAGGCTGTGCAATTGGGCAATTAGTTTAATTAGTTGAAAGGGGTGTGTTCAAAAAAATAGCAGTGTGGCATTCAATCACTGAGGTCATCAATTTTGTGAAGAAACAGGTGTGAATCAGGTGGCCCCTATTTGAGGATGAAGCCAACACTTGTTGAACATGCATTTGAAAGCTGAGGAAAATGGGTCGTTCAAGACATTGTTCAGAAGAACAGCGTACTTTGATTAAAAAGTTGATTAGAGAGGGGAAAACCTATAAAGAGGTGCAAAAAATGATAGGCTGTTCAGCTAAAATGATCTCCAATGCCTTAAAATAGAGAGCAAAACCAGAGAGACGTGGAAGAAAATGGAAGACAACCATCAAAATGGATAGAAGAATAACCAGAATGGCAAAGGCTCAGCCAATGATCACCTCCAGGATGATCAAAGACAGTCTGGAGTTACCTGTAAGTACTGTGACAGTTAGAAGACGTCTGTGTGAAGCTAATCTATTTTCAAGAATCCCCCGCAAAGTCCCTCTGTTAAAAAAAAGGCATGTGCAGAAGAGGTTACAATTTGCCAAAGAACACATCAACTGGCCTAAAGAGAAATGGAGGAACATTTTGTGGACTGATGAGAGTAAAATTGTTCTTTTTGGGTCCAAGGGCCACAGGCAGTTTGTGAGATGACCCCCAAACTCTGAATTCAAGCCACAGTACACAGTGAAGACAGTGAAGCATGGAGGTGCAAGCATCATGATATGGGCATGTTTCTCCTACTATGGTGTTGGGCCTATTTATCACATACCAGGGATCATGGATCAGTTTGCATATGTTAAAATACTTGAAGAGGTCATGTTGCCCTATGCTGAAGAGGACATGCCCTTGAAATGGTTGTTTCAACAAGACAATGACCCAAAACACACTAGTAAACGGGCAAAGTCTTGGTTCCAAACCAACAAAATTAATGTTATGGAGTGGCCAGCCCAATCTCCAGACCTTAATCCAATTGAGAACTTGTGGGGTGATATCAAAAATGCTGTTTCTGAAGCAAAACCAAGAAATGTGAATGAATTGTGGAATGTTGTTAAAGAATCATGGAGTGGAATAACAGCTGAGAGGTGCCACAAGTTGGTTGACTCCATGCCACACAGATGTCAAGCAGTTTTAAAAAACTGAGGTCATACAACTAAATATTAGTTTAGTGATTCACAGGATTGCTAAATCCCAGAAAAAAAAAATGTTTGTACAAAGTAGTTTTGAGTTTGTACAGTCAAAGGTAGTCACTGCTATTTTTTTGAACACACCCCTTTCAACTAATTGCCCAATTGCACAGCCTTAAGAGCGTGCATATCATGAATGCTGGGTCTCATTTGTTTTCTGACAATCTACTGAACCTACTGGTAACTTGTTTGCCACGTAGCAATAAAAAATATACTAAAAACCTTGATTATTCTGGTTAGTCACATTGTACTGCTATTATTTTGAACAAGACTGTATATATATATATATATATATATATATATATATATATATATATATATATATATATATATATGTATACATATATACATACATACATACATACACACACACACACACACACACACACACACACACACACACACACACACACACTCTCTCTCATTTGGATACATTTAAACAAAATGAGCGTGTGCTCATTTTGTAAAAAGTATGAGCATGTACAGAATATATATATATATATATTATATCGACTGATATATTTTTTTTGGGCCATGTTGCCCAGCCCTAATATATATATATATTAGGGCTGGGCAACATGGCCCAAAAAAATTATATCAGTCGATATCGATAAATATCATATAAATGTAAAATGTCTCGGTTACATATGTAACCCTCATCCCCTGAAGAAAAGGAACAGAGACGTTACGTCAGTACTGATAAAATGAGGGTTTAGCTTAGAAAGCCAGCTGCCTTCAATCTCAATCAAAACGATACAATGACATGAAAAATGTCATGGGTCTGCGGAATTTGCCTAACGCAACCCTGCCCCACTGTGTGGGTATAAACGGCGTTGCATAGCAGTCACACATTTGTGTTACCTATTGAGGAGCCGAGGCCGACTGCCCCGACCATACCAGCGGTACAGCGGCTGTGGCATTCCGTTTCTTCAGGAAACGAGGGTTACATACGTAACCGAAACATTCCCTTTCAGCCAGTACACTATGAGTTACGTCAGTACTGACAAAATGAGGTTCCCAGTCTAATCACGCCACAGCGGCTGTCTTCCAGCATCCTGGGCTGACCTGTGGACCCTGCCTCGGAGTTTAATATGACGAGGGGCCGGCTCAGCTACCAAGGTACACTGGGAGGCATATCCCACTTGGAGAAATGCAATCACAGTGCCTACCTGTAGGGAGGACTTAGGAATACACGTATGACCCACATATGGGCTGCATACGGAAGAATCTGGAGTATCCAACCGCAGGTGGAAAAGTTTTTCAACCCCAGGGGTGGCAAGGGTCTTGTCAAGGGAAGACCCTCAAGGAGACTTACCATGGAGAATACACATGACGGTTGGCCTGCGGGGGAACCTTGCACACGGGCACCTAGGCTGACACAAGGGCTGGGACCATTCGGGCATGCACTCTGGTGTCTGCATCAACAGTGCTGGAGGAACTCAGGGTCTTCGGGAAGGCTCACCTGAGTGAATAAGTGCATGTATCCAGTCCCACGTATGGAGTGGAATGGCACAACAAGCGAAGACACCAGCATGTGTCCAGTCACTGGCCATCTGGGGCGAGTATACTAGAGGAGTATACAAATATCTGTCAGTGAGGCGCCACACGCTAAAGCCCAAGAGGCAGCTACGCTCCTAGTGGAGTGTGCTTTGACCCCAAGGGGGCATGGCATGCCCTAAACCTGGTAAGCCAGAACAATGGCGCCTACTATCCAGTGAGACAGCCTCTGCTTGGAAAGAGCCTTCCTTTTCTGCTTCCCTCCATAACAGACAAAAAGCTGGTATGAGGTCCTAAAGCACTGCATTCTGTCTACGTAGGCTCAAAGGGCTTGTACTGGACAGAGCAGTCTCGAGACTGGGTCTGCCTCCTCCAAGGGCAGCGCTTGCAGGTTCACCACCTAGTCACTGAAGAGAGTGGTAGGAACCTTGGGCACATATCCAGGCCAGGGTCGCAGGCTAACGCGAGAGTTGGCCGGCCCAAATTCCAGGCATGCTTCGTCAACCGAAAATGCTTGCAGGTTCCCCACCCTCTTGATCGAGGCAGGAGCAACGAGGAGCGCTGTCTTCCTTGACAGGAACTTAAGCTCCCCCATGTGCAGAGGCTCGAAGGGAGCCGTACGCAAGGCAGTTAGGCCACTGTGAGGTCCCAAGAGGGTACCTTTAAGGGGCGCGGTGGATTTAATCTTTTCGCTCGTAAATGGCACACGTAAATGGCACAAAGCAACCTCAGATGCTTTTGACTCCATAACAAGAGGTGGCAGGCTGGTTGTGACATCAGGCGGGAGCATAGACCACCTTGGTGGTTGATGTATGCTACTGTCGCTGCATTGTCTGACCGGACCAGTACGTGCCTGTCCTTGAGCAGGGCTCAGAAGCGGTGCAGAGCAAGACATCTAGGCCAGCAACTTGAGGCAATTGATATGCCACACACACTGGCATAACCATTGCACATGGCACCTCAGCCCGTGGCAGAGGCAGGGACGGATTGGTAATCTGTGCATTCTGGAAAAGTCCAGAACGGCCATCCAACCGTGGGCCATCGTGCAGCCGTCGTCAAAAAAAGAAAGTCTCTAGGCCTGTCGCGATAGTCAATAAATCAATTAATCACATGATAAAATAATGAGCTTGATTATTTTTCGGCCACAATCATTTCCATTTGTTTGTTTCCCATGTCTCTCTCGCTGACGGAGCGCGTGCCTCGTACGTTTGGGGAGGTGTTTATACTCAGCTCAGACCGGGTGCCGGTGTGATGGGATGTCATGCTCGGCCAGATTCGTCTGGAACTCGTGCTTCTTTGGATGCGGAGCCGCATGCAAAGATAATAAATTTGACGCGAACACAACCAAGCATTGATGTTATTTTTGCCGTGCGCAAATATATTTGTGCGGACGCATCGAGTAGGCTATAACAAGGCAAAACTACACTGAAGTTGGCAGTTTGATAAATGCAAGTTAATTCTTCAGTTCAGTCTTTTGTGTGCTGAAAGGGCACATGAGTTCTGGTAGAGATGGCAATACACATTCTCCCTTTTTTTGCCTCTCTCACTATAAATCTCACCTAGCTTTTCTCACCTAGATTTAAAGGCATATTATTGCTCATCAGAGAAAGATGTAGAAAACAGACAGTTAACTTTGGCTTCAAACTATCCTTTATTGTCAAAACATGACAAAACACTTCCCAAACAGGTGAACAGTTTATTAAAACTGAGGTAGAATTATTTATTAATAAAAGCAATATTAATAGACTAGATTATTAATATAATTTAGAATATATAAAATAAATATCCATAGTTAAATCTAACTAGTTAGATTTAACTAACTAGTTAGTTAAATCTAACTAAAGAAAATGTTTTAAAGAAAATGTTTGTCAGTAAAAAATATATATAATTAAAAATATATATATTTCTGGTCAGCATGCCAAACCTTATAAATAAAGATAATTTAATAATTATATTCCGTGTGGTGAACCTATGATAAGCAGCACTATGCGTTGTTTTATGTTGGATGGAATAGCCAAAATATCTCCAAACCACTGAAGTTGTGCAACCTTTCTTGTCAACAATATCTGTGTCCGCTGAGCTGGTCGGGAGCACTGAGTTTTCTTCACTAGTGCTAATTTTTCTCGCTCCACTTTACTCCGATCCTCCAAGCCTGTCAGCTACTGACTGTAAACAACACCGCATGCAGCACCCAGCAACCAGCAGCCCGGTCTGCAAAACACATGCGCAGTACTCATAGCGCGTAAGCATTATATCGAGAATTTATCAAAATGTTTTTATCGTTTTATTGAGGAAAATTATTTTGAGATACTTATCGTTATCGTTTAATCGCCCAGCCCTAATATATATATATATATATATATATATATATATATATATATATATATATATATATATATATATATATATATATATATACACAAAAAATAAATTTACACAAAACTTGTGATACATTTTTACCTTATTTTTTTTTTATATATAATAAACTGGAGAACTTTCACAGTG
The DNA here is from genome assembly GCF_024679245.1 of Pseudorasbora parva. NCBI lineage: Eukaryota > Metazoa > Chordata > Actinopteri > Cypriniformes > Gobionidae > Pseudorasbora > Pseudorasbora parva. Next base: position 17,137,879 of record NC_090175.1, on the reverse strand, counting down.
ATATCGTCTAATTAAAAAAAGAAAGTCCCTATACGCCTTTAGTGTCTCGCCTTAAACCAGTATTTCCACTTTACTAAAGTAAAGTTGACCAAGTGGATCTCTGAGTTAGTGTGAGTGAACAGAGGCAGGGCTAATTTGCATATTCATGGTCTGTGTATACTAAATGAAGCAAGAGTGTAAAGTTACATTCAAGCTATTTTAAAGCTGCAGTCTGTAAGTTTTGCCTCCGTGTTGGAATCTCTGTTTGAAACCTGCAATTGCAGTTATTTGAGGAGTTATCATCTGTACGTCAGTTATGTGTAGCTCCTCAACGTGGATAAATTTAATGTTTTGAGGAGTATGTGCAGCTTTCTGTCAGTCAACGCACCCATTTGAATACTGTACTTCAGATTGAGTCACATATTCTATGTCTTAGAATAAACCTAAGTAAGAATTTTTTTACCTGAAAATTTCAACTGAACAAGTAACATGTTTTTGGGAACAAAACATTACAATAAATAAATAAAGAGTTAGTTTCACAGCAAAAATTACCACCAACTAATTTTCAAACAGCGCTTTACTTTGTGCCAGTGTGAAAATTATATCAGGATAAGTCTATTAAGGACTAGACATCAAAGAGTGAAAATTTTGATTTGTTGTTCATGTATTAATGTTTACAAGAAGAAACAGATTAACATGAGCAGCGGTTGTTTTTGCAGACTGTAAAATTAACAAAAAACTCTTTTGTCACGACTCTCTCTGAGTCTCTCACTCATTGTTGTGCATGTTAACTTGTGGCAGATTAAAAAATGCTGTGGAATTTTTGTTTTGTTTATTGTTTATATATATATATTATCTTTAATCAATAGGCCTGGCTCTGTAGAAGTGTTAAGTCAGGTCATTTTTGAAAACAAGACATATCCTGACAAAGAAGACATAGAGAAGACATTGGTAGAAGGCCTTGATAAATCCATTATCATCTTAAATGTCATCAGATCCAGCATTGCTGCCTGTAAGTATAATATTCTGTTCTTATAACTTAGTAAGAATATTTACTGTTACAGTTATACTGTCATATCCAACCTTAAATGTTCAGATATATACCGTAATTCCTCAAATAAAGACCGGGGCTTTTATTTACATGAACTGCATAAGGGAACCAGCTTTTATTTTATTTTTATTTGAAGCATGAACTGGCTTTTTAAAAATATACTGTTGTTTGAGGTAAACTAATGATGTCCGTGTGGTTTTTACATTCAAAAACATCATAAGTAATATGCTATTTTCTACACTGGTTTTGAAGCTCTCTCAAAAATGCTGGGTTTTGGTGGGCGTGCGGCACTGGAGACTTGGAAGTAAACGCCCACGGCTAGGATTGGATAAGATTTGCATATTTAATGATCTTAAGCTCCCCTGTCAGTTCAGTTCACATAAGAGAGGAGAGATTGAGGGAAAAGTGGCAACTGGAATGATTTTCTGAATCACAGGGCTCGTAAGTTAACCTGACAAGCCAGACCCACATTAAGGTGAAACAAAGCTTGTTGATAGATAAAACATTCGCCGTATCCGGTCAGCAAAACTCCGAACACATCTTCCCTTTTTAAGAATGTCTTCAGTGCCGTTCTTTGTTCTTTTCTCAGAGAAAAGCTTAACTCCAAGTCTTCCAGAGTCGCGGTCAAAGCTGATTCGAAAGACCGCCGTTCGCCAGTTTCTGTGTTTACTAGAAGCAAGCAAACGCAACTCGGCCATCGTCATTATGGCCCCGCCCACCGACTCTATACAAGATGTGATTGGCCCGGCAAGAGTTAGGGGATTACAGCTCAGAAGGGTATTGAGAGTTGCTAAACGACACTCGCGGGCAGACTAGATTTGCTGCCGCTAGGGTGCGTCTAGATTTCTAGGCTACTCGTAAATGTCTTTATTATTCAAACACAATGATTTATTTATTTTTTATCCACCCCCGATTGATTGGACTATTATTTTTATATTACACATAGCCTGCAAGATCGGAAGATATAAGCACGAACCATGAGATCACATTCACACGCGCGCGCCGCCCTTCAGATGTCAACTTGAGAGAGAGAGAGAGAATAGCAGAACAAGAACGGAATATAATGACATTCACCTGCCTGCCGGGCTTTGCGAGCCCTGGCCCATGCATGTCTGAGTCTAGCGTAGAGTCTTGCTCTGTTAGACATGTACACATAAGCAAAACGATCTATAACAATGCAATACTATCACATATAAAAACACGTTTTACTCACAAAATTGTGTTGCACCATTCCTATTGGATCCAAATCCAGCATCGACCTACAATCGATATACAATGAAAGACTGTACACTAAATGAAAGGCATTTAGGAGTTTATCCATACATTTTAGCCCGGCCTTAATTTGAGACAAGGCTGTATTTGTTTGTGCTGACCACAACCCCGGCCACTATCAGAGACCCGGCATTTAATTGAGTACAGGATTTTATTTGAGGAATTACGGTAATAAATATTTAACTTTCCTTGAGTTAAGTTATTAAAGTTATTAAACTTTAAGTTATTAAAGTTTGGCCCCGCTTTATATTAGGTGGCCTTAAGTACTATGTACTTACATCAAAAAATAAGTACAATGTACTTACTATGTTCAAAGTGTATTGCAAAGCACTTTTGCTGATATTGAGGTGGGATACAGGTAGAGTTAGGGGCAGGTGTGGTGGTTGGGGGGCAGTTTAAGGGTAGGGTTAGGTGTAAGGGAAGTGCCAACTGTGTAATTACAAATGTAAAGTTCTACAGAAATTAATTACAGACGTAATTACATGCAGGTATTTTTAAAATGTAAGTACAATGTACACAATAAGTGCATTGTATCAAATGATAAATTAAAATGTTAGAACATAGTAGTTAAGGCCACCTAATATAAAGTGGGTCCTAAAGTTTTATTTGCACAAAATAAAAATTGTATAAAAACATTTTTACATGACATGAATATTTTCAAATATCATACTGACCTTTTGTCAGATATACAACATTTTTGTTCTACATTTTCTTTAAGACATCCAAATGTTATGACTGTCCAATGTAATTGCTAAGGTCTGCAACAAGGTTGGTGCTTAGCAAACTCAAATAGTCCACAGGAGATTGTGGGAAAAAGATGATCTCTAGTCTAGAGAACATTTAACTGCATTACATTTTTTCGACCACTTAAAGGGTTAGTTCACCCAAAAATGAAATTGATGTCATTAATGACTCACACTAATTTCGTTCCACACACGTAAGACCTCTGTTCATCATTGGAACACAGTTTAAGATATTTTATATTTTAGTCCCAGAGCATATGCAGTCAATGCACACTATACTGTCCATGTCCAGAAAGGTAATACTAACATCATAAAAGTAGTCCATATGTGACATCAGTTGGTTGATTAGAATCTCTTGAAGCATTGAAAATACATTTTGGTCCAAAAATATCAAAAACTATTCCTTTATTCAGCATTGTCCTCTCTTCCGTGTTTCTCAAAAAAGATTCAAGCGCAAAATGAATCAGTGAATCGATCAATGCTTCGGGTCGCCAATGTCACGTGATTTCAGCAGTTTGGCGGTTTGACGTGATCCGAACTGCTGAAATCACGTGATATTGGCGAACCGAATCATTGATAGATTCACACCATTTGAATCTTTTTGGAGGAACGCGGAAGAGAAGACAATGCTGAATAAAATCAAAGTTTTTGATATTTTTGGACCAAAATGTATTTTCAATGCTTCAAGAGATTCTAATCAACCAACTGATGTCACATATGGACTACTTTGATGATGTTTTTTTTAGCTTTCTGGACATGGACAGTAAAGTGGGCATTGACTGCATATGCTCTGGGACTAAAATATAAAATATCTTAAACTGTGTTCTGAAGATGAACAGAGGTCTGAATGGTGTGGAACGACATTAGGGTGAGTCATTAATGACATCAATTTCATTGTTGGGTGAACTAAACCTTTAAGTTAGAATAACACAGTAACATTTTAATAGTTCCATGACTTGACAAAAGATTAAAGAAAAAATTTATTAATCATGATCATGTCATAGCAATGTTAAAAGAAAATAAATATGAATGTATTCAATCTTTACTTTAATCTATTTGTGTGCATGTACAAATAATAGATATGGTACTTGGAGATACCACAACTGAAAAGCCAGGAACATCACCACAATTTGCATCAACACCTGAAATGGCAGATACAACAACTGATCAAAGCAGTAAATTTATACCAACAACTACCACAACAAAGAGTCAATCAACGACTGTTGTGGCATCAGCATCTACAAATACCATCCCTATTACAATGAAAACATCTGAAATACCAATTACAACAACTCAACAAGGAACTATACTTTTGGAAACAAAATCAACAGTTCAAACAACCACTGTTTTGCCAACTTCTACAAGGACAACCAATGATGCTGCAACAACATCTGACATGCCAGTTACAACAAATGAACAAACCAGTAAACTTTTGCAAACAACAAGCACATCATCACCTCAATCAAAGACTGTTGTGGCATTAACATCTACAAATAAAATCCCTATTACAATGACAACATCTGAAATACCATTGACAGTAACTCAGCAAGAAACTACAATTTTGCCAAAAACCTCATTTACAGCTCAAGCTACATCTGTTTTTCCAACTTCTACAAGCACAAGCAATGAAGCTTCAGCAACATCTGAAATGGAAGTTACAACAACTGAACAAAGCAGTACACTATTGCCAACAACAACCACATCATCGACTCAATCAACGACTGCTGTGACATCAACATCCACAAATACAATCCCTATTACAATGACAACATCTGAAATACCATTGACAACAACTCAGCAAGAAACTGCAATTTTGCCAACAACCTCATCTACAGTACAAGTAACATCTGTTTTGTCCATTTCTACAAGCCCAAGCAATGAAGCTGCAACAACATCTGAAATGTCAGATACAACAACTGAACAAAGCAGTACACTTTTGCCAACAACAACAACATCAACAACTCAAACAACAACTGTCTTGCCAACTTCTACAAGTACAATCCCTATTACAATGACAACATCTGAAATATCATTGACAACAACTCAGCAAGGAACTACAATTTTGCCAACAACCTCATTTACAGCTCAAGCAACATCTGTATTTCCAACTTCTACAAGCACAAGCAATGGAGCTTCAACAACATCTGAAATCCAAATTACAACAACTGAACAAAGCAGTACACTTTTGCCAACAACAACCACATCAACGACTCAATCAATGACTGTTGAGACATCAACAGCTGCAAATACAATCCCTATTACGATGACAACCTCTGAAATCCCAATGACAACAACTCAACAAGGAACAACTATGTTGCCAACAACCTCATCTACAGTTCAAGCAACATCTGTTTTTCCACCTTCTACAACCTCAAGCAATGAAACTGCAAAAACATCGGAAATGTCAGATACAACAACTAAACAAAGCAGTACGCTTTTGCCAACAACAACCACATCAACGACTCAATCAACTACTGTTGAGGCATCAACAGCTACAAATAAAATCCCTATTACAATGACAACATCTGAAATACCATTGACAACAACTCAACAAGGAACTACACTTTTGGAAACAACATTTTCAGTTCAAGCAACATCTGTTTTGCAATCTTCTACAAGCCCAAGCAATGAAGCTGCAACAACATCTGAAATGCCAGTTACAACAACTGAACAAAGCAGTAACCTTTTGCCAACAACAACCACATCAACGACTCAATCAACGACTGCTGTGGCATCAACATCTACAAGTACTATCCCTATTACAATGAAAACATCTGAAATACCATTGACAACAACTCAGCAAGAAACTACAATTTTGCCAACAACCTCATCTACAGTACAAGCAACATCTGTTATTCCAACTTCTACAAGCACAAGCAATGAAGCTTCAACAACATCTGAAATGCAAGTTACAACAACTGATCAAAGCAGTACACTTTTGCCAACAACAACCACATCAACGACTCAATCAACAACTGCTGTGACATCAAACTCTACAAATACAATCCCTATTACAATGACAACATCTGAAATACCAATGACAACAACTCAACAAGGAACTACACTTTTGGAAACAACATTTTCAGTTCAAACAACATCGGTTTTGCCAACTTCTACAGGCCCAAGAAATGAAGCTTCAACAACATCTGAACGGCCAGTTATAACAACTGAACAAAGCAGTACACTTTTGCCAACAACAACCACATCATCAACTCAATCAACGAATGATGTGGCATCAACATCTACAAGTACAATCCCTATTACAATGACAACATCTGAAATACCATTGACAACAACTCAACAAGGAACTACAATTTTGCCAACAACCTCATTTACAGCTCAAGCAACATCTGTTTTTCCAACTTCTACAAGCACAAGCAATGAAGCTTCAACAACATCTAAAATGTCAGTTACAACAACTGAACAAAGCAGTACACCTTTGCCAACAACAACAACCACATCAACAACTCAATCAATGACTGCTGTGACATCAAAATCTACAAATACAATCCCTATTACAATGACAACATCTCAAATAACATTGACAACAACTCAGCAAGGAACAACAATGTTGCCAACAACCTCATCTACAGTTCAAGCAACATCTGTTTTGCCAACTTCTACAAGCCCAAGCAATGAAGCTTCAATGTCATCTAAACTGCCAGTTACAACAACTGAACAAAGCAGTACACTTTCGGTAACAACAACCACATCAACGTCTCAATCAATGACGGTTGAGGCATCAACATCTACAAGTCCAATCCCTATTACAATGACAACATCTGAAATACCAATGACATCAACTCAGCAAGGAACTACAATTTTGCCAACAACCTCATCTACTGTACAAACAACATCTATTTTGCCAACTTCTACAAGCACAAGTAATGAAGCTACAACAACATCTGAAATACCAGTTACAACAACTAAACAAAGCAGTACACTTTTGCCAACAACAACCACATCATCGACTCAATCAACGACTGCTGTGACATCAACATCCACAAATACAATCCCTATTACAATGACAACATCTGCAATACCAATGACAACAACTCAACAAGGAACTACAATTTTGCCAACAACCTCATCTACAGCTCAAGCAACATCTGTTTTTCCAACTTCTACAAGCATAAGTAATGAAGCTTCAACAACATCTGAAATGCAAGTTACAACAACTGAACAAAGCAGTACTCTTTTGCCAACAACAACCACATCAACGTCTCAGTCAAAAAGTGTTTTGCCAAATTCTGCAAGCACAAGCAAAGAAGCTTCAACAAAATCTGAAATGCCAGTTACAACAACTCAACAAGGAACTACACTTTTGGAAACAACATTTTCAGTTCAAACAACATCAGCTTTGCCAACTTCTACAAGCCCAAGAAATGAAGCTTCAACAACATCTGAACGGCCAGTTATAACAACTGAACAAAGCAGTAGACTTTTGCCAACAACAACCACAACATCAACTCAATCAACGAATGATGTGGCATCAACATCTACAAGTACAATCCCTATTACAATGACAACATCTGAAATACCGTTGACAACAACTCAGCAAGGAACTACAATTTTGCCAACAACCTCATTTACAGCTCAAGCAACATCTGTATTTCCAACTTCTACAAGCACGAGCAATGGAGCTTCAACAACATCTGAAATGCAAGTTACAACAACTGAACAAAGCAGTACACTTTTGCCAACAACAACCACATCAACGACTCAATCAATGACTGTTGAGACATCAACAGCTGCAAATACAATCCCTATTACGATGACAACCTCTGAAATCCCAATGACAACAACTCAACAAGGAACTAAAATTTTGCCAACAACCTCAACTACAGCTCAAGCAACATCTGTTTTTCCACCTTCTACAAGCACAAGCAATGAAGCTTCAACAACATCTGAGATGCAAGTTACAACAACTGAACAAAGCAGTACACTTTTGCCAACAACAACCACATCATCGACTCAATCAACGACTGCTGTGACATCAACATCCACAAATACAATCTCTATTACAATGACAACATCTGAAATACCAATAACAACAACTCAGCAAGGAACAACTATGTTGCCAACAACCTCATCTACAGTTCAAGCAACATCTGTTTTGCCATCTTCTACAACCTCAAGCAATGAAACTGCAAAAACATCGGAAATGTCAGATACAACATCTAAACAAAGCAGTACGCTTTTGCCAACAACTACCACATCAACGACTCAATCAACAACTGTTGAGGCATCAACAGCTACAAATACAATCCCTATTACAATGACAACATCTGAAATACCATTGACAACAACTCAACAAGGAACTACACTTTTGGAAACAACATTTTCAGTTCAAGCAACATCTGTTTTGCAATCTTCTACAAGCCCAAGCAATGAAGCTGCAACAACATCTGAAATGCCAGTTACAACAACTGAACAAAGCAGTACACTTTTGCCAACAACAACCACATCAACGACTCAATCAACGACTGCTGTGGCATCAACATCTACAAGTACTATCCCTATAACAATGAAAACATCTGAAATACCATTGACAACAACTCAGCAAGAAACTACAATTTTGCCAACAACCTCATCTACAGTACAAGCAACATCTGTTTTAACAACTTCTACAAGCCCAAGCAATGAAGCTGCAACAACACCGGAAATGTCAGATACAACAACTAAACAAAGCAGTACACTTTTGCCAACAACAACCACATCAACGACTCAATCAACAACTGTTTTGCCAACTTCTACAAGCACAAGCAATGAAGCTTCAATATCATCTAAACTGCCAGTTACAACAACTGAACAAAGCAGTACACTTTCGGTAACAACAACCACATCAACGTCTCAATCAATGACGGTTGAGGCATCAACATCTACAAGTACAATCCCTATTACAATGACAACATCTGAAATACCAATGACATCAACTCAGCAAGGAACTACAATTTTGCCAACAACCTCATCTACTGTACAAACAACATCTGTTTTGCCAACTTCTACAAGCACAAGTAATGAAGCTACAACAACATCTGAAATACCAGTTACAACAACTAAACAAAGCAGTACAATTTTGCCAACAACAACCACATCATCGACTCAATCAACGACTGCTGTGACATCAACATCCACAAATACAATCCCTATTACAATGACAACATCTGCAATACCAATGACAACAACTCAACAAGGAACTACAATTTTGCCAACAACCTCATCTACAGCTCAAGCAACATCTGTTTTTCCAACTTCTACAAGCATAAGTAATGAAGCTTCAACAACATCTGAAATGCAAGTTACAACAACTGAACAAAGCAGTACTCTTTTGCCAACAACAACCACATCAACGTCTCAGTCAAAAAGTGTTTTGCCAAATTCTGCAAGCACAAGCAAAGAAGCTTCAACAAAATCTGAAATGCCAGTTACAACAACTCAACAAGGAACTACACTTTTGGAAACAACATTTTCAGTTCAAACAACATCAGCTTTGCCAACTTCTACAAGCCCAAGAAATGAAGCTTCAACAACATCTGAACGGCCAGTTATAACAACTGAACAAAGCAGTAGACTTTTGCCAACAACAACCACAACATCAACTCAATCAACGAATGATGTGGCATCAACATCTACAAGTACAATCCCTATTACAATGACAACATCTGAAATACCGTTGACAACAACTCAGCAAGGAACTACAATTTTGCCAACAACCTCATTTACAGCTCAAGCAACATCAGTATTTCCAACTTCTACAAGCACAAGCAATGGAGCTTCAACAACATCTGAAATGCAAGTTACAACAACTGAACAAAGCAGTACACTTTTGCCAACAACAACCACATCAACGACTCAATCAATGACTGTTGAGACATCAACAGCTGCAAATACAATCCCTATTACGATGACAACCTCTGAAATCCCAATGACAACAACTCAACAAGGAACTAAAATTTTGCCAACAACCTCAACTACAGCTCAAGCAACATCTGTTTTTCCACCTTCTACAAGCACAAGCAATGAAGCTTCAACAACATCTGAGATGCAAGTTACAACAACTGAACAAAGCAGTACACTTTTGCCAACAACAACCACATCATCGACTCAATCAACGACTGCTGTGACATCAACATCCACAAATACAATCTCTATTACAATGACAACATCTGAAATACCAATGACAACAACTCAGCAAGGAACAACTATGTTGCCAACAACCTCATCTACAGTTCAAGCAACATCTGTTTTGCCATCTTCTACAACCTCAAGCAATGAAACTGCAAAAACATCGGAAATGTCAGATACAACATCTAAACAAAGCAGTACGCTTTTGCCAACAACTACCACATCAACGACTCAATCAACAACTGTTGAGGCATCAACAGCTACAAATACAATCCCTATTACAATGACAACATCTGAAATACCATTGACAACAACTCAACAAGGAACTACACTTTTGGAAACAACATTTTCAGTTCAAGCAACATCTGTTTTGCAATCTTCTACAAGCCCAAGCAATGAAGCTGCAACAACATCTGAAATGCCAGTTACAACAACTGAACAAAGCAGTACACTTTTGCCAACAACAACCACATCAACGACTCAATCAACGACTGCTGTGGCATCAACATCTACAAGTACTATCCCTATAACAATGAAAACATCTGAAATACCATTGACAACAACTCAGCAAGAAACTACAATTTTGCCAACAACCTCATCTACAGTACAAGCAACATCTGTTTTAACAACTTCTACAAGCCCAAGCAATGAAGCTGCAACAACACTGGAAATGTCAGATACAACAACTAAACAAAGCAGTACACTTTTGCCAACAACAACCACATCAACGACTCAATCAACAACTGTTTTGCCAACTTCTACAAGCACAAGCAATGAAGCTTCAATATCATCTAAACTGCCAGTTACAACAACTGAACAAAGCAGTACACTTTCGGTAACAACAACCACATCAACGTCTCAATCAATGACGGTTGAGGCATCAACATCTACAAGTACAATCCCTATTACAATGACAACATCTGAAATACCAATGACATCAACTCAGCAAGGAACTACAATTTTGCCAACAACCTCATCTACTGTACAAACAACATCTGTTTTGCCAACTTCTACAAGCACAAGTAATGAAGCTACAACAACATCTGAAATACCAGTTACAACAACTAAACAAAGCAGTACAATTTTGCCAACAACAACCACATCATCGACTCAATCAACGACTGCTGTGACATCAACATCCACAAATACAATCCCTATTACAATGACAACATCTGCAATACCAATGACAACAACTCAACAAGGAACTACAATTTTGCCAACAACCTCATCTACAGCTCAAGCAACATCTGTTTTTCCAACTTCTACAAGCATAAGTAATGAAGCTTCAACAACATCTGAAATGCAAGTTACAACAACTGAACAAAGCAGTACTCTTTTGCCAACAACAACCACATCAACGTCTCAGTCAAAAAGTGTATTGCCAAATTCTGCAAGCACAAGCAAAGAAGCTTTAACAAAATCTGAAATGCCAGTTACAACAACTCAACAAGGAACTACACTTTTGGAAACAACATTTTCAGGTCAAACAACATCAGCTTTGCCAACTTCTACAAGCCCAAGAAATGAAGCTTCAACAACATCTGAACGGCCAGTTATAACAACTGAACAAAGCAGTAGACTTTTGCCAACAACAACCACATCATCAACTCAATCAACGAATGATGTGGCATCAACATCTACAAGTACAATCCCTATTACAATGACAACATCTGAAATACCACTGACAACAACTCAGCAAGAAACTACAATTTTGCCAACAACCTCATTTACAGCTCAAGCAACATCTGTTTTTCCAACTTCTACAAGCACAAGCAATGAAGCTTCAACGACATCTAAAATGTCAGTTACAACAACTGAACAAAGCAGTACACTTTTGCCAACAACAACAATCACATCAACAACTCAATCAACGACTGCTGTGACATCAAAATCTACAAATACAATCCCTATTACAATGACAACATCTGAAATACCATTGACAACAACTCAGCAAGGAACTACAATGTTGCCAACAACCTCATCTACAGTTCAAGCAACATCTGTTTTGCCAACTTCTACAAGCCCAAGCAATGAAGCTGCAAAAACATCTGAAATGTCAGATACAACAACTAAACAAAGCAGTACACTTTTGCCAACATCAACCACATCAACGACTCAGTCAACAACTGTTGAGGCATCAACAGCTACAAATACAATCCCGATTACAATGACAACATCCGAAATACAAATGACAACAACTCAACAAGGAACTACACTTTTTGAAACAACATTTTCAGTTCAAACAACATCGGTTTTGCCAGATTCTACTAGCCCAAGAAAAGAAGCTTCAACAACATCTGAACTGCCAGTTACAACAACTGGACAAAGCAGTACACTTTTGCCAACAACGATAACATCATCGACTCTGTCAACAAATCGTTTGCCATTATCAACAAGCACAAGTAATAAAGCTTCCATAACATCCGAAATGACTGTTACAACAACTGAACAAAGCAGTACACTTTTGCCAACAACAACCACATCATCTACTCAATCAACAACTGCTGTGGCATCAACATCTACAAGTACAATCCCTATTACAATGACAACATCTGAAATACCATGGACAACAACTCAGCAAGAAACTACACTTTTGACAACAACCTCATCTACAGTACAAGCAACATCTGTTTTGTCAACTTCTACAAGCCCAAGCAATGAAGCTGCAACAACATCTGAAATGTCAGATACAACAACTAAACAAAGCAGTACGCTTTTGCCAACAACAACCACATCAACAACTCAATCAACAACTGTTGAGGCATCAACAGCTACAAATACAATCCCTATTACAATGACAACACCTGAAATGCCAATGACAACAACTCAGCAAGAAACTACACTTTTGACAACAACCTCATCTACAGTTCAAGCAACATCTGTTTTAACAACTTCTACAAGCCCAAGCAATGAAGTTGCAACAACACCGGAAATGTCAGATACAACAACTAAACAAAGCAGTACAGTTTTGCCAACAACAACCACATCAACGACTCAGTCAACAACTGTTTTGCCAACTTCTACAAGCACAAGCAATGAAGCTTCAATATCATCTAAACTGCCATTTACAACAACTGAACAAAGCAGTACACTTTCGGTAACAACAACCACATCAACGACTCAATCAGCGACTACTGTGACATCAACATCCACAAATACAATCCCTATTACAATGACAACATCTGAAATACCTCTAACAACAACCCAGCAAGGAACAACAATGTTGCCAACAACCTCATCTACAGTTCAAGCAACATCTGTTTTGCCATCTTCTACAAGCCCAAGCAATGAAGCTGCAAAAACATCTGAAATGTCATATACAACAACTAAACAAAGCAGTACGCTTTTGCCAACAACAACCACATCAACAACTCAATCAACAACTGTTGAGGCATCAACAGCTACAAGTACAATCCCTATTACAATGACAACATCTGAAATACCATTGACAACAACTCAACAAGGAAGAACAATTTTGCCAACAACCTCATCTACAGTTCAAGCAACATCTTCTTTGCCAACTTCTACAAGCCCAAGCAATGAAGCTTCAACATCTGAAATGCCAGTTACAAAAACTAAACAAAGCACTACAATTTGGCCAAAAACCTCATCTAAGGTTCAAAAAACAAGTGTTTTGCCATCAACATCTACAAGCACAATCGTTGATGCAGTGACAACGTCTGAATCATCATTAGCAACAACTCAAAATGGCACTACGTTTTTGCCAACAACATTAAATCCCCCTGCCTGGATGACCAATTCAACAATCATGAGTGAATCAGTGAATACAACAGAAAACTTCACCACAACTCAAGTGGCAACATCCAAAACTACCATAGGATCTCTTGATCCCCCCACAGATAATGAGGGATACCTTTATCTAAGATTCAAGTTGATGCTGGATTTTCTACAAGATTATTATGACAAAAAATCATCTAAATATACATTACTGGAAAGAAACGTAACAACAGAGGTAATTCATTGTTATTTTACATTAAATTTTAAAATAGAACATTAAAAAAATGAAATACACTGATGATTAAAGTAACAGATGTCGCTAAATTCTCATAATGTAAATGTTTGTGTATATGTGCACACACTGTGTTTTACTGCTCATTGCTTGTTGCAGATTAATCAAGGATTCAAACTCAAATACCCTTTAACCTTCCGGAGATCCATTATCATCCATTTTTGGTAAGAGAAGCAATTCATTTACTGCACTTGCATTCATACCATAAATATTGAATTTAAAAGTTATTAATGAGGTAAACATTAAAACATTAAATTACATGAACATTGCAATGGTCATGTTGGGGTCCTTTTGGGGCTTTTACAGAGGAACTTGTTGGTATATCATTCCTATCCTGAGTTATGGGTCCTTTTACTCCAAAAAATCTGACGGAATTTTTTTTTTTTTTAAGGCTATTGTCAATATTCTCTGAATTACTAAAACACAAAATAAGATATCTAGAATTCCATATGGATTCCAATTCCAATGTATGCAAATGAGCTTATATATGGCCTTATTTGCATATTAAAACATTAATTTACACAAAACTTGTAATACATTCTTTTTCTTATGTTTATGCATGTAATAAACTGAATTAGTTTATCAGTGATATCTTCTAATTTATAAAACAATCCATATTCACATGTAGTGTCTCGCCTTAAACCAGTATTTCCACTTTACTAAAGTAAAGTTAATCAAGTGGATCTCGGAATTAGTGTGAGTGAATAGAGGCGGGGCTCATTTCCATATTTTTGGTCTGTGTATACTAAATGAAGCAGGATTGTAAAGTTACATTCAAGCTACATTCAAGTTTTGTTTTGTTTTGTTTGAAACCTGCAATTACAGTTATTTGTGGAGGTATCATCTGTACGTCAGTTGTGTGTCGGCGACTACTTAGTGCGCATGAATTTAATGTTTTGAGGAGTATGTGAAGCTTTCTGTCAGTCAATGCACCCGTGTGGATACTGTACTTCAGATTGAATCACATTTTCTACATCTTGAAATATAACCTAAATACGAAATTTCAACCCAAAATTGAATCTGAAAAAGTCTGCCCCTTTTGGGAAGAAAACATTACAATAAATTGTGCTACCAATGTGGATTAAATCTAATGATCGCTCATATAACATCAAACTGTGCAAATTATTGTTATTGTTATACTTTGTTCTCAAATTGTAAATTGTAAAAGCCTTAGCATTGACTGACTGTGTATTTAGTATTTATTAGTGTTACCTGTAGATTTCAATTTCCATACAGTATATTCTCACAATGAATCTCCAGTTGTCACTGATGATGACATTTGGATTAAAATCCACCATAAAAATTAACCCAAGCTTAATTACCCCAGCTGCTCTGAGAAAAATCTATAAATTATCCACCCCCTGCAGCATGCTAATGTGCGTTACTACAACTAGCTGGAATCTTTCTTTATGTATACAGATGTGATGTAGTGACACAGACATGCTTGAATGTCCTGTGGAAATCCACCATACCACTTTAATTATAACGCATTATCACAAACTGTTGTGAATGGGGCTAAGGTTAGAAGATAGTTTGGAATACTGGCTGGTTATGTACCTGCTCAAAAATTTATTTGGGATATTTTTTAACAAAAAAAAAAAGTGACAGACTGCAGCTTTAAGTTGTAAAGAAATTGTTTTAACAGGGGGGAAAACATTTTAAATTTAATTTAGTTGATTAAAGATTTGAAGTGATAAGTGATTAAAGAAGTGATACAATTATTGACTACAGGGGGACTTCATAAATAAAATAAAAAATTGAATAGATTAAAGTGGGTAGACTTGAACTTGAAAATGGTGTGTATTGATGTTTTTCCATGGTTGAAACAATACCTTCTGATTGCGTTAGTGTTGTAACTAGTAGGAAAGTGTGATCGGTTCAAGTGCCATTTGAATTGAGGCACTACATCTATCTGTAATGAAATATTAAATTACCTCAAAAGGGTATTTATTGTTTGAATAAAAATAAAAAGCTGAAAGCTGAAAACTTTGTTTCATACCTAAAATAACTTGCTCTGTCTTGTTGTCAGCATGTTGTTAATGTACTCTTTGTATTCAACTTATTTTTTCAGTGTTTGAGAATATGATGTGTGGCGTCAGAGTGGCATGGCTTGAAACACATTAGTAACTAGAAATGTGTGTGTGTGTGTGTGTGTGTGTGTGTGTGCGTGCGTGCGTGCGTGCATGCGCGTGTGTATTATTGTTTACAAGGAGAAACAGATTCACATGAGCAGCTGTTGTTTTTTGCAGACTGTAAAATTAAACAAAATTCTGCTTTTCAGAAGGTCAACTCTTGTCACGACTCTCTGAGTCTGTCACTAATTTTTGTAGATGTTATCTTGTGGCAAATAAACATTGCTGTCAATAACAAAAATCTTATAAAAAGCTCTTAGAAAACCTCCTAATTTTGTTTAATAGAAGCTTATATAATATTATTAATGATCATAATATATATATTTTTTTATATTCAATCAATAGGCCTGGCTCTGTAGAAGTGTTAAGTCAGGTCATTTTTGAAAACAAGACATGTCCCGACAAAGAAGACATAGAGAAGACATTGGAAGAAGGCCTTGATAAATCCATTATCTCCTTAAATGTCATCAGATCCAGCATTTTTGCCTGTGAGTATAATATTATGATCTTATAACTTAGTAAGAATATTTACTGTTACAGTGATACTGTCATATCCAACCTTGAATGTTTAGATATATAATAAATAGGGCTGTCAAAAGATTAAACTATTTAATCACGATTAATCGCATGATTGTCATGAGTTAACTCACGATTAATCACAATTTAATATCAGATTTTTATATGTTGTAAATGTATCTTAAATTAAGTTTGAATTAAGTTTTTAATACTCTAATCAACATGGGTATATGGACAAATATGCATGTTTTATGCAAATGTATGTGTATTATTAGTGAAACCATACTTATTCAATAATAATAATAAGTAATACAGCATGAAGACTAGACATGTATCAAAGGTTAAAGATGTTTATCAAATAACTTGTTTTTGTCCCTTAAGCCTAAGCTTAAAAATTCAGAATAAGCAGTGATTTCTCTCATTTTAAGAATATAAATAAATAAATAAAAGTATTACTGGCAGTTTAGTTCAGAGCAGGGCACAGTTCGTATAAAACATTGGTGATGTGAAAGCTGTCATGCGGATCTGGGAGCGCACCAGTACCACACCATACCTGGAGGCGGTCCATATTCCACGAGTAGGAATATAGTGTGACCCCTTTAAGAGATGCGCACTATCTATATAACTGCCGGTATTTTGCGTGTGTGCACCGAACTGTGCCGCAATTCACGTGAACAATGTGAGAAACACGGATTCGGGAGCAGTCTTGTTCAGAAAAGTAACCTGTGCATTCGTTTTGTAATGATTGTAACGATTGTAATGCATTTAGTTCAATAAAAAACGCTACTCCACGGATCAAACAGAAAATGCGCACTGCGATAACGCGCGTTAATAAATTTAGTGCTGTTAAAATTAATTAGCATTATTAACGTGTTAATTTTGACAGCCCTATTTTACGGGCTACTCCACGGATCAAACAGAAAATGTGCGCTGCGATAACGCGTGTTAATAAAATAATGCGCGTTAATAAATTTAGTGCTGTTAAAATTAATTGGCATTATTAACGTGTTAACTTTGACAGCCCTATTATATATACACAAATAAAATAAATTGTATAAAAAATACATAATATGAACATTTTCAAATCTCATTCCTACCTTTTGTCAGATATACAAAATTTGTGTTCTACATCTTCAAGACATTCAGTGTTATGACTGTCCGATGTAATTCCTAAGGTCTGCAACAAGATGGGTGCTCTGCAACCTCAAGTAGTCCACAGGACATTGTGGAAAAAAGATCTTTAGTCTAGACCACAAACTTTACAATTTTTGGTCCACTTGAGTTAGAATAATCCAGTATTTTTTTAATGGTGTAATGACTTGTCAAAATATTTAAGAAAAATTAATTAATTTTGATCATGTCATAGCCCTTTTAAAAGAAACAAAATATTAAAATGATTACTTAATATTATCTATTTGTGTGCTCTTGAAGATACCACAACTGAACAGACAACAACACCACCACAACTTGCCTCAACATCTGAAATGCCAGTTACAACAACTGAACAAAGCAGTACACTTTTGCAAACAACAACCACATCAACGACTCAAACAAAAACTGTCTTCCCAACTTCTACAAGCACAAGCAATGCAGCTTCAGCAACTTCTGAAATGCCAGTTACAACAACTGAACAAAAAAGTACAATTTTGCCAACAACAACCACATCATTGACTCAATTAACAACTGTTGTAGCATCAACATCTACAAGTACAATCCCTCTTACAATGACAACATCTGAAATAACATTGGCAACAACTCAGCAAGGAATAACATTGCTGCCAACAACCTCATCTACAGTTCAAGCAACATCTGTTTTGCCAACTTCTGCAAGCACAACCAATGGAGCTGCAACAACATCTGAAATGCTAGTTACAACAACTGAACAAAGCAGTACACTTTTGCCAACAACAACCACATCAATGACTCAAACAACCACTGTCTTGTCAACTTCTACAAGCACAAGCAATGAAGCTTCAACAACATCTGAATTGCCAGTTACAACAACTGAACAAAGCAGTACACTTATGCCAATAACAACGACTCAGTCAACGCCTGTTGAGGCATCAACATCTACAAATACAATCCCTTTCACGATGACAACATCTGAAATACCGTTGACAACAACTCAACAGGGAACTACAATTTTACCAACAACCTCATCTACAGTTCAAATAACATCTGCTTTGCCAAGTTCTTCAAGCACAAGCAATGAAGCTACAACAACATCTGAAATGCCAGTTACAACAACTGAACAAAGCAGTACACTTTTGCCAATAACAACGACTCAGTCAACGACTGTTGAGGCATCAACATCTACAAATACAATCCCTATCACGATGACAACATCTGAAATACCGTTGACAACAACTCAACAGGGAACTACAATTTTACCAACAACCTCATCTACAGTTCAAATAACATCTGCTTTGCCAAGTTCTTCAAGCACAAGCAATGAAGCTACAACAACATCTGAAATGCCAGTTACAACAACTGAACAAAGCAGTACACTTTTGCCAACAACAATCATATCATCGACTCAATCAATGACTGCTGTAATATCAACATCCACAAATACAATCCCTATTACAATGACAACATCTGAAATACCATTGACAACAACTCAAAAAGGAACTACACTTTTGCCAACAACCTCATCTACAGTTCAAACAACATCTGCTTTGCCAAGTTCTGCAAGCACAAGCAAAGAAGCTACAGCAACCTCTGAAATGCCAGTTACAGCAACTGAACAAATCAGTACAATTTTGCCAACAACAACCACATCAACGGCTCAATCAACGACTGTTGTGGAATCAACATCTACAAGTACAATCCCTATTACAATGACAACATCTGAAATACCATTGACAACAACTCAGCAAGAAACTACACTTTTGCAGACAACCTCATCTACAGTTCAAACAACATCTACTTTGCCAACTTATGCAAGCACAAGCAATGAAGCTACAACAAAATCTGAAATGCCAGTTACAACAACTGAACAAAGCAGCACACTTTTGCCAACAACAACCACATCATTGACTCAATCAACGACTGCTGTGACATCAACATCCACAAATTCAATCCCTATTACAATGACAAGATCTGAAATACCATTGACAACAACTCAGCAAGGAACTAGAATTTTACCAACAACCTCATCTACAGTTCAAAAAACATCTGCTTTGCCAACTTATGCAAGCACAAGCAATGAAGCTACAACAACATCTGAAATGCTAGTTACAACAACTGAACAAAGCAGCACACTTTTGCCAACAACAACCAGATCATCGACTCAAACAACCACTCTCTTGCCAACTTCTACAAGCACAAGAAATGAAGCTTCAACAACATCTGAAATGCCAGTTACAACAACTGAACAAAGCAGTACACTTTTGCCAACAACAACCAGATCATCGACTCAAACAACCACTCTCTTGCCAACTTCTACAAGCACAAGCAATGAAGCTTCAACAACATCTGAAATGCCAGTTACAACAACTGAACAAAGCAGTACACTTTTGCCAACAACAACCAGATCATCGACTCAAACAACCACTCTCTTGCCAACTTCTACAAGCACAAGCAATGAAGCTTCAACAACATCTGAAATGCCAGTTACAACAACTGAACAAAGCAGTACAGTTTTGCCAACAACAACCACATCATCGACTCAAACAACCACTCTCTTGCCAACTTCTACAAGCACAAGCAATGAAGCTTCAACAACATCTGAAATGCCAGTTACAACAACTGAACAAAGCAGTACACTTTTGCCAACAACAATCACATCATCGACTCAATCAATGACTGCTGTAATATCAACACCTACAAGTACAATCCCTATTACAATGACAACATCTGAAATACCATTGACAACAACTCAGCAAGAAACTACACTTTTGCCGATAACCTCATATACAGTTCAAACAACATCTGCTTTGCCAACTTATGCAAGCACAAGCAATGAAGCTACAACAACATCTGAAATGCCAGTTACAACAACTGAACAAAGCAGCACACTTTCGCCAACAACAACCACATCATCGACTCAAACAACCACAGTCTTGCCAACTTCTACAAGCACAAGCAATGAAGCTTCAACATCTGAAATGTCAGTTACAACAACTGAACAAAGCGGTACACTTTTGCCAACAACAACCACATCATCAACTCAATCAACGACTGCTGTGACATCATCATCCACAAATACAATCCCTATCACAATGACAACATCTGAAATACCATTGACAACAACTCAGCAAGAAACTACACTTTTGCCAACAACCTCATCTACAGTTCAAACAACATCTGCTTTGACAACTTCTGCACGCACAAGCAATGAAGCTTCAACAAAATCTGAAATGCCAGATACAACAACTGAACAAAGCAGCACACTTTTGCCAACAACAACCACATCATTGACTCAATCAACGACTGCTGTGACATCAACATCCACAAATTCAATCCCTATTACAATGACAAGATCTGAAATACCATTGACAACAACTCAGCAAGGAACTACAATTTTACCAACAACCTCATCTACAGTTCAAACAACATCTGCTTTGCCAACTTATGCAAGCACAAGCAATGAAGCTACAACAACATCTGAAATGCTAGTTACAACAACTGAACAAAGCAGCGCACTTTTGCCAACAACAACCAGATCATCGACTCAAACAACCACTCTCTTGCCAACTTCTACAAGCACAAGAAATGAAGCTTCAACAACATCTGAAATGCCAGTTACAACAACTGAACAAAGCAGTACACTTTTGCCAACAACAACCAGATCATCGACTCAAACAACCACTCTCTTGCCAACGTCTAAAAGCACAAGCAATGAAGCTTCAACAACATCTGAAATGCCAGTTACAACAACTGAACAAAGCAGTACACTTTTGCCAACAACAACCAGATCATCGACTCAAATAACCACTCTCTTGCCAACTTCTACAAGCACAAGCAATGAAGCTTCAACAACATCTGAAATGCCAGTTACAACAACTGAACAAAGCAGTACAGTTTTGCCAACAACAACCACATCATCGACTCAAACAACCACTCTCTTGCCAACTTCTACAAGCACAAGCAATGAAGCTTCAACAACATCTGAAATGCCAGTTACAACAACTGAACAAAGCAGTACACTTTTGCCAACAACAATCACATCATCGACTCAATCAATGACTGCTGTAATATCAACACCTACAAGTACAATCCCTATTACAATGACAACATCTGAAATACCATTGACAACAACTCAGCAAGAAACTACACTTTTGCCGATAACCTCATATACAGTTCAAACAACATCTGCTTTGCCAACTTATGCAAGCACAAGCAATGAAGCTACAACAACATCTGAAATGCCAGTTACAACAACTGAACAAAGCAGCACACTTTCGCCAACAACAACCACATCATCGACTCAAACAACCACAGTCTTGCCAACTTCTACAAGCACAAGCAATGAAGCTTCAACATCTGAAATGTCAGTTACAACAACTGAACAAAGCGGTACACTTTTGCCAACAACAACCACATCATCAACTCAATCAACGACTGCTGTGACATCATCATCCACAAATACAATCCCTATCACAATGACAACATCTGAAATACCATTGACAACAACTCAGCAAGAAACTACACTTTTGCCAACAACCTCATCTACAGTTCAAACAACATCTGCTTTGACAACTTCTGCACGCACAAGCAATGAAGCTTCAACAAAATCTGAAATGCCAGATACAACAACTGAACAAAGCAGCACACTTTTGCCAACAACAACCACATCATTGACTCAATCAACGACTGCTGTGACATCAACATCCACACATTCAATCCCTATTACAATGACAAGATCTGAAATACCATTGACAACAACTCAGCAAGGAACTACAATTTTACCAACAACCTCATCTACAGTTCAAACAACATCTGCTTTGCCAACTTATGCAAGCACAAGCAATGAAGCTACAACAACATCTGAAATGCTAGTTACAACAACTGAACAAAGCAGCGCACTTTTGCCAACAACAACCAGATCATCGACTCAAACAACCACTCTCTTGCCAACTTCTACAAGCACAAGAAATGAAGCTTCAACAACATCTGAAATGCCAGTTACAACAACTGAACAAAGCAGTACACTTTTGCCAACAACAACCAGATCATCGACTCAAACAACCACTCTCTTGCCAACGTCTACAAGCACAAGCAATGAAGCTTCAACAACATCTGAAATGCCAGTTACAACAACTGAACAAAGCAGTACACTTTTGCCAACAACAACCAGATCATCGACTCAAACAACCACTCTCTTGCCAACTTCTACAAGCACAAGCAATGAAGCTTCAACAACATCTGAAATGCCAGTTACAACAACTGAACAAAGCAGTACACTTTTGCCAACAACAACCACATCATCGACTCAAACAACCACTCTCTTACCAACTTCTACAAGCACAAGCAATGAAGCTTCAACAACATCTGAAAAGCCAGTTACAACAACTGAACAAAGCAGTACACTTTTGCCAACAACAATCACATCATCGACTCAATCAATGACTGCTGTAATATCAACACCTACAAGTACAATCCCTATTACAATGACAACATCTGAAATACCATTGACAACAACTCAGCAAGAAACTACACTTTTGCCGATAACCTCATCTACAGTTCAAACAACCTCTGCTTTGCCAACTTATGCAAGCACAAGCAATGAAGCTTCAACAACATCTGAAATGCCAGTTACAACAACTGAACAAAGCAGCACACTTTTGCCAACAACAACCACATCATCGACTCAAACAACCACAGTCTTGCCAACTTCTACAAGCACAAGCAATGAAGCTTCAACAACATCTGAAATGTCAGTTACAACAACTGAACAAAGCGGTACACTTTTGCCAACAACAACCACATCATCAACTCAATCAACGACTGCTGTGACATCATCATCCACAAATACAATCCCTATTACAATGACAACATCTGAAATACCATTGACAACAACTCAGCAAGAAACTACACTTTTGCCAACAACCTTATCTCCAGTTCAAACAACATCTGCTTTGACAACTTCTGCAAGCACAAGCAATGAAGCTTCAACAACATCTGAAATGCTAGTTACAACAACTGAACAAAGCCGTACACTTTTGCCAACAACAACTACCACATCATCGACTCAATCAACGACTGCTGTGACATCAACATCCACAAATACAATCCCTATTACAATGACAACATCTGAAATACCATTGACAACAACTCAGCAAGAAACTACACTTTTGCCAACAACCTTATCTACAGTTCAAACAACATCTGCTTTGACAACTTCTGCAAGCACAAGCAATGAAGCTTCAACAACATCTGAAATGCTAGTTACAACAACTGAACAAAGCCGTACACTTTTGCCAACAACAACTACCACATCATCGACTCAATCAACGACTGCTGTGACATCAACATCCACAAATACAATCCCTATTACAATGACAACATCTGAAATACCATTGACAACAACTCAGCAAGAAACTACACTTTTGCCAACAACCTTATCTACAGTTCAAACAACATCTGCTTTGACAACTTCTGCAAGCACAAGCAATGAAGCTTCAACAACATCTGAAATGCTAGTTACAACAACTGAACAAAGCAGTAAACTTTTGCCAACAACCCCCACATCATCGACTCAATCAACAACTGTTGTGGCACCAACACATACAAGTACAATCCCTATTACAATGACAACATCTGAAATACCATTGACAACAACTCAGCAAGGAACTACAATTTTACCAACAACCTCATCTACAGTTCAAACAACATCTGCTTTGCCAACTTATGCAAGCACAAGCAATGAAGCATCAACAACATCTGAAATGCTAGTTACAACAACTGAACAAAGCAGTACACTTTTGCCAACAACAACCAGATCATCGACTCATACAACCACAGTCTTGCCAACTTCTACAAGCACAATCAATGAAGCTGCAACAACATCTGAAATGCCAGTTACAACAACTGAACAAAGCAGTAAACTTTTGCCAACAACCACCACATCATCGACTCAATCAACAACTGTTGTGGCACCAACACATACAAGTACAATCCCTATTACAATGACAACATCTGAAATACCGTTGATAACAACTCAGCAAGGAACTACAATTTTACCAACAACCTCATCTACAGTTCAAACAACATCAGCTTTGCCAACTTCTGCAAGCACAAGCAATGAAGCTTTAACAGCATCTGAAATGCCAGTTACAACAACTGAACAAAGCAGTACACTTTTGCCAACAACAACCACATCATCGACTCAATCAACGACTGCTGTTTCATCAACATCCACAAATACAATCTCTATTACATTGACAGCATCTGAAATACCATTGACAACAACTGAGCAAGGAACTACAATTTTGCCGACAACCTCATCTACAGTTCAAACAACATCTGCTTTGCCAATTTCTGCAAGCACAAGCAATGAAGTTACAACAACATCTGAAATGTCAGTTACAACAACTGAACAAAGCAGTACACTTTTGCCAACAACAACCAGATCATCGACTCAAACAACCACTCTCTTGCCAACTACTACAAGCACAAGCAATGAAGCTTCAACAACATCTGAAATGTCAGTTACAACAACTGAACAAAGCAGTACACTTTTGCCAACAACAACCAGATCATCGACTCAAACAACCACTCTCTTGCCAACTACTACAAGCACAAGCAATGAAGCTTCAACAACATCTGAAATGTCAGTTACAACAACTGAACAAAGCAGTACACTTTTGCCAACAACAATCACATCATCGACTCAATCAATGACTGCTGTAATATCAACACCTACAAGTACAATCCCTATTACAATGACAACATCTGAAATACCATTGACAACAACTCAGCAAGAAACTACACTTTTGCCGATAACCTCATATACAGTTCAAACAACATCTGCTTTGCCAACTTATGCAAGCACAAGCAATGAAGCTACAACAACATCTGAAATGCCAGTTACAACAACTGAACAAAGCAGCACCCTTTCGCCAACAACAACCACATCATCGACTCAAACAACCACAGTCTTGCCAACTTCTACAAGCACAAGCAATGAAGCTTCAACATCTGAAATGTCAGTTACAACAACTGAACAAAGCGGTACACTTTTGCCAACAACAACCACATCATCAACTCCAACAATGACTGCTGTGACATCATCATCCACAAATACAATCCCTATCACAATGGCAACATCTGAAATACCATTGACAACAACTCAGCAAGAAACTACACTTTTGCCAACAACCTCATCTACAGTTCAAACAACATCTGCTTTGCCAACTTCTGCACGCACAAGCAATGAAGCTTCAACAAAATCTGAAATGCCAGATACAACAACTGAACAAAGCAGCACACTTTTGCCAACAACAACAAGATCATCGACTCAAACAACCACTCTCTTGCCAACTTCTACGAGCACAAGAAATGAAGCTTCAACAACATCTGAAATGCCAGTTACAACAACTGAACAAAGCAGTACACTTTTGCCAACAACAACCAGATCATCGACTCAAACAACCACTCTCTTGCCAACGTCTAAAAGCACAAGCAATGAAGCTTCAACAACATCTGAAATGCCAGTTACAACAACTGAACAAAGCAGTACACTTTTGCCAACAACAACCAGATCATCGACTCAAACAACCACTCTCTTGCCAACTTCTACAAGCACAAGCAATGAAGCTTCAACAACATCTGAAATGCCAGTTACAACAACTGAACAAAGCAGTACACTTTTGCCAACAACAACCACATCATCGACTCAAACAACCACTCTCTTACCAACTTCTACAAGCACAAGCAATGAAGCTTCAACAACATCTGAAAAGCCAGTTACAACAACTGAACAAAGCAGTACACTTTTGCCAACAACAATCACATCATCGACTCAATCAATGACTGCTGTAATATCAACACCTACAAGTACAATCCCTATTACAATGACAACATCTGAAATACCATTGACAACAACTCAGCAAGAAACTACACTTTTGCCGATAACCTCATCTACAGTTCAAACAACATCTGCTTTGCCAACTTATGCAAGCACAAGCAATGAAGCTTCAACAACATCTGAAATGCCAGTTACAACAACTGAACAAAGCAGCACACTTTTGCCAACAACAACCAGATCATCGACTCAAACAACCACTCTCTTGCCAACTACTACGAGCACAAGCAATGAAGCTTCAACAACATCTGAAATGTCAGTTACAACAACTGACCAAAGCAGTACACTTTTGCCAACAACAACCACATCATCGACTCAACCAACGACTGCTGTGAAATCAACATCCACAAATACAATCCCTATTACAATGACAACATCTGAAATACCATTGACAACTCAGCAAGAAACTACACTTTTGCCAACAACCTCATCTACAGTTCAAACAATATCTGATTTGCCAACTTCTGCAAGCACAAGCAATGAAGCTTCAACAACATCTGAAATGCCAGTTACAACAACTGAAAAGAGCAGTACACTTTTGCCAACAACAACTACCACATCATCGACTCAATCAACGACTGCTGTGAAATCAACATCCACAAATACAATCCCTATTACAATGACAACATCTGAAATACCATTGACAACAACTCAGCAAGGAACCACATTTTTGCCGACAACCTCATTTACAGTTCAAACAACATCTGCTTTGCCAACTTATGCAAGCACAAGCAATGAAGCTTCAACAACATCTGAAATGCCAGTTACAACAACTGAAAAGAGCAGTACACTTTTGCCAACAACAACTACCACATCATCGACTCAATCAACGACTGCTGTGAAATCAACATCCACAAATACAATCCCTATTACAATGACAACATCTGAAATACCATTGACAACAACTCAGCAAGGAACCACATTTTTGCCGACAACCTCATTTACAGTTCAAACAACATCTGCTTTGCCAACTTATGCAAGCACAAGCAATGAAGCTACAACAACATCTGAAATGCTAGTTACAACAACTGAACAAAGCAGCACATTTTGGCCAACAACAACCAGATCATCGACTCAAACAACAACAGTCTTGCCAACTTCTACAAGCACAAGCAATGAAGCTACAACAACATCTGAAAGGCCAGTTACAACAACTGAACAAAGCAGCACAATTTTGCCTACAACAACCACATCATCAACTCAAACAACCACTGTCTTGCCAACTTCTTCAAGCACAAGCAATGAAGCTTCAACAACATCTAAAATTTCAGTTACAACAACTGAACAAAGCAGCACACTTTTGACAACAACAACCAGATCATCGACTCAAACAACCACAGTCTTGCCAACTTCTACAAGCACAAGCAATGAAGCTTCAACAACATCTGAAATGCCAGTTACAACAACTGAACAAAGCAGCACACTTTTGCCAACAACAACCACATCATCGACTCAATCAACGACTGCTGTGACATCAACATCCACAAATACAATCCCTATTACAATGACAACATCTGAAATACCATTGACAACAACTCAGCAAGGAACCACATTTTTGCGGACAACCTCATTTACAGTTCAAACAACATCTGCTTTGCCAACTTATGCAAGCACAAGCAATGAAGCTACAGCAACATCTGAAATGCCAGTTACAACAACTGAAAAGAGCAGTACACTTTTGCCAACAACAACTACCACATCATCGACTCAATCAACGACTGCTGTGACATCAACATCCACGAATACAATCCCTATTACAATGACAACATCTGAAATAACATTGACAGCAACTCAGCAAGAAACTACAATTTTGCCGACAACCTCATCTACAGTTCAAACAACATCTGCTTTGCCAACTTCTACAAGCACAAGCAATGAAGCTACAGCAACATCTGAAATGCCAGTTACAATAACTGAAAAGAGCAGCACACTTTTGCCAACAACAACCACATCATCGACTCAATCAACGACTGCTGTTTCATCAACATCCACAAATACAATCTCTATTACATTGACAGCATCTGAAATACCATTGACAACAACTGAGCAAGGAACTACAATTTTGCCGACAACCTCATCTACAGTTCAAACAACATCTGCTTTGCCAATTTCTGCAAGCACAAGCAATGAAGTTACAACAACATCTGAAATGTCAGTTACAACAACTGAACAAAGCAGTACACTTTTGCCAACAACAACCAGATCATCGACTCAAACAACCACTCTCTTGCCAACTACTACAAGCACAAGCAATGAAGCTTCAACAACATCTGAAATGTCAGTTACAACAACTGACCAAAGCAGTACACTTTTGCCAACAACAACCACATCATCGACTCAATCAACGACTGCTGTGACATCAACATCCACAAATACAATCCCTATTACAATGACAACATCTGAAATACCATTGACAACAACTCAGCAAGAAACTACACTTTTGCCAACAACCTCATCTACAGTTCAAACAACATCTGCTTTGCCAACTTCTGCAAGCACAAGCAATGAAGCTTCAACAACATCTGAAATGCTAGTTACAACAACTGAACAAAGCAGCACATTTTGGCCAACAACAACCAGATCATCGACTCAAACAACAACAGTCTTGCCAACTTCTACAAGCACAAGCAATGAAGCTACAACAACATCTGAAATGCCAGTTACAATAACTGAACAAAGCAGCACACTTTTGCCAACAACAACCACATCATCGACTCAATCAATGACTGCTGTGACATCAACATCCACAAATATAATCCCTTTTACAATGACAACATCTGAAATACCATTGACAACAACTCAGCAAAGAACTACAATTGCGCCAAAAACCTTATCTACAGTTCAAACAACATCTGCTTTGCCAAGTTCTCCAAGCACAAGCAAAGAAGCTACAGCAACATCTGAAATGCCAGTTACAACAACTGAAAAGAGCAGTACACTTTTGCCAACAACAACTACCACATCATCGACTCAATCAACGACTGCTGTGACATCAACATCCACAAATACAATCCCTATTACAATGACAACATCTGAAATACCATTGACAGCAACTCAGCAAGAAACTACAATTTTGCCGACAACATCATCTACAGTTCAAACAACATCTGCTTTTCCAACTTCTACAAGCACAAGCAATGAAGCTACAGCAACATCTGAAATGCCAGTTACAACAACAGAAAAGAGCAGCACACTTTTGCCAACAACAACCACATCATCGACTCAATCAACGACTGCTGTGACATCAACATCCACAAATACAATCCCTATTACAATGACAACATCTGAAATACCATTGACAACAACTCAGCAAGGAACCACATTTTTGCAGACAACCTCATTTACAGTTCAAACAACATCTGCTTTGCCAACTTATGCAAGCACAAGCAATGAAGCTACAACAACATCTGAAATGCTAGTTACAACAAATGAACAAAGCAGCACATTTTTGCCAACAACAACCAGATCATCGACTCAAACAACCACAGTCTTGCCAACTTCTACAAGCACAAGCAATGAAGCTACAACAACATCTGAAATGCCAGTTACAACAACTGAACAAAGCAGCACACTTTTGCCAACAACAACCACATCATCAACTCAATCAACGACTGCTGTGACATCAACATCCACAAATACAATCCCTATTACAATGACAACATCTGAAATACCATTGACAACAACTCAGCAAGGAACCACATTTTTGCAGACAACCTCATTTACAGTTCAAACAACATCTGCTTTGCCAACTTATGCAAGCACAAGCAATGAAGCTACAACAACATCTGAAATGCTAGTTACAACAAATGAACAAAGCAGCACATTTTTGCCAACAACAACCAGATCATCGACTCAAACAACCACAGTCTTGCCAACTTCTACAAGCACAAGCAATGAAGCTACAACAACATCTGAAATGCCAGTTACAACAACTGAACAAAGCAGCACACTTTTGCCAACAACAACCACATCATCAACTCAATCAACGACTGCTGTGACATCAACATCCACAAATACAATCCCTATTACAATGACAACATCTGAAATACCATTGACAACAACTCAGCAAAGAACTACAATTGCACCAAAAACCTTATCTACAGTTCAAACAACATCTGCTTTGCCAAGTTCTCCAAGCACAAGCAAAGAAGCTACAGCAACATCTGAAATGCCAGTTACAACAACTGAAAAAAGCATTACACTTTTCCCAACAACCACATCATTGACTCAATCGACGACTGCTGTGACATCAACATTCACAAATACAATCCCTATTACAATGACAACATCTGAAATACCATTCACAACAACTCAGCAAGAAACTACAATTTTGCCAACAACCTCATCTACAGTTCAAACAACATCTGCTTTGCCAACTTATGCAAGCACAAGACCTGAAACTTCAACAACATCTGAAATGCCAGTTACAACGACTGAACAAAGCATTACACTTTTGCCAACAACCACATCATCGACTCAATCAACGACTGCTGTGACATCAACATTCACAAATACAATCCCTATTACAATGACAACATCTGAAATACCATTCACAACAAATCAGCAAGAAACTACAATTTTGCCAACAACCTCATCTACAGTTCAAACAACATCTGCTTTGCCAACTTATGCAAGCACAAGACCTGAAGCTACAACAACATCTGAAATGCCAGTTTCAACAGCTGAACAAAGCAGCACACTTTTGCCAACAACCATATCATCGAGTCAATCAACCACTGTCTTGCCATCTTCTACAAGCACAAGCAATGAAGCTTCAACAACATCTGAAATGCGAGTAACACCAACTGAACAAAGCAGTAAACTTTTACCAACAACCACCACATCATCGACTCAGTATTCGACTGCTGTGACATCAATATCTACAAGTACAATCCCTATTACAATGACAACATCTGAAATACAATTGACAAAAACTCAACAAGGAAGTACAATTTGGCCAACAACCTCATCTACAGTTCTAGCAACATCTGTTTTGCCAACTTCTACAAGCCCAAGCAATGTAGCTTCAACATCTGAAATGGCAGATACAACAACTAAACAAAGCACTACAATTTGGCCAACAAACTCTATGGTTCAAAAAACAAGTGTTTTGCCTTCAACATCTACAAGCACAATCGTTGATGCAGTGACAACGTCTGAATCATCATTAGCAACAACTCAAAATGGCACTACGTTTTTGCCAACAACATTAAATTCCCCTGCCTGGATGACCAATTCAACAATCATGAGTGAATCAGTGAATACAACAGAAAACTTCACCACAACTCAAGTGGCAACATCCAAAACCACCCTAGGATCTCTTGATCCCCCCACAGATAATGAGGGATACCTTTATCTAAGATTCAAGTTGGTGCTGGATTTTCTAAAAGATTTTTATGACAGAGCATCATCTAACTATATATTACTGGAAAGAAACATAACAACAGAGGTAATTCATTGTTTTGAAAATAGAAAATTAAAAAATGAAATACACTGTTGATTAAAGTAACAGATGTCGCTAAATTCTCATAATGTAAATGTTTGTGTATATGTGCACACACTGTGTTTTACTGCTCATTGCTTGTTGCAGATTAATCGAGGATTCAAACTCAAATACCCTTTAACCTTCCGGAGATCCATTATCATCCATTTTTGGTAAGAGATTTGATTTACTGCACTTGCAGTCATACCATATATATTGAATTTAAAAGTTATTAATGAGGTAAACATTACATTAAATAAACATTACATGAACAAGTCGGGGTCCTAATCCCCCTGTTGAAATTAAAGCCCACCACCAGCCATGTTTGCCTAGTAGTAGGGGTGTCCCCGACTAAGGATTTACATATTGAAATCAGAATTGTCGAATCTTTCTATGGTCGACTGATAGAGGAATCATCTGTGTGTGTGTGTGTGTGTGTGTGCGTGCGTGCGTGCGTGCGTGTGAATGGGTTGGTAGGGGCATGACACTAGTCAGCAGGAGGGTAACACTATTTTTATTTTCCTTAACACACTGCACACAGCAAAAAAATAAAGCGACCAAAAATGCCTGCCAACTGACAGACGAACTGACAATGGCTTTCTTATTTAGGTTTAAATAAAAGGTAATGTGGTGGATAAACATTCATATTCGTGTGTGTGTGTGTGTGTGTGTGTGTGTGTGTGTGTGTGTGTGTGTGTGTGTGTGTGTGTGTGTGTGTGTGTGTGAGAGCCTGTTTATGTGGTTTATGAG
The DNA here is from genome assembly GCF_024679245.1 of Pseudorasbora parva. Lineage (NCBI taxonomy): Eukaryota > Metazoa > Chordata > Actinopteri > Cypriniformes > Gobionidae > Pseudorasbora > Pseudorasbora parva. The sequence continues at coordinate 17,104,766 of NC_090175.1, read as the reverse complement.
GACACAAATTTGTATAACTACATGGGTATTACACTGGTATTACACTATAAATGTGGTTTATGAGGACATATCAAATGTCCTCATAATTCAAATGGCCTTAAAAACATACTAAATGATGTTTTTTTGAGAAAGTAAAAATGCAGAATGTTTCCTGTGATGGGTAGGTTTAGGGGCAGGGGCAGTGTAGGGGATAGAAAATACAGTTTGTACAGTATAAAAACCATTACGCCTATGGAGAGTCCCTGTAAACCACATAGACCAACGTGTGTGTGTGTGTGTGTGTGTGTGTGTGTGTGTGTGTGTGTGTGTGTGTGTGTGTGTGTGTGTGTGTGTGTGTGTGTGTGTGTGTGTGTGTGTGTGTGTGTGTGTGTGTGTGTGTGTGTGTGTGTGTGTGTGTGTGTGTGTGTATTCAATGTTTTCTCATAACATGTTAAAGCCGCTGCATGAGGGGGTGTATCTTGTAGCACAGGGTGAAATCAGTACATTGACGATTTGAGGGAAATATAATATCAATTTAATATAAAACCTTGAAATGGAGCTCTGTGGCACGGCAGGATTTTAAACAACTTTCTGAGTCGCCGCAACGAATGCTGCCGGTGTGCGTGTTATAAAGAACGTCTCTGAAAACTTTAAAATCATTTTTTAAAAGTTGTTTATATGCCTATCTGGTGTTTTAATATGCTTTAAAACAAACCATGTGCAAATTTATAAGTCAACCCTATTGCTGAGTATTTTCTCCTTTAAACTGCAGTGAATTGTGGTTTGAAATCACAGGTGTTCCTTACATCGCAATCTACCTTGTAGCCAATCACGTCAACATATGGGGAGGCTTTAGCATATCATTAACTATGTTCCGCTCTGAAGAAGCGGAGTCTCAAGAGAAGCCAGGTTATCCCGTTTTTGGTTCATATAGCTGAATTAAGTCAGTGCTCTTTAGCTTAAGGCTATTGCTATTAATAATTATTGCATTTATAAATGTCCATGTGTTTTAAATACTGCTGGGTATTGTTAGGAATTGTACAATTCGATTTGATTTCGATTCAATATTGATTTATTAGCTTCGATATCAATTCATTAATAAAAAAATACACAAGTAATTAAGTACCCAAGTATATTTTTAAATAATGTCTGCAGTATTGCCAATGTTTAAGAACAAATTGACCCCAGCATATTTCCAGTCATGGTTTATTTAGCAGAACAAACTGTACAATATTGTACATGTGTTGAATACAAACCACAACTGTAACAGGTGCTTTATTTACACCTCTAAAGTGCATGTGACTAGTAGAAAGTATACTTCTTTCTTCCTATACATTCAAGTAAGATTAGAGGGGGGATGGAAATCGTCAGGCCTTGTAGAGACATAAACCTGTGTGTCATCAGCATAAAAATGGAAATTAATACCAAAGGATTGAAAAATGTGACCAAGTGGTAAAATATATATAATAAATAAAAGCGGACCCAACACTGACCCCTGAGGAACACTATGAATGACTGGGACAGGCTCTGAATGAGCCCTCTTTATCTGAACAAACTGTTTTCTGTCACTTAAATAAAAAATGAACCAAAGTATTACATTATCAGCTATACCAATGCTAGCCAATCGTTCCAGTAATACTGAGTGTTTAATGGTATCAAAGGCAGCACTAATATCTAAAAGAATAAGAATAGACAGAAAACCAGAATCAGCAGCCAAGAGAAGATCGTTTGTCACCTTAACAAGAGCTGTTTCTGTGCTATGCTTGGATCTAAAACATTATTCTTGGATCTAAAACAAAATTCTGGGGTGCACCACCACAAATAAGTCTATGTGTTTGAAACACTGCAATAAATAACACTGAACAACTAATCAGAGAACCTTTGGCTTTCCAAAATGAGCCCAAACGTCGGCTTTTAACGTTGGTGGTGCAGGCTTGAACGGAGTGCAGCTGCTGTTCATCTTGCTGTTTTGGCGCTCTCACTAGAGTGTTGCCCACAGCGCCGTCACTGGCTTGTGGGCTGAATCGATTCATACAATTTAATTAATTGATATTGAATTGAGAAACAATTGCAATGCATTGATGAATCAATATTTTTATCCAGCCCAAGTTTTAAATATTATACACTACTGATACTGAATATATATTGTGTTTGTAGGTTTGGGGTTTCAATAGAAATGTATGAAATTTTACAATATAAAACAAAAAATATTAAAAAAAAGTTTTTTTTTCTCCTACCCAGAGTCAGATACATCCACCCCAGTAGCACCTATAAAAGCACCAATTCTACCTTACCATTCCTATCCTGAGTTATAGGTCCTTTTACTCAAAAAAAAAAAAAAAAAATGTCAGAAATATATATTTTTTGAGGCTATTGTCAGTATTCTCTGATTTACTAAAGCACAAAATAAGATATCCAGAATTCCATATGTAAACGTCTTTTCATCTAATATGTCAACAAATACAACCAAGAATTTTAAACCTGGTCCTTTACAATTCACAGATTTTGTTTTGAGAAATATATGCAAATGAGCTTATATAGGGCCTAATTTGCATATTAAAACATTAATTTACAAAAAACTTGTAATACATTCTTTTTCTTATGTTTATGCCAATAATAAACTGAATTAGTTTATCAGTGATATCTTCTAATTTATAAAACAATCCCTATTCACATGTAGTGTCTCACCTGTAAGGCCGCCCAAATCGTCCCAACGGAGGCTAACGATCGGCGGGTGAAGGTCGCTGCGCGTTCGGTCTTTTCAGCGGGGCAAAGGGATTTTATTAAAATTTCTCTTTATCTGACTTCATTTAATCATAATTTAGAATTTAGGTTAGAATGCCAATTGGTTATTTGGTCATTATATTTAATAGTTTAACTACACATTTAATAATTCCGTTTAACCCTTTGTTGAAATTATATCCAACCTGAATAATCCCAGAGCAAGTCAGAATCAATCAAAGTGTAACAATTTATTAACAGTCAGGTAAATGTATAAAGCCAATTAAATAATCATTTAAAAGATAATCCATATATAACATCAAATACTCTGAAGTAAAGAATGAAATATATACCTGACTTCTGACATTACATAATGCTGGCTATCTTGAGACATGCAGCATTACGGGCTGACCTGATTAAAGTGTCAAGCCCTGAGCTCTTTGCAACATTCCCTTAAATACCCAGAAACAAATGTACAAACACTTTCAAATGTAAACACGAGTTCACAATGGGAATTTGCATTAATCAAGTCCTATAGATTATCTTTTGGTTAACTTCTGTGGGGATGAGATCTTTGTAAACAGTCGCACTGAGACATTTCAAATGATATCAAACACATATAATACTGTATCGCGTGGATTGATAGTAATATAGAGATTTTGGGTGTATTTTCAGTGATCTCAGCATGAGAGGGTAGGAATTGGGGGAGAGGGGGTCAACAGGGAAAGATGTAGATTAGCTGATACTGAGGTGAGACTTGCGTCTCCAGTGGTGTGTGAGGGACAGTTTGGATGTTAATTTCCTTGATTTTCTCAGAGTCCTTGTTCCTCATTTAGACATTTAGGCATCTACTAGTTTTTTTTCAGCCTTACATGCCTTAAACCAGTATTTCCATTTTACTAAAGTAAAGTTGACCAAGTGGATCTCTGAGTTGGTGTGAGTGAGTAGAGGCGGGGCTCATTTCCATATTCATGGTCTGTGTATACTAAATGAAGGAAGAGTGTAAAGTTACATTCAAGCTATTTTAAAGCTGTAGTCCGTAAGTTTGGCCTCTGTGTCAAAATCTCTGTTTGAATCCTGCAATTGCAGATATTTGTGGAGGTATCATCTGTACGCGAGTTGCAGTGGCGGCTTGTCAATAGAGGGCGCTGGGGCGCCGCCCCCATCACAATTCCAGAAATATACATGTATACAAAAATTATATAAAAATGAAATAAAAATAAAATAGTTTACTCATATGATGTGCCAGCGGGTAATTAAGAGCCTCAGCATTTAATAAAAAAAACTATTTTATATGTTTTTTAATGTTTCATGCGGTTTCATGGGCGAGGGACGCCGGACAAATGGATTTCTATCTCAGTCCATAAATCGTCGGGCAGCATGTGACCTGAAGCTGGTCTCTAATTGGTTTCTTAAAGATTCTCCTCCGGGCGCAGGTCGCTGCGTCCCTGGCAAATCAGAATTGCATACATGTTTTTTGATCCAATCTGACATTCAATGTTACGCTCTTGGCCACTACTGTGAGAGAGCGTTGGTGACAACGTCACTCCGACCCCGCCCGCCTAAACATTCGTACAGATGGCAGCAGTTAAACTAAATTCTGTGATTGATTTACAAAAAATCCTTTCACAAGGCGTTCGCTGGAAGAAAAAATAAGAACTAAGGATCTCGGACCGGACCAGCCCGATTTACAAATTCAGCAGCAGTCCAGTGACAGAGGACGAAGCTACACTCAGAGCTTCACCCGCGATTGTTATGATAAAAGGAGGTGGCTGACTGGATGTGACGGTAGCATTGCCCTTTTTTTGCTTTCACTGTCTCTTATTTCAAAGTGAGTGAGAGGTGCTTTTCGACCTTGAAAAGAATAAAAACTTTTCTCAGAAACACCATGACCCAGGAGAGGCTGAATGCACTTGCATTGCTGTCAATGGAAAAGAGACTTGTCACTGAGATGACTGACTTTAATCAGAGAGTAATTGATAAATTTGCTGGCCAGAAAGAAAGGAGAGCAAAATTTATGTTCAAGTAGTCAACATGCCAGTCTGTTGTTGCTACTTCTGTTTTTTCCTTTCCTTGTTCAATTATATATGGGAAATAAATATGTAAAAAGATAAAAAGTGCAGACACTGTTTTCTCTTTAATGCTTGAATTTAGTCAACATGCGTCTTGGTACTGCTTTGTATTTATTTTACTTATTTGATTTATAAATAAGTAAAATAATGTATAAGTAATTATACTTATATATACCTATATACTTATTATTATTATGTATAATTTATAAGTAAATTATACTTTAATTAACATAATTATACTTAAATATACGCAATTATTCTTAAATATACGTAAATTACCCCCCCCCCCACCAAAAAAAACCCAGCGCCCCCCCCAAAAAATATATCACCAGCCGCCACTGGCGAGTTGTGTGTCAGCGACTCCTCAGCGCACATGAATTTAAATGTTTTGAGGAGTATGTGAAGCTTTCTGTCAGTCAATGCACCCGTGTGGATACTGTACTTCAGATTGAATCACATTTTCTACGTCTTGGAGTGTAACAAGTAAGAATTTTCACCGGAAAATTTAATCTGAAAAAGGCTGCCACTTTTGGGAACAAAACATTACAATAAATTATGCTACCAATGTGGATTAAATCTAACAATCGCTCATATAACATCAAACTGTGCAAATTATTGTTATTGTTATACTTTGTTCTCAAATTGTAAATTGTAAAAGCCTTAGGATTGAGTGACTATGTGTATTTAGTGTTTATTAGTGTTACCTGTAGATTTCAATTTCCATACAGTATATTCTCACAATGAATCTCCAGTTGTCACTGATGATGACATTTGGAATAAAATCCACCATAAAAATTACCCCAAGTTTAATTACCCCAGCTGCTCTGAGAAAAATCTATAAATGATCCACCACCTGCAGCATGCTAATGTGCGTTACTACAACTAGCTGGAATCTTTCTTTTTGTATAAAGATGTGATGTAGTGACAGAGACATGCTTGAATGTCCTGTGGAAATCCACCATAGCACTTTAATTATAACGCACGAAAGAGAGAGAATGAGAGAAGAGGCTTCTTTGAGTGCTTGGTGAGACGGCACAATAAGCAATGGCTGCGAGCTCACTGAAACAGTGATAAACTGCTGTTTTCACAGCACTATTCTGCTCAGCACCCTTAGTGCACAAGGGTAGTTCTGAGCCAAGTTTGAGCTGTGCACAGTGACTGATTTATATTTAAAGTCACAGTTTTGTCCATAGGCCAGACGATGTCCACCTGGTCCAGAAACATTGGCGAGCCCTCAGTCTGCTCGTCGCCATGGGCATCAGTCCAAAGATGCCACCCGTTCCAGCTGCCAGTCAGCTTCTACAGCCCATACTTCATTGTACCCAAGAAAACGGGCGGGTTACGGCCGATCTTGGATCTGCGACTCCTGAACCCGTCCCTTCATAGGCTGCCGTTCAGAATGCTAACGCAGAAATGCATTTTCAGGTGCATCCGTCCACAAGATTGGTTTGCAGCAATCGACCTGAAGGCGTACTTTCATGTTTCGACTCTCCCTCGACAAATACGATGGATGAGCATGTCAGTACAAGTCCTACCCTTCGGGGTGTCCCTGTCGCCCCTATCTTCACGAAAGACGCAGAGACGGGCATTGCTCCCGTGAGAGAACATGGTGATCACATCCACAACTGTCTCTTGACGACTGGCTGATCTTCGCCCAGTCACGAGAGCAGTTGTGCGAACAAAGGTACATGGGGCTCAGTCACCTCAGCCAGTTGGGGCTTTGGGTCAACTGGGAAAAGAACAAACGCTGCCCCATGCAGGGTATCTCTTTTCTCGGGTTGGAGATGGATTCGGTTGCCTGACAGCGTGCCTCACAGAGGAGCGCATCCAGTCGGTCTTGAACTGTGTGAATTCCTTCAATTGCAGGACGGTGGTCCCACTGAAACGTTTTCAAAGGCTCCAGGGGCATATGGCATCTGCAGCTGCAGTAATGCCGCTCGGATTGTTCCATATGAGACCGCTTCAACGCTGTCTACTCGACCAAGTCCGGAGATGGGCGTGGCACAGTGGGTCCCTTCGTGTCTCAGTGACATCGAGATGCCGCCAAACCTTCAGCCCGTGGTCGGACCCTTCATTTCTACTGGCAGGAGGGCCTCTAGAACTAGTGTCCAGGCATGCTGTTGTCTCCACGGATACCTCATCCACTGGCTGGGGTGCTACGCACAACTGGCTTGCTGTTTCAGGTCTGTGGATGGGGCCTCAACTACAATGGCATGTCAATTGCCTGGAGTTGTCAGCAATTCGTCTTGCGCTGGGTCGCTTCAAAATGCCGCTACATGGCAAGCACCTATGCAAGTATGGGTTTCCCCCAGTAAACCTTCTCTTACAGACACTGCGCATGGTCAGGGAGGACGAGGAGCAGGTCTTGTTAGTAGTTCTGTATTGGCCCAACAGGACTTGGTTCCCGGAACTAGTGCTCCACGCAACACCACCTCCTTGGCCCATTCCTCTGAGGAAGGACCTCCTAACTCAGAGACGGGGCACCCTCTGGCACCAGCGTCCAGATCTCTGGAAACTCCATGTCTGGTCCCTGGACGGGACGTGGAGGTTCTAGGTGACCTACCACAGGCTGTGGTAGACACCATCACTTGGAGAGGGTTGGAGAGAAGGCTGTCTCCATCCATTCTCAAAGTTTATGTTGCCGCTATCGCAGCGGCATCATGATTTGGTAGCTGGAAAGTCCTTAGGGAAGCACGACCTGATCATCAAGGGGGCGAGAGGACTAAATCCGCCTCGCCCTCCCTCTATACCCTCTTGGGACCTGTCTCTGGTTCTGACCGCACTGCAGAGACCTCCCTTTGAGCCTTTGCAGTCAGCAGAGTTAAAAATTCTGTCTCTGAAAACAGTACTCCTGACTGCATTGGCCTCTAACAAGAGGGTAGGGGACCTGCAGGCATTTTTGGTCAACGAATTATGCCTGGAATTCGGACCGGACAACTCTCACATGATCCTGAGACCCCGGCCTGGATGTGTGCCCAAGGTTCCCACAACTCCCTTCCGGGACCAGGTGGTGAGCCTGCAAGCGCTGCCCTCGGAGGAGTAAACCAGGTCTGGCTTTTCTCTGTCCCGTCTGTGCCCTACGGATCTATGTGGACAGAACGCAGAGCTTTAGAGCTCAGAGCAGTTCTTCCTCTGATACGGAGGCCAGCAGAAGCGAAAAGCTGTCTACAAGCAGAGGATGGCCCACTGGATAGTGGATGTCATCGTCTTGGCGTACAAATCCCAAGACGTGCCCTGCCAGCTCGGGGTTAGAGCCCACTCCACCAGGGGTGTGGCCTCTTCATGGGCGCTGGCTCGTGGTTGCCTCGCTGACAGATGTTGTAGAGCTGCGGGCTGGGCGACACCCAACACGTTTGCTAGATTTAGCCTGCGTGTAGAGCCGGTATCTTCCCGTGTACTCACTTCCATAGTCAGTAATGCTGAAGTGCCTGCCGAAGTACAAGCATGTGTCGGCTTGCTGCACCACTCCCTTCCCCATGGAATGGATACGTTCGCTTATATGCTTCAGTTATATATGACATTGGTCTTGAATGCAATGTAAGTTGCTTTGGATAAAAGTGTCTGCCAAATGCATACATGTAAATGTAAATGTAATTCAGTTGAGTTCCCCAGTATGGTGAACCCTGTCGAGTCCTCCGGAACCTGCGGCAGTCAGACATGGCGGAGCATCCAACGCCAGGTCTAACACTGGTATGCGTTGGTGGAACTTGTGTTAGGCTGGGTTCCATATATTGTGACCCCCACGGCAGTCCCATATGTGTTTTCTTCCACGGTACGGCTCCCTACGGAGAGCCTGTGTCTTTCCCTTGGCAGAGCCCGGTCTGCCATCTCAGTCTGGTGCTCTGCCATCTCAGTCTGGTGTTGCTCCCCCGCCTATAATGGCCGGGACAACCCCTGGGACTTCCATATGTTATACTGCCTACGGCCAGTCCATACGTGTATTCCCCACATGGTAACTCCCTCTGGGCATGATGTGGCTTCCGCAACGGCCCCCCAGGCACACTTTTCCAGCGTTTATCCAAAAGTCTGCTGAAAGGGTCTTTCAGAAAAGCAGCGTGACTCTCCCTGTGTGAATTTCTCCGCCCAGTACAGACGGGTCTGAGGGGCTCTAGCGGGATGCTGGAAGTGGTAGTAACTGTGGCGTTTTCCAAAAGGATCCAATTCATCGGTGACGTCTGACGTAAGTTGAACGTGAACGACTGAAAGGGAACGTCTTGGTTACGTATGGTAACCCTCGTTCCCTGAAGGAGGGAACGGAGACGTATGTCCCATCGCCACAGTTGCTGTACCATCACTGCAGGACGAGTCACTAGTTCAGTTCCTCAGTGAAAAACTAGAGTGCGTTGCGATCGCTTCCGCTTTATAGCTGCGCTGCGGATCGGGGTGCGATATGCTAAGCACGCATGCCAATAGTCATTGGCCCATTCTCTACATCTCGAAGCTGATAGGGGCTCCCAGAAGTGATCCCAATTCGTCGGTGATGTCCGACGTACGTTTCCATTCCCTCAACAGGGAACGAGGGTTACCATACGTAACCGAGACATTTGGAATACTGGCTGGTTATGTACCTGCTCAAATTTATTTTGGATATTTTTTTAACAAAAAAATTGACAGACTGCAGCTTTAAGTGATGAAGAAATTGTTTTAACGGGGGGGGGGGACATTTTAAATAACATTTAGTTGATTTTTAAGTGATAAAATGATTGACTACAGGGGGACTTCATAAATAAGATAAAAAAAATTATAGATTAAAGTCTTGTTCTTGAAATGGTGTGTATTGATGTTTTTCCATCCGTTTGAAGTGCCATTTGAATTGACGCACTACATCTATCTGTAATGAAATATTAAATTACCTCAAAATGGTATTTATTGTTTTAATAAAAATAAAAAAACTGACAAAATCTGAAAAATTCGTTTCATACCTAAAATAACGTGCTATGTCTTGTCTGTCAGCATGTTGTTAATGTACTCAACTTATGTACTCAACTTATGTACTCAACTTATTTTTTCACTGTGTGAGAACATGATGTGTGGCATCAGAGTGGCATGGCTTGAAAAACATTAGTAACATTAGGAAGTAAGGCGTGTGAGTGTGAGTGTGAGTGTGTATTATTGAGTGTATTATTGTTTACAAGGAGAAACAGATTAACATGAGCAGCTACTGTTTTTGCTTTTCAGAAGGTCAACTCTTGTTTAAGATAAACATTGCTGTCAATAACGGAAATCTTACAAAAAAGCTCTTAGAAAACCTCCTAATTTTGTTTAATAGAAGCTTAAGTGTTTTTAAAAACAAATTTAAGAATACACAGATGTATAATATTATTAACGATCATAATATTATTCTTTTTTTATCTTCAATTAATAGGCCTGGCTCTGTAGATGTGTTAAGTCAGGTCATTTTTGAAAACAAGACATGTCCCGACAAAGAAGACATAGAGAAGACATTTGAAGAAGGCCTTGATAAATCCATTATCTCCTTAAATGTCATCAGATCCAGCATTTTTGCCTGTGAGTATAATATTATGATCTTATAACTTAGTAAGAATATTTACTGTTACAGTGATACTGTCATATCCAACCTTATGTTTAGATTTGATAAACATTCAACTTTTCTTAAATTATTAAAGTTTTTTTTATTTTATTTTTTTAAATACATTTTATTAAAAAAAATACATTATAAATAAAACATACAATATGAATATTTTCAAATCTCATTCTGACCTTTTGTCAGATATACGCAATTTGTTTTCTACGTCTTTTTTAAGACATCCAGTGTTATGACTGTCCAATATAATTCCTAAGGTCTGCAACAAGATGGGTGCTCAGCAACCTCAAATAGTCCACGGGAAATTGTGGAAAAAAGATGATATCTAGTCTAGACTACAAACTTTACTATTTTTGGACACTTAAATTAGAATAATCCAGTACTTTTTTAATAGTGCAATGACTTGCCAAAAGATGTAAGAAAAATGAATTAATCATGATCATGTCATAGCCATTTTAAAAGAAACAGAATGTGAAAATATTAATTACTATAATATTTTTGTGTGCATGTACAAATAATAGATATAGTACTTGAAGATACCACGACTGAACAGCCGACAACACCACAACTTGCCTCAACATCTGAAATACCAGATACAACAACTAAAGAAAGCAATACAATTTTGCCAACAACAACGATTCCATTAACGTCTGTTGTGACATCAACATCAACAAATACAATCCCTATTACAATGACAACATCTGAATTACCATTGACAACAACTCAGCAAGAAACTACAATTTTGCCGACAACCTCATCTACAGTTCAAACAACATCTGCTTTAACAACTTATGCAAGCACAAGCACTGAAGACACAACAACATCTGAAATGCCAGTTACAACAACTGAACAAAGCAGCACATTTTTGCCAACAACAACCACATCATCGACTCAAACAAACACTGTCTTGCCAACCTCTTCAAGCACAAGCAATGAAGCTTCAACAACATCTGAAATGTCAGTTACAACAACTGAACAAAGCAGTACACGTTTGCCAACAACAACCACACCATCGACTCAATCAACGACTGCTGTGACATCAACATCCACAAATACAATCCCTATTACAATGACAACATCTGAAATACCATTGACAACAACTCAGCAAGAAACTACAATTTTGCCAAAAACCTCATCTCCAGTTCAAACAACATCTGCTTTGCCAATTTCTGCAAGTACAAGCAATGAAGCTTCAACAATATCTGAAATGACAGTTACAACAACTGAACAAAGCAGTACACTTTTGCCAACAACAACCATATCATCGACTCAATCAACGACTGCTGTGACATCAACATCCACAAATACAATCCCTATTACAATGACAACATCTGAAATACCATTGACAACAACTCATCAAGGAACTACAATTTTGCCAACAACCTCATCTACAGTTCAAACAACAACTGCTTTGCCAACTTATGCAAGCACAAGCACTGAAGATACAATAACATCTGAAATGCCAGTTACAACAACTGAACAAAGCAGCACACTTTTGCCAACAACAACCACATCATCGACTCAAAAAACCACTGTCTTGCCAACCTCTTCAAGCACAAGCAATGAAGCTTCAACAACATCTGAAATGCCAGTTACAACAACTGAACAAAGCAGTACACTTTTGCCAACAACAACCACATCATCGAGTCAAACAACGCCTGCTGTGACATCAACATCCATAAATACAATCCCTATTACAATGACAACATCTGAAATACCATTAACAACAAATCAGCAAGAAACTACACTTTTGCCAACAACCTTATCTACAGTTCAAACAACATCTGCTTTTCCAAATTCTGCAAGCACAAGCAATGAAGCTACAACAACATCTAAAATGCCACATACAACAACTGCACAAAGCAGTACACTTTTGCCAACAACAACCACATCATCGACTCAATCAACTACTGCTGTGACATCTACAAATACAATCCCTATTACAATGACAACATCTGAAATACCATTGACAACAACTCAGCAAGAAATTACACTTTTGCCAACAACCTCATCTACAGTTCAAACAACATCTGCTTTGCCAACTTCTTCAAGCACAAGCAATGAAGCATCAACACTTTCTGAAATGACAGTTACAACAACTGAACAAAGCAGTACAATTGTGCCAACAACAACCACATCATCGACTCAATTAACGACAGTTGTGGTATCAACACATACAAGTACAATCCCTATTACAATGACGACATCTGAAATACCAATGACAACAACTCCGCAAGGAACTACAATTTTACCAACAACCTTATCTAAAGTTCAAACAACATCTGCTTTGCCTACTTATGCAAGCACAAGCACTGAAGCTACAACAACATCTGAAATGCCAGTTACAACAACTGAACAAAGCAGCACACTTTTGTCAACAACAACCACATCATCGACTCAAAAAACCACTGTCTTGCAAACTTCTACAAGCACAAGCAATGAAGCTTCAACAACATCTGAAATGCCAGTTACAACAACTGAACAAAGCAGCACATTTTTGCCAACAACAACCACATCATCGACTCAATCAACGACTGCTGTGACATCAACATCTAAAAGTACAATCCCTATTACAATGACAACATCTGAAATACCATTGACAACAACTCAGCAAGAAACTACAATTTTGCCAACAACCTCATCTACAGTTCAAACAACATCTGCTTTGCCAACTTCTACAAGCACAAGCAATGAAGCTACAACAACATCTGAAATGCCAGTTTCAACAACTGAAAAAAGCAGTACACTTTTGCCAACAACAACCACATCATCGACTCAATCAACGACTGCTGTGACATCAACATCCACAAATACAATCCCTATTACAATGACAACATCTGAAATACCATTGACAACAACTCAGCAAGAAACTACAATTTTGCCAAAAACCTCATCTCCAGTTCAAACAACATCTGCTTTGCCAATTTCTGCAAGTACAAGCAATGAAGCTTCAACAATATCTGAAATGACAGTTACAACAACTGAACAAAGCAGTACACTTTTGCCAACAACAACCACATCATCAACTCAATCAACAACTGTCTTGCAAACCTCTTCAAGCACAAGCAATGAAGCTTCAACAACATCTGAAATGTCAGTTACAACAACTGAACCAAGCAGTACACTTTTGCCAACAACAACCACATCATCGACTCAATCAACGACTGCTTTGACACCAACATCCACAAATACAATCCCTATTACAGTGACAACATCTGAAATACCATTAACAACTCAGCAAGAAACTACACTTTTGCCAACAACCTCATCTACAGTTCAAACAACATCTGCTTTGCCAACTTATGCAAGCACAAGCACTGAAGATACAATAACATCTGAAATGCCAGTTACAACAACTGAACAAAGCAGCACACTTTTGCCAACAACAACCACATCATCGACTCAAACAACCACTGTCTTGCCAACCTCTTCAAGCACAAGCAATGAAGCTTCAACAACATCTGAAATGCCAGTTACAACAACTGAACAAAGCAGTACACTTTTGCCAACAACAACCACATCATCGACTCAATCAACTACTGCTGTGACATCTACAAATACAATCCCTATTACAATGACAACATCTGAAATACCATTGACAACAACTCAGCAAGAAATTACACTTTTGCCAACAAACTCATCTACAGTTCAAACAACATCTGCTTTGCCAACTTCTTCAAGCACAAGCAATGAAGCATCAACACTTTCTGAAATGACAGTTACAACAACTGAACAAAGCAGTACAATTGTGCCAACAACAACCACATCATCGACTCAATTAACGACAGTTGTGGTATCAACACATACAAGTACAATCCCTATTACAATGACGACATCTGAAATACCAATGACAACAACTCCGCAAGGAACTACAATTTTACCAACAACCTTATCTAAAGTTCAAACAACATCTGCTTTGCCTACTTATGCAAGCACAAGCACTGAAGCTACAACAACATCTGAAATGCCAGTTACAACAATTGAACAAAGCAGCACACTTTTGTCAACAACAACCACATCATCGACTCAAACAACCACTGTCTTGCAAACTTCTACAAGCACAAGCAATGAAGCTTCAACAACATCTGAAATGCCAGTTACAACAATTGAACAAAGTAGTACACTTTTGCCAACAATGACAACATCATCGACTCAATCAACTACTGCTGTGACATCTACTAATACAATCCCTATTACAATGACAACATCTGAAATACCATTGACAACAACTCAGCAAGAAATTACAGTTTTGCCAACAACCTCATCTACAGTTCAAACAACATCTGCTTTGCCAACTTATTCAAGCACAAGCAATGAAGCATCAACACTTTCTGAAATGACAGTCACAACAACTGAACAAAGCAGAACAATTGTGCCAACAACAACCACATCATCGACTCAAACAACCACTGTCTTGCAAACTTCTACAAGCACAAGCAATGAAGCTTCAACAACATCTGAAATGCCAGTTACAACAACTGAACAAAGCAGTACACTTTTGCCAACAATGACAACATCATCGACTCAAACAACCACTCTCTTGCAAACTTCTACAAGCACAAGCAATGAAGCTTCAACACCATCTGAAATGCCAGTTACAACAATTGAACAAAGTAGTACACTTTCGCCAACAATGACAACATCATTGACTCAAACAACCACTGTCTTGCAAACTTCTACAAGCACAAGCAATGAAGCATCAACACTTTCTGAAATGCCAGTTACAACAACTGAACAAAGCAGTACACTTTTGCCACCAACCACATCATCGACTCAATCAACGACTGCTGTGACATCAACATCCACAAATACAATCCCTATTACAATGACAACATCTGAAATACCATTGACAACAACTCAGCAAGAAATTACAGTTTTGCCCACAACCTCATCTACAGTTCAAACAATATCTGCTTTGCCAACTTCTTCAAGCACAAGCAATGAAGCATCAACACTTTCTGAAATGACAGTTACAACAACTGAACAAAGCAGTACACTTTTGCCAACAACAACCACATCATCGACTCTATCAATGACTGCTGGGACATCAACATCCACAAATACAATCCCTATTACAATGACAACATCTGAAATACCATTGACAACAACTCTGCAAGAAACTACACTTTTGCCAACAACCTCATCTACAGTTCCAATATCTGCTTTGCCAACTTCTGCAAGCACAAGCAATGAAGCTACAACAACATCTGAAATGCCAGTTACAACGACTGAACAAAGCAGTACACTTTTGTCAACAACAACCACATCATCGACTCAAACAACCACTGTCTTGCCAACTTCTTCAAGCACAAGCAATGAAGCTTCAACAACATCTGAAATGTCAGTTACAACAACTAAACAAAGCAGTACGCTTTTGCCAACAACAACCACATTATCGACTCAATCAACGACTGTTGTGACATCAACATCCACAAATACAATCCCTATTACAATGACAACATCTGAAATACCATTGACAACAACTCAGCAAGGAACTACAATTTTACCAACAACCTTATCTACAGTTCAAACAACATCTGCTTTTCCAAATTCTGCAAGCACAAGCAATGAAGCTTCAACAACATCTGAAATGCCACATACAACAACTGAACAAAGCAGTACACTTTTGCCAACAACAACCACATCATCGACTCAATCAACTACTGCTGTGACATCTACAAATACAATCCCCATTACAATGACAACATCTGAAATACCATTGACAACAACTCAGCAAGAAATTACAGTTTTGCCCACAACCTCATCTACAGTTCAAACAACATCTGCTTTGCCAACTTCTTCAAGCACAAGCAATGAAGCATCAACACTTTCTGAAATGACAGTTATAACAACTGAACAAAGCAGTACACTTTTGCCAACAACAACCACATCATCGACTCTATCAATGACTGCTGTGACATCCACAAATACAATCCCTATTACAATGACAACATCTGAAATACCATTGACAACAACTCAGCAAGAAACTACACTTTTGCCAACAACCTCATCTACAGTTCAAACAACATCTGCTTTGCCAACTTCTGCAAGCACAAGCAATGAAGCTACAACAACATCTGAAATGCCAGTTACAACAACTGAACAAAGCAGTACACTTTTGCCAACAACAACCACATCATCGACTCTATCAATGACTGCTGTGACATCAACATCCACAAATACAATCCCTATTACAATGACAACATCTGAAATACCATTGACAACAACTCAGCAAGAAACTACACTTTTGCCAACAACCTCATCTACAGTTCAAACATCTGCTTTGCCAACTTCTGCAAGCACAAGCAATGAAGCTACAACAACATCTGAAATGCCAGTTACAACAACTGAACAAAGTAGTACAATTTTGTCAACAACAACCACATCATCGACTCAAACAACCACTGTCTTGCCAACTTCTTCAAGCACAAGCAATGAAGCTTCAACAACATCTGAAATGTCAGTTACAACAACTAAACAAAGCAGTACGCTTTTGCCAACAACAACCACATTATCGACTCAATCAACGACTGTTGTGACATCAACATCCACAAATACAATCCCTATTACAATGACAACATCTGAAATACCATTGACAACAACTCAGCAAGAAACTAAACTTTTGCCAACAACCTCATCTACAGTTCAAACAACAACTGCTTTTCCAACTTCGGCAAGCACAAGCAATGAAGCTTCAACAACATCTGAAATGCCAGTTGCAACAACTGAACAAAGCAGTACACTTTTGCCACCAACCACATCATCGACTCAATCAACGACTGCTGTGACATCAACATCCACAAATACAATCCCTATTACAATGACAACATCTGAAATACCATTGACAACAACTCAGCAAGAAACTACACTTTTGCCAACAACCTCATCTACAGTTCAAACATCTGCTTTGCCAACTTCTGCAAGCACAAGCAATGAAGCTACAACAACATCTGAAATGCCAGTTACAACAACTGAACAAAGCAGTACACTTTTGCCAACAACAACCACATCATCGACTCTATCAACTACTGCTGTGACATCTACAAATACAATCCCCATTACAATGACAACATCTGAAATACCATTGACAACAACTCAGCAAGAAATTACAGTTTTGCCCACAACCTCATCTACAGTTCAAACAACATCTGCTTTGCCAACTTTTTCAAGCACAAGCAATGAAGCATCAACACTTTCTGAAATGACAGTTATAACAACTGAACAAAGCAGTACACTTTTGCCAGCAACAACCACATCATCGACTCAATCAACTACTGCTGTGACATCTACAAATACAATCCCCATTACAATGACAACATCTGAAATACCATTGACAACCACTCAGCAAGAAACTACACTTTTGCCAACAACCTCATCTACAGTTCAAACATCTGCTTTGCCAACTTCTGCAAGCACAAGCAATGAAGCTACAACAACATCTGAAATGCCAGTTACAACAACTGAACAAAGCAGTACAATTTTGTCAACAACAACCACATCATCGACTCAAACAACCACTGTCTTGCCAACTTCTTCAAGCACAAGCAATGAAGCTTCAACAACATCTGAAATGTCAGTTACAACAACTAAACAAAGCAGTACGCTTTTGCCAACAACAACCACATTATCGACTCAATCAACGACTGTTGTGACATCAACATCCACAAATACAATCCCTATTACAATGACAACATCTGAAATACCATTGACAACAACTCTGCAAGCCACTGCAATTGTGCCAAAAACCTCATCTACAGTTCAAACAACATCTGCTTTGCCAAATTCTGCAAGCACAAGCAATGAAGCTTCAACAACATCTGAAATGCCACATACAACAACTGAACAAAGCAGTACACTTTTGCCAACAACAACCACATCATCGACTCAATCAACTACTGCTGTGACATCTACAAATACAATCCCCATTACAATGACAACATCTGAAATACCATTGACAACAACTCAGCGAGAAATTACAGTTTTGCCCACAACCTCATCTACAGTTCAAACAACATCTGCTTTGCCAACTTCTTCAAGCACAAGCAATGAAGCATCAACACTTTCTGAAATGACAGTTACAACAACTGAACAAAGCAGTACACTTTTGCCAACAACAACCACATCATCGACTCAATCAATGACTGCTGTGACATCAACATCCACAAATATATTCCCTATTACAATGACAACATCTGAAATACCATTGACAACAACTCAGCAAGAAACTACACTTTTGCCAACAACCTCATCTACAGTTCAAACATCTGCTTTGCCAACGTCTGCAAGCACAAGCAATGAAGCTACAACAACATCTGAAATGCCAGTTACAACAACTGAACAAAGTAGTACAATTTTGTCAACAACAACCACATCATCGACTCAAACAACCACTGTCTTGCCAACTTCTTCAAGCACAAGCAATGAAGCTTCAACAACATCTGAAATGTCAGTTACAACAACTAAACAAAGCAGTACGCTTTTGCCAACAACAACCACATTATCGACTCAATCAACGACTGTTGTGACATCAACATCCACAAATACAATCCCTATTACAATGACAACATCTGAAATACCATTGACAACAACTCAGCAAGAAACTAAACTTTTGCCAACAACCTCATCTACAGTTCAAACAACAACTGCTTTTCCAACTTCGGCAAGCACAAGCAATGAAGCTTCAACAACATCTGAAATGCCAGTTGCAACAACTGAACAAAGCAGTACACTTTTGCCACCAACCACATCATCGACTCAATCAACGACTGCTGTGACATCAACATCCACAAATACAATCCCTATTACAATGACAACATCTGAAATACCATTGACAACAACTCAGCAAGAAACTACACTTTTGCCAACAACCTCATCTACAGTTCAAACATCTGCTTTGCCAACTTCTGCAAGCACAAGCAATGAAGCTACAACAACATCTGAAATGCCAGTTACAACAACTGAACAAAGCAGTACACTTTTGCCAACAACAACCACATCATCGACTCAATCAACTACTGCTGTGACATCTACAAATACAATCCCCATTACAATGACAACATCTGAAATACCATTGACAACAACTCAGCAAGAAATTACAGTTTTGCCCACAACCTCATCTACAGTTCAAACAACATCTGCTTTGCCAACTTTTTCAAGCACAAGCAATGAAGCATCAACACTTTCTGAAATGACAGTTATAACAACTGAACAAAGCAGTACACTTTTGCCAGCAACAACCACATCATCGACTCAATCAACTACTGCTGTGACATCTACAAATACAATCCCCATTACAATGACAACATCTGAAATACCATTGACAACAACTCAGCAAGAAACTACACTTTTGCCAACAACCTCATCTACAGTTCAAACATCTGCTTTGCCAACTTCTGCAAGCACAAGCAATGAAGCTACAACAACATCTGAAATGCCAGTTACAACAACTGAACAAAGCAGTACAATTTTGTCAACAACAACCACATCATCGACTCAAACAACCACTGTCTTGCCAACTTCTTCAAGCACAAGCAATGAAGCTTCAACAACATCTGAAATGTCAGTTACAACAACTAAACAAAGCAGTACGCTTTTGCCAACAACAACCACATTATCGACTCAATCAACGACTGTTGTGACATCAACATCCACAAATACAATCCCTATTACAATGACAGCATCTGAAATACCATTGACAACAACTCTGCAAGCCACTGCAATTGTGCCAAAAACCTCATCTACAGTTCAAACAACATCTGCTTTTCCAAATTCTGCAAGCACAAGCAATGAAGCTTCAACAACATCTGAAATGCCACATACAACAACTGAACAAAGCAGTACACTTTTGCCAACAACAACCACATCATTGACTCAATCAACTACTGCTGTGACATCTACAAATACAATCCCCATTACAATGACAACATCTGAAATACCATTGACAACAACTCAGCAAGAAATTACAGTTTTGCCCACAACCTCATCTACAGTTCAAACAACATCTGCTTTGCCAACTTCTTCAAGCACAAGCAATGAAGCATCAACACTTTCTGAAATGACAGTTATAACAACTGAACAAAGCAGTACACATTTGCCAGCAACAACCACATCATCGACTCTATCAATGACTGCTGTGACATCAACATCCACAAATACAATCCCTATTACAATGACAACATCTGAAATACCATTGACAACAACTCAGCAAGAAACTACACTTTTGCCAACAACCTCATCTACAGTTCAAACATCTGCTTTGCCAACTTCTGCAAGCACAAGCAATGAAGCTACAACAACATCTGAAATGCCAGTTACAACAACTGAACAAAGCAGTACAATTTTGTCAACAACAACCACATCATCGACTCAAACAACCACTGTCTTGCCAACTTCTTCAAGCACAAGCAATGAAGCTTCAACAACATCTGAAATGTCAGTTACAACAACTAAACAAAGCAGTACGCTTTTGCCAACAACAACCACATTATCGACTCAATCAACGACTGTTGTGACATCAACATCCACATATACAATCCCTATTACAATGACAACATCTGAAATACCATTGACAACAACTCTGCAAGCCACTGCAATTGTGCCAAAAACCTCATCTACAGTTAAAACAACCACTGTCTTGCCATCTTCTACAAGCACAAGCAATGAAGCTTCAACAACATCTGAAATGCCAGTTACAACAACTGAACAAAGCAGTACACTCTTGCCAGCAACAACCACATCATCGACTCAGTCAATGACTGTTGTGGCATCAACACATACAAGTACAATCCCCATTACAATGAAAACATCTGAAATACCATTGACAACAACTCCGCAGGGAACTACAATTTTGCCAAAAACCACATCTACAGCTCAAGCAACATCTGTTTTTCCAACTTTTACAAGCACAAGTAATGAAGCTTCAACAACATCTGAAATGCAAGTTACAACAACTGAACAAAGCAGTACACTTTTGCCAACAACAACCACATCATCGACTCAATCAACGACTGCTGTGACGTCAACATCTACAAATACAATTACAATGACAACATCTAAAATACCGTTGACAACAACTCAGCAAGGAACTACAATTTTGCCAACAACCTCATCTACAGTTCAAACAACAACTGCTTTTCCAACTTCTGCAAGCACAAGCATTGAAGCTTCAACAACATCTGAAATGCCAGTTACAACAACTGAACAAAGCAGTACACTTTTGCCACCAACCACATCATCGACTCAATCAACAACTGCTGTGACATCAACATCCACAAATACAATCCCTATTACAATGACAACATCTGAAATACCATTGACAACAACTCAGCAAGAAACTACACTTTTGCCAACAACCTCATCTACAGTTCAAACATCTGCTTTGCCAACTTCTGCAAGCACAAGCAATGGAGCTACAACAACATCTGAAATGTCAGTTACAACAACTGAACAAAGCAGTACACTTTTGTCAACAACAACCACATCATCGACTCAATCAACTACTGCTGTGACATCAACATCCACAAATACAATCCCTATTACAACGACAACATCTGAAATACCATTGACAACAACTCAGCAAGGAACTACAATTTTACCAACAACCTTATCTACAGTTCAAACAACATCTGCTTTTCCAAATTCTGCAAGCACAAGCAATGAAGCATCAACACTTTCTGAAATGACAGTTACAACAACTGAACAAAGCAGTACACTTTTGCCAACAACAACCACATCATCGACTCAATCAATGACTGCTGTGACATCAACATCCACAAATACAATCCCTATTACAATGACAACATCTGAAATACCATTGACAACAACTCAGCAAGAAACTACACTTTTGCCAACAACCTCATCTACAGTTCAAACATCTGCTTTGCCAACTTCTGCAAGCACAAGCAATGAAGCTACAACAACATCTGAAATGCCAGTTACAACGACTGAACAAAGCAGTACACTTTTGTCAACAACAACCACATCATCGACTCAAACAACCACTGTCTTGCCAACTTCTTCAAGCACAAGCAATGAAGCTTCAACAACATCTGAAATGTCAGTTACAACAACTAAACAAAGCAGTACGCTTTTGCCAACAACAACCACATTATCGACTCAATCAACAACTGTTGTGACATCAACATCCACAAATACAATCCCTATTACAATGACAACATCTGAAATACCATTGACAACAACTCAGCAAGGAACTACAATTTTACCAACAACCTTATCTACAGTTCAAACAACATCTGCTTTTCCAAATTCTGCAAGCACAAGCAATGAAGCTTCAACAACATCTGAAATGCCACATACAACAACTGAACAAAGCAGTACACTTTTGCCAACAACAACCACATCATCGACTCAATCAACTACTGCTGTGACATCTACAAATACAATCCCCATTACAATGACAACATCTGAAATACCATTGACAACAACTCAGCAAGAAATTACAGTTTTGCCCACAACCTCATCTACAGTTCAAACAACATCTGCTTTGCCAACTTCTTCAAGCACAAGCAATGAAGCATCAACATTTTCTGAAATGACAGTTACAACAACTGAACAAAGCAGTACACTTTTGCCAACAACAACCACATCATCGACTCTATCAATGACTGCTGGGACATCAACATCCACAAATACAATCCCTATTACAATGACAACATCTGAAATACCATTGACAACAACCCAGCAAGAAACTACACTTTTGCCAACAACCTCATCTACAGTTCAAACATCTGCTTTGCCAACTTCTGCAAGCACAAGCAATGAAGCTACAACAACATCTGAAATGCCAGTTACAACAACTGAACAAAGCAGTACACTTTTGCCAACAGCAACCACATCATCGACTCAATCTACTACTGCTGTGACATCTACAAATACAATCCCCATTACAATGACAACATCTGAAATACCATTGACAACAACTCAGCAAGAAATTACAGTTTTGCCAACAACCTCATCTACAGTTCAAACAACATCTGCTTTGCCAACTTCTTCAAGCACAAGCAATGAAGCATCAACACTTTCTGAAATGACAGTTACAACAACTGAACAAAGCAGTACAATTTTGCCAACCACAACCACATCATCGACTCTATCAATGACTGCTGTGACATCAACATCCACAAATACAATCCCTATTACAATGACAACATCTGAAATACCATTGACAACAACTCAGCAAGAAACTACACTTTTGCCAACAACCTCATCTACAGTTCAAACATCTGCTTTGCCAACTTCTGCAAGCACAAGCAATGAAGCTACAACAACATCTGAAATGCCAGTTACAACAACTGAACAAAGCAGTACACTTTTGTCAACAACAACCACATCATCGAGTCAAACAACCACTGTCTTGCCAACTTCTTCAAGCACAAGCAATGAAGCTTCAACAACATCTGAAATGTCAGTTACAACAACTAAACAAAGTAGTACGCTTTTGCCTACAGCAACCACATTATCGACTCAATCAACGACTGTTGTGACATCAACACATACAAGTACAATCCCCATTACAATGAAAACATCTGAAATACCATTGACAACAACTCCGCAGGGAACTACAATTTTGCCAACAACCACATCTACAGCTCAAGAAACATCTGTTTTTCCAACTTTTACAAGCACAAGTAATGAAGCTTCAACAACATCTGAAATGCAAGTTACAACAACTGAACAAAGCAGTACACTTTTGCCACCAACCACATCATCGACTCAATCAACGACTGCTGTGACATCAACATCCACAAATACAATCCCTATTACAATGACAACATCTGAAATACCATTGACAACAACTCAGCAAGAAACTACACTTTTGCCAACAACCTCATCTACAGTTCAAACATCTGCTTTGCCAACTTCTGCAAGCACAACCAATGAAGCTACAACAACATCTGAAATGCCAGTTACAACAACTGAACAAAGCAGTACACTTTTGTCAACAACAACCACATCATCGACTCAATCAACTACTGCTGTGACATCAACATCCACAAATACAATCCCTATTACAATGACAACATCTGAAATACCATTAACAACAACTCAGCAAGGAACTACAATTTTACCAACAACCTTATCTACAGTTCAAACAACATCTGCTTTTCCAAATTCTGCAAGCACAAGCAATGAAGCTACAACAACATCTAAAATGTCGGTTACAACAACTGAACAAAGCAGTACACTTTTGCCAACAACAACCACATCATCAACTCAATCAACTCCTGCTGTGACATCTACAAATACAATCCCCATTACAATGACAACATCTGAAATACCATTGACAACAACTCAGCAAGAAATTACAGTTTTGCCAACAACCTCATCTACAGTTCAAACAACATCTGCTTTGCCAACTTCTTCAAGCACAAGCAATGAAGTATCAACACTTTCTGAAATGACAGTTACAACAACTGAACAAAGCAGTACACTTTTGCCAACAACAACCACATCATCGACTCAATCAATGACTGCTGTGACATCAACATCCACAAATATATTCCCTATTACAATGACAACATCTGAAATACCATTGACAACAACTCAGCAAGAAACTACACTTTTGCCAACAACCTCATCTACAGTTCAAACATCTGCTTTGCCAACTTCTGCAAGCACAAGCAATGAAGCTACAACAACATCTGAAATGCCAGTTACAACGACTGAACAAAGCAGTACACTTTTGCCAACAACAACCACATCATCGACTCTATCAATGACTGCTGTGACATCAACATCCACAAATACAATCCCTATTACAATGACAACATCTGAAATACCATTGACAACAACTCAGCAAGAAACTACACTTTTGCCAACAACCTCATCTACAGTTCAAACATCTGCTTTGCCAACTTCTGCAAGCACAAGCAATGAAGCTACAACAACATCTGAAATGCCAGTTACAACGACTGAACAAAGCAGTACACTTTTGTCAACAACAACCACATCATCGACTCAAACAACCACTGTCTTGCCAACTTCTTCAAGCACAAGCAATGAAGCTTCAACAACATCTGAAATGTCAGTTACAACAACTAAACAAAGCAGTACGCTTTTGCCAACAACAACCACATTATCGACTCAATCAACGACTGTTGTGACATCAACATCCACAAATACAATCCCTATTACAATGACAACATCTGAAATACCATTGACAACAACTCAGCAAGGAACTACAATTTTACCAACAACCTTATCTACAGTTCAAACAACATCTGCTTTTCCAAATTCTGCAAGCACAAGCAATGAAGCTTCAACAACATCTGAAATGCCACATACAACAACTGAACAAAGCAGTACACTTTTGCCAACAACAACCACATCATCGACTCAATCAACTACTGCTGTGACATCTACAAATACAATCCCCATTACAATGACAACATCTGAAATACCATTGACAACAACTCAGCAAGAAATTACAGTTTTGCCCACAACCTCATCTACAGTTCAAACAACATCTGCTTTGCCAACTTCTTCAAGCACAAGCAATGAAGCATCAACATTTTCTGAAATGACAGTTACAACAACTGAACAAAGCAGTACACTTTTGCCAACAACAACCACATCATCGACTCTATCAATGACTGCTGGGACATCAACATCCACAAATACAATCCCTATTACAATGACAACATCTGAAATACCATTGACAACAACCCAGCAAGAAACTACACTTTTGCCAACAACCTCATCTACAGTTCAAACATCTGCTTTGCCAACTTCTGCAAGCACAAGCAATGAAGCTACAACAACATCTGAAATGCCAGTTACAACAACTGAACAAAGCAGTACACTTTTGCCAACAGCAACCACATCATCGACTCAATCTACTACTGCTGTGACATCTACAAATACAATCCCCATTACAATGACAACATCTGAAATACCATTGACAACAACTCAGCAAGAAATTACAGTTTTGCCAACAACCTCATCTACAGTTCAAACAACATCTGCTTTGCCAACTTCTTCAAGCACAAGCAATGAAGCATCAACACTTTCTGAAATGACAGTTACAACAACTGAACAAAGCAGTACAATTTTGCCAACCACAACCACATCATCGACTCTATCAATGACTGCTGTGACATCAACATCCACAAATACAATCCCTATTACAATGACAACATCTGAAATACCATTGACAACAACTCAGCAAGAAACTACACTTTTGCCAACAACCTCATCTACAGTTCAAACATCTGCTTTGCCAACTTCTGCAAGCACAAGCAATGAAGCTACAACAACATCTGAAATGCCAGTTACAACAACTGAACAAAGCAGTACACTTTTGTCAACAACAACCACATCATCGACTCAAACAACCACTGTCTTGCCAACTTCTTCAAGCACAAGCAATGAAGCTTCAACAACATCTGAAATGTCAGTTACAACAACTAAACAAAGCAGTACGCTTTTGCCAACAGCAACCACATTATCGACTCAATCAACGACTGTTGTGACATCAACACATACAAGTACAATCCCCATTACAATGAAAACATCTGAAATACCATTGACAACAACTCCGCAGGGAACTACAATTTTGCCAACAACCACATCTACAGCTCAAGCAACATCTGTTTTTCCAACTTTTACAAGCACAAGTAATGAAGCTTCAACAACATCTGAAATGCAAGTTACAACAACTGAACAAAGCAGTACACTTTTGCCACCAACCACATCATCGACTCAATCAACGACTGCTGTGACATCAACATCCACAAATACAATCCCTATTACAATGACAACATCTGAAATACCATTGACAACAACTCAGCAAGAAGCTACACTTTTGCCAACAACCTCATCTACAGTTCAAACATCTGCTTTGCCAACTTCTGCAAGCACAAGCAATGAAGCTACAACAACATCTGAAATGCCAGTTACAACGACTGAACAAAGCAGTACACTTTTGTCAACAACAACCACATCATCGACTCAAACAACCACTGTCTTGCCAACTTCTTCAAGCACAAGCAATGAAGCTTCAACAACATCTGAAATGTCAGTTACAACAACTAAACAAAGCAGTACGCTTTTGCCAACAACAACCACATTATCGACTCAATCAACGACTGTTGTGACATCAACATCCACAAATACAATCCCTATTACAATGACAACATCTGAAATACCATTGACAACAACTCTGCAAGCCACTGCAATTGTGCCAAAAACCTCATCTACAGTTAAAACAACCACTGTCTTGCCATCTTCTACAAGCACAAGCAATGAAGCTTCAACAACATCTGAAATGCCAGTTACAACAACTGAACAAAGCAGTACACTCTTGCCAGCAACAACCACATCATCGACTCAGTCAATGACTGTTGTGGCATCAACATCCACAAATACAATCCCTATTACAATGACAACATCTGAAATACCATTGACAACAACTCAGCAAGGAACTACAATTCTACCAACAACCTTATCTACAGTTCAAACAACATCTGCTTTTCCAAATTCTGCAAGCACAAGCAATGAAGCTTCAACAACATCTGAAATGCCAGTTACAACAACTGAACAAAGCAGTACACTTTTGCCAACAACAACCACATCACCGACTCAATTAACTCCTGCTGTGACATCTACAAATACAATCCCCATTACAATGACAACATCTGAAATACCATTGACAACAACTCAGCAAGAAATTACAGTTTTGCCAACAACCTCATCTACAGTTCAAACAACAGCTGCTTTGCCAACTTCTTCAAGCACAAGCAATGAAGCATCAACACTTTCTGAAATGACAGTTACAACAACTGAACAAAGCAGTACACTTTTGCCAACAACAACCACATCATCGACTCAATCAATGACTGCTGTGACATCAACATCCACAAATACAATCCCTATTACAATGACAACATCTGAAATACCGTTGACAACAACTCGGCAAGGAACTACAATTTTGCCAACAACCTCATCTACAGTTCAAACAACATCTGCTTTGCTAACTTATGCAAGCACAAGCAATGAAGCTTCAACAATATCTGAAATGCCAGTTACAACAACTGAACAAAGCAGTACACTTTTGCCAACAAGAACCACATCATTGACTCAATCAACGTCTGTATCAACATCTCCAAGTACAATCCCTATTACAATGACAACATCTGAAGTATCAGTTACAACAACTGCACAAAGCAGTACACTTTTGCCAACATCAACCACATCATCGACTCAGTATTCGAATGCTGTGACATCAATATCTACAAGTACAATCCCTATTACAATGACAACGTCTGAAATACCATTGACAACAACTCAACAAGGAAGTACAATTTGGCCAACAACCTCATCTACAGTTCTAGCAACATCTGTTTTGCCAACTTCTACAAGCCCAAGCAATGTAGCTTCAACATCTGAAATGGCAGATACAACAACTAAACAAACCACTACAATTTGGCCAACAAACTCATCTATGGTTCAAAAAACAAGTGTTTTGCCTTCAACATCTACAAGCACAATCGTTGATGCAGTGACAACGTCTGAATCATCATTAGCAACAACTCAAAATGGCACTACGTTTTTGCCAACAACCCTAAATTCCCCTGCCTGGATGACCAATTCAACAATCATGAGTGAATCAGTGAATACAACAGAAAACTTCACCACAACTCAAGTGGCAACATCCAAAACCACCCTAGGATCTCTTGATCCCCCCACAGATAATGAGGGATACCTTTATCTAAGATTCAAGTTGGTGCTGGATTTTCTACAAGATTATTATGACAGAGCATCATCTAACTATATATTACTGGAAAGAAACATAACAACAGAGGTAATTCATTGTTTTGAAAATAGAAAATTAAAAAATGAAATACACTGTTGATTAAAGTAACAGATGTCGCTAAATTCTCATAATGTAAATGTTTGTGTATATGTGCACACACTGTGTTTTACTGCTCATTGCTTGTTGCAGATTAATCGAGGATTCAAACTCAAATACCCTTTAACCTTCCGGAGATCCATTATCATCCATTTTTGGTAAGAGATTTTATTTACTGCACTTGCATTCATACCATATATATTGAATTTAAAAGTTATTAATGAGGTAAACATTACATTAAATAAACATTACATGAACAAGTCGGGGTCCTAATCCCCCTGTTGAAATTAAAGCCCACCACCAGCCATGTTTGCCTAGTAGTAGGGGTGTCCCCGACTAAGGATTTACATATTCAAATCAGAATTGTCGAATCTTTCTATGGTCGACTGATAGAGGAATCGTGTGTGTGTGTGTGTGTGTGTGTGTGTGTGTGTGTGTGTGTGTGTGTATGTGTGTGTGTGTGTGTGTGTGTGTGTGTGTGTGTGTGTGTGTGTGTGTGTGTGTGTGTGTGTGTGTGTGTGTGTGTGTGTGTGTGTGTGTGTGTGTGTGTGTGTGTGAAATGGTTGGGTGGCGCATGACACTAGTCAGCAGGAGGGTAAAACTATTTTTATTTTCCTTAACACACTGCACACAGCAACAACTTTTAATAAAGCGACCAAAAATGCCTGCCAACTGACAGACAAACTGACAATGGCTTTCTTATTTAGGTTTAAATAAAAGGTAATGTGGTGGATAAACATTCATAAAACGTTTTCTCATAATATGTTAAAGCCGCGTTCAAATACAGAACATCACACAAATATATATATAAAAAAATTGATAAATAAACCAAAAAAAAACCTGCCTAGAGAGGAAAAGAACAATTTGAGTGCGTTTACATGCACGTTCTTAAGCCATTTGTGCCTAAAGGGGGTCGCACACCGGACTAAACCTGAGCATCTCAGGATCTCACACCTGACCAGCACATTATATACACACAAGCTCAATTTTAAATCGACTTCTGACAGAAGAGCTGCACGAGGGGTGTATCTTGTAGCACAGGGTGAAATCAGTACAATGATGATTTGAGGGAAATATAATATCAATTTAATATTAAAGCTGCGAGCAGCGATGGCGGGCCCAAGCCGGTGGCACCGCCACACCGGTGGCATCAGCTTACCTGTGCACAGCAGGCAATAGGCATTTAATATGGGAAAAAATAAATAAAGGGACTATGTCAAAGTCATTTGAATTCACCTCATTAACTGCAGCAACTGGTGCTTCTATGACCAGGAACCACAACACTCACATCTCTGAGATCAATTACATTTTATTCATTAATTATATGTCAGATGATGTCAAATGTCAATTTCAAAATGAGTGCAGAATACTGTCCAAATGCTGAAGTTGTATTATCCTTACACTTCTCTTAAAAATAAATTAAGCCAAATCACAGAGACCGCAACAATGATTTTAATATCAGTGTCAGGGAAGAGTAATATGCGTGCATAAAATTTATGGAAGTTTATTATAAACAGCCACTTTTATAAATTCATGTGAAATTTAATTTTTTTTATTCATTTGAATTCTATCAATAAATAGTTAGTTTAAAGAGGTGTCATACGTGATCTTTGCAAACACAGCACATGACCTTCTTTAAAGCCCATGTTATAGAAAACAATTAAAAGTATTAGGACATCACTTTCAATTATGTGCAAATTTATTTTTTGCAGCTCAAAATATTGTAAGTTCAGAAGACCAGTATTTAATTAAAGATATAATATATGTTTTTGTTTGACTTATTTTTCACAATAAAGTGATAGATATTTGTGATAGCCTATGAAATGAAAGGGTTAAATTTTGAAAAAACAAGAGACAAGGTGACACACACACACAGAGTGAGAGAGACCCCCTACACACACACACACACACACACACACACACACACACACACACACACACACACAGAGTGATCCTGAGAGAGGGAGAGGGGGGGTAATTTTTTTTATATTTATATTTTTTTAATTATAATTATTTGTATTACCACAATTATTTAACTAATTATATAAAACAATATTGTCAATGCCCTACAAATAAACTTGTTTTATACATTTATTTTTTTATTCAAACCCAGAATAATATGTTTAATCCTTTAATGCAGGACAAAGCATTGAGAGGTAATCTTTTTAGACAGAAAAGTCTCTCTCTCTCTCTCTCTCTCACACACACACACACACACACACACACACACACACACACACACACACACACACAAACACTCATGTCTGGTTCACTATCTTTTTGGGGACTCACCATAGACGTAATGGTTTTTATGCTGTACACTCCATATATTCTGTCCTCCTACACTGCTCCTACCCCAAAACCTACCCATCACACAACTTTCTGCATTTTCACCTTTTCAAAAGAACTCATTCTGTCTGATTTATAAGCTTCTGTACCCATTGGGACCTCAGTTTAGGTCCCTACAGTGACACGAGTCCTCATGAGTCTGTGTGCATTCAGGTTTAAGTCCCCACCAGGCTAGAACAACACACACACACACACACACACACACACACACACACACACACACACACACTAGTAATGCTGAAGTATGCTGCAGGTAACTCAAATCAGCTCAGCCCATCCCCCATTCACAACACATACACACAGCCAGACACAAACACACACACACACACACACACACACACACACACACACACACACACACACACACACACACACACACACACACACACACACACACACACACACACACACATATCTGGTTCACTATCTTTCTGGGGACTCACCATAGACGTAATGGTTTTTATGCTGTACAAAACATTAATTCTGTCCTCCTACACTGCCCCTGCCCCTAAATCTACCCATCACACAACTTTCTGCATTTTCACCTTTTCAAAGTAACTCATTCTGTTTGATTTATAAGCTTTTGTACCCATTGGGAAGTCCCCATGAGTCTTTGTGCATTCAGGTTGAAGTCCCCACCAGGCTAGAAAACCATTCACACACACACACACACACAGAGGCAAGTTTTTTTTGCTTGAAAACTTATACAATATTGCCCTCTACTGGACATTTAAGGGAGAGCATGTGTTGAAAAAAAAAAAAAAAACACAGTGTGCTATATAGAATAACCAGCAGGTGGGAGTATAGCCTTATTTATGAATCAGGCACTTGTGTGCTTATTTTGTGTTTTTTAGGCTTTTGCTACGGGAACACCGTTTGAGATATCCAATAACCGTTCGCATTTTAGCATCTTCTGTATATTTACTTCATGTTGTCCGAGTTTGGAGGAGATTGAATGAATCGCTTTTGAGGAGAGGGTAAAAACTCAGAGCTCGCTTTGCCACTTCTTATTATCTTCCAACCAAATTATCTGACTTCCTGTTGGTCAGAGCTAATGACTGTAAATTAGAAAGTTGTCCGGCTCGAAAAGTACAATATATATACCGAGTTTGGTGACTGCAGATAAAACTAACCCCCCACTTTGGACAAAAGCCACACTTCCTGCTGCCAGTTGGTGGCGCTATAACTTTGACTCACAAAAGTCATATCCATGTGATCGTCCACTTACAACGAACACACAGCTGAAGTTTCATCTAAATGAATTAATGTATGCAAAAGTTATAACACACTTCCTGTTTCCCTTTTCTCGCCATAAATTCGTCTCTTCGCCACGGCCAAACCGTTTGAGATATCAAAAAGTTGCTCGCAATTTGGCATCTTCAATGTCTTGACTTCAGGCTGACCGAGTTTGGTGCTGATCGGGTGAATCGTCTAGGAGGAGTACCGCAAATTCCAGAGCGTGCGTTTTCCGAACAACCCATTATAGCTCACTTCCTGTTGGGCGAAGCTTATGACTATGAGTGCGGAAGTTGTTCGGCCCGAGGAGATCTATAAGTGTACTGAGTTTCATACATGTACGTGCAAGTGTGTTTAATATATAGACCCTGTTTTTCAAGGGGGCGCTGTTGAGCCCCCCTGCCACGCCCGGGTCAAAGGCCTCTGCCCGACCCTGTTGGCCGTGCATTCCGATGCGTGTGCAAAGTTTCAAAAGTGTTTGAGCACGTTAAGTGCCCCAAAAATGCCCAAAAGGCGAAAAGATAATAATAATAATAATAATAATAATAATCCTTAGAAGAACAATAGGGCTCTGCGCCCTTTCAGGGCTTGGGCCCTAATAAAACCTTGAAATGGAGCTCTGTGGCGCGGCAGGATTTTAAACAACTTCCTGAGTCGCCGCACCGAATGCTGCCGGTGTGCGTGTTATAAAGAACGTCTCTGAAAACTTTAAAATCATTTTTTAAAAGTTGTTTATATGCCTATCTGGTGTTTTAATATGCTTTAAAACAAACCATGTGCAAATTTATAAGTCAACCCTATTGCTGAGTATTTTCTCCTTTAAACTGCAGTGAATTGTGGTTTGAAATCGCAGGTGTTCCTTACATCGCAATCTACCTTGTAGCCAATCACGTCAATATATGGGGAGGCTTTAGCATATCATTAACTATGTTCCACTCTGAAGAAGCGGAGTCTCAAGAGAAGCCAGGTTATCCCGTTTTTGGTTCATATAGCTGAATTAAGTCAGTGCTCTTTAGCTTAAGGCTATTGCTATTAATAATTATTGCATTTATAAATGTCCATGTGTTTTAAATACTGCTGGGTATTGTTAGGAATTGTACAATTCGATTTGATTTCGATTCAATATTGATTTATTAGCTTCGATATCGATTCATTAATAAAAAAATACACAAGTAATTAAGTACCCAAGTATATTTTTAAATAATGTCTGCAGTATTGCCAATGTTTAAGAACAAATTGACCCCAGCATATTTCCTGTCATGGTTTATTTAGCAGAACAAACTGTACAATATTGTACATGTGTTGAATACAAACCACAACTGTAACAGGTGCTTTATTTACACCTCTAAAGTGCATGTGACTAGTAGAAAGTATACTTCTTTCTTCCTATACATTCAAGTTATAAAAGAAATGTAAACAGAAGAACAAAATGTGCATACTCATTAAAAAAATACAACCATTGATATTATAGCATTATTAAGTGCTATTTTGTCAACACAATACAAAGTTTCCCACAGATTCGAAAGCAAATAACTGTATAGTGTAGTGAAGCTGTTGTCTGTCTGCTAAGCCATTCAATGTATTGAGGAGCGCTGGTTTAATCTATGCGACCGCACGCACTGTTGCGAGATGAATGCATGTCGCAACAACAATCGAATGCAGCGCGCGTGTGTGTGTCTCACACATGAGAGACGGGGGGAGAGCAGGGAAAAGAAATGCAGCTGGACGATTAAGAGTAATGCTATGTGTTTTAAATAGCGGGTAAAAAAATTATGACGAAATGCAATGTGGTGCTTGGTGTTAATTCTGGGGTGCACCACCACAAATAAGTCTATGTGTTTGAAACACTGCAATAAATAACACTGAACAACTGATCAGAGAACCTTTGGCTTTCCAAAATGAGCCCAAACGTCGGCTTTTAACGTTGGTGGTGCAGGCTTGAACGGAGTGCAGCTGCTGTCTACCATCTTGCTGTTTTGGCGCACTCACTAGAGTGTTTCCCACAGCGCCGTCACTGGCTTGTGGGCTGAATCGATTCATATGATTTAATGAATTGAGAAACAAATAATTGCAATGCATTGATGAATCAATATTTTTATCCAGGCCCAAGTTTTAAATATCACACCCAGAGTCAGATACATCCACCCCAGTAGCACCTATAAAAGCACCAATTCTACCTTACCATTCCTATCCTGAGTTATAGGTCCTTTTACTCCAAGAAAAAATATGACAGAAATATATATATTTTTGAGGCTATTGTCAGTATTCTCTGATTTACTAAAGCACAAAATAAGATATCCAAAATTCCATATGTAAACGTCTTTTCATCTAATATGTCAACAAATACAACCAAGAATTTTAAACCTGGTCCTTTACAATTCCCAGATTTTGTTTTGAGAAATATATGCAAATGAGCTTATATAGGGCCTAATTTGCATATTAAAACATTAATTTACACAAAACTTGTAATACATTCTTTTTCTTATGTTTATGCCAGTAATAAACTGAATTAGTTTATCAGTGATATCTTCTAATTTATAAAACAATCCCTATTCACATGTAGTGTCTCGCCTGTAAGGCCGCCCAAATCGTCCCAACGGAGGCTAACGATCGGCGGGTGAAGGTCGCTGCGCGTTCGGTCTTTTCAGCGGGGCAAAGGGATTTTATTAAAATTTCTCTATATCTGACTCCATTTAATCATAATTTAGAATTTAGGTTAGAATGCCAATTGGTTATTTGGTCATTATATTTAATAGTTTAACTACACATTTAATAATTCCGTTTAACCCTTTGTTGAAATTATATCCAACCTGAATAATTCCAGAGCAAGTCAGAATCAATCAAAGTGTAACAATTTATTAACAGTCAGGTAAATGAATAAAGCCAATTACATAATCAATTAAAAGATAATCCATATATAACATCAAATACTCTGAAGTAAAGAATAAAATATATACCTGACTTCTGACATTACATAATGCTGGCTATCTTGAGACATGCAGCATTACGGGCTGATCTGATTAAAGTGTCAAGTCCTAAGCTCTTTGCAACATTCCCTTAAATACCCAGAAACAAATGTACAAACACTTTCAAATGTAAACACGAGTTCACAATGGGAATTTGCATTAATCAAGTCCTATAGATTATCTTTTGGTTAAATTCTGTGGGGATGAGATCTTTGTACCAGTCGCACTGAGACATTTCAAATGATATCAAACACATATAATACTGTATTGCGTGGACTTTTGGGAACAAAACATTACAATAAATTGTGCTACCAATGTGGATTAAATCTAACAATCGCTCATATAACATCAAACCGTGCAAATTATTGTTATTGTTATACTTTGTTCTCAAATTCTAAATTTTAAAAGCCTTAGCATTGAGTGACTATGTATATTTAGTGTTTATTAGTGTTACCTGTAGATTTCAATTTCCATACAATATATTCTCACAATGAATCTCCAGTTGTCACTGATGATGACATTTGGAATAAAATCCACCATAAAAATTACCCCAAGTTTAATTACCCCAGCTGCTCTGAGAAAAATCTATAAATGATCCACCACCTGCAGCATGCTAATGTGCGTTACTACAACTAGCTGAAATCTTTCTTTATGTATACAGATGTGATGTAGTGACAGAGACATGCTTGAATGTCCTGTGGAAATCCACCATAGCACTTTAATTATAACGCATGAAAGAGAGAGAATGAGAGAAGAGGCTTCTTTGAGTGCTTGGTGAAACGGCACAATAAGCGACGGCTGCGAGCTCACTGACACAGTGATAAACTGCTGTTTTCACATCACTATTTGGTCTGTTGGTTCGGTGAATGTGTTCCAAATGGTGAGTGCATACACAGGGTTGCACTACTCTCCTGTGTTTTGCCGCGGACGTTCCTGGGTGCTTCAGCACATTTAAAAGAGCAAGTTTTCTTCTAAAAGAGCAGTGTGGAGGTGTTTCTCAATGTCAAGGATGCTTCCTTGGAAGGACTGATCCTTCCAAGTCACTTCCTTCAGAGGCTAGGCGAGGCTCCTCTTTAGCATTCGGAGAACACGTAAATGGAACAGGCTAGCAAGTGCACGTCATTGCGTCATTACGTCAGTGAAAAGGTCCGTTGGCCATCAATAACATTATGTGTAACATTATTTGTATATATTTTTGTAGTAATTTGTACCGGCATTTAAACGTTAAACTTTACGTATATTTACTACGGTTATAACAAATGTTTGGTAACGTAAATAAAAGCATTGTGGCAATCAGCGAGGTGAGGGACCGTGAGAGCGGGCCGGTGGAGTGATAATGAGTGGCAGCTGATCGCCGCCACACCGGTCTCGGCTCACGGCAGAGTGATTGGAGTAAATGGTGGAGCGTGGAAGGCCTGGAGTTTATGTTATGGTTTGTTTATGGTTTATTATGTGTGTGCGGGCAGTCGCCCGAGAGGGTTTTCCCCATGTTACTTTCGTTTTGTTTATTATTTATTATAAAGTTGTTGAACATTCGCCGGTTCCCGCCTCCTTCCTTCCCATCTCCAAACTCCGATACAAGGATATTTGCCCCGTTCACACTCCGACTCCGGGAACGTCAGAAGATAGCGAAGCTGCGCGCATAGGCTTGTGGGTGATTTGAGAACGCGAAGAGCGCGAAGGCTACTCATATGCATCCTTTTCTGTATATGACATATTTTTCGAACGAAGGACTCAGTCCTTGGTTGAAATTCCGAGGATCCTCGACATTGGAACAGTCCTTCGTTGGATGTCGATGACGTGGCATCCTTAGAGTTCTGGCTTCCGAGGATCCTTCCTTGACATTGAGAAACGCCTTGGGTGTGTACACTGCATCTTTTTCAAGACGTCATTCCACCCGCGTGTTTCTGGAGGCGGTCGTTTCCTTTCCTAACGGCCACGAGCCCTCTCGCATAAGTTTTGAGATTGAGTTTGTGGGTGATCCTTGTTCTCTCAAGAGAACGGGATCATGTCAGTGCGCTGTTCGCCTCACCTTTCTCATGCGAGTTTGAGTGTTCAGCGCGCTGTGTGCCGTCTGCTGCCGACTGACAGCGTGGGTTGTCCCGGCAACCCAGCGCGTGTCAGTCGGCGCTCTAGATGCGCGGTCGAGACTATGATGGGGCTCAAATGGGGTTGAGTCTCTTCACTTATACCCCGATCTAGTTTCTTTTCTGGTGCTCTGGAAAAGGGCTATTTTGGCTGATAAGTCTAGGTGATCTGAGGATTTCAGTGGGGCCACCCTGCCGAGTACATCACCGTGGCCCCCCACTCCTCTAGCGCATCACAGCATGCTGAGACTGTTTTCGTAGGTGGTTCATGCTCTCTCATGAGAGTATGATCATGTCGGTGTGTTGTTCACTTCCCTTTTTCATAAGGGTTTGAGTGTCAGCACGTTGTGTGCAGTCTCACGGTCACGCTCACTATCTCGCATGCCTGCTAATAGCTAACAGATGTGATTGCTGGTCCTTAAAAAGGGGGGGGGGCCTAACATTTCATTTGGGGCTCTAGCAGAGGACAGATGTTATTCGCTGCATTGGAGAGAGGGCTGTTATGTGATGAAAATGATGCTGAGATTCCCAATATAATAGTGGGTGCTCATGCTGAATCAGATTCATGACTTGACAGCCATGCTTTTCCGGTTGTCTTTCCCCTTGTCTTTTTCCTGGATGTGCATTGAGAAAACTTTGGCAGTGTGGAGCCATTAGTAGCAGAATATGGTGCACCAATGGGGCCATAATCTGTGTAAAGTTTTTCCTCTCTCTCACTGCCCTCCTCTGTGGGGTGGCAGTGCCACTGGCAGGCTGCTTCTGCCCAGCACCCTTAGTGAACAAGGGTAGTTCTGAGCCAAGGTTGAGCTGTGCACAGTGACTGATTTATATTTAAAGTCACAGTGCTGTCCATAGGCCAGACAATGTCCACCTGGTCCAGAAACATTGGTGTCCCCTCAGTCTGCTCGTCGCCATGGACATCGGTCCCAAGATGCCACCCGTTCCAGCTGCCAGTCAGCTTCTACAGCCCGTACTTCATTGTACCCAAGAAAAAGGGCGGGTTACGGCCAATCTTGGATCTGTCGGTGTTGATCTGTGATCTGTCAATCCAGTCGGTGTTGAACTGTGTGAATTCCTTCAATTGCAGGATGGCGGTCCCACTGAAATGTTTTCAGAGGCTCCTGGGGCATATGGCATCCGCAGCTGCAGTAATGCCACTCGGATTGTTCCATATGAGACTGCTTCAACACTGGCTACTCAACCAAGTCCGGAGATGGGCGTGGCACAGTGGGTCCCTCCGTGTCTCAGTGACATCGAGATGCCGCCAAACCTTCAGCCCGTGGTCGAACCCTTCATTTCTACTGGCAGGAGGGCCTCTAGAACTAGCGTCCAGGCATGCTGTTGTCTCCACGGATACCTCATACACCGGCTGGGATGCTACACACAACTGGCTTGCTGTTTCAGGTCTATGGATGGGGCCTCAACTGCAATGGCATGTCAATTGCCTGGAGTTGTCAGCAGTTCGTCTTGCGCTGGGTCGCTTCAAAATGGCAAGCACCTACGCAAGTATGGGTTTCCCCCAGTAAACCATCTCTTACAGACACTGTGCAAGGTCAGGGAGGACGAAGAGCCTGTCTTGTTGGTAGTTCCGTATTGTCCCAACAGGACTTGGTTCCCAGAACTAGTGCTCCACGCAACACCACCTCCTTGGCCCATTACTCTGAGGAAGGACCTCCTAACTCAGAGACGGGGCACCCTCTGGCACCAGCGTCCAGACCTCTGGAAACTCCATGTCTGTGGAGGTTCTAGGTTACCTACCACAGGCTGTGGTAGACACCATCACTTGGAGAGGGTTGGAGAGAAGGCTGTCTCCATCCACTCTCAAAATTTATGTCGCCGCTACCGCCGCGGCATCATGATTTGGTAGGTGGAAAGTCCTTAGGGAAGCACGACCTGATCGTCAAGGGGGCGAGGAGTCTAAGTCCGCCTCGCCCTCCCTCTATACCCTCTTGGGACCTGTCTCTGGTTCTTACCGCACTGCAGAGATCTCCCTTTGAGCCTTTGCAGTCAGCAGAGTTAAAAATTATGTCTCTGAAAACAGTACTCCTGACTGCATTGGCCTCTAACAAGAGGGTAGGGGACCTGCAGGCATTTTTAGTCAACGAATTATGCCTGAAATTCGGGCCGGACAACTCTCACATGATCCTGAGACCCCGGCCTGGATATTTGCCCAAGGTTCCCACCACTCCCTTCCGGGACCATGTGGTGAGCCTGCAAGCGCTGCCCTCGGAGGAGAAAACCAGGCCTGGCTTTTCTCTGTCCCGTCTGTGCCCTACGGATCTATGTGGACAGAACACAGAGCTTTAGGACCTCAGAGGTCCTAAACAGAAGGGCCAACAGAAGGGAAAAGCTGTCTCCAAGCAGAGGATGGCCCACTGAATAGTGGATGTCATCGTCTTGACGTACAAATCCTAAGACATGCCCTGCCAGCTCGGGGTTAGAGCCCACTCCACCAGGGGTGTGGCCTCTTCCTGGGCGCTGGCTCGTGGCGCCTCGCTGACAGATGTTGTAGAGCTGTGGGCTGGGCGACACCCAACACGTTTGCTAGATTTTATAGCCTGCGTCTAGAGCCGGTATCTTCCCATGTACTCACTTCCATAGTCAGTAATGCCGAAGTGCCTGTTCTATGTGTCTGCTTGCTGCACCACTCCCTTCCCCATGGAATGGATACGTTCGCTTATATGCTTCAGTTATATATGACATTGGTCTTGAATGCAATGTAAGTCACTTTGGATAAAAGTGTCTGCCAAATGCATAAATGTAAATGTACATGTAATTTAGTTGAGTTCCCCAGTATGGTGAACCCTGTCGAGTCCTCCGGAACCCTCGGCAGTCAGACATGGCGTTTTCCAAAGGGATCCAATTCATCGGTGACGTCTGACGTACGTTGAACGTGAACGACTGAAAGGGAACGTCTTGGTTACGTATGGTAACCCTCATTCCCTGAAGGAGGGAACGGAGACGTATGTCCCATCGCCACAGTTACTGTACTATCACTGCAGGACGAGTCACTAGTTCAGCTCCTCATTGAAAAACTAGAGTGCGTGTTGATCGCTTCCGCTTTATAGCTGCGCTGTGGGTCGGGGTGCGATATGCTGAGCACGCATGCCAATAGTCATTGGCCCATTCTCTACATCTCGAAGCTGATAGGGGCTCCCAGAAGTGATCCCAATTCGTCTGTGATGTCCAACGTACGTCTCTGTTCCCTCAACAGGGAATGAGGGTTACCATACGTAACTGAGACGTTTGGAATACTGACTGGTTATGTACTTGCTCAAAAATGTATTTATTTTTAACAAAAAAAGTGACAGACTGCAGCTTTAAGTGATGAAGAAATTGTTTTAACAAGGGGGAAAAAACATTTTAAATAAAATTTAGTTGATTAATTATTTTTAAGTGATAAAATGATTGACTACAGGGGGACTTCATAAATAAGATTAATAATGTAATAGATTAAAGTCTTGATCTTGAAAATGGTGTCTATTGATGTTTTTCCTTCCGTTTGAAGTGCCATTTGAATTGACGCACTACATCTATCTGTAATGAAAAATTAAATTACCTCAAAATGTTATTTATTGTTTTAATAAAAATAAAAAAACTGACAAAATCTGAAAGCTGAAAAATTGGTTTCATATCTAAAATAACGTGCTATGTCTTGTCTGTCAGCATGTTGTTAATGTACTCTTTGTATTCAACTTATTTTTTCACTGTGTGAGAACATGATGTGCGGCGTCAGAGTGGCATGGCTTGAAAGACATGAGTAACATTAGTAAGTAAGGGGTGTTTATGTGTGCGTGCGTGCGTGCGTGCGTGACGCCCCATCCTAAATAAATCTGTCTCTTCCGTGATACCCTGAATATTTTGAATAATCCGATCTAATATGATTTCCGACCTGTAAGGTTGCCAGAGTAATAATCTTACACGGTGTGTTAATAGGCCAGAGGAGAACTGGCACCCCGACTGAGTCTGGTTTCTCCCAAGGTTTATTTTTCTCCATCACGCCCTGATGGAGTTTTGGTTCCTTGCCACTGTCGCCTTTGGCTTGGCTTGCTCAGTTGGGGACACTAAAAATATGATTAAAGTTATTCAACTTATTATACAAATAAAATATATGAATTAGGTCTTATTTAATTCTATAAACTATAATACTGATCTGCCAACATTGTCGCTATATGATAAATTAAAATAAGCTGATAACATCACTGTTTTCTCCAGTACGACTGTACAGCCAAATCTAATTTTGTCGCAATATTATCCTGTTTGACACTGTGAAGCTGCTTTGACACAATCGTGATTGTAAAAGCGCTATATAAATAAAGTTGATTGATTGATTGATTTGAATGAGTGCGTGCGTGCGTGCGTGCGTTTTGCTGTCAATGACGACTGGTTGACATTGCTGTCAATAACGAAAATCTTACAAAAAATCTCTTAGAAAACCTCCTAATTTTGTTTAATAGAAGCTTAAGTGTTTTTAAAAACATTTAAGAATACACAGATGTATAATATTATTAATGATCATAATATTATTATTTTTTTATCTTCAATTAATAGGCCTGGCTCTGTAGATGTGTTAAGTCAGGTCATTTTTGAAAACAAGACATCTCCCGACAAAGAAGATATAGAGAAGACATTTGAAGAAGGCCTTGATAAATTCATTATCTTCTTAAATGTCATCAGATCCAGCATTTTTGCCTGTGAGTATAATATTATGATCTTATAACTTAGTAAGAATATTTACTGTTACAGTGATACTGTCATATCCAACCTTATATGTTTAGATTAGATAAACATTCAACTTTTCTTAAGATATTAAAGTTTTATTTATTTTTTTAAATAAAATACATTTTATAAAAAATACATAATATGAATATTTTCAAATCTCATTCTGACCTTTTGTCAGATATACGCAATTTGTATTCTACGTCTTCTTTAAGACATCCAGTGTTATGACTGTCCAATGTAATTCCTAAGGTCTTCAACAAGATGGGTGCTCAGCAACCCCAACAACAACCACATCAACAACTCAAACAGCAACTGTCTTGTCAACTTCTACAGTCACAAGCAATGAAGTTGAAACAACATTTGAAATACCAACTACAACAACTGAACAAAGCAGTACACTTTTGTCAAAAACAACTCGGCAAGGAACTACAATTTTGCCAACAACCTTATCTACAGTTCAAACAACCACTGTCTTGCAAACTTTTACAAGAACAAGCAATGAAGCTTCAACAACATCTGAAATGCCAGTTACAACAACTGAACAAAGCAGTACACTTTTGCCAACAACAACCACATCATCAACTCAATCAACGACTGCTGTGACATCAACATCCACAAAAACAATCCCTATTACAATGACAACATCTGAAATACCATTGACAACAACTCAGAAGGAAACTACACTTTTGCCAACAACCTCATCTACAGTTCAAACAACATCTGCTTTGCCAACTTCTGCAAGCACAAGCAATGAAGCATCAACAATATCTGAAATGACAGTTACAACTGAACAAAGCAGTACAGTCTTGCCAACAACAACCACATCATCGACTCAATTAACGACAGTCGTGGTATCAACATATACAAGTACAATCCCTATTACAATGACAACATCTGAAATACCAATGACAACAACTCAGCAGGGAACAACAATTTTACCAACAACCTTATCTACAGTTCAAACAACATCTGCTTTGCCAACTTATGCAAGCACAAGCACTGAAGCTACATCAACATCTCAAATGCCAGTTACAACAACTGAAAAGAGCAGCACACTTTTGCCTAAAACCACCACATCATCGACTCAAACAACCACTGTCTTGCCAACTTCTTCAAGCACAAGCAATGAAGCTTCAACAACATCTGAAATGCCAGTTACAACAACTGAACAAAGCAGTACACTTTTGCCAACAACAACCACATCATCGAC
This sequence comes from Pseudorasbora parva, assembly GCF_024679245.1. Classification (NCBI taxonomy): domain Eukaryota; kingdom Metazoa; phylum Chordata; class Actinopteri; order Cypriniformes; family Gobionidae; genus Pseudorasbora; species Pseudorasbora parva. The sequence goes on along the minus strand of NC_090175.1, from coordinate 17,061,011 downwards.
TCAATCAACGACTGCTGTGACATCAACATCCACAAATACAATCCCTATTACAATGACAACATCTGAAATACCATTGACAACAACTCAGCAAGAAACTACACTTTTGCCAACAACCTCATCTACAGTTCAAACAACATCTGCTTTGCCAACTTCTGCAAGCACAAGCAATAAAGATTCAACAACATCTGAAATGCCAGTTACAACAACTGAACAAAGCAGTACACTTTTGCCAACAACAACCACATCATCGACTCAATCAACGACTGCTGTGACATCAACATCCACAAGTACAATCCCTATTACAATGACAACATCTGAAATACCATTGACAACAACTCAGCAAGAAACTACACTTTTGCCAACAACCTCATCTACAGTTCAAACAACATCTGCTTTGCCAACTTCTGCAAGCACAAGCAATGAAGCATCAACAATATCTGAAATGACAGTTACAACAACTGAACAAAGCAGCACACTTTTGCCTACAAAAACCACATCATCGACTCAAAAAACCACTGTCTTGCCAACTTCTTCAAGCACAAGAAATGAAGCATCAACAATATCTGAAATGCCAGTTACAACAACTGAACAAAGCAGTACACTTTTGCCAACAACCACCACATCATCGACTCAATCAACGACTGCTGTGACATTAACATCCACAAATACAATTCCTATTACAATGACAACATCTGAAATACCAATGACAACAACTCAGCAGGGAACTACAATTTTACCAACAACCTTATCTACAGTTCAAACAACATCTGCTTTGCCAACTTATGCAAGCACAAGCACTGAAGCTACAACAACATCTCAAATGCCAGTTACAACAACTGAAAAGAGCAGCACACTTTTGCCTAAAACCACCACATCATCGACTCAAACAACCACTGTCTTGCCAACTTCTTCAAGCACAAGCAATGAAGCTTCAACAACATCTGAAATGCCAGTTACAACAACTGAACAAAGCAGTACACTTTTGACAACAACCACCACACCATCGACTCAATCAACGACTGCTGTGACATCAACATCCACAAATACAATCCCTATTACAATAACAACATCTGAAATACCATTGACAACAACTCAGCAGGAAACTACACTTTTGCCAACAACCTCATCTACAGTTCAAACAACATCTGCTTTGCCAACTTCTGCAAGCACAAGGAATGAAGCATCAACAATATCTGAAATGACAGTTACAACTGAACAAAGCAGTACACTTTTGCCAACAACCACCACATCATCGACTCAGTCAACGACTGCTGTGACATCAACATCCACAAATACAATCCCTATTACAATGACAACATCTGAAATACCAGTCACAACAACTCAGCAAGAAAGTACAATTTTGCCAAAAACCTCATCTACAGTTCAAACAACATCTGCGTTGCCGACTTCTGCAAGCACAAGCAATGAAGCATTGACAATATCTGAAATGACAGTTTCAACAACTGAACAAAGCAGGACACTATTGACAAAAACAACCACGTCATCGACTCAGAGAACCACTGTCTTGCCAACTTCTACAAGCACAAGCAATGAAGCTTCAACAATATCTGAAATGCCAGTTACAACAACTGAACAAAGCAGTACACTTCTGCCAACAACCACCACATCATCGACTCAATCAACGACTGCTGTGACATCAACATCCACAAATACAATCCCTATTACAATGACAACATCTGAAATACCATTGACAACAACTCAGCAAGAAACTACACTTTTGCCAACAACCTCATCTACAGTTCAAACAACATCTGCTTTTCCAACTTCTGCAAGCACAAGCAATGAAGCATCAACAATATCTGAAATGACAGTTACAACAACTGAACAAAGCAGCACAATTTTGCCTACAAAAACCACATCATCGACTCAAAAAACCACTGTCTTGCAAACTTCTTCAAGCACAAGCAATGAAGCTACAACAACATCTCAAATGCCAGTTACAACAACTGAACAAAGCAGCACACTTTTGCCTAAAACAACCACATCATCGACTCAGTCAACAACTGCTGTGACATCAACATCTACAAATACAATCCCTATTACAATGACAACATCTGAAATACCATTGACAACAACTCAGCAAGAAACTACACTTTTGCCAACAACCTCATCTACAGTTCAAACAACATCTGCTTTGCCGACTTCTGCAAGCACAAGCAATGAAGCATCAACAATATCTGAAATGTCAGTTACAACAACTGAACAAAGCAGTACACTTTTGCCAACAACCACCACACCATCGACTCAATCAACGACTGCTGTGACATCAACATCCACAAATACAATCCCTATTACAATGACAACATCTGAAATACCATTGACAACAACTCAGCAAGAAACTACACTTTTGCCAACAACCTCATCTACAGTTCAAACAAAATCTGCTTTGCCAACTTCTGCAAGCACAAGCAATGAAGCATCAACAACATCTGAAATGACAGTTACAACAACTGAACAAAGCAGCACACTTTTGCCTACAAAAACCACATCATCGACTCAAACAACCACTATCTTGCCAACTTCTTCAAGCACAAGCAATGAAGCTTCAACAACATCTGAAATGTCAGTTACAACAACTGAACAAAGCAGTACACTTTTGCCAACAACCACCACACCATCGACTCAATCAACGACTGCGGTGACATCAACATCCACAAATACAATCCCTATTACAATGACAACATCTGAAATACCAATGACAACAACTCAGCAAGGAACTACAATTTTACCAACAACCTTATCTACAGTTCAAACAACATCTGCTTTGCCAACTTATGCAAGCACAAGCACTGAAGCTACAACAACATCTCAAATGCCAGTTACAACAACTGAAAAGAGCAGCACACTTTTGCCTAAAACCACCACATCATCGACTCAAACAACCACTGTCTTGCCAACTTCTTCAAGCACAAGCAATGAAGCTTCAACAACATCTGAAATGCCAGTTACAACAACTGAAGAAAGCAGTACACTTTTGCCAACAACAACCACATCATCGACTCAATCAACGACTGCTGTGACATCAACATCCACAAATACAATCCCTATTACAATGACAACATCTGAAATACCATTGACAACAACTCAGCAAGAAACTACACTTTTGCCAACAACCTCATCTACAGTTCAAACAACATCTGCTTTGCCGACTTCTGCAAGCACAAGCAATGAAGCATCAACAATATCTGAAATGTCAGTTACAACAACTGAACAAAGCAGTACACTTTTGCCAACAACCACCACACCATCGACTCAATCAACGACTGCTGTGACATCAACATCCACAAATACAATCCCTATTACAATAACAACATCTGAAATACCATTGACAACAACTCACCAGGAAACTACACTTTTGCCAACAACCTCATCTACAGTTCAAACAACATCTGCTTTGCCAACTTCTGCAAGCACAAGGAATGAAGCATCAACAATATCTGAAATGACAGTTACAACTGAACAAAGCAGTACACTTTTGCCAACAACCACCACATCATCGACTCAGTCAACGACTGCTGTGACATCAACATCCACAAATACAATCCCTATTACAATGACAACATCTGAAATACCAGTCACAACAACTCGGCAAGAAAGTACAATTTTGCCAAAAACTTCATCTACAGTTCAAACAACATCTGCTTTGCCAACTTCTGCAAGCACAAGCAATGAAGCATCAACAATATCTGAAATGACAGTTACAACAACTGAACAAAGCAGCACACTATTGACAAAAACAACCACATCATCGACTCAAAAAACCACTGTCTTGCAAACTTCTTCAAGCACAAGCAATGAAGCTTCAACAACATCTGAAATGCCAGTTACAACAACTGAACAAAGCAGTACACTTTTGCCAACAACCACCACATCATCGACTCAATCAACGACTGCTGTGACATCAACATCCACAAATACAATCCCTATTACAATGACAACATCTGAAATGCCATTCACAACAACTCAGCAAGAAAGTACACTTTTGCCAACAACCTCATCTACAGTTCAAACAACATCTGCTTTGCCAACTTCTGCAAGCACAAGCAATGAAGCATCAACAATATCTGAAATGACAGTTACAACAACTGATCAAAGCAGCACACTTTTGCCTACAAAAACCACATCATCGACTCAATCAACGACTGCTGTGACATCAACATCCACAAATACAATCCCTATTACAATGACAACATCTGAAATGCCATTCACAACAACTCAGCAAGAAAGTACACTTTTGCCAACAACCTCATCTACAGTTCAAACAACATCTGCTTTGCCAACTTCTGCAAGCACAAGCAATGAAGCATCAACAATATCTGAAATGACAGTTACAACAACTGATCAAAGCAGCACACTTTTGCCTACAAAAACCACATCATCGACTCAATCAACGACTGCTGTGACATCAACATCCACAAATACAATCCCTATTACAATGACAACATCTGAAATACCATTCACAACAACTCAGCAAGAAACGACAATTTTGCCAAAAACCCCATCTACAGTTCAAACAACATCTGCTTTGCCAACTTCTGCAAGCACAAGCTATGAAGTTTCAACAACATCTGAAATGCCAGTTACAACAACTGAACAAACCAGTACACTTTTGCCAAAAACAACCACATCATCGACTCAATCAACGACTGCTGTGACATCAACATCCACAAATACAATCCCTATTACAATGACAACATCTAAAGTACCAGTCACAACAACTCAGCAAGAAAGTACAATTTTGCCAAAAACTTCATCTACAGTTCAAACAACATCTGCTTTGCCAACTTCTGCAAGCACAAGCAATGAAGCATCAACAATATCTGAAATGACAGTTACAACAACTGAACAAAGCAGCACACTATTGACAAAAACAACCACATCATCGACTCAGAGAACCACTGTCTTGCCAACTTCTACAAGCACAAGCAATGAAGCTTCAACAACATCTGAAATGCCAGTTACAACAACTGAACAAAGCAGTACACTTTTGCCAACAACCACCACATCATCGACTCAATCAACGACTGCTGTGACATCAACATCCACAAATACAATCCCTATTACAATGACAACATCTGAAATACCATTGACAACAACTCAGCAAGAAACTACACTTTTGCCAACAACCTCATCTACAGTTCAAACAACATCTGCTTTGCCGACTTCTGCAAGCACAAGCAATGAAGCATCAACAATATCTGAAATGACAGTTACAACAACTGATCAAAGCAGCACACTTTTGCCTACAAAAACCACATCATCGACTCAATCAACGACTGCTGTGACATCAACATCCACAAATACAATCCCTATTACAATGACAACATCTGAAATACCATTCACAACAACTCAGCAAGAAACGACAATTTTGCCAAAAACCCCATCTACAGTTCAAACAACATCTGCTTTGCCAACTTCTGCAAGGACAAGCTATGAAGTTTCAACAACATCTGAAATGCCAGTTACAACAACTGAACAAACCAGTACACTTTTGCCAACAACAACCACATCATCGACTCAATCAATGACTGCTGTGACATCAACATCCACAAATACAATCCCTATTACAATGACAACATCTGAAATACCATTGACAACAACTCAGCAAGAAACTACACTTTTGCCAACAACCTCATCTACAGTTCAAACAACATCTGCTTTGCCAACTTCTGCAAGCACAAGCAATGAAGCATCAACAATATCTGAAATGACATTTACAACAACTGAACAAAGCAGCACAATTTTGCCTACAAAAACCACATCATCGACTCAAAAAACCACTGTCTTGCCAACTTCTTCAAGCACAAGCAATGAAGCATCAACAACATCTGAAATGACAGTTACAACAACTGAACAAAGCAGTACACTTTTGCCAACAACCACCACATCATCGACTCAATCAACGACTGCTGTGGCATCAACATCCACAAATACAATCCCTATTACAATGACAACATCTGAAATACCATTGACAACAACTCAGCAAGAAACTACACTTTTGCCAACAACCTCATCTACAGTTCAAACAACATCTGCTTTGCCAACTTCTGCAAGCACAAGCAAGGAAGCATCAACAATATCTGAAATGACAGTTACAACAACTGAACAAAGCAGCACACTTTTGCCTACAAAAACCACATCATCGACTCAAACAACCACTATCTTGCCAACTTCTTCAAGCACAAGCAATGAAGCTTCAACAACATCTGAAATGTCAGTTACAACAACTGAACAAAGCAGTACACTTTTGCCAACAACCACCACACCATCAACTCAATCAACGACTGCGGTGACATCAACATCCACAAATACAATCCCTATTACAATGACAACATCTGAAATACCAATGACAACAACTCAGCAGGGAACTACAATTTTACCAACAACCTTATCTACAGTTCAAACAACATCTGCTTTGCCAACTTATGCAAGCACAAGCACTGAAGCTACAACAACATCTCAAATGCCAGTTACAACAACTGAAAAGAGCAGCACACTTTTGCCTAAAACCACCACATCATCGACTCAAACAACCACTGTCTTGCCAACTTCTTCAAGCACAAGCAATGAAGCTTCAACAACATCTGAAATGCCAGTTACAACAACTGAAGAAAGTAGTACAGTTTTGCCAACAACAACCACATCATCGACTCAATCAACGACTGCTGTGACATCAACATCCACAAATACAATCCCTATTACAATGACAACATCTGAAATACCATTGACAACAACTCAGCAAGAAACTACACTTTTGCCAACAACCTCATCTACAGTTCAAACAACATCTGCTTTGCCGACTTCTGCAAGCACAAGCAATGAAGCATCAACAATATCTGAAATGTCAGTTACAACAACTGAACAAAGCAGTACACTTTTGCCAACAACCACCACACCATCGACTCAATCAACGACTGCTGTGACATCAACATCCACAAATACAATCCCTATTACAATGACAACATCTGAAGTACCAGTCACAACAACTCAGCAAGAAAGTACACTTTTGCCAACAACCTCATCTACAGTTCAAACAACATCTGCTTTGCCAACTTCTGCAAGCACAAGCAATGAAGCATCAACAATATCTGAAATGACAGTTACAACAACTGATCAAAGCAGCACACTTTTGCCTACAAAAACCACATCATCGACTCAATCAACGACTGCTGTGACATCAACATCCACAAATATAATCCCTATTACAATGACAACATCTGAAATACCATTCACAACAACTCAGCAAGAAACGACAATTTTGCCAAAAACCCCATCTACAGTTCAAACAACATCTGCTTTGCCAACTTCTGCAAGCACAAGCTATGAAGTTTCAACAACATCTGAAATGCCAGTTACAACAACTGAACAAACCAGTACACTTTTGCCAACAACAACCACATCATCGACTCAATCAACGACTGCTGTGACATCAACATCCACAAATACAATCCCTATTACAATGACAACATCTGAAATACCATTGACAACAACTCAGCAAGAAACTACACTTTTGCCAACAACCTCATCTACAGTTCAAACAACATCTGCTTTGCCAACTTCTGCAAGCACAAGCAAGGAAGCATCAACAATATCTGAAATGACAGTTACAACAACTGAACAAAGCAGCACACTTTTGCCTACAAAAACCACATCATCGACTCAAACAACCACTATCTTGCCAACTTCTTCAAGCACAAGCAATGAAGCATCAACAATATCTGAAATGCCAGTTACAACAACTGAACAAAGCAGTACACTTTTGCCAACAACCACCACACCATCGACTCAATCAACGACTGCGGTGACATCAACATCCACAATTACAATCCCTATTACAATGACAACATCTGAAATACCAATGACAACAACTCAGCAGGGAACTACAATTTTACCAACAACCTTATCTACAGTTCAAACAACATCTGCTTTGCCAACTTATGCAAGCACAAGCACTGAAGCTACAACAACATCTCAAATGCCAGTTACAACAACTGAAAAGAGCAGCACACTTTTGCCTAAAACCACCACATCATCGACTCAAACAACCACTGTCTTGCCAACTTCTTCAAGCACAAGCAATGAAGCTTCAACAACATCTGAAATGCCAGTTACAACAACTGAAGAAAGCAGTACACTTTTGCCAACAACAACCACATCATCGACTCAATCAACGACTGCTATGACATCAACATCCACAAATACAATCCCTATTACAATGACAACATCTGAAATACCATTGACAACAACTCAGCAAGAAACTACACTTTTGCCAACAACCTCATCTACAGTTCAAACAACATCTGCTTTGCCGACTTCTGCAAGCACAAGCAATGAAGCATCAACAATATCTGAAATGTCAGTTACAACAACTGAACAAAGCAGTACACTTTTGCCAACAACCACCACACCATCGACTCAATCAACGACTGCGGTGACATCAACATCCACAAATACAATCCCTATTACAATGACAACATCTGAAGTACCAGTCACAACAACTCAGCAAGAAAGTACAATTTTGCCAAAAACTTCATCTACAGTTCAAACAACATCTGCTTTGCCAACTTCTGCAAGCACAAGCAATGAAGCATCAACAATATCTGAAATGACAGTTACAACAACTGAACAAAGCAGCACACTATTGACAAAAACAACCACATCATCGACTCAGAGAACCACTGTCTTGCCAACTTCTACAAGCACAAGCAATGAAGCTTCAACAACATCTGAAATGCCAGTTACAACAACTGAACAAAGCAGTACACTTTTGCCAACAACCACCACATCATCGACTCAATCAACGACTGCTGTGACATCAACATCCACAAATACAATCCCTATTACAATGACAACATCTGAAATACCATTGACAACAACTCAGCAAGAAACTACACTTTTGCCAACAACCTCATCTACAGTTCAAACAACATCTGCTTTGCCGACTTCTGCAAGCACAAGCAATGAAGCATCAACAATATCTGAAATGACAGTTACAACAACTGATCAAAGCAGCACACTTTTGCCTATAAAAACCACATCATCAACTCAAACAACCACTGTCTTGCCAACTTCTGCAAGCACAAGCAATGAAGCTTCAACAACATCTGAAATTTCAGTTACAACAACTGAACAAAGCAGTACACTTTTGCCAACAACCACCACACCATCGACTCAATCAACGACTGCTGTGACATCAACATCCACAAATACAATCCCTATTACAATGACAACATCTGAAATACCATTGACAACAACTCAGCAAGAAACTACACTTTTGCCAACAACCTCATCTACAGTTCAAACAAAATCTGCTTTGCCAACTTCTGCAAGCACAAGCAATGAAGCATCAACAATATCTGAAATGACAGTTACAACAACTGAACAAAGCAGCACACTTTTGCCTACAAAAACCACATCATCGACTCAAAAAACCACTGTCTTGCAAACTTCTTCAAGCACAAGCAATGAAGCTTCAACAACATCTGAAATGCCAGTTACAACAACTGAACAAAGCAGTACACTTTTGCCAACAACCACCACATCATCGACTCAATCAACGACTGCTGTGACATCAACATCCACAAATACAATCCCTATTACAATGACAACATCTGAAATACCATTCACAACAACTCAGCAAGAAACGACAATTTTGCCAAAAACCCCATCTACAGTTCAAACAACATCTGCTTTGCCAACTTCTGCAAGCACAAGCTATAAAGTTTCAACAACATCTGAAATGCCAGTTACAACAACTGAACAAAGCAGTACACTTTTGCCAACAACAACCACATCATCGACTCAATCAACGACTGCTGTGACATCAACATCCACAAATACAATCCCTATTACAATGACAACATCTGAAATACCAATGACAACAACTCAGCAGGAAACTACAATTTTACCAACAACCTTATCTAAAGTTCAAACAACATCTGCTTTGCCAACTTATGCAAGCACAAGCACTGAAGCTACAACAACATCTCAAATACCAGTTACAACAACTGAAAAGAGCAGCACACTTTTGCCTAAAACCACCACATCATCGACTCAAACAACCACTGTCTTGCCAACTTCTTCAAGCACAAGCAATGAAGCTTCAACAACATCTGAAATGCCAGTTACAACAACTGAAGAAAGCAGTACACTTTTGCCAACAACAACCACATCATCGACTCAATCAACGACTGCTGTGACATCAACATCCACAAATACAATCCCTATTACAATGACAACATCTGAAATACCATTGACAACAACTCAGCAAGAAACTACACTTTTGCCAACAACCTCATCTACAGTTCAAACAACATCTGCTTTGCCGACTTCTGCAAGCACAAGCCTTGATGCTTCAACAACATCTAAAATCCCAGTTACAGCAACGGAACAAAGCAGTACACTTTTGCCAACAATACCCACATCAGCGAATCAATCAACAACTGCTGTGACATCAACATCCACAAATACAATCCCTATTACAATGACAACATCTGAAATACCATTGACAACAACTCAGCAAGAAACTACACTTTTGCCAACCACCTCATCTACAGTTCAAACAACATCTGCTTTGCCAACTTCTGCAAGCACAATAAATGAAGCATCAACAATAGCTGAAATGACAGTTACAACAACTGAACAAAGCAGTGCACTTTTGCCAACAACAACCACATCATCGACTCAATCAACGACTGCTGTGACATCAACATCCACAAATACAATCCCTATTACAATGACAACATCTGAAAGACCATTGACAACAACTCGGCAAGGAACTACAATTTTACCAAACACCTTATCTACAGTTCAAACATCATCTGCTTTTCCAAAATCTGCAAGCACGAGCAATGAAGCTACAACAACATCTGAAATGCCAGTTACAACAACTGAACAAAGCAGTACACTTTTGCCAACAACAACCACATCATTGACTCTATCAACGACTGCTGTAACATCAACATCCACAAATACAATCCCTATTACAATGACAACATCTGAAAGACCATTGACAACAACTCGGCAAGGAACTACAATTTTACCAAACACCTTATCTACAGTTCAAACATCATCTGCTTTTCCAAAATCTGCAAGCACGAGCAATGAAGCTACAACAACATCTGAAATGCCAGTTACAACAACTGAACAAAGCAGTACACTTTTGCCAACAACAATCACATCATCGACTCAAACAACCACTGTCTTGCCAACTTCTTCAAGCACAAGCAATGAAGCTTCAACAACATCTGAAATGTCAGTTACAACAACTAAACAAAGCAGTACACTTTTGCCAACAACAACCACATCATCGAATCAATCAACGACTGCTGTGACATCAACATCCACAAATACAATCCCTATTACAATGACAACATCTGAAATACCATTGACAACAACTCAGCAAGAAACTACACTTTTGCCAACAACCTCATCTACAGTTCAAACAACATCTGCTTTGCCAACTTCTGCAAGCACAATAAATGGAGCATCAACAATAGCTGAAATGACAGTTACAACAACTGAACAAAGCAGTACACTTTTGCCAACAACAACCACATCATCGACTCAGTCAACGACTGCTGTGACATCAACATCCACAAATACAATCCCTATAACAATGACAACATCTGAAAGACCATTGACAACAACTCGGCAAGGAACTACAATTTTACCAAACACCTTATCTACAGTTCAAACATCATCTGCTTTTCCAAAATCTGCAAGCACGAGCAATGAAGCTACAACAACATCTGAAATGCCAGTTACAACAACTGAACAAAGCAGTACACTTTTGCCAACAACAATCACATCATCGACTCAAACAACCACTGTCTTGCCAACTTCTTCAAGCACAAGCAATGAAGCTTCAACAACATCTGAAATGTCAGTTACAACAACTAAACAAAGCAGTACACTTTTGCCAACAACAACCACATCATCGACTCAATCAACGACTGCTGTAACATCAACATCCACAAATACAATCCCTATTACAATGACAACATCTGAAATACCATTGACAACAACTCAGCGAGAAACTACACTTTTGCCAACAACCTTATCTACAGTTCAAACATCTGCTTTGCCAACTTCTACAAGCACCAGCACTGAAGCATCAACAATAGCTGAAATAACAGTTACAACAACTGAACAAAGCAGCACACTTTTACCAACAACAACCACATCATCGGCTCAAACAACCACTGTCTTGCCAACTTCTTCAAGCACAAGCAATGAAGCTTCAACAACATCTGAAATGTCAGTTACAACAACTAAACAAAGCAGTACACTTTTGCCAACAACAACCACATCATCGAATCAATCAACGACTGCTGTGACATCAACATCCACAAATACAATCCCTATTACAATGACAACATCTGAAATACCATTGACAACAACTCAGCAAGAAACTACACTTTTGCCAACAACCTCATCTACAGTTCAAACATCTGCTTTGCCAACTTCTGCAAGCACAAGCAATGAATCTACAACAACATCTGAAATGCCAGTTACAACAAGTCAACAAAGCAGCACACTTTTGTCAACAACAACCACATCATCGAATCAATCAATGACTGTTGTTGCCACATCATCTACAAATACAATCCCTATTACAATGTCAACATCTGAAAAACAACTCACATCAACTCAACAAGGAACTACACGTTTGCCAACAAACTCATCTACAGTTCAAACTAAATCTGTTTTGCCCAATTTTACAAGCACAAGTCATGTTGATGTAACAACATCTAAAATGGCAGTTACAACAACTGAACAAAGCGGCACTCTTTTGCCTCCAACCACATCAATGACTCAATCAACGACTTTTGTTGCCACATTATCTACACATACAATCCCTATTTCAATGTCAACATCTCAAAAACCACTTACAACAACTCAACAAGGAACTACACATTTGCAAACACCCTCATCTACAGTTCAAACAACATATGTTTTGTCAAATTCTACTAGCATTAGTAATCCTGCTGCAACAACATCTAAAATGGCAGTTTCAACAACTGAACAAAGTGGTACTCTTTTGCCACCAACCACATCAATGACTCAATCAACGACTGTTGTTGCCACATCATCTACAAATACAATCCCTATTTCAATGTCAGCATCTGAAAAACCACTTACAACAACTCAACAAGGAACTACACATTTGCCAACAACCTCATCAGCAGTTCTAACCACATCTGTTTTGCCAAATTCTGCAAGCACAAGCCTTGATGCTTCAACAACATCTAAAATCCCAGTTACAGCAACGGAACAAAGCAGTACACTTTTGCCAACAATACCCACATCAGCGAATCAATCAACAACTGCTGTGACATCAACATCCACAAATACAATCCCTATTACAATGACAACATCTGAAATACCATTGACAACAACTCAGCAAGAAACTACACTTTTGCCAACAACCTCATCAACAGTTCTAACCGCATCTATTTTGCCAAATTCTACAAGCACTAGCCTTGATGCTGCAACAACTTCTAAAATCCCAGTTACAGCAACGGAACAAAGCAGTACACTTTTGCCAACAATAACCACATCAGCGAATCAATACACAAATTTTGTGTCATCAAAATCTACAAATACAATCCCTATTTCAATGTCAACATCTGAAAAAACACTCACGACAACTCAACAAGGAACTGCAAATTTGCAAACAAACACATCTACAGTTCAAACTAAATCTGTTTTGCCAAATTTTACAAGCACAAGTCATGCTGCTGCAACAACATCTAAAATGGCAGTTACAACAACTGAACAAAGCGGTACTCTTTTGCCACCAACCACATCAATGACTCAATCAACGACTGTTGTTGCCACATCATCTACAATACCTATTTCAATGTCAACATCTCAAAAACCACTTACAACAACTCAACAAGGAACTACACGTTTGCCAACAACCTCATCAACAGTTCTAACTGCATCTATTTTGCCAAATTCTACAAGCACTAGCCTTGATGCTGCAACAACATCTAAAATCCCAGTTACAGCAACGGAACAAAGCAGTACACTTTTTCCAACAATAACCACATCAACGAATCAATACACAAATTTTGTGTCATCAAAATCTACAAATACAATCCCTATTTCAATGTCAACATCTCAAAAACCACTCACAACAACTCAACTAGGAACTACACATTTGCAAACAACCTTATCTACTGTTCAAACTAAATCTGTTTTGCCAAATTTTACAAGCACAAGTCATGCTGCTGCGACAACATCTAAAATGGCAGTTACAACAACTGAACAAAGCGGTACTCTTTTGCCACCAACCACATCAATCACTCAATCAACGACTGTTGTTGCCACATCATCTACAAATACAATCCCTATTTCAATGTCAACATCTGAAAAACCACTTACAACAACTCAACAAGGAACTACACATTTGCCAACAACCTCATCTACAGTTCTAACCGCATCTATTTTGCCAAATTCTACAAGCACTAGCCTTGATGCTGCAACAACTTCTAAAATCCCAGTTACAGCAACGGAACAAAGCAGTACACTTTTGCCAACAATAACCACATCAGTGAATCAATACACAAATTTTGTGTCATCAAAATCTACAAATACAATCCCTATTTCAATGTCAACATCTGAAAAAACACTCACAACAACTCAACAAGGAACTACACATTTGCAAACAACCTCATCTACAGTTCAAACTAAATCTGTTTTGCCAAATTCTACTAGCATTAGTAATCCTGCTGCGACAACATCTAAAATGGCAGTTACAACAACTGAACAAAGCGGTACTCTTTTGCCACCAACCACATCAATTACTCAATCAATGACTGTTGTTGCCACATCATCTACAAATACAATCCCTATTTCAATGTCAGCATCTAAAAAACCACTTACAACAACTCAACAAGAAACTACACATTTGCCAACAACCTCATCAACAGTTCTAACCGCATCTGTTTTGCCAAATTCTGCAAGCACAAGCCTTGATGCTTCAACAACATTTAAAATCCCAGTTACAGCAACGGAACAAAGCAGTACACTTTTGCCAACAATACCCACATCAGCCAATCAATACACAAATTTTGTGTCATCAAAATCTACAAATACAATCCCTATTTCAAAGTCAACATCTGAAAAACCACTCACGACAACTCAACAAGGAACTGCAAATTTGCAAACAAACACATCTACAGTTCAAACTAAATCTGTTTTGCCAAATTTTACAAGCACAAGTCATGCTGCTGCAACAACATCTAAAATGGCAGTTACAACAACTGAACAAAGCGGTACTCTTTTGCCACCAACCACATCAATGACTCAATCAACGACTGTTGTTGCCACATCATCTACAATCCCTATTTCAATGTCAACATCTCAAAAACCACTTACAACAACTCAAAAAGGAACTACACGTTTGCCAACAATCTCATCAACAGTTATAACTGCATCTATTTTGCCAAATTCTACAAGCACTAGCCTTGATGCTGCAACAACATCTAAAATCCCAGTTACAGCAACGGAACAAAGCAGTACACTTTTTCCAACAATAACCACATCAACGAATCAATACACAAATTTTGTGTCATCAAAATCTACAAATACAATCCCTATTTCAATGTCAACATCTCAAAAACCACTCACAACAACTCAACTAGGAACTACACATTTGCAAACAACCTCATCAACAGTTCAAACTAAATCTGTTTTGCCAAATTTTACAAGCACAAGTCATGCAGCTGCAACAACATCTAAAATGGCAGTTACAACAACTGAACAAAGCGGTACTCTTTTGCCACCAACCACATCAATGACTCAATCAACGACTGTTGTTGCCACATCATCTACAAAGACAATCCCTATTTCAATGTCAGCATCTGAAAAACCACTTACAACAACTCAACAAGGAACTACACATTTGCAAACAACCTTATCTACTGTTCAAACTAAATCTGTTTTGCCAAATTTTACAAGCACAAGTCATGCTGCTGCGACAACATCTAAAATGGCAGTTACAACAACTGAACAAAGCGGTACTCTTTTGCCACCAACCACATCAATCTCTCAATCAACGACTGTTGTTGCCACATCATCTACAAATACAATCCCTATTTCAATGTCAACATCTGAAAAACCACTTACAACAACTCAACAAGGAACTACACATTTGCCAACAACCTCATCAACAGTTCTAACCGCATCTATTTTGCCAAATTCTACAAGCACTAGCCTTGATGCTGCAACAACTTCTAAAATCCCAGTTACAGCAACGGAACAAAGCAGTACACTTTTGCCAACAATAACCACATCAGCGAATCAATACACAAATTTTGTGTCATCAAAATCTACAAATACAATCCCTATTTCAATGTCAACATCTGAAAAAACACTCACAACAACTCAACAAGGAACTACACATTTGCAAACAACCTCATCTACAGTTCAAACTAAATCTGTTTTGCCAAATTCTACTAGCATTAGTAATCCTGCTGCGACAACATCTAAAATGGCAGTTACAACAACTGAACAAAGCGGTACTCTTTTGCCACCAACCACATCAATGACTCAATCAACGACTGTTGTTGCCACATCATCTACAATCCCTATTTCAATGTCAACATCTCAAAAACCACTTACAACAACTCAACAAGGAACTACACGTTTGCCAACAACCTCATCAACAGTTCTAACTGCATCTATTTTGCCAAATTCTACAAGCACTAGCCTTGATGCTGCAACAACATCTAAAATCCCAGTTACAGCAACGGAACAAAGCAGTACACTTTTTCCAACAATAACCACATCAACGAATCAATACACAAATTTTGTGTCATCAAAATCTACAAATACAATCCCTATTTCAATGTCAACATCTCAAAAACCACTCACAACAACTCAACTAGGAACTACACATTTGCAAACAACCTTATCTACTGTTCAAACTAAATCTGTTTTGCCAAATTTTACAAGCACAAGTCATGCTGCTGCGACAACATCTAAAATGGCAGTTACAACAACTGAACAAAGCGGTACTCTTTTGCCACCAACCACATCAATCTCTCAATCAACGACTGTTGTTGCCACATCATCTACAAATACAATCCCTATTTCAATGTCAACATCTGAAAAACCACTTACAACAACTCAACAAGGAACTACACATTTGCCAACAACCTCATCAACAGTTCTAACCGCATCTATTTTGCCAAATTCTACAAGCACTAGCCTTGATGCTGCAACAACTTCTAAAATCCCAGTTACAGCAACGGAACAAAGCAGTACACTTTTGCCAACAATAACCACATCAGCGAATCAATACACAAATTTTGTGTCATCAAAATCTACAAATACAATCCCTATTTCAATGTCAACATCTGAAAAAACACTCACAACAACTCAACAAGGAACTACACATTTGCAAACAACCTCATCTACAGTTCAAACTAAATCTGTTTTGCCAAATTCTACTAGCATTAGTAATCCTGCTGCGACAACATCTAAAATGGCAGTTACAACAACTGAACAAAGCGGTACTCTTTTGCCACCAACCACATCAATTACTCAATCAATGACTGTTGTTGCCACATCATCTACAAATACAATCCCTATTTCAATGTCAGCATCTGAAAAACCACTTACAACAACTCAACAAGGAACTACACATTTGCCAACAACCTCATCAGCAGTTCTAATCACATCTGTTTTGCCAAATTCTGCAAGCACAAGCCTTGATGCTTCAACAACATTTAAAATCCCAGTTACAGCAACGGAACAAAGCAGTACACTTTTGCCAACAATACCCACATCAGCCAATCAATACACAAATTTTGTGTCATCAAAATCTACAAATACAATCCCTATTTCAAAGTCAACATCTGAAAAACCACTCACGACAACTCAACAAGGAACTGCAAATTTGCAAACAAACACATCTACAGTTCAAACTAAATCTGTTTTGCCAAATTTTACAAGCACAAGTCATGCTGCTGCAACAAAATCTAAAATGGCAGTTACAACAACTGAACAAAGCGGTACTCTTTTGCCACCAACCACATCAATGACTCAATCAACGACTGTTGTTGCCACATCATCTACAATCCCTATTTCAATGTCAACATCTCAAAAACCACTTACAACAACTCAACAAGGATCTACACGTTTGCCAACAACCTCATCAACAGTTATAACTGCATCTATTTTGCCAAATTCTACAAGCACTAGCCTTGATGCTGCAACAACATCTAAAATCCCAGTTACAGCAACGGAACAAAGCAGTACACTTTTTCCAACAATAACCACATCAACGAATCAATACACAAATTTTGTGTCATCAAAATCTACAAATACAATCCCTATTTCAATGTCAACATCTCAAAAACCACTCACAACAACTCAACTAGGAACTACACATTTGCAAACAACCTCATCAACAGTTCAAACTAAATCTGTTTTGCCAAATTTTACAAGCACAAGTCATGCAGCTGCAACAACATCTAAAATGGCAGTTACAACAACTGAACAAAGCGGTACTCTTTTGCCACCAACCACATCAATGACTCAATCAACGACTGTTGTTGCCACATCATCTACAAAGACAATCCCTATTTCAATGTCAGCATCTGAAAAACCACTTACAACAACTCAACAAGGAACTACACATTTGCAAACAACCTTATCTACTGTTCAAACTAAATCTGTTTTGCCAAATTTTACAAGCACAAGTCATGCTGCTGCGACAACATCTAAAATGGCAGTTACAACAACTGAACAAAGCGGTACTCTTTTGCCACCAACCACATCATCGACTCAAACAACGACGGTTGTTGCCACATCATCTACAAATACAATCCCTATTTCAATGTCAACATCTCAAAAACCACTTACAACAACTCAACAAGGAACTACACATTTGCCAACAACCTCATCAACAGTTCTAACCGCATCTATTTTGCCAAATTCTACAAGCACTAGCCTTGATGCTGCAACAACTTCTAAAATCCCAGTTACAGCAACGGAACAAAGCAGTACACTTTTGCCAACAATAACCACATCAGCGAATCAATACACAAATTTTGTGTCATCAAAATCTACAAATACAATCCCTATTTCAATGTCAACATCTGAAAAAACACTCACGACAACTCAACAAGGAACTGCAAATTTGCAAACAAACACATCTACAGTTCAAACTAAATCTGTTTTGCCAAATTTTACAAGCACAAGTCATGCTGCTGCAACAACATCTAAAATGGCAGTTACAACAACTGAACAAAGCGGTACTCTTTTGCCACCAACCACATCAATGACTCAATCAACGACTGTTGTTGCCACATCATCTACAATCCCTATTTCAATGTCAACATCTCAAAAACCACTTACAACAACTCAACAAGGAACTACACGTTTGCCAACAACCTCATCAACAGTTCTAACTGCATCTATTTTGCCAAATTCTACAAGCACTAGCCTTGATGCTGCAACAACATCTAAAATCCCAGTTACAGCAACGGAACAAAGCAGTACACTTTTTCCAACAATAACCACATCAACGAATCAATACACAAATTTTGTGTCATCAAAATCTACAAATACAATCCCTTTTTCAATGTCAACATCTCAAAAACCACTCACAACAACTCAACTAGGAACTACACATTTGCAAACAACCTTATCTACTGTTCAAACTAAATCTGTTTTGCCAAATTTTACAAGCACAAGTCATGCTGCTGCGACAACATCTAAAATGGCAGTTACAACAACTGAACAAAGCGGTACTCTTTTGCCACCAACCACATCATCGACTCAAACAACGACGGTTGTTGCCACATCATCTACAAATACAATCCCTATTTCAATGTCAACATCTCAAAAACCACTTACAACAACTCAACAAGGAACTACACATTTGCCAACAACCTCATCAACAGTTCTAACCGCATCTATTTTGCCAAATTCTACAAGCACTAGCCTTGATGCTGCAACAACTTCTAAAATCCCAGTTACAGCAACGGAACAAAGCAGTACACTTTTGCCAACAATAACCACATCAGCGAATCAATACACAAATTTTGTGTCATCAAAATCTACAAATACAATCCCTATTTCAATGTCAACATCTGAAAAAACACTCACGACAACTCAACAAGGAACTGCAAATTTGCAAACAAACACATCTACAGTTCAAACTAAATCTGTTTTGCCAAATTTTACAAGCACAAGTCATGCTGCTGCAACAACATCTAAAATGGCAGTTACAACAACTGAACAAAGCGGTACTCTTTTGCCACCAACCACATCAATCACTCAATCAACGACTGTTGTTGCCACATCATCTACAATCCCTATTTCAATGTCAACATCTCAAAAACCACTTACAACAACTCAACAAGGAACTACACGTTTGCCAACAACCTCATCAACAGTTCTAACTGCATCTATTTTGCCAAATTCTACAAGCACTAGCCTTGATGCTGCAACAACATCTAAAATCCCAGTTACAGCAACGGAACAAAGCAGTACACTTTTTCCAACAATAACCACATCAACGAATCAATACACAAATTTTGTGTCATCAAAATCTACAAATACAATCCCTATTTCAATGTCAACATCTCAAAAACCACTCACAACAACTCAACTAGGAACTACACATTTGCAAACAACCTTATCTACTGTTCAAACTAAATCTGTTTTGCCAAATTTTACAAGCACAAGTCATGCTGCTGCGACAACATCTAAAATGGCAGTTACAACAACTGAACAAAGCGGTACTCTTTTGCCACCAACCACATCAATCTCTCAATCAACGACTGTTGTTGCCACATCATCTACAAATACAATCCCTATTTCAATGTCAACATCTGAAAAACCACTTACAACAACTCAACAAGGAACTACACATTTGCCAACAACCTCATCAACAGTTCTAACCGCATCTATTTTGCCAAATTCTACAAGCACAAGCCTTGATGCTTCAACAACATTTAAAATCCCAGTTACAGCAACGGAACAAAGCAGTACACTTTTGCCAACAATACCCACATCAGCCAATCAATACACAAATTTTGTGTCATCAAAATCTACAAATACAATCCCTATTTCAAAGTCAACATCTGAAAAACCACTCACGACAACTCAACAAGGAACTGCAAATTTGCAAACAAACACATCTACAGTTCAAACTAAATCTGTTTTGCCAAATTTTACAAGCACAAGTCATGCTGCTGCAACAACATCTAAAATGGCAGTTACAACAACTGAACAAAGCGGTACTCTTTTGCCACCAACCACATCAATGACTCAATCAACGACTGTTGTTGCCACATCATCTACAATCCCTATTTCAATGTCAACATCTCAAAAACCACTTACAACAACTCAACAAGGAACTACACGTTTGCCAACAACCTCATCAACAGTTATAACTGCATCTATTTTGCCAAATTCTACAAGCACTAGCCTTGATGCTGCAACAACATCTAAAATCCCAGTTACAGCAACGGAACAAAGCAGTACACTTTTTCCAACAATAACCACATCAACGAATCAATACACAAATTTTGTGTCATCAAAATCTACAAATACAATCCCTATTTCAATGTCAACATCTCAAAAACCACTCACAACAACTCAACTAGGAACTACACATTTGCAAACAACCTTATCTACTGTTCAAACTAAATCTGTTTTGCCAAATTTTACAAGCACAAGTCATGCTGCTGCGACAACATCTAAAATGGCAGTTACAACAACTGAACAAAGCGGTACTCTTTTGCCACCAACCACATCAATCTCTCAATCAACGACTGTTGTTGCCACATCATCTACAAATACAATCCCTATTTCAATGTCAACATCTGAAAAACCACTTACAACAACTCAACAAGGAACTACACATTTGCCAACAACCTCATCAACAGTTCTAACCGCATCTATTTTGCCAAATTCTACAAGCACAAGCCTTGATGCTTCAACAACATTTAAAATCCCAGTTACAGCAACGGAACAAAGCAGTACACTTTTGCCAACAATACCCACATCAGCCAATCAATACACAAATTTTGTGTCATCAAAATCTACAAATACAATCCCTATTTCAAAGTCAACATCTGAAAAACCACTCACGACAACTCAACAAGGAACTGCAAATTTGCAAACAAACACATCTACAGTTCAAACTAAATCTGTTTTGCCAAATTTTACAAGCACAAGTCATGCTGCTGCAACAACATCTAAAATGGCAGTTACAACAACTGAACAAAGCGGTACTCTTTTGCCACCAACCACATCAATGACTCAATCAACGACTGTTGTTGCCACATCATCTACAATCCCTATTTCAATGTCAACATCTCAAAAACCACTTACAACAACTCAACAAGGAACTACACGTTTGCCAACAACCTCATCAACAGTTATAACTGCATCTATTTTGCCAAATTCTACAAGCACTAGCCTTGATGCTGCAACAACATCTAAAATCCCAGTTACAGCAACGGAACAAAGCAGTACACTTTTTCCAACAATAACCACATCAACGAATCAATACACAAATTTTGTGTCATCAAAATCTACAAATACAATCCCTATTTCAATGTCAACATCTCAAAAACCACTCACAACAACTCAACTAGGAACTACACATTTGCAAACAACCTCATCAACAGTTCAAACTAAATCTGTTTTGCCAAATTTTACAAGCACAAGTCATGCTGCTGCAACAACATCTAAAATGGCAGTTACAACAACTGAACAAAGCGGTACTCTTTTGCCACCAACCACATCAATTACTCAATCAACGACTGTTGTTGCCACATCATCTACAAAGACAATCCCTATTTCAATGTCAGCATCTGAAAAACCACTTACAACAACTCAACAAGGAACTACACATTTGCAAACAACCTTATCTACTGTTCAAACTAAATCTGTTTTGCCAAATTTTACAAGCACAAGTCATGCTGCTGCGACAACATCTAAAATGGCAGTTACAACAACTGAACAAAGCGGTACTCTTTTGCCACCAACCACATCATCGACTCAATCAACGACGGTTGTTGCCACATCATCTACAAATACAATCCCTATTTCAATGTCAACATCTCAAAAACCACTTACAACAACTCAACAAGGAACTACACATTTGCAAACAACCTCATCTACAGTTCAAACAATATCTGTTTTGTCAAATTCTACTAGCATTAGTAATCC
Organism: Pseudorasbora parva; assembly: GCF_024679245.1. Taxonomy (NCBI): domain Eukaryota; kingdom Metazoa; phylum Chordata; class Actinopteri; order Cypriniformes; family Gobionidae; genus Pseudorasbora; species Pseudorasbora parva. The sequence continues at coordinate 17,037,785 of NC_090175.1, read as the reverse complement.
TGCTGCAACAACATCTAAAATGGCAGTTACAACAACTGAACAAAGCGGTACTCTTTTGCCACCAACCACATCAATCACTCAATCAACGAATGTTGTTGCCACATCATCTACAAAAACAATCCCTATTTCAATGTCAACATCTCAAAAACCACTCACAACAACTCAAAAAGGAACTACACATTTGCAAACAACCTCATCAACAGTTCGAACTAAATCTGTTTTGCCAAATTTTACAAGCACAAGTCATGCTGCTGCAACAACATCTAAAATGGCAGTTACAACAACTGAACAAAGCGGTACTCTTTTGCCACCAACCACATCAATCACTCAATCAACGACTGTTGTTGCCACATTATCTACAAATACAATCCCTATTTCAATGTCAGCATCTGAAAAACCACTTACAACAACTCACCAAGGAACTACACATTTGGAAACAACCTCATCTACAGTTCAAACTAAATCAGTTTTGTCAAATTTTACAAGCACAAGTCATGCTGCTGCAACAACATCTAAAATGGCAGTTACAACAACTGAACAAAGCGGTACTCTTTTGCCACCAAGCACATCATCGACTAAATTAACGATGGTTGTTGCCACATCATCTACAAAGACAATCCCTATTTCAATGTCAGCATCTGAAAAACCACTTACAACAACTCAACAAGGAACTACACATTTGCAAACAACCTCATCTACAGTTCAAACAACATATGTTTTGTCAAATTCTACTAGCATTAGTAATCCTGCTGCAACAACATCTAAAATGGCAGTTACAACAACTGAACAAAGCGGTACTCTTTTGCCACCAACCACATCAATGACTCAATCATCGACTGTTGTTGCCACATCATCTACAAATACAATCCCCATTTCAATGTCAGCATCTGAAAAACCATTTACAACAACTCAACAAGGAACTACACATTTGCAAACAACCTTATCTACTGTTCAAACTAAATCTGTTTTGCCAAATTTTACAAGCACAAGTCATGCTGCTGCGACAACATCTAAAATGGCAGTTACAACAACTGAACAAAGCGGTACTCTTTTGCCACCAACCACATCAATCACTCAATCAACGACTGTTGTTGCCACATCATCTACAAATACAATCCCTATTTCAATGTCAACATCTGAAAAACCACTTACAACAACTCAACAAGGAACTACACATTTGCCAACAACCTCATCAACAGTTCTAACCGCATCTATTTTGCCAAATTCTACAAGCACTAGCCTTGATGCTGCAACAACTTCTAAAATCCCAGTTACAGCAACGGAACAAAGCAGTACACTTTTGCCAACAATAACCACATCAGCGAATCAATACACAAATTTTGTGTCATCAAAATCTACAAATACAATCCCTATTTCAATGTCAACATCTGAAAAAACACTCACAACAACTCAACAAGGAACTACACATTTGCAAACAACCTCATCTACAGTTCAAACTAAATCTGTTTTGCCAAATTTTACAAGCACAAGTCATGCTGCTGCAACAACATCTAAAATGGCAGTTACAAAAACAGAACAAAGCGGTACTCTTTTGCCACCAACCACATCAATCACTCAATCAACGACTGTTGTTGCCACATCATCTACAAATACAATCCCTATTTCAATGTCAGCATCTGAAAAACCACTTACAACAACTCAACAAGGAACTAAACATTTGCCAACAACCTCATCAACAGTTCTAACCGCATCTGTTTTACCAAATTCTACAAGCACAAGCCTTGATGCTGCAACAACATCTAAAATCCCAGTTACAGCAACGGAACAAAGCAGTACACTTTTGCCAACAGTACCCACATCAGCGAATCAATACACAAATTTTGTGTCATCAAAATCTACAAATACAATCCCTATTTCAATGTCAACATCTGAAATACCACTCACAACAACTCAACAAGGAACCACACATTTGCAAACAACCTTATCTACTGTTCAAACTAAATCTGTTTTGCCAAATTTTACAAGCACAAGTCATGCTGCTGCAACAACATCTAAAATGGCAGTTACAACAACTGAACAAAGTGGTACTCTTTTTCCACCAACCACATCAATGACTCAATCATCGACTGTTGTTGCCACATCTTCTACAAATACAATCCCTATTTCAATGTCAGCATCTGAAAAACCACTTACAACAACTCACCAAGGAACTACACATTTGGAAACAACCTCATCTACAGTTCAAACTAAATCAGTTTTGTCAAATTTTACAAGCACAAGTCATGCTGCTGCAACAACATCTAAAATGGCAGTTACAACAACTGAACAAAGCGGTACTCTTTTGCCACCAACCACATCATCGACTAAATTAACGAATGTTGTTGCCACATCATCTACAAAGACAATCCCTATTTCAATGTCAGCATCTGAAAAACCACTTACAACAACTCAACAAGGAACTACACATTTGCCAACAACCTCATCAACAGTTCTAACCGCATCTATTTTGCCAAATTCTACAAGCACAACCCTTGATGCTGCAACAACATCTAAAATGGCAGTTACAACAACTGAACAAAGCGGTACTCTTTTGCCACCAACCACATCAATCACTCAATCAACGACTGTTGTTGCCACATCATCTACAAATACAATCCCTATTTCAATGTCAACATCTCAAAAACCACTTACAACAACTCAACAAGGAACTACACATTTGCCAACAACCTCATCAACAGTTCTAACCGCATCTATTTTGCCAAATTCTACAAGCACAAGCCTTGATGCTTCAACAACATTTAAAATCCCAGTTACAGCAACGGAACAAAGCAGTACACTTTTGCCAACAATACCCACATCAGCCAATCAATACACAAATTTTGTGTCATCAAAATCTACAAATACAATCCCTATTTCAAAGTCAACATCTGAAAAACCACTCACGACAACTCAACAAGGAACTGCAAATTTGCAAACAAACACATCTACAGTTCAAACTAAATCTGTTTTGCCAAATTTTACAAGCACAAGTCATGCTGCTGCAACAACATCTAAAATGGCAGTTACAACAACTGAACAAAGCGGTACTCTTTTGCCACCAACCACATCAATGACTCAATCAACGACTGTTGTTGCCACATCATCTACAATCCCTATTTCAATGTCAACATCTCAAAAACCACTTACAACAACTCAACAAGGAACTACACGTTTGCCAACAACCTCATCAACAGTTATAACTGCATCTATTTTGCCAAATTCTACAAGCACTAGCCTTGATGCTGCAACAACATCTAAAATCCCAGTTACAGCAACGGAACAAAGCAGTACACTTTTTCCAACAATAACCACATCAACGAATCAATACACAAATTTTGTGTCATCAAAATCTACAAATACAATCCCTATTTCAATGTCAACATCTCAAAAACCACTCACAACAACTCAACTAGGAACTACACATTTGCAAACAACCTCATCAACAGTTCAAACTAAATCTGTTTTGCCAAATTTTACAAGCACAAGTCATGCTGCTGCAACAACATCTAAAATGGCAGTTACAACAACTGAACAAAGCGGTACTCTTTTGCCACCAACCACATCAATCACTCAATCAACGACTGTTGTTGCCACATCATCTACAAAGACAATCCCTATTTCAATGTCAGCATCTGAAAAACCACTTACAACAACTCAACAAGGAACTACACATTTGCAAACAACCTTATCTACTGTTCAAACTAAATCTGTTTTGCCAAATTTTACAAGCACAAGTCATGCTGCTGCAACAACATCTAAAATGGCAGTTACAACAACTGAACAAAGCGGTACTCTTTTGCCACCAACCACATCAATCACTCAATCAACGACTGTTGTTGCCACATTATCTACAAATACAATCCCTATTTCAATGTCAGCATCTGAAAAACCACTTACAACAACTCACCAAGGAACTACACATTTGGAAACAACCTCATCTACAGTTCAAACTAAATCAGTTTTGTCAAATTTTACAAGCACAAGTCATGCTGCTGCAACAACATCTAAAATGGCAGTTACAACAACTGAACAAAGCGGTACTCTTTTGCCACCAAGCACATCATCGACTAAATTAACGATGGTTGTTGCCACATCATCTACAAAGACAATCCCTATTTCAATGTCAGCATCTGAAAAACCACTTACAACAACTCAACAAGGAACTACACATTTGCAAACAACCTCATCTACAGTTCAAACAACATATGTTTTGTCAAATTCTACTAGCATTAGTAATCCTGCTGCAACAACATCTAAAATGGCAGTTACAACAACTGAACAAAGCGGTACTCTTTTGCCACCAACCACATCAATGACTCAATCATCGACTGTTGTTGCCACATCATCTACAAATACAATCCCCATTTCAATGTCAGCATCTGAAAAACCATTTACAACAACTCAACAAGGAACTACACATTTGCAAACAACCTTATCTACTGTTCAAACTAAATCTGTTTTGCCAAATTTTACAAGCACAAGTCATGCTGCTGCGACAACATCTAAAATGGCAGTTACAACAACTGAACAAAGCGGTACTCTTTTGCCACCAACCACATCAATCACTCAATCAACGACTGTTGTTGCCACATCATCTACAAATACAATCCCTATTTCAATGTCAACATCTGAAAAACCACTTACAACAACTCAACAAGGAACTACACATTTGCCAACAACCTCATCAACAGTTCTAACCGCATCTATTTTGCCAAATTCTACAAGCACTAGCCTTGATGCTGCAACAACTTCTAAAATCCCAGTTACAGCAACGGAACAAAGCAGTACACTTTTGCCAACAATAACCACATCAGCGAATCAATACACAAATTTTGTGTCATCAAAATCTACAAATACAATCCCTATTTCAATGTCAACATCTGAAAAAACACTCACAACAACTCAACAAGGAACTACACATTTGCAAACAACCTCATCTACAGTTCAAACTAAATCTGTTTTGCCAAATTTTACAAGCACAAGTCATGCTGCTGCAACAACATCTAAAATGGCAGTTACAAAAACAGAACAAAGCGGTACTCTTTTGCCACCAACCACATCAATCACTCAATCAACGACTGTTGTTGCCACATCATCTACAAATACAATCCCTATTTCAATGTCAGCATCTGAAAAACCACTTACAACAACTCAACAAGGAACTAAACATTTGCCAACAACCTCATCAACAGTTCTAACCGCATCTGTTTTACCAAATTCTACAAGCACAAGCCTTGATGCTGCAACAACATCTAAAATCCCAGTTACAGCAACGGAACAAAGCAGTACACTTTTGCCAACAGTACCCACATCAGCGAATCAATACACAAATTTTGTGTCATCAAAATCTACAAATACAATCCCTATTTCAATGTCAACATCTGAAATACCACTCACAACAACTCAACAAGGAACCACACATTTGCAAACAATCGCATCTACTGTTCAAACTAAATCTGTTTTGCCAAATTTTACAAGCACAAGTCATGCTGCTGCAACAACATCTAAAATGGCAGTTACAACAACTGAACAAAGTGGTACTCTTTTTCCACCAACCACATCAATGACTCAATCATCGACTGTTGTTGCCACATCTTCTACAAATACAATCCCTATTTCAATGTCAGCATCTGAAAAACCACTTACAACAACTCACCAAGGAACTACACATTTGGAAACAACCTCATCTACAGTTCAAACTAAATCAGTTTTGTCAAATTTTACAAGCACAAGTCATGCTGCTGCAACAACATCTAAAATGGCAGTTACAACAACTGAACAAAGCGGTACTCTTTTGCCACCAACCACATCATCGACTAAATTAACGAATGTTGTTGCCACATCATCTACAAAGACAATCCCTATTTCAATGTCAGCATCTGAAAAACCACTTACAACAACTCAACAAGGAACTACACATTTGCCAACAACCTCATCAGCAGTTCAAACTAAATCTGTTTTGCCAAATTTTACAAGCACAAGTCATGCAGCTGCAACAACATCTAAAATGGCAGTTACAACAACTGAACAAAGCGGTACTCTTTTGCCACCAACCACATCAATGACTCAATCAACGACTGTTGTTGCCACATCATCTACAAAGACAATCCCTATTTCAATGTCAGCATCTGAAAAACCACTTACAACAACTCAACAAGGAACTACACATTTGCAAACAACCTTATCTACTGTTCAAACTAAATCTGTTTTGCCAAATTTTACAAGCACAAGTCATGCTGCTGCGACAACATCTAAAATGGCAGTTACAACAACTGAACAAAGCGGTACTCTTTTGCCCCCAACCACATCATCGACTCAAACAACGACGGTTGTTGCCACATCATCTACAAATACAATCCCTATTTCAATGTCAACATCTCAAAAACCACTTACAACAACTCAACAAGGAACTACACATTTGCCAACAACCTCATCAACAGTTCTAACCGCATCTATTTTGCCAAATTCTACAAGCACTAGCCTTGATGCTGCAACAACTTCTAAAATCCCAGTTACAGCAACGGAACAAAGCAGTACACTTTTGCCAACAATAACCACATCAGCGAATCAATACACAAATTTTGTGTCATCAAAATCTACAAATACAATCCCTATTTCAATGTCAACATCTGAAAAAACACTCACGACAACTCAACAAGGAACTGCAAATTTGCAAACAAACACATCTACAGTTCAAACTAAATCTGTTTTGCCAAATTTTACAAGCACAAGTCATGCTGCTGCAACAACATCTAAAATGGCAGTTACAACAACTGAACAAAGCGGTACTCTTTTGCCACCAACCACATCAATGACTCAATCAACGACTGTTGTTGCCACATCATCTACAATCCCTATTTCAATGTCAACATCTCAAAAACCACTTACAACAACTCAACAAGGAACTACACGTTTGCCAACAACCTCATCAACAGTTATAACTGCATCTATTTTGCCAAATTCTACAAGCACTAGCCTTGATGCTGCAACAACATCTAAAATCCCAGTTACAGCAACGGAACAAAGCAGTACACTTTTTCCAACAATAACCACATCAACGAATCAATACACAAATTTTGTGTCATCAAAATCTACAAATACAATCCCTATTTCAATGTCAACATCTCAAAAACCACTCACAACAACTCAACTAGGAACTACACATTTGCAAACAACCTTATCTACTGTTCAAACTAAATCTGTTTTGCCAAATTTTACAAGCACAAGTCATGCTGCTGCGACAACATCTAAAATGGCAGTTACAACAACTGAACAAAGCGGTACTCTTTTGCCACCAACCACATCAATCACTCAATCAACGACTGTTGTTGCCACATCATCTACAAATACAATCCCTATTTCAATGTCAACATCTGAAAAACCACTTACAACAACTCAACAAGGAACTACACATTTGCCAACAACCTCATCAACAGTTCTAACCGCATCTATTTTGCCAAATTCTACAAGCACTAGCCTTGATGCTGCAACAACTTCTAAAATCCCAGTTACAGCAACGGAACAAAGCAGTACACTTTTGCCAACAATAACCACATCAGCGAATCAATACACAAATTTTGTGTCATCAAAATCTACAAATACAATCCCTATTTCAATGTCAACATCTGAAAAAACACTCACAACAACTCAACAAGGAACTACACATTTGCAAACAACCTCATCTACAGTTCAAACTAAATCTGTTTTGCCAAATTCTACTAGCATTAGTAATCCTGCTGCGACAACATCTAAAATGGCAGTTACAACAACTGAACAAAGCGGTACTCTTTTGCCACCAACCACATCAATTACTCAATCAATGACTGTTGTTGCCACATCATCTACAAATACAATCCCTATTTCAATGTCAGCATCTGAAAAACCACTTACAACAACTCAACAAGGAACTACACATTTGCCAACAACCTCATCAGCAGTTCTAATCACATCTGTTTTGCCAAATTCTGCAAGCACAAGCCTTGATGCTTCAACAACATTTAAAATCCCAGTTACAGCAACGGAACAAAGCAGTACACTTTTGCCAACAATACCCACATCAGCCAATCAATACACAAATTTTGTGTCATCAAAATCTACAAATACAATCCCTATTTCAAAGTCAACATCTCAAAAACCACTCACAACAACTCAACTAGGAACTACACATTTGCAAACAACCTCATCAACAGTTCAAACTAAATCTGTTTTGCCAAATTTTACAAGCACAAGTCATGCAGCTGCAACAACATCTAAAATGGCAGTTACAACAACTGAACAAAGCGGTACTCTTTTGCCACCAACCACATCAATGACTCAATCAACGACTGTTGTTGCCACATCATCTACAAAGACAATCCCTATTTCAATGTCAGCATCTGAAAAACCACTTACAACAACTCAACAAGGAACTACACATTTGCAAACAACCTTATCTACTGTTCAAACTAAATCTGTTTTGCCAAATTTTACAAGCACAAGTCATGCTGCTGCGACAACATCTAAAATGGCAGTTACAACAACTGAACAAAGCGGTACTCTTTTGCCACCAACCACATCATCGACTCAAACAACGACGGTTGTTGCCACATCATCTACAAATACAATCCCTATTTCAATGTCAACATCTCAAAAACCACTTACAACAACTCAACAAGGAACTACACATTTGCCAACAACCTCATCAACAGTTCTAACCGCATCTATTTTGCCAAATTCTACAAGCACTAGCCTTGATGCTGCAACAACTTCTAAAATCCCAGTTACAGCAACGGAACAAAGCAGTACACTTTTGCCAACAATAACCACATCAGCGAATCAATACACAAATTTTGTGTCATCAAAATCTACAAATACAATCCCTATTTCAATGTCAACATCTGAAAAAACACTCACGACAACTCAACAAGGAACTGCAAATTTGCAAACAAACACATCTACAGTTCAAACTAAATCTGTTTTGCCAAATTTTACAAGCACAAGTCATGCTGCTGCAACAACATCTAAAATGGCAGTTACAACAACTGAACAAAGCGGTACTCTTTTGCCACCAACCACATCAATCACTCAATCAACGACTGTTGTTGCCACATCATCTACAATCCCTATTTCAATGTCAACATCTCAAAAACCACTTACAACAACTCAACAAGGAACTACACGTTTGCCAACAACCTCATCAACAGTTCTAACTGCATCTATTTTGCCAAATTCTACAAGCACTAGCCTTGATGCTGCAACAACATCTAAAATCCCAGTTACAGCAACGGAACAAAGCAGTACACTTTTTCCAACAATAACCACATCAACGAATCAATACACAAATTTTGTGTCATCAAAATCTACAAATACAATCCCTATTTCAATGTCAACATCTCAAAAACCACTCACAACAACTCAACTAGGAACTACACATTTGCAAACAACCTTATCTACTGTTCAAACTAAATCTGTTTTGCCAAATTTTACAAGCACAAGTCATGCTGCTGCGACAACATCTAAAATGGCAGTTACAACAACTGAACAAAGCGGTACTCTTTTGCCACCAACCACATCAATCTCTCAATCAACGACTGTTGTTGCCACATCATCTACAAATACAATCCCTATTTCAATGTCAACATCTCAAAAACCACTTACAACAACTCAACAAGGAACTACACATTTGCCAACAACCTCATCAACAGTTCTAACCGCATCTATTTTGCCAAATTCTACAAGCACAAGCCTTGATGCTTCAACAACATTTAAAATCCCAGTTACAGCAACGGAACAAAGCAGTACACTTTTGCCAACAATACCCACATCAGCCAATCAATACACAAATTTTGTGTCATCAAAATCTACAAATACAATCCCTATTTCAAAGTCAACATCTGAAAAACCACTCACGACAACTCAACAAGGAACTGCAAATTTGCAAACAAACACATCTACAGTTCAAACTAAATCTGTTTTGCCAAATTTTACAAGCACAAGTCATGCTGCTGCAACAACATCTAAAATGGCAGTTACAACAACTGAACAAAGCGGTACTCTTTTGCCACCAACCACATCAATGACTCAATCAACGACTGTTGTTGCCACATCATCTACAATCCCTATTTCAATGTCAACATCTGAAAAACCACTTACAACAACTCAACAAGGAACTACACGTTTGCCAACAACCTCATCAACAGTTATAACTGCATCTATTTTGCCAAATTCTACAAGCACTAGCCTTGATGCTGCAACAACATCTAAAATCCCAGTTACAGCAACGGAACAAAGCAGTACACTTTTTCCAACAATAACCACATCAACGAATCAATACACAAATTTTGTGTCATCAAAATCTACAAATACAATCCCTATTTCAATGTCAACATCTCAAAAACCACTCACAACAACTCAACTAGGAACTACACATTTGCAAACAACCTCATCAACAGTTCAAACTAAATCTGTTTTGCCAAATTTTACAAGCACAAGTCATGCTGCTGCAACAACATCTAAAATGGCAGTTACAACAACTGAACAAAGCGGTACTCTTTTGCCACCAACCACATCAATCACTCAATCAACGACTGTTGTTGCCACATCATCTACAAAGACAATCCCTATTTCAATGTCAGCATCTGAAAAACCACTTACAACAACTCAACAAGGAACTACACATTTGCAAACAACCTTATCTACTGTTCAAACTAAATCTGTTTTGCCAAATTTTACAAGCACAAGTCATGCTGCTGCGACAACATCTAAAATGGCAGTTACAACAACTGAACAAAGCGGTACTCTTTTGCCACCAACCACATCATCGACTCAATCAACGACGGTTGTTGCCACATCATCTACAAATACAATCCCTATTTCAATGTCAACATCTCAAAAACCACTTACAACAACTCAACAAGGAACTACACATTTGCAAACAACCTCATCTACAGTTCAAACAATATCTGTTTTGTCAAATTCTACTAGCATTAGTAATCCTGCTGCAACAACATCTAAAATGGCAGTTACAACAACTGAACAAAGCGGTACTCTTTTGCCACCAACCACATCAATCACTCAATCAACGAATGTTGTTGCCACATCATCTACAAAAACAATCCCTATTTCAATGTCAACATCTCAAAAACCACTCACAACAACTCAAAAAGGAACTACACATTTGCAAACAACCTCATCAACAGTTCGAACTAAATCTGTTTTGCCAAATTTTACAAGCACAAGTCATGCTGCTGCAACAACATCTAAAATGGCAGTTACAACAACTGAACAAAGCGGTACTCTTTTGCCACCAACCACATCAATCACTCAATCAACGACTGTTGTTGCCACATTATCTACAAATACAATCCCTATTTCAATGTCAGCATCTGAAAAACCACTTACAACAACTCACCAAGGAACTACACATTTGGAAACAACCTCATCTACAGTTCAAACTAAATCAGTTTTGTCAAATTTTACAAGCACAAGTCATGCTGCTGCAACAACATCTAAAATGGCAGTTACAACAACTGAACAAAGCGGTACTCTTTTGCCACCAAGCACATCATCGACTAAATTAACGATGGTTGTTGCCACATCATCTACAAAGACAATCCCTATTTCAATGTCAGCATCTGAAAAACCACTTACAACAACTCAACAAGGAACTACACATTTGCAAACAACCTCATCTACAGTTCAAACAACATATGTTTTGTCAAATTCTACTAGCATTAGTAATCCTGCTGCAACAACATCTAAAATGGCAGTTACAACAACTGAACAAAGCGGTACTCTTTTGCCACCAACCACATCAATGACTCAATCATCGACTGTTGTTGCCACATCATCTACAAATACAATCCCCATTTCAATGTCAGCATCTGAAAAACCATTTACAACAACTCAACAAGGAACTACACATTTGCAAACAACCTTATCTACTGTTCAAACTAAATCTGTTTTGCCAAATTTTACAAGCACAAGTCATGCTGCTGCGACAACATCTAAAATGGCAGTTACAACAACTGAACAAAGCGGTACTCTTTTGCCACCAACCACATCAATCACTCAATCAACGACTGTTGTTGCCACATCATCTACAAATACAATCCCTATTTCAATGTCAACATCTGAAAAACCACTTACAACAACTCAACAAGGAACTACACATTTGCCAACAACCTCATCAACAGTTCTAACCGCATCTATTTTGCCAAATTCTACAAGCACTAGCCTTGATGCTGCAACAACTTCTAAAATCCCAGTTACAGCAACGGAACAAAGCAGTACACTTTTGCCAACAATAACCACATCAGCGAATCAATACACAAATTTTGTGTCATCAAAATCTACAAATACAATCCCTATTTCAATGTCAACATCTGAAAAAACACTCACAACAACTCAACAAGGAACTACACATTTGCAAACAACCTCATCTACAGTTCAAACTAAATCTGTTTTGCCAAATTTTACAAGCACAAGTCATGCTGCTGCAACAACATCTAAAATGGCAGTTACAAAAACAGAACAAAGCGGTACTCTTTTGCCACCAACCACATCAATCACTCAATCAACGACTGTTGTTGCCACATCATCTACAAATACAATCCCTATTTCAATGTCAGCATCTGAAAAACCACTTACAACAACTCAACAAGGAACTAAACATTTGCCAACAACCTCATCAACAGTTCTAACCGCATCTGTTTTACCAAATTCTACAAGCACAAGCCTTGATGCTGCAACAACATCTAAAATCCCAGTTACAGCAACGGAACAAAGCAGTACACTTTTGCCAACAGTACCCACATCAGCGAATCAATACACAAATTTTGTGTCATCAAAATCTACAAATACAATCCCTATTTCAATGTCAACATCTGAAATACCACTCACAACAACTCAACAAGGAACCACACATTTGCAAACAACCTTATCTACTGTTCAAACTAAATCTGTTTTGCCAAATTTTACAAGCACAAGTCATGCTGCTGCAACAACATCTAAAATGGCAGTTACAACAACTGAACAAAGTGGTACTCTTTTTCCACCAACCACATCAATGACTCAATCATCGACTGTTGTTGCCACATCTTCTACAAATACAATCCCTATTTCAATGTCAGCATCTGAAAAACCACTTACAACAACTCACCAAGGAACTACACATTTGGAAACAACCTCATCTACAGTTCAAACTAAATCAGTTTTGTCAAATTTTACAAGCACAAGTCATGCTGCTGCAACAACATCTAAAATGGCAGTTACAACAACTGAACAAAGCGGTACTCTTTTGCCACCAACCACATCATCGACTAAATTAACGAATGTTGTTGCCACATCATCTACAAAGACAATCCCTATTTCAATGTCAGCATCTGAAAAACCACTTACAACAACTCAACAAGGAACTACACATTTGCCAACAACCTCATCAACAGTTCTAACCGCATCTATTTTGCCAAATTCTACAAGCACAACCCTTGATGCTGCAACAACATCTAAAATGGCAGTTACAACAACTGAACAAAGCGGTACTCTTTTGCCACCAACCACATCAATCACTCAATCAACGACTGTTGTTGCCACATCATCTACAAATACAATCCCTATTTCAATGTCAACATCTCAAAAACCACTTACAACAACTCAACAAGGAACTACACATTTGCCAACAACCTCATCAACAGTTCTAACCGCATCTATTTTGCCAAATTCTACAAGCACAAGCCTTGATGCTTCAACAACATTTAAAATCCCAGTTACAGCAACGGAACAAAGCAGTACACTTTTGCCAACAATACCCACATCAGCCAATCAATACACAAATTTTGTGTCATCAAAATCTACAAATACAATCCCTATTTCAAAGTCAACATCTGAAAAACCACTCACGACAACTCAACAAGGAACTGCAAATTTGCAAACAAACACATCTACAGTTCAAACTAAATCTGTTTTGCCAAATTTTACAAGCACAAGTCATGCTGCTGCAACAACATCTAAAATGGCAGTTACAACAACTGAACAAAGCGGTACTCTTTTGCCACCAACCACATCAATGACTCAATCAACGACTGTTGTTGCCACATCATCTACAATCCCTATTTCAATGTCAACATCTCAAAAACCACTTACAACAACTCAACAAGGAACTACACGTTTGCCAACAACCTCATCAACAGTTATAACTGCATCTATTTTGCCAAATTCTACAAGCACTAGCCTTGATGCTGCAACAACATCTAAAATCCCAGTTACAGCAACGGAACAAAGCAGTACACTTTTTCCAACAATAACCACATCAACGAATCAATACACAAATTTTGTGTCATCAAAATCTACAAATACAATCCCTATTTCAATGTCAACATCTCAAAAACCACTCACAACAACTCAACTAGGAACTACACATTTGCAAACAACCTCATCAACAGTTCAAACTAAATCTGTTTTGCCAAATTTTACAAGCACAAGTCATGCTGCTGCAACAACATCTAAAATGGCAGTTACAACAACTGAACAAAGCGGTACTCTTTTGCCACCAACCACATCAATCACTCAATCAACGACTGTTGTTGCCACATCATCTACAAAGACAATCCCTATTTCAATGTCAGCATCTGAAAAACCACTTACAACAACTCAACAAGGAACTACACATTTGCAAACAACCTTATCTACTGTTCAAACTAAATCTGTTTTGCCAAATTTTACAAGCACAAGTCATGCTGCTGCGACAACATCTAAAATGGCAGTTACAACAACTGAACAAAGCGGTACTCTTTTGCCACCAACCACATCATCGACTCAATCAACGACGGTTGTTGCCACATCATCTACAAATACAATCCCTATTTCAATGTCAACATCTCAAAAACCACTTACAACAACTCAACAAGGAACTACACATTTGCAAACAACCTCATCTACAGTTCAAACAATATCTGTTTTGTCAAATTCTACTAGCATTAGTAATCCTGCTGCAACAACATCTAAAATGGCAGTTACAACAACTGAACAAAGCGGTACTCTTTTGCCACCAACCACATCAATCACTCAATCAACGAATGTTGTTGCCACATCATCTACAAAAACAATCCCTATTTCAATGTCAACATCTCAAAAACCACTCACAACAACTCAAAAAGGAACTACACATTTGCAAACAACCTCATCAACAGTTCGAACTAAATCTGTTTTGCCAAATTTTACAAGCACAAGTCATGCTGCTGCAACAACATCTAAAATGGCAGTTACAACAACTGAACAAAGCGGTACTCTTTTGCCACCAACCACATCAATCACTCAATCAACGACTGTTGTTGCCACATTATCTACAAATACAATCCCTATTTCAATGTCAGCATCTGAAAAACCACTTACAACAACTCACCAAGGAACTACACATTTGGAAACAACCTCATCTACAGTTCAAACTAAATCAGTTTTGTCAAATTTTACAAGCACAAGTCATGCTGCTGCAACAACATCTAAAATGGCAGTTACAACAACTGAACAAAGCGGTACTCTTTTGCCACCAAGCACATCATCGACTAAATTAACGATGGTTGTTGCCACATCATCTACAAAGACAATCCCTATTTCAATGTCAGCATCTGAAAAACCACTTACAACAACTCAACAAGGAACTACACATTTGCAAACAACCTCATCTACAGTTCAAACAACATATGTTTTGTCAAATTCTACTAGCATTAGTAATCCTGCTGCAACAACATCTAAAATGGCAGTTACAACAACTGAACAAAGCGGTACTCTTTTGCCACCAACCACATCAATGACTCAATCATCGACTGTTGTTGCCACATCATCTACAAATACAATCCCCATTTCAATGTCAGCATCTGAAAAACCATTTACAACAACTCAACAAGGAACTACACATTTGCAAACAACCTTATCTACTGTTCAAACTAAATCTGTTTTGCCAAATTTTACAAGCACAAGTCATGCTGCTGCGACAACATCTAAAATGGCAGTTACAACAACTGAACAAAGCGGTACTCTTTTGCCACCAACCACATCAATCACTCAATCAACGACTGTTGTTGCCACATCATCTACAAATACAATCCCTATTTCAATGTCAACATCTGAAAAACCACTTACAACAACTCAACAAGGAACTACACATTTGCCAACAACCTCATCAACAGTTCTAACCGCATCTATTTTGCCAAATTCTACAAGCACTAGCCTTGATGCTGCAACAACTTCTAAAATCCCAGTTACAGCAACGGAACAAAGCAGTACACTTTTGCCAACAATAACCACATCAGCGAATCAATACACAAATTTTGTGTCATCAAAATCTACAAATACAATCCCTATTTCAATGTCAACATCTGAAAAAACACTCACAACAACTCAACAAGGAACTACACATTTGCAAACAACCTCATCTACAGTTCAAACTAAATCTGTTTTGCCAAATTTTACAAGCACAAGTCATGCTGCTGCAACAACATCTAAAATGGCAGTTACAAAAACAGAACAAAGCGGTACTCTTTTGCCACCAACCACATCAATCACTCAATCAACGACTGTTGTTGCCACATCATCTACAAATACAATCCCTATTTCAATGTCAGCATCTGAAAAACCACTTACAACAACTCAACAAGGAACTAAACATTTGCCAACAACCTCATCAACAGTTCTAACCGCATCTGTTTTACCAAATTCTACAAGCACAAGCCTTGATGCTGCAACAACATCTAAAATCCCAGTTACAGCAACGGAACAAAGCAGTACACTTTTGCCAACAGTACCCACATCAGCGAATCAATACACAAATTTTGTGTCATCAAAATCTACAAATACAATCCCTATTTCAATGTCAACATCTGAAATACCACTCACAACAACTCAACAAGGAACCACACATTTGCAAACAATCGCATCTACTGTTCAAACTAAATCTGTTTTGCCAAATTTTACAAGCACAAGTCATGCTGCTGCAACAACATCTAAAATGGCAGTTACAACAACTGAACAAAGTGGTACTCTTTTTCCACCAACCACATCAATGACTCAATCATCGACTGTTGTTGCCACATCTTCTACAAATACAATCCCTATTTCAATGTCAGCATCTGAAAAACCACTTACAACAACTCACCAAGGAACTACACATTTGGAAACAACCTCATCTACAGTTCAAACTAAATCAGTTTTGTCAAATTTTACAAGCACAAGTCATGCTGCTGCAACAACATCTAAAATGGCAGTTACAACAACTGAACAAAGCGGTACTCTTTTGCCACCAACCACATCATCGACTAAATTAACGAATGTTGTTGCCACATCATCTACAAAGACAATCCCTATTTCAATGTCAGCATCTGAAAAACCACTTACAACAACTCAACAAGGAACTACACATTTGCCAACAACCTCATCAACAGTTCTAACCGCATCTATTTTGCCAAATTCTACAAGCACAACCCTTGATGCTGCAACAACATCTAAAATGGCAGTTACAACAACTGAACAAAGCGGTACTCTTTTGCCACCAACCACATCAATCACTCAATCAACGACTGTTGTTGCCACATCATCTACAAATACAATCCCTATTTCAATGTCAACATCTGAAAAACCACTTACAACAACTCAACAAGGAACTACACATTTGCCAACAACCTCATCAACAGTTCTAACCGCATCTATTTTGCCAAATTCTACAAGCACTAGCCTTGATGCTGCAACAACTTCTAAAATCCCAGTTACAGCAACGGAACAAAGCAGTACACTTTTGCCAACAATAACCACATCAGCGAATCAATACACAAATTTTGTGTCATCAAAATCTACAAATACAATCCCTATTTCAATGTCAACATCTGAAAAAACACTCACAACAACTCAACAAGGAACTACACATTTGCAAACAACCTCATATACAGTTCAAACTAAATCTGTTTTGCCAAATTTTACAAGCACAAGTCATGCTGCTGCAACAACATCTAAAATGGCAGTTACAAAAACAGAACAAAGCGGTACTCTTTTGCCACCAACCACATCATCGACTCAATCAACGACGGTTGATGCCACATCATCTACAAATACAATCCCTATTTCAATGTCAACATCTCAAAAACCACTTACAACAACTCAACAAGGAACTACACATTTGCAAACAACCTCATCTACAGTTCAAACTAAATCTGTTTTGCCAAATTTTACAAGCACAAGTCATGCTGCTGCAACAACATCTAAAATGGCAGTTACAACAACTGAACAAAGCGGTACTCTTTTTCCACCAACCACATCAATGACTCAATCAACGAATGTTGTTGCCACATCATCTACAAAAACAATCCCTATTTCAATGTCAACATCTCAAAAACCACTCACAACAACTCAAAAAGGAACTACACATTTGCAAACAACCTCATCAACAGTTCAAACTAAATCTGTTTTGCCAAATTTTACAAGCACAAGTCATGCTGCTGCAACAACATCTAAAATGGCAGTTACAACAACTGAACAAAGCGGTACTCTTTTTCCACCAACCACATCAATGACTCAATCATCGACTGTTGTTGCCACATCTTCTACAAATACAATCCCTATTTCAATGTCAGCATCTGAAAAACCACTTACAACAACTCACCAAGGAACTACACATTTGGAAACAACCTCATCTACAGTTCAAACTAAATCAGTTTTGTCAAATTTTACAAGCACAAGTCATGCTGCTGCAACAACATCTAAAATGGCAGTTACAACAACTGAACAAAGCGGTACTCTTTTGCCACCAACCACATCATCGACTAAATTAACGATGGTTGTTGCCACATCATCTACAAAGACAATCCCTATTTCAATGTCAGCATCTGAAAAACCACTTACAACAACTCAACAAGGAACTACACATTTGCCAACAACCTCATCAACAGTTATAACCACATCTATTTTGCCAAATTCTACAAGCACAAGCCTTGATGCTGCAACAACTTTTAAAATCCGAGTTACAGCAACGGAACAAAGCAGTACACTTTTGCCAACAATAACCACATCAACGAATCAATACACAAATTTTGTGTCATCAAAATCTACAAATACAATCCCTATTTCAATGTCAACATATGAAAAACCACTCACAACAACTCAACTAGGAACTACACATTTGCAAACAACCTCATCTACTGTTCAAACTAAATCTGTTTTGCCAAATGTTACAAGTTCAAGTCATGCTGCTGCAACAACATCTAAAATGGCAGTTACAACAACTGAAGAAAGCAGTACTCTTTTGCCACCAACCACATCAATGGCTCAATCAACGACTGTTGTTGCCACATCATCTACAAATACAATCCCTATTTCAATGTCAACATCTGAAATACCATTGACAACAACTCAACAAGGAACTACACGTTTGCCAACAACCTCATCAACAGTTCTAACCGCATCTGTTTTGCCAAATTCTACAAGCACAAGCAATGCTGCAACGACATCTAAAATGCCAATCACAGCACCTGAACAAAGCAGTACACTTTTGCAAGCAAGCCCAAATGCAGCCGCAACTACTGATATGCCATCAACTCAAAAGAGTACTAAGCTTTTGCCAACAACCTCATTTATAGTTCAAACAACATTTTTTGTGCCATCAAGATCTACAACAGTTGAGATAAGTACATCTAAACAAGTTGTAACCACTGGAAGTACTGAAACTGAAATAACAAAGCATTTACAAAGCACAAGCCCCTATGCAGATAAAACAACTGACAAGCCAACAGTAACTCACAGTAATATGCCTTTAAAAGTCTCAGATACCATTTCTACAACACCTACTGAACGATCAGCATCCATGAGTCCTAATCAAATAAATTTAACTCAACCACTTACTGCCACTAGACTTGCCAATAAACCAAATGCATCTACGACAATGCAATCAACAAATATAAGCAACTATTCAACAACTGAAATGTCAACAAGATCTAAGCAACACACAGATATTTCTCTAAAACATATGACCACAGAGTCAAGAGAAACACCAACAAAAACCACCCTAGCACCTCTAGATCCAGCCACAGAGAAAGAAGGATTCCTTAATCTAAAATTTCGAATGGTGAGGACTTTTGTTCCAGATTACAATGATAAAACTTCTTCTGCCTATAAAGCACTGGAAAGAAATGTAACAACTGAGGTAAATCACTTTTAAAATTTGAAGCAAATATTTTATATTAAAATACAAATACAAACATTTTGTATCCTTTTAATTATTATAGCAAGAAAAACTATCTGCATTGTTCTTTGTTATTTTCTTTTCCAGCTTAATCGTGGATACACATTAAAATACCCATATATATTTCTGAGATCAATCATCATCCTTTTTTGGTGAGTTATATTAACTCTACAACTTTTCAAAAATTTCAATGCCATGAATTTGTTGTATCTTCCTATAGCTATTATAAGGAGAGAGAGAATATATATATATATATATTACTATTTTACTTTACTATTACTATTTGAAATGTTTTTGAAAGTTTCTTCTGCTCATCAAGCTCATCTTCTGCTCATTTATTTGATCAAAAATAAAGAAAAATAATAATATTATTTAATATATATATTGTGATATAAATTGGTTTTCAATTTTTTTTATACTTTAAATGATAATTTATTTCTGTGATGCAAAACTGAATTTTCAGTATCATTCCTCCAGTCTTCAGTGTCACATGATCCTTCATAAATCATTCTAGTGAAAGTTGAAAAACTAATTCAAAGTTGGAAACTGTTCTGCTTCTTAATATTTTTTCATAACCTGTGATACTTTTTTATAATACTTTGAAGAATATAAAAAATAAAAAAAACAAGAAGCAAATATTTTAAAAATAGAAATCTTTTGTAACAACAATATACACTACTGGTCAGTAATTTGGGGTCAGTAATTTTTTTTCTTTCTTTTTTTGAAATAAATCAATAATTTTATTCAGCAAGAATGTGTTAAATTGATAAAAATTGATAGTAAAGGAGATTTATACTATTTAAAAATATTTTATTGTTTTTATTTTGAATAACTTTTATTTTTTTTACTTTTGAACCTTTTTATTCATCAAATATATTAGGCAGCAGAACTGTTTCCAACACTCATAATAAATCAGAATATTAGAATGATTTCTAAAGGATCATGTGATAGACTGGATGTCACATGTGACACTGAAGACTGGAGTAACGATCCTGAAAATTCAGCTTTGCATCACAGAAATAAATGATAATTAAACATTCATATATTTTAGATTCATTGCACACCCACTGAAATATTTCTGATGATTTTGGCATACAGCTCATGAAAACCCAAAATTCCTAATACAACTTAGAATACAAATTATTAGCATCTCTATATGCCATTTTGTTTAAACCATGTTTGGAGGAAACCATATGTGTCAACCAGTCTGTATTTATGAAGGGAAGAAATATTTTTTATCTCAAAAAATTTGCATATTTCATCTGACCAATAAAAGAAAACGTCTCGGTTACGTATGTCACCCTAGTTCCCTGAGGGAACGAGACGCTGCGTCGAAACGCTGTGAGAACGCCTCTACGTTAATGCGTTGTGAAGCACGTGTAGAACCCAACAGTAGATGCCACATCTAACTCGTAGAATCTGACGAAGGTCAGCGGTGAAGACCAGCCTGCCGCATTGCAAATATCTTGGAGGGAAGCCCCCGACAAAAGTGCTTTAGAAGCAGCCATACCCCTGGTAGAGTGTGCCCGGACAGCCAGTGGAGACGGCTGTCTGACTGCCTCATAAGCAAGTGAAATGGCCTCGACCACCCACTTGCTCATTCTCTGCTTAGACACCGGAGCCCCCTTCAAAACAGATGTAAAGCTGATCAGATTTTCTCCACAGGGCAGCTCTGTGGACGTATGCGTCTAAAGCCCTAACCGGGCACAGCAGATTTAATCTTTCCTGGTCTGACGTCATGAATGGAGGAGGACAGAAGGCTTGTAGAGTAATGGGGCCCTGTGGGCTCGTAGGAACCTTGGGGATGTAACCTGGTCTGGGATGCAGGAAAGCCTTTACCATACCAGGCGCAAACTCTACCGACAAGGACTGAATGTCTCCTATTCTTTTAAGAGATGAAATGGCCAAAAGAAAGATAGTCTTTAGGGTGAGGAACTTCTCTGAAACTTCCTCTAAAGGTTCAAACAGAGGCTCAGCCAAGCCACGTAAAACAATGGCTAAGTCCCAGGTCGGGACCCTCGAATGCACCACCGGTCTCAACCTTAAAGTACCACGGAGGAAACGTGTAATTAGAGGGTGTCTTCCCAAAGACACTCCACCCAAAGGGACGTGGAAGGCAGCTAAGGCCGCCACGTACACCTTTATTGTGGAGGGGGTCAACCCTGCCGAGAACCTTGCCTGCAGGAACTCCAGCACTGTACCAACCGGGCAGTTAACTGGGTCCCACTGGCGTTCTCTGCACCATGCTGAGAAAAGTTTCCATTTCAAAGCCTACAGCTTCTGCGTGGACGGAGCTCTGGAGTGAAGGATGGTCTCTACGACCTCAGTCGAGAGACCCTCCTCTATGAGCCTGGCCCCCTCAGAGGCCAGGCCCATAGTTTCCATAACTCTGGGCGCGGATGCAGGAATCTCCCGCCCGCCTGAGAGAGGAGATCCCTCCTGGTCGGAATCTCCATCAGAGAGCCTTCCAGGAGAGATATTAGGTCCGAAAACAGTATTCTGGTCGGCCAGTACGGAGCCACTAGTAGTACCTGGGCCCCGTCCCGGCGTACCCTCTCCAGAACTCCTGGAAGCAGGACAATCGGGGGAAATGCGTACAGGGGTAGCCTCGGCCACTCCTGTACCATGGCATCCAGCCCCAGTGGAGCTGGATGTGACAGAGAGAACCACTGAGGACAGTGAGAATTCTCTGCCGAAGCAAACAGGTCTATCTCTGCTTTCCCATACTTCTGCCATAGGAGCTCCACCACCTCAAGGTGGAGTCTCCATTCCCCGGGCCTCGGCCCCTGCCTCGACAGGATGTCCGCTTCCTGATTTAGGACCCCTGGGATGTAAACTGCCCTGATGGAAAGCAGTTTCCCTTGGGCCCACAGGAGGATCTGACATGCCAGTTTGTATAAGGGACAGGACCTCAGACCCCCCTGGTGATTTATATAGGCGACCATCGATGTGTTGTCTGTCCTGACTAATACATGATGGCCCCTGAGGTCGGGCATAAACTGTTTCAATGCAAGAAATACAGCGAGCATCTCTAGCCGATTTATGTGCCATAGCCGCTGGTGTTCCTGCTATAGACCCTGGGATGAACGGCCACTCATGGTCGCACCACACCCCGTGAGAGAAGCATCTGTCGTTAGCGTTACGCGACGAACATGAGCCCCCAACACGGGTCCCTGGGACAGAAACCCAGGATTTTTCCACATGACCGAAGGCATCGCCGCGTGACTTTGATCGTGCGGAGTGGGTTTCCCCTCGGGGAGAACCCTTTTGTTCTGAGCCACCACTGTAGCGGCCTCATGTTCAGCAGGCCAAAAGGTATCACATTGGACGCAGCTGCCATGAGACCTAACAGTTTCTGGAACTGTTTCACAGTAACGGCCCTGTCTAGCTTCGGTTCTTTGACTGCTGCCAGGATCGATGCTATGCGATGATAATTGCGCCCGCATAATTACGGAATCCCAGTGCACGCCTAAAAAAGTGGTTCTCTGAGCCGGAGAAAGCACACTCTTCTTGTCGTTCAGCCTCAACCCCAATTTCGACATGTGTGCGAGAACAGCATCTCGATGCTGAACCGCCATCTGTTCGGTGTGAGCTAGGATCAACCAATCGTCAATATAATTCAGTATGCGGATGCCCTGCAGACGCAGCGGCGCCAGAGCTGCATCCACACACTTGGTGAATGTGCAGGGTGACAGTGCTAGACCGAAGGGAAGTACTCGATATTGGTATGCCTCAAACAGGCAGTTTTTAGGATTGCACATGCTCATTAACTTAGTCCAGGCTGAAAAATTAAGTTTTTTGTCATGATTCGAGTAATTAGAAAGAAAATTTGTTGTCAGTTGTTGTCAGATTTTTGTCTGGCTATCACCAGACCAAGCTCAATTTTAAAATTGAACACTGGTCTGGGGAGACTGCTCTGTATTTTCTTCTGCACAAGAGATGTGATCAACTGGCATTATTCGAATAAATCTGTATGCAATTGGATAGTCCTTCAGCCAATCAGACCACAAGAGGCGTGATCAACGGGCAAAGACCATAGACTGTAAAAAAAATATGGACACTACGTCCGTGACGTCACCCATAGGATTCTGATAAGCCGTTCTGAAGCTTAAAGTAGGGGCGAGCTGGGCGGTCATTTTGTGAGCGAGTCATCGTGTCACTCCCGGATAACAGAAAATGGGCAAAAAGGCGGGATGTGGGAGGAGCTTAGGTGACGCAATGACTATAGACGGCAGATGAATGGCTATCCACCTGTAACCACGCCTTTAATTATGCAGAACTTTAAGGCCGTGTGTCCACCAAAGCGTTTTTTCACGCTGCTGGCTGGCGTTTTAAATTGTTTTCAATGAGAGCGCTGCTTTTTTAGAACGCCTGGAGCGCACCGAGGCGCTGAGCGAGTATTTTATGCTCACGTGCTGAGCGCTCAGCGTTTTTTACTGGTCGCCGAGAGTTGAAGCATGTTCAACTTTGAGTAAAACGCAGCGCTCATCACTGTCACTTTTCACCCAGCCGTCCAATCACAGTGGAGGAGCGCCGGGACAACCACAACACAGACCAACTGCCACATTCTGCGTGTCATCATCAGATGACAACAAGATAATAATAACAAAACAAAATGATTTAAAACAAAAGCCAGAGCAAATACTTTACATTGGATCTGCAATTTTATATAGAATCAATACAGGAACAAACTACCTGTGAAATTAGAAAGACTTCCGCGGATTTTCTGTATCATAAAAACAAGCAGAGTCGCAACTGAGGAGAAAAAAACGCTGCCTGCCAAAACACTCTCAAGCACTCCCAGCGAGGCGTTTTCAGCAGAGCGCCTATCGTTTTCAGCTCAGCTGGCCTAAGGCTTTATATAACGTAAACGAATGAGTTATAAAAAAAATTCACCCCCCTCACAGTTGTCATGAAGGTCAAAATTAGCCATATAGACCAAAACCACAATTTGTACCCGGCTGTAAACATGTTTTTTTTTTCTGCTGTAAATTTGGGCATTTTAACATGGGGCTCAATGAGATTCTGCTCCCTTCTGGAGCCTGCCTCTAGTGGCCAGTTGAGGAATTGCAGTTTACATTACTTCCGTATTGGCCTCAAGAGAGATCGCAGGAGGTTGCCGCTTGGCAAAGACCCATCGCTTCTCTATCTGTCATGTTAAACCCGCCAATAGCGTTCCAGGTGGATAAGCCAGTCTGTGATTGGTTCCCGCAAAAGTCTAACAGCAGCAGTAGAAATGAATGTACATGTTTCCAGACCGAGTTGCAGGGCGAAATCAAATCGCCGGCAGATCAGGCTGGGTTTGCCCAATCTAGTCAGATTTCACTGGTGATTTTAAATGTGAAATTTGAACAGTTTGAGAATTTGATGTTTCCTCATTCAAAGAGTTAGGAGCTGCACTTGCATGCCTGAGACGGTTTCAAAGATGGCCACCAAGTGAAATTAATTGTCTTAAAGGTGCTGTATGTAAGTTTTTGACCATACTAAAGCATAAAAATACCATATGTTGGCAGATATTTAGAAAACATGCTGATTTCACATACTCGTCTCTCTGAGAAACAATGCTACAGCCAGTTATTTTACTTTGAAATGTGCGTTCCGTGCCGGTATGTCTGTTTTTGTATTGGTCTGTGCAATAACACAAGTTGCCAGTTTAGCCAATAGTATTTCAACACCACAGGCTGCCAGTTGCCAGACATCACAGTGTATCGCTGCCCTGGAAGCCAGCAAAAAAACTACCTGACCTAAAAAGCCTCGGCATCCATCTAAAAATCTTGGAAGCACATTAAAACACGGACTTCACACGGACTCACATGACCTTACAGTGAAACCTTGCCTTCCTTTGTCAATTGTGCTCGTTTCTGTTGCGTGTCCTCAAACTGGCCACCCATGTGAGCATCCAGTTAAAGTGGGAGCGGGGCAAACAATATTTTGAATTTGGTCTGCAGTACTCATTTCAACCACTACACTGGAAAAAAAATGGCTCCAATTGAAAATTTTCTACTGATCACATCTAAATTTTTCAGTTGGCCGAATTGAAATTCTGTGACGATTCAATTTAATTCACAGAAATTCAATTCGGCCAACTGAAAAATTTAGATGTGATCTGTCCCTAGAAAATGTTCAATTGGAGACCTGATTTTTTTTTTTTTACAGTGTAGCTGTCACTTACATACAGCACCTTTAAAATGACTTTAACCCATGTGGGACCATGGCTGACGTGTTATATGATTAAAGAAATTCAGCACTGGTTACAGAATTCGCCTTGACCTTCAAAGTTTAAATGCGTCATATACACATCAAAGCGAACGGGGCATCGCGATGCACGCACTTGCATATGCTCCAATGCGCATTTCAGCACCACAGAGCATCATCATACTCTTGTTCAGAAAGACAAAAGTACTATTTCATAATGTTTGATGTGTCCAGAGTGGCACTGGTGCATAGTGTCAAAAATATCCCCTGGTGCACATACCTTGCAGATGGCTTTATTATAAGCAAAACACTTATGTTTGCTCTACAAAGTTGTTGATTTGTTTTTGACACAGCTAAAAGTATACCTTTTATTGAAAGTAGCTTACTTTTTACTAGCTGTGATGTTTGAGTTTGGGATTTGAAACTACATCAGCATGAATGCATTTTTGATATCTGAAAAGTAAGTCTTTCTGTTGCAGTGTACTACCACAAATTGTAACAGATGTAGGGTATGAACATCATACAAAATATTGGTTACTAGTTCATTTTTAAAAAAATAAACAAAAACAGTTGCCTTAATAATAACAGCAATTGATTTTACTTCTCTAGACACATTCATTCTCCTTTTTTAACACATATTTAAGAAAACTACTTTTTGTCATTAGGCCCGGATCAGTGGGGGTAACATCTCAGCTAATTTTTCAAAACCAGAGTGTGGTTCCCAACATAACAGATATAGTGGATACCCTGAAACAAGGGCTTGATGAATATGTCATCTTCTTGAACGTCATCCCTTCCAGTATCTATGTTGGTGAGTCTTCTAAGTCCGTTTTTGTTTTATCTTTAATCTTACAGAAAGCTCTTAGGATAATTATAAGAAAGTGTAATATTTTCTCTCTGAACGCACTTATGAATAACTATCTTTTGTTTAAAAATGAAAATGCAATTAGAATAATCATTATACAAACATGAACTGTCTTTTTAATTATTTGCTCAAAACCTTCTTGAAACAGATCCACGAAATGTCACCACATCAACCCCTACTCCGAGCATCACAACAGGAGCAACAACAAATGCAAGCAGTCAGTTTGATACAACTATATCATCTGGCAGTGAAATACCAAGTAGCAGACTCACTGAAGTGGTCACTTTCCTTCTTTTCATCCTCATCCAAATCTTTTTGATGGAACTGTAACATCTTTCTTTGATCTTATACTTTATTGTAATGTTGTAATAACACATAACTTTTTTATGTACAAATCGTTAAAATTCTGTATAAAGTAATTTAAAATATAATCTATATAGAGTAATAATATAATTGAATGACTAAATTAAACAATACATTTAATGTGTTAAAAATGTAATGTGTTCATGTAAAATGATTTAGTTATATTTATTCTTTTCAAATTATTTGTGTTTGCTGATAATTAAGTCTAGTAAATGTTAATTTAAATTTGTATTGTTCATGTTAATAATTTACAGTGTAACAAACACTAAGCTACTGTAATACCAATAGTTTATCTATTTTTATTTCATGTAAATGTATCTACTATACTGTTAAGACAATTATACAAATAATTTACATTTTTAAACATTCATGGCTGTTTTGTTTGTTTTATAAATAAAATATTTTAAATTATAAAATAAATTATTTTATGAATTGAGTTTAATAAACATATAAACATTATGAAAAATATGAGCATTTTATTTGCTAAATTTTTTAAACAATTAGTTTTTACTAAGAGTCATTTACTAATACTGTCTGTTCATTTATTCTTCATAATTGGTCCAAGCTTCTGTAATTATGATTGCAAACAAGTTTATACAAACATAATGAAAAATATTTGCAAACTTGATGATTACAAATCTATGATTACAAATAAAGAGCGTCTGACAGTTGCTTCAATTCTTACATCTTATCATCCAGTGGCATCATACAGTAGCCTATCTTCAATGAGCAAACATTTGGTAGCACATTGATATTTTACATAAATTAGTTTAAATAATGTTAAAGTGTATTTCTGACTGTAGCAAGTAAGCTACAACAATATTTATATACACCAATCAGGCATAACATAATGACCATCTTCCTAATATTGTGTTGGAAAGGTGGCCTATGCAGCCCCATATGCAATAAAATGTGTTGCAATGTGTAATTTGACATCTTTCTTTAACCAGCATTAACTTCTTGAGCAATTTACAGTAGCTCGGACCATACGGGCCAGCCTTCGCTGCCAAGTGCAGCAGTGAGACTTCGCCGTCCATGACCGTTTCACCACTGTTCCTAGCGAGGACCACTTTAAATACTTACTGACCACCGGTATCTGACCGGGAATACCTCACAAGGGTTGTGGTTTTGGAGATACTCTGACCCAGATGTCTCTCACAATTTGGCCCTGTCAAACTCGCTCAAATCCTTATGCTTCATTTTTCATTTCAAGGAAGGCATCAAAGTACGTCCAAATCTAATTTTAGCTTCACTTACTGTCTCCTGACTGAGATACCTTCATCTAATCGAGTTTTGAAGGATACCCACAATCCTATGTGTTCCATTCTGTGACAAAAAAAGATGGCGTCCAAAAGTTGCATCAGCAGTTTCTGTGTAAATTTATGTTTTTAACCAACATTTTTGATTGGTTAGAGAAATGACTAATGTAGTTAAATATATATTTAGTTCTCACCAAAATTCAGCCAAAAATGTTCACTTGCTGCTATATCCCACCCACTAACAGGTGCCGTGATGAAGATTTTATTTACCTAACCTGTCATGTTATGCCTGATCAGTGTATGATTAATATTCACAAGGAGTATTACTTCCAATGAGATTCCATCCAGTGAAGTTGGGGATAAGTCAGCACAAAAACATGAAAGCAGGTTGTGCAACTAAACCCGCCAAGGGCGTAGGTTTGGTCTCAGCTTTGGTGGGGACATCCCACCAGGTTTGCCCAGATTATATAGTCTATTATTTATGTTACTGAGTATGGAAATGCACCATAGTTTATTAATATGTCTATTCATTTATGACGCTCTTCAGTTCAAATTATCCAGTACCAAAATAATAATAAAACAAAATACTCTTTAATTTTCAAGTTCATAAATGATTTTCAAAACTAATAAAAAAAATTTTTTTTTTAAACGCACACACACAAAATGACTTATTTTCAATATAAAAAGTGATTGTAGACTGGATTTTTTTACCTCTTATCACAGTATTGGGCATGTCAACGATTAGTAACAACTTTAGCTTTGACTTTGTTAACTTTTGTACAGGATCAATTTTTTCCTCCCTCATTTACAGTTTGTGGCTGTTTTTGCCCCATTGACTTCCATTATAGCCTCATTTTTTGATTGGAAAGCCTTTCTTGGTTGTTGGTGGTTTTCCCTTTTGGGAAGAGGTAAAATGTGTAATTTTTACAGTTGATTACCTGGTGGCACCATTAACCCTTTAGATAGGACTGTGCTATATATATATATATATATATATATATATATATATATATATATATATATATATATATATATATATATATATATATATATATATATATATATATATATATATATATATATATATATCTGATGCTGCACAGAAACTAACAATGCTTAAAAGCCAGTGTTGTTACTAATCTTTGACATGCCCAAGACTGTGATAAAATGTCAAAAAATATTCAGTCCACAATCACTTTTTATATTGAAAATAAGTTATTTAGTATGTTTTTTTTCCAAATCAGTTTTGAATCCGTTTTTGAAAATAATTCATGAACTTGGCAATATAAGAGTGATAAGAGTGACAATTAAACAATGACAACAGCTCAACAATAAACAATCAAGTATGTAAACTTGCAACGGAGCACATTTTATATTATTTTACATTTGATTATTTTATTTATTTCTAAAGAACTCTGAAGTAGCCTATATTGGTGTACTTTAAGTGGATAGTTCACCCAAAAATGTAAATTCTGTCATCATTTACTCTCCCTCATGATGTTCCAAACCTGTATGAGTTTTTTTCTTCTGCTGAACACAAAAGAAGATATTTTGAAGAAAGTTTGTAACCAGGCTGCTTTAGGGCACCATTTACTTCCATGGTAGGAATGTGTCTTCCTATGTATTCAACGTAAAGAAATGCATGCAGGTTTGGAACAACTTGAGGGTGAGGACTTTATGACAGATTTTAAATTTTTGGGTGCACTGTCTCTTTAAGCAGTCGTTCTGACCCAGTAACTACTTTACTGACAAATCTGAAATTCAAAAATGTCTAATTTTCTTTACTCATTTACTATTATGACTATATTATTATGTAATTATTTATCCCATTTTAATCTAAATATTTTTTTAAATGTCAAACTGCTAAATGATAAGTTAATAACATTAATTAGGCTATAATCTATTAATTAACCGGTCTATGTCTAGAAAAATAAGTCTGCCAAGCTCTGATAATGTATGGAACAATATATGAATATATTATCCATTTAAAAAAAAAAACAATAGGCCTACCTTTAGTTCATGGATGTGTCTGTCATTGCATGCTTTAAGTCAGACAGTCTGAGACACTGAAATGCTTCTCTGCAAAGTGTGCAGTTCGCCTTAGGTTCATCGTGAGTTACTGGACAAACTCACTGACCCCTTTGTTTCTATTCAGCCCTATATCTGGAAATGATCTTGCGTTCAAACGGTGGACGCGAGCTCGACATGTTTTTTTAAAAACGCGCAGGTTTCCAGCACATGCTCTAGACTCCGTCGCTATGGCAGCAAAGCCGCAATCTTGTGCATCGCGTCCCGTATTGGTTTAATACGGGACGCGTCATTTTGCTTGTAAATAAGGGACGAGGACGACTCCGGAGTCCGTACGATTCCTAGCACCCCCCACCCCCAAACCTACGCCCATGAAACCCGCTAAATTAACTAAAAATTAAAGTTGTCCCTCTATACTATAAATGTTTAACTTACCTCAGGTAGCCTAAGTTCTATTATCGTCAGATGACGATTGGTGATTATTACGTCAAACCATGAAAATGTTTTGTTTTAAAATTGTTAATGTTAACAGCAGTGCGTGACAAGGCTATATTAGGACTATATTCCATTTCTGTGCAGTCGAGTTGCACTCATATAGCTCGCACAAAATATTTACATAATGCATAACAAAGAAAACTGAAGTGTGCTACGGTTACATAGCCTAATTGAACCATTGAAATGTATTACCTTTAGAGAAAAATAAAAAAGCTGAAAACCCCATCAAAACACGAAGTTCAGGCCACCTTTCAAAAGCCCTTTTTATCCTTGTTTTCGCATGGGCACAGATCTCTTTTTTTCTGTAGCCACTCCGAAGTCTTTTGCATCTTACTACGGGTGAATCCCCGTCCATGCGATAGCCTACAAGGATACTGTCCTGGTAGGCTATCGCATGCTAGAACGGGGGGGGGGACACTTTTATGTGAAGTAATGACGCAAAGATATGCTTGAATTTCCCATGGAAATCCACCAGTACCACTGGAATTAAAAACATCATTATTACAAGCTAACCGTTGTAAGTCGAGCTACGGAACGCTGTTTTGAACACCGGTTGGTTTTGCTCAATTTTATTTTCTATACATTTTAACCAAAAAATGTTAGACTGCATCTTTAAGGTTGATGCCAGTCAATCATTTATAAATGCATATGCATTAATATGCATCTTTTTTTTTTTACAGTGGCAGGTCGTTTGTAAGGAAATACCTAGGCATGGTCTGTTTTTACTTACAAGCAGCAAGTTTCCAAACCCAAAAAAAGGAAGAAAAAAGAAATGGACATGATGCAAGGCGTTCTTACATTCACAGCAAGTCATCTATAATTCAAATAAATAATGATGTTGCATGGCATGTTGAAAAGCATCACAAATTTCACGCAGCTAAACAGTGGGAGGCTGCTCTAGTTAAACGTGTCCACTTTATATTTTAAATAAAAATAAGTTTACGTATCCACTGGATCATCAAAAACATGCAGAGTGAGTGAGAAAATCTTCCTGTGAAGTATTACAAATTACAATCAATTCAGACAAAGAAGTGCAATAAAGAGCCATTGTTTCCATGATAATAGCCATTTTCCTAATTTGTTATTGTCAAGTTCACTATTACTAACTAAACACCTTATTCCCTTTATTCGTAGTTCAAACCCAACATAAATTAAGAGGTTGAGGAGCCAGTTGACATTAGATCACGTCAACAAACAGACCAATGTTTTTAAAAGCACAACAGAAAAAGATACTTACAGCTGTCTGTACATTAAACTGGAATGGAAGAAAGCATTAACAATGAAAATTTAATTAATTGAAACATTTCAAATACCACACAGAAAAATCATGTAGTATAAAAAGTTTTTAATTCTCAAATCATTTAACAACCACAATTAACAGAAGTAAAAAAAGGACTCCCCACCAATCCCCTGGAACAATAAAATAAAGTACACAAATGGAAAAGAGGCTTCTAGGGCATGATCGTATGAAAATAAAACAGGGCAGTTCTCTCTTCCGTAGTCACAGAAATTACACTGAGACAGATACGGAGAGCTGGACAACCACCACCTTCACTTCAGCATACATCTAGCTCATCTGGACTGCTCAACTATAGATAGAGACAGAGAGAAAGAGAAGTATTAGGAGTGTGGATGTCAAATTACATACATTTGCATAATTGATTGTGGTTTAAATAATAGTTCACAAGATAACCTAGTCATATTGTTAAAATAAAAACAAGGTAATATTCCGATATACATTCGGTGGGTTGGTATTGTATTTTAAACAGATTCAAATATTCGGGTGGGGGGGGGGGGGTCTTTTCCTCGCAGACCTGGCATCCTCCTCGAAATGGTTCTCATTCGTGCTTGAATACGTTTACATTATAAAACCCAGGCAAAATACAATGTTTTTTACAATTATCTTTTAGCCAAGCCATATTTTATAGAATGGACAGTTGAGGAAGCCAACCTAGTTATATTTAAATATATTTGCTGCTTCTTAGCCTAAGTTTTTTTTATAAATAAAATGATAGAATCAAAATGTATGTGACTGGGAGAATTTTTAGATTCTCAAATTAGAGTTCATTAGAGTCCACTGTGGGGCCGTGAATGAATGACTGCGTCTGTGCGCACTTTACTTTTGCTTCAGAATTAGCATTAAATTGGGGGCGGGTTGCTTGAATAGTGGGTTCATTAGCCTTTTATTCTTAATGGAAAAACAAAAAAAACATACAATGACAAACTCCCTTAAGTAGGCACTTTTACACTTTGCTTTGACACCAAATAATCCTCTTGTCATTCAGCTCCTAACTCTCGTGATGAATGAGATCTGCCTCCTCCTGTTGGTCTGTGCTGAGAGACTCGTTCAGCTCATGCTGCACATTCAGTTTTTAAATTGCAGTTAATCGGTTCTCAAACTGAACTAAATTATTTTTACTACTATAAAATAATCAAAGAGAGTGATATCAAAGACTTGGTGGGCAAGTGATTATTATTATCAATCTAAATTAATCTACTGTGAAATATAGGATTTTGTTACTGAGACATAACACACATGTGTGTCCCAACACTATTGCAGTATCTGATCTCTGAGCATATAAGCCCTGTCTACATGAGGTGCGCCTCTTCAAGATTTCTATCCTTATTAGAGAGAATAATATGCTCAAACCCCTCGCTGCGAAGTATCGATAGTAATCAACAACAAATATTCAAAGCTCAAAAAAATAAAAAAGGTATTCGAACCAGCCCTACACACAATATCTTTTCTCTCTTTATCAATATCTTTATGCTCCGCTATAAAACTTGACAAACAGCTAGGCTTGGCACTGAGTCCATGTTGCTTTAAAGCATCAATTGCCCTCTGTGGCATCAGAGCGTATAAACACAGATTAATTGTTCACCCTATATGTGATATGTAGACCTGTAATATGTGGTAACAAAGTAAATAGGGTAAATTGACCCAAAAAATGTGGCATTCCAAAAAAGTAGTATACATGCATGTAGTCCAATCATGAATATATCGTTTAACGTTACAAACGTCGACTCTTAATGCATAGTAAATTTAAAAAAATTAAGATTGCCAGATGTAGCACTTAAAGGTCTACACTCACCTATTTTTTGTCTTTTTTAGATTTAAAATATAAAATGTCTAGAATTACTGTTATATTGATGTGTATATATAAAACATGTTAGCCTATTTTTTTGTTTTCTCTATAATTAATAAATATGTAGTTTGCAAGACAAGGTATAAATCTCAATTGATTTATAAAAAAATCTATTTAATGAAATAAATAAAGACTATTATATTTGGACTAGCAGATACTCAAGGTTGCTGTATCATACATAAAGTATAAGCAGGCCATCCCCATCTAAAACGTGAAAAGATGAACAATTAGAAAATGTGTGCCGATTTCTTACTGTAGGTAGAGATGTCAATTTCCTCAGGCAACTCAGCTACATTGACTTCAAAACGGTCCTGCACATCATTCAGGATCTTCGCATCGGTCTCATCTGATACAAAGGTGACAGCCAATCCTTTTGTGCCAAACCTACCAGCACGAGCAACCTAGAAGTAAGGAGAAGGATTAGTTTAATAATCTTGAGTTGTCCACTTTTGCAAATCCAGTCCTAGTTTTTTTCTATCTTGCCGTTGGACATTATAGTTGCACTTCTGGTTTTGTTAAAAAGAAGAATGCCATAGTGCATGACGCATAAATACCCTGTGAAGGTATGTGTCTGAGTCCTCAGGCATGTCATAGTTGAAAACGATATTAACACGCTCAATATCCATCCCACGACCAAACAGATTAGTAGCCACCAGGATCCGCCGTTGAAAATCTTTAAACTGTTGATACCGGGACAATCTGCAGGAGAAAGTATGAGACATTACATTTTGTAATGCAAAATTTGAGATGCAAAAGACATTTCTTAAGCTTGGAACATACTCTGCAAGAACAAAGAAATTAGTTTTCTTGAGGTGGCAAGAACAAAGTTCGTTCTGGCCAGTACATTCCATACTTCACAAGAAAAGCAGGTGCCGATCATCTGCGTTTCTCCGCGTTAACCACGACCACTTTAAATGTCTGACCAATCACACAATAGTTCTCGGACACCTGCAAGAAAAAAGTTCTGCTCAGGCGGTGTGTCGAGAACAAGCTGTGAGAACTCCCAAACCAGGGCTGCGAGAACAAAATGACGTAATTTTTTTCTCGCAGCCCTGGGAGCGAGAACTTTTTTCTCTGTTCTTGTGGAGTATGTCGATGCCTTTACCCAACCATTGCAATATCTGGGATCAACAAGTGTCTCACCTTTCTTCCTGAGCCATTCCCCTGTGGATCGCAATGGCAGGAAAATTCTGTTCCACCAGCAGCTGAGACAGCGCCACACAGCGTGGAACTGACTTGACAAATATCACAACCTATAAACAAACCATTTGAGTTGAGAACGGCCCACTTTCAAAGCCAATGACTAAAAACATGATGAAATGACAGTCACCTGGTTGAACTCAAGAACGTCAAGAAGGTCAAACAGTTTGCGGTTCTTTTCGCTGTCTTTCAGTTTGACATAGTATTGCTGAAGACCATGTAGCGTAAGCTTCGTCTCATCATCAACAAACACCTCCATTGGCTGGAAGAAGAGAAGAACCTTTACATTTCAGAACACCTTGGATCATTGCTAAGAGTTTGAGGACTGTAGGTACATTCATAGACAAAACTGCACACCGCTAATTAAAATGTAACTATAAAGGATTTTTAAAAAAAGGATGACTCACGTCTTGCATGAATTTGCGACAGACCGGTCTGATCTCTTTGCTTAATGTGGCACTGAACATCATGCACTGCTTCTCGTGAGGCGTCAGTCTGAAGATATCCTGGACATCCCGTCTCATATCTAATACACAAATCACGCACAGTTAGACCTCTGGTGAACGGGAAAACATCCACCTCGATATAGCAAACCAAAAAAATGGATAAAAATGAAACGCACCCAGCTGCTCTAGCATCTTGTCACATTCATCCAAAACAAAATGTTTGACATTTTTGAGGTTCAAGGTCTTGTTGCGAATGAGAGCAAGGATCCTTCCTGGTGTTCCCACCACAATGTGAGGGCAGCTCTTCTTCAACACATCCTCATCCTTCTTTATGGACAAGCCACCGAAGAAGACAGCGCATTTAACATTGGACATGTACTTGGAGAAGCGCTCATACTCTTTACTGATCTGGAAGGCCAGCTCACGTGTGTGACACATAACCAACACAGAAACCTGCAGAGATGGCAGAGGGAGAAATTTGAGTTGGCCCTGCTATCCATAACTACCACAAGAGCTGATAGTGATTATTCAAGATAACAGTCTGCAACGTGATGGAAAACAACTGCATAGATGAAGGGGAATACTGCTGGGGGTTTTTTTGTTTGCAAGTGGAAAGATTTAATTCTAAACCTATAAATGTTTCTGAGATCAGAAAAAAAATATTTATTGGAACAATATTAGTCTTGGCCAACCTTACACTGAGGTAAAAAGTTAAGCAAATTAGCCCATGACAATGTACCTCAACAATCCTTGACAATTGATCTGTTCAGATTAACCATTACATGTTTTTGAGTTTGTAAGATCTAGAGCATTTAACACGCACCTGCCCATCCACTGGCTCGATCTGTTGGAGTGTGGCAAGCACAAATACGGCTGTTTTTCCCATACCAGACTTTGCTTGGCACAGGATGTCCATGCCCAGAATGGCTTGTGGAATGCACTCATGCTGGACTGTGGAAAGGAGAAAAGATTTTAAAAAAAATACATTATAACAAATGTTTTTAAAAAAAATTAACAAAGATTTTTATAATAGGAGTCAGTTTAATACTGTCAACTGTACAAGAACACTAAATGTTTCTAATGAAAGTTGTTGAAATCAAGTACAACTGTTACATTGTTGAATACTTAAGCATTAATGTAAAATTTTACAAACCGAGTCATTTCGAACAGAGTTTTACGTTGCACAACAAACACTTGCATAGACAAGCCAGTGTCGCATCTTAAGTTTATAATTTGAATAAATCTTGGCATTAAACATTAAAGCATTTAGCACTAATGTTATTTAACATTGGATTCCTTATTCAATTTCTGTAGTAGTTACCGATATACTACTGCTGGACCTACTTGATAAAACTTAAGACACTTAATTAATTTGTATGTTCATTATATTTTTTCATTTGTGCTACCGCATGCAATTTGATAAAATTATCAAATTTCACCAATGTATTGGCCAATATTTGTATCATCGTTGGCTATAGAACGAAAAAAGCATGAACTCTAACACACTAATCTATTTTAATTACAGAAGTTCAGATAAGAAAACAAATGACAGGTATTGGTATAGGCCAATATTTGTTTGTTAACCGGTTCATCCCTACTAATACTTTTTGCACATATACGGCAAAGGCAGTGTAAACACCATTAAACTTTTACACAAATCCTCACCCTCAGAAGGATGTTCAAAGCCACAGTCGACGATCGCGCGGAGCAGCTCTGGTTTCAGAAGGAAATCTCGGAAGCCGGAGCTGTGAATGGAGACGTAGGATCCTTTCACCTCCTTCTTGCCGGCTGGGACGGCACTGTCCACGGCGGTCTGCGGCTCCTCGTCTTCCTCGTAGTCCAACAGCTCATTATCAACATCGTTTTCGGCCATGGTAACTTTGGGAGCAACAAGAGGAAACCCATAGATGTAAATAACGACAATAACGACACAGCGCAATACTAATAGAAAACACACACACACACAAATCCTAAACTAATGAATGGATATTGTATGGCATTATCCATCTCATTGATATTATCTTTAAATGCACGCTTAAGTTATATTGTTCTGTTTTCATCAATTCTGCCTACATTAGGTTAAAGCTGAAAAGGTTAGCCATGATACAAGTTGCTATACATGTAAAACCTGCTCCAATTTAGTCGATTGACTACCGGCGTGTACGTTAGACAATAGAGCCGCGCCATTCACTGTCGCATCTAAACAGATCTTCTGATCTAAACCAGCAAAAAAAAAACGCGTTTTTTTAAAATTGTGTAGAATATCCATGACTATGAAATATTTTGATACATGGGAAGCAATTAAATACGAAGCTGTTTGGACGCAAATGTGTTTCGTTTGGGCTTTGATCCTTGCAGGTCGCAGGCTCAAAGAAACGCGAGGTATATACAACTGTCCGTTTAACGTTAGATTAGCCTAGCGTTACTTAGATTTTTTACAAAAATTACCTCCAAAGATCAGGTTAAATCAGGAAGTGAAACGCATTAATTATCCTGCCTTAAACAAACTAGAGTTAGTCAATGTATAAGGAACAAAACATAAATTACCTTTCGACGTTGATACTCAACGTCGGCACTCAGGAATCGTGTGGTTAGGCCTTAAGTTTATACCGCTTCCCGGAAATAAAAAACCGAGTTCTCCCATTGGCTGGATTCAACGTCAGTGATGTTTGAGAAGAAGCAAGTACGTGCGATTGGCTAACGTGAAAATGCGTCGATGGTGGGGGCGGGTTCAAAACCCCGTCGCCAGCCTTCATACTCTAATATGTCCACGCGATGTCGCTCTATGCATTGGTTTTGGCCTTCAATGACAAACGGGTACGGTATAAACAGTGCGTAACAAGGCAATGCAGAAAATACAAGATATAGACAAAGACAAAAAAGATATAAAAGACATAACATCAAAGTCTAATTATGGAATAATATATAAAGTACAGTTGTTATAGTCTAAGGAATATAATTGTCGCGGTGGTATATGTACATTTGTGACACTGACTGAGTTAAGATAAAATTTCCTTTGCATACTCTGTCTCTGACATTCTGAAATTCTGAAACATTTTTCAGTACAATTTTTCACCAAAATATGTCTATAATTTGTCGAAAAAATCCAAAATATAAACATTTTCACAATAGTGTGAAACCACTGTATGTAGAATTTTCTATAGAACTGTATTTAACAAAGAACCTTCAGATATTACATTTACTAAATTTTCTGACGTAAGGGTCTGTAGATTTTTAAAAAAAAAATGTATTTGCCGTTTTATGCATGATTTATGAAAAATTATATTAAAGAATAGCATGGCTCATCTTCAGAAGATAATAAAACGTCAGCGTACAAATCTGTCTGGACACAAACCAATCAACACCGCAACATCACCTGCCCGCTACCCACTGTGGCTGAGTCTAAGAAAATAAAGGATTGGTGGGATGAGCCGTCAATCACGAATATTCCAGTAGAGTCTATCCTCTTATTGGTTAAATATTTGTCAATCGCACGAGATCCGCTGACGTTAGGGCTTTGCACTATGGTTAATTTTGAACGATTCCGTTAAATATTCGGAGAACAAATGCACAATATTTGCACCGATGCACCGATTAGTTTTCATCGGATATTTATTGTAATAAGGTAGCTTACGATTATGTATATCAGCAATTTTATAAAATCACGGCCAAGGTAGTAGGCGGGACCTGGGCGGGGTTTCCTCTTGTAGGCGTCGACCGCAGCTCTCCTTGAGGAAGCTCGCCCTGACGACTCATATTTTCCTCTAGATGAGCATCCACATCAAATATATCCAATATGGTGCCCTATTCATTTGCCGACTTACCGTAGTGGTCCAACGGCTTCATACACGAAAGGATTGCCGATATCTTCCGGTTTTGTGACCGATCATCTTTAATATGGCAAGATCGCCGGAGCAGCTTCAGTAATGAGACCGAGATTCAGGTGGGCATTGCTGTATGCATTTTCCATCACTGACAGTGTGTGGTGGCTGGTTTATTATAAGTGCATTCATCCACCGGTATACAAGGTTTATTTTGAAAATGTTAATCAGGATGAAATGACAGAGATGTAGTCTAGGGAAACGCGGGGAAATTCCAGCGCATCACACTCGTGCTCCCATCTCTGGACCAGCAGCGGTGATTTGCAACCCATCTGTCTGCTAATTGCCATGGGGGGAAATCATCATCCACACCCTTATTTTACA
Organism: Pseudorasbora parva; assembly: GCF_024679245.1. Taxonomy (NCBI): domain Eukaryota; kingdom Metazoa; phylum Chordata; class Actinopteri; order Cypriniformes; family Gobionidae; genus Pseudorasbora; species Pseudorasbora parva. The sequence continues at coordinate 16,997,383 of NC_090175.1, read as the reverse complement.
CGGAAAAATTATGATTATGACCTAATATAATAGTCATCCAAATGCACTTTGCGTTTAAATACCATTGTGCTTTGAATTCCCTAGGTGTTCTCCATTGCAAAGGCGTTTGCATTTAATGTCCATAACGCAGCTCAATCAAAACAGTCATATCACTAAAATTCCCCTTCGCAATAACAAATATAATGTGTTACTAATCCATTGCTCACCTATAGTAAAAACTGGCACCCCCCTGGTGGTGCATTTGCACGAGGGTTTGCCGAGTCCAGAATACAGGCTTTATTGTACTTTGCCTGCATTACACACTGTGCACACGTTGACCAACGGCTATGGCTATTTTAAGCCTTCTGTCTTCTTGAAAGACCTGAAGAGCTTGTTATTGTTACATTTTATATATCGCGATATATTACAAGCATCAGACTTGTCTGATTTCATTTAATTTGTTTCCCTGCATTCTGTTGACATTTTGGACAAACCAAAAGAAAATGTCTTGGTGAGCTGTTATGTTCTTTTATTTTGGTTTGTCACAGTTTAAGAGATTATTGTCTGCACTTACTAATGATTAAGGGCAGTCTGATTACATGTTTTGGTAGGGAGGAGAGTTTACTTGTTTGAGCCGGTATTTAATGAATAGGCTAGACTGTGTGTGGTTGTGCTACCAGCGAAGAAAAAAATGCTTGTGGGAACCCATGTCGTTGTTTTTTTATTATTTCATTTTATTATTATTATTATTTTTATTCATGATTATTTAATTAATTATTTACTTTTGTCTAAAATAAGTAGATTTTGTGATGATTTAGTGAAAGCGATGTCATTGCAGTTGGGTGTTAAATTGGAGCTTTATTGCTTAAGTGCAGTGTGTGAAATTGTGGCATCTAGTGGTGAGGTTGTGGATTGCAATTACCCACCACTTACCCCCTCCCTTTCCAAGCTCACAGAGAAGCTTGTGGCCGACCAAGGGGGTAATCTAGCGCTCGGAAAGCGTTCCACCCCTAGGGGCTGCCATTGCTAACCAAACCATCACCTGCTGTTAGCATCCCATTGACTCCCATTCATTTTTGAGTCACTTTGACAGTGAATAACTTTACATCTGAGACGTTTAAAGACTCCATTTGTCCATTGTTTATTTCTAAAGAAACAAGACAATGTATAAAAGGCTCCGTTACCTTGTATCTTACACTATCGCCCCGCAGAAGCTGTTTTTGTAAAAATAGGCTAACGATTGCGTCATAACCAACGCGACTCTGTCGCACAGTTGAGAAATTACCGTATAGACCTGAGGAGACGCTCGCAGGCAATCTTTTACTGTCTGAGACAGTCGGGGGGACGTGGAGACATAAAGTCTGATAAAGTCAAGGGGGAAGAATGGGGAGAAGCCCATAGTGAGCCAAAAGCAACGGGAGAAAATATTTAAACAACGTGATTCAGCTTTCACTTTCCACAACTACTAGAAGACCTACAGCTGTCAGACAGGAGGCTCACGTCACATCTACGTCCTCAAGCTCAGTCTGAGCCTGCGCAGTTCGCTCAGCCATCAGGAAGTGAGTGCCCCTAGGTTGACTTCATTATTTAGCCGTTGACGTCAATGGGATCGCTCGGTCCATTTCTTTTACTGTCTATGTGGCCGACACAGGACAAAGATGTTATTGTCTGAGAGTAGCTAGCATTTGTCCCTTTAGGGCTACTGTAGAAAAATATTGGTGCAAAATGGCGACTTCACTTTAAGGGGACCCACGGCGTATGTGGATAGAAATGGCTCTTTCTAAGCTATTAAAAACATAACAGTACACTATGTTAAAGGTCTTTATACACCAATGAAAACATATTTATGTATATTTTATTGCCTTTTTGTCAATAGAGCCTTATAAATACTACACACTGCACCTTTAAACGCATGGTTCACCCAAAAAGGAAAATTCTGTCATAATTTACTTACCTGTCAAGTTGCTCCAAACCTGAATGAATTTCTTTGATCTGCTGAACACAAAATAAGATATGTGAATATTGTCAGTAACCAAAAAATTGATGGGCTCCATTGACTTCCATTGAATATTTATCCCATACTAGTCAATGGGGTTAACTCTTTGGTTACTTCCATTCTTCAACATATCTTATTTTGTATTCAACAGAGGAAAGAAACTCAAGCAGAAACGAGCGATCTCATATAAGCAGATGCATATAAATAAAATAAATCAACCATCAACATTAAACATCACATAAATCAAAACTTATGTTATTGAATGAAATGTCGACCCAGGACTGTGAAGCTTTGGGGGTTGTTGATGGATCTTTTACTCCATCTGTGTTTTGATCACCGATCTGAATCCCATCTGTATGTAAGTTAGTCTTTGTTAAAAATGCGATTATTTTTCTCAGCTTTTTTTCCTCAAAATGTAGCCTAGCTTTCATGTTGATGTGTTGATGAAAAATAATACATGAAGCTAGAATAAAACAGAACAGCTGTGTTCTTTCTTTTGATATATTGCTTGTACAGATATTTATACAAGATATTCTGTGGGCCTAGCCTGACAAGCCAGACCCACATAAAGATCAGCAAACGGTCAGCAAAACTCTGAACACATCTTCCCTTTTTAAGAATGACTTCAGTGCCGTTCTTTTCTCAGAGAAAAGCTTAACTCCAAGTCTTCCAGAGTCGCGGTCAAAGCTGATTCGAAAGACCGCTGTTCGCCAGTTTCTGTGTTTACTAGTAGCAAGCAAGCGCAACTCTGCCGCATTATGTTAAGCCCTGCCAACCGACTCTATACACAATGGGATTGGCCTGACCAGAGTTTGGTTTTTTACAGCTCAGACGAGAGTTACTAGACGACACTCGCGGCAGATTAGATTTGCTGCCGCTAGGGTGCTTCTAGATTTCTAGGCTACTGTGGGCCATGAAATTTGACCAAAAATGCTGGCAGTGAGTCAGTGACTGGCAAATTTCATGTTTACGTTCACTTACGACAACTGACTATGTTTGCTATGATACTCACAAGACAGGCATTTTGACTTAATTTGTGTAAATATATGCACACTGTGAGACGCTGTGCGCGCGTTCATATCGGTGGCATAATTTATTTAAAAAAAAAAAATCCTCTCTTTTTAGCATTTTGAGATTTTCTTCAAAATGTAAAGTGCTTTATAAGTAAAATGTATTATTATTATTATTATTATTATTATTATTATATCCGAAGCATATATGCCGATATATCTGCGACAGGCTGATAACGGCTAATCAAATTGGCAGATTGATAAATCGGTCGGGCTCTGCAAAAAACATTTTAAGTAAATTTGGAGGGGATACTTGATTTGGGCCATTTCTAATTGTTGCTCATTGAGCTCGTTTGCATGCACACCAGTAAGTTGATTTTCCTTATAGTGACATCAAAAATAATAATGTCCGTGTCTGACTCGGAGTATTCCAAATGTTACATCAGTTGTGATGATTGAATAAAGCGTGCACCGTGTCAGCGGGAGATATACGGCTCATATTATCCCTCATACAGTTCCAGATGCAGCGTTTTGACTGAACCTCTTTTACTTCTGCTGCATGAGATGAGAACACATCTTTACAATTTTCTGGGTCTTAAAAGAGTCTGTGGTTTGTGATATATATGTCTGACAGAAAACAGGTTAATACATTTACATGCATTGCAAAATCGCGGTAAGAGGTTAAAAAACTACCTGTCCTGACCGATTTACGCTTACGCCGTTTATGACCGTACTCCGATAAAAAAAAAAACGGGTTACCGCGTTTACATGACCATGTTCCTTTTCGGCTTAATAGGCATAATCGGCTTAAGAACGTTCATGTAAACGCACTCACTGTCTAATATGGTGGTTACAGCCTCGCTCTTTATACACAATGTCCCTGTCCCAAATGGCACCCTAAATCCTTGCGGTCTTCCTACGAGTCTGCACTTTCATGACGATTTCATGACATCGTAACGATGTAACGCCGTAATGTAGAGCACCCTTCTTGAACCTGAAATGACAAATGGGACACCCTACGGTCTCATGGACTTAACGGACATGCACACGTGGCAGCCATTGTAAGTCCACATGACTGAAAGTGCATATGAAGTGTGCCATTTGAGACAAGGCCAGTATGTGGTAATCCAGGTGTCCAACAGGTTGTGTGTAAACTCTAAAGACATCGGAGAATATTATGATTTGCTTGAGGTTCCAGCTTAACCCAGTCATGCTGCATCAGTACTCGTTTGATGAAACAGTTACTAAGACTATTGTGGAGACGAAACAGGAGAGACAAAAAAACAAGAGATTACCTGGAAATGAATATGATCTGACTATGTTTAATTATTGGCTGGTTTCCAGGGTCCAGTTAGCCACTGTTGGTAGTTGTCATTGCTGTACCATTCCCCAAGAAAAATCCTCTTTCTCTGTCGGCAGCCATTGAAAACTGTGTATTCTGAGGGAATAGATTTTTTGCAAGTAACACACACACATACACAGCTACATTGCCCGTATTTATCTATTTATATTTTACCCAGTCTGCTGGTGTTCTTGTGATGCAGTCAGCATTGTCATGATGTTATTGCCTTACAGCTCCAGAGTACTTCGTTCTATAGCATTTACGGTTTGAATGATTGGCGCACAAATGTCAACAGATCTTTCCATGTAACTTAAAACTCTTTGGATCTCTCAGTTTGTACTAATAATATGAATAAACAATGGACAATTTTTTGTTCTAATGGCTGCACTTCAGTCTTTGTTTCTTTGAAATGACCTCATGATTTACGTGAGTTCTAGATTGGTCATGTGAACCGTGAATGCTAAACTGATATGGTTAGTGTTGTGGTTTCATCAGGACAAACAAGCTGTTATGTAGTACACAACATGCCCTAGAGAGCCAGAGAGAAAGGCATTATCCGCCCTCTGCGACCTCTTTTACTCGATGTATCTCTCTTTTCCTTTCTGTATCTGCATTTAAGGGTTCTGGCACCGACACACTTTCTCTTGGTTTACAGCTGCAGGCTAACTCACGTCATCATTTCAAACAGCACACGAATGTGAAGGCTGGGCTAACCCTGCATGTGTTTTGAAGATTTTGTGTGTGTCTGATAGAGAGACGATGGCCTTGCTTCAGAGCAGCTGGGGCTCATTGGCCATGACCGTCATAACGGGCCTCTACTTACGTTTTCCTGTTTCCATCTGAGTCTCTGCTCCGCTGCTGCTGTTTGTTGGGTTTTACTTAGTCATACTAATTTGAATTCACTGCAGCTGCTCTTGGTTCACAGCAGATGTCTTATTAGTTTTTGCTTATTAACCATTTTCTTTTCTGTAAAAAGTAAAAGTTTTATTGTTGTTTTTATGACTGTGTTGTCAGAGTTTTGGTATGATTTTATGTTAGATGTATTGTATTTTTTTGACAAAAATCTTGTAATTACAATTATTTAAAGGTTCAATGTGTAATATTTAGGAGGATCTATTGACAGAAATGCAATATAGTATACTAGGGCTGCACGATATTGGAAAAAACTTGCATTGCGATTTTTTTTTTTTTTTTTTTTTTTTGCGATATAAAAAATGTATTACAACACTTAACTAACGGGATGTTTATTTTGCGTGAACTTGTCCGTTTAAGCTCAAAAGTCCATTCGCAAACGGACCCGCCCCCTTACTGTTACTATGTCTGACAAGCCATGGCACTCTCACACCGCACATCATGTTCTCACGCAGGGAAAAATACATCACGGAGCAAAGAGGACATTCAAATTTTGTAATTTTCAAAGACATTTGTGGTGACCATACATGAACTATGTTAACTACTTAACTATGTTTTCAGTGGTGTATAAAGACCTTACATAATGATTCGTTGTTTTCATTACCTTAGAATGAGCCATTTCTGTCTACATACACCGCAGGTCCCAGATGTTTGGAAGCAGCAATAAGTGCTGTGACAATTCCTAGATAGCCTAGGAATAGCTAGATTTAGTGGGTCATGTGTTCACAAAAAGATGCATCTTTAGCGGTCTCCTGAAAATGGTTGGAGTTAGTCCATGCATGGAACAATCCAGGTAAAGGTCTGTGAAAGTGATTTTGTGCCTCTTTGGGGTGGAACCACAATGCACCATTACCATTCAGAGTGCAAGTTTCTGGAGGGCGTATAAATCTGAAGCAGTGAGTTTAGGTGTAGGGGTGCAGAACCAGTCGTTGTTCTGTAAGCAAACATTGATGCCTGTGGCTGGAACATGAGCTTGGATGACAAGTTGTGTAGCTCCAATAGGAATGGCCTGATCATCCCAATGCTGTACAAGGCAAATCTGCAAGATCAGGCAGTTCTAGCAATTTCTGTTAAGAAATCTGTTAAGTTTAACTGATCAATTATAACACAAAGGTAGGGCTGGCTTAAACCACGAGCACTTCCGTCTTGGTGAGGTTGAGTTGAAGGTTAAGGTCATCCAGGTGAAGGTCGGAAATTTCCATCAAGCAGGCTGAGATGCGAGCAGCTACCGGCTGATCATCTGCTGGAATGAAGGGTAGAGATGTGTCATGATAGCAGTGATTGGAAAAGCCATGTTTCGTAATGATTCTAGTTACAATTACAACAGAAATACTGTACAAAACATCTGCATGATAAGATGCAAATTTGTTGAATGAGAAGAACAGTGCACTTATTCCTCACCTGCATTGTAATGCTCATATGCTGTAGTCTCCAGTCTTTCCACATGACCTGAAATCACACAAAAAACTAAAATAAATAAATAATACAAATAAAAAATAGGATTATTACATTAATTCAAACATGCCAGCATATGTTTACTGAGACAATGCAAAACCTCAACCTATTGTGCGCTAAGCAAAACAAAATTTATAGTATTTATAATGAAAGTAAAAGTATATTACTTTGACTTAGCTGCATATTGTTATCAAGGGATGTAACGTTAACTGTCCAATCATCTAGATCGACGCAATTTTCATAACCAACTAACGACTTAAATTTGTCATTTTTAACTGGAAAACAGAGCAGAGCCTGCGTGTCAGGTAATTGCTTATCCTGTTGCGCCCTCTATAGGCCAGCGACTAGTCGACGTCAAGCTTAAAGCGTCATGGCAGAGCATTAAAGGGATCCCCTGGTGTTGAGACTTGTATGGCTTAATATGACATAAATGATGTCTCTTTCTGAATTATGTAGTAGAAAACCCATGAAAGATCTACGTTATTTTAAAAAATCGATTTTATATTTGGACCATGGGCGGCGCCATTTTGTTTGCGTTCTAGGTTGATGACGTAGAATGGTTGAACTCCTCAATCAGCTGGCGTTACCCGTAGCTATTTTTACCACAACGCAACTCGAAAATTGTTTCAGAGTTAAACAAAACCAATGAATTGCTTTGCAATTGTACTTAAAACACACTCAAACATACATGTGCAAACAAACTCACCAACACAAGTCACAAACAGATCGGCGGCCGGGCACACACACCTGACAGACTGCGCGGTCTCAATCGAGATGTTGGGCTGCTCAGTCTCCACGACAGGGGCTGAAACCGAAATCGACCCCCTATACCTTGAAATAGGGCATTATTTGAAGGGACGGCCATTTGTAGTGTTGTCCGACACCATAGGGACATGTTCGAGTGCAGTCATTCAGTCTCACGTTCACCGCAATAACGAGTTTTCAGCCGATTTACACACAACAGCTGTCCGACTTCACGCACTCGATCGTCTTCATTCACTCCTTCAAGTTGTATTAGTGAACAAAAGTAGCGAAAGTAATTTGTGTCTTAAAAGTGAAAGTTTAAAGATTGAGGTTAATTCACTGAGCGTGCTCAAACTTTAATGCACAAACCAATCCCATGCATCATCACCAAAACATCCTGCCTCTCTTCCTCACGTTAACTTTATCCCATCATCCTACCTAGATATTTCCCTCTGCTGGATACATAGGCATTACAGTTAATCTACTGCATATCAACAGTCTATCTATGATATCAACACAGGGAATAGTGATGTATGCGCGCACGCAGTGCGTGTGTGTTCGCGCCGATCTGTTCGCGCCTCATATGTGTGTGTGTGTGTGTGTGTGTGTGTGTTCGCGCCGATCTGTTGGGGTGTGTGTGAGTCTGTGTGAGCGAGAGAGTTTGTGTCCACATGTTTGGGTGCGTGAAGTCGGACAGCTGTTGTAAATCGGCTGTACACTGCGGTGCAACGTGAGACTGAATGACTGCACTTGAACATGTCCACTATGATGTCGGACAACACTACAAATGGCCGTCCCTTCAAATAATGCCCTATTTCAGGGTATAGGGGGTCGATTTCGGATTCAGCCCCTGTCATGGAGACTGAGCAGCCCAACATCTCGATTGAGACAACGCAGTCTGTCAGGTGTGTGTGCCCGGCCGCCGATCTGTTTGTGTTGGTGAGTTTGTTTGCACATGTATGTTTGAGTGTGTTTTAAGTACAATTACAAAGCAATTCATTGGTTTTGTTTAACTCTGAAACAATTTTCGAGTTGCGTTGTGGTAAAAATAGCTACGGGTAACGCCAGCTGATTGAGGAGTTCAACCACTCTACGTCATCAACCTAGAACGCAAACAAAATGGCGCCGCCCATGGTCCAAATATAAAATCGATTTTTTAAATAACGTAGATCTTTCATGGGTTTTCTACTACATAATTCAGTAAGAGACATCATTTATGTCATATTAAGCCATACAAGTCTCAACACCAGGGGATCCCTTTAAAGTCGACTAGTGGGTGCAACCCCTAGCGAACACTGAAGTTCCATGTTTTCCATATTGATTAGGGATTTACCGAAATAAAAATTATTGGCCGAAACCGAAAACCGAAAAAGAGGAAAACAAGGCCGAAAACCGAAACACCAAAAGAAATTATGCCAATTATTAGTAATTGTTACCAATAATAGTAACCATTGCATTTATTGCTGTGTAAATTTACTAAAAATCAAGGCATTGCAATTGCATAAATTAATAATAAACTTGACCTCACTTGCATAGGGGGTTACAGTGGGAGAGGTTAACCACTGTCAAAGGTAATTTGAGAATATATAATAGTAATACTATTTTATACTAACTTAGGGCTATTACACACTTGGCCTGTTCCTGGAAATGACACTTTATCAGAGTCTCTGAATATGAATATTCTTGTTTGTTATCTCTACTCAGCTTTAGAGTTCAGCTGCAAACGTTTTCTCATTATAAGGACTGATGGGCCAAATTATCCCTCATGATCTTAGCTGGTAAACCATTGTGTCTAAGCCGTATCCTCCCTCCTTGAGTTGCATAAACCCCTTAACACAATGAAAGATTTGTGCAACAAGAGATCATACATGTAATGCAATTCTTCCTCTTATTATTGCAGTGATCAATCATTTTACGCCTAGATTACCTGATCATATTGATGATTATATTTATGAAACTCGATTGTCCACTTTCAATGAGTGTGTCAGCCCTTCAGTCATGCCTTGTAGTCTGTGTGTGAGTCATTATATGTCTTTGTGAAGGGCAGTTATGGTGGAGAGGGTGTGTTCTTGTGTGTCTCTGAGCTCAAAGATTGTGGAATGTCACACAGGGCAGAGGAGCTCCATGATGAAGCTAAAGCTATTGTGTGAATTTTGAGTCATATAGTTTGTCCACCACGCCTATAAGGCATGAAACGTTTTGTTCTGCTGTGTCTCTGTTTAGAGCTTTGTGTGTTTAGGTGTGTGTATGCCTGCCTGTGTTACTTTTATTATCATCTTAACTTTTTTATAAAGATCACAGAATATTTCACTTTATAAAGAGTTTTACACTTTTAGGAATGTTTAAAATGATGTAAGATCGCATGCGAGATTACGTATTATTTTACATACCTCTCATATTGGCTGCCATGTTGAGATCACATGACCTGACAAATACTGCTCAACTATCATTATCAGACATGTTTCAATAATAAGGGTGACAAATGTTTAAAAAAGTTGTTTAATTTATCCTGCATACACACTTTTCCTTCAAGTCTGATTAATACTCAGATGTGAATATTGTGAAATATTTAAAATGTTTTCTTTTTTTTTTACAATGTTTTAAAATGTAATTTATGATGTCAACGTTGAATTTTTCAGCATCATTACTCCAGTCTTCAGTGTCACATGATTCTTCAGAAATCATTCTAATATGATGATTTACTGCTAGGTTAGGTGCTAGACCTGCATGATTCTCACTGCATGAAAAGTGGGATTTTCGTCAGTAAGCGGCACTGTAGATTGTCGTGAAAGATCAGGTTTACGACTGTACACGGCAGTTTGCAGGCGACACCGAAAACTGCCGTGAATTGTCAGAAATTGACGTGGGCCTTGCTTGGCAGTTGTCCCCCCCAAGACCCCCCTTCCCTTAACTCCAGGGGAGGCTTTAACATGTAAATGAACATGCTGTGAGCTATACAAATGCAAATCAGGGTAGCAGGAGTTTTAACCCATGTGACATTTTTCTAAAAGGTATGAACTTCCTTCTAAGAAAATCTCTTAGATAGATCAGGCTCAGTATAGCCTAATTGTAAAATCTTAAACTTAAGCTTGAATTTATATATTTGATGAAAGTATTCAAGATTATTTATTGTGTGTCATTTGCAATCAGTCCCCGTGAATTCAGTGCGACTCGCAATTTTGACCAATCACCGCAACTTTTACCAATCATTGCGGTCTCCTGCTAAAAAGCGGCGTCATACATCAGCAAACTTTATATATCATATATCATTGCCTGTCAAAATTAACGTGTTAACGCAAATTAATTTTAACGGCACTACACACACACATATATATATATATGTGTGTGTGTGTGTGTGTGTGTATATATATATATATATATATATATATATACAGGGGTTGACATTAACTTTTTTGCTCACCGGCCACCGTGGCTAGTGGTTTTCCAAAGTTACTAGTCACTCAGCATTTTCACTGGCCACAATTTTGCTGTTTGGAAATTACATTGTATATGTTTAAAGTTGACTTTGGCATATATAAATTACTTGATTTTGAATCATTTTACTTTATTTAGAAGATTTAAAACCCTTTCAAACTTTCAAATGCAGAATGACCCCCCAAATCTTGTATATCAGCTGGGATGTGCAGGTGGGCAAGGGGTGGGCAATATAATAGATTATAATAGAATATAATAGGCTAATATGAGAAAGGTAATATGACAGGCTATGAGTTATTTTAGTTAGGATATATATATATATATATATATATATATATATATATATATATATATATATATATATATATATATATATATATATATATAATTTAAAAAATACCCTAAGCAAATTAGAAAAACAAGTTATTAAAAATAAAATAAAAATTCTGATACTAATACGACACAATGTAATTTATTGAATGTAATTGTCATTGGATACGACTTTCATCGAAAAGAATGTAACAAAATGTGGGCGTGGTCTGTGTTGTGAAATGAAACCACATTAAAATTTCCCTTAAACTGCGTTTGAAACATACAGCAAAGCAGCGACAGAGGAAACACAGAGCCTGATATTATGCAAACATTTACCAATAATGTGGAAAGCGTTTTAAATCTGTTCAGTGGAAAATCCGCTGTGACGAATCTGTCCTCGTCTAACATCTGCTGTAAATCCAGGTAAAACTAGCTGCGTGCACGCGCCCGTCCCCAGATAACATGATCCCCAGTTGATCCGTAACACCGGCGGGAAGAAACAGCTGAATGCAATCAGTGGGCTATCTCGTCAGCTTGCTCAGTTTGCTGCCGATTTTAACGAGCAGTTAACTTTAGTAATCTCCAGGTTGCTGTCCATAGATGATAGGTTGCTTGCTTTGGAGTCGAAAAACTGTGTGGAAGATACTAACTTTAAGAAGAGAAGACGAGTGCCTAAGAGAAGACCAGTCCTAAGATTGCGGTAAGACTGTTATCTAAGCTAAAGTAACCTAAAGCAAAGCTTTTTAAGTAGCACAAGCTGAAATTAGCCTTGTAAAAGAACAAATGTAAGTTGCTTTATAAAAGTGTTTTCTTTTTCTGGTCATTTTACAGGAAGCAGTACGCCGTCTTCACAACTTCGTCATAACACTCATTTAATTGTTTTCCAGCTGCATGTAAGACATAGAGACAGTACGCAGGAGGTACAAACATCCAGTTCTTGAAAAGCTGTGAAGAGTTCAGCTCGGAGTCGATTGAGAAGAAAGAGGGTAAGATTTATTAGATTAGATCCGTTTTTGGTCAGTGTGACTATTTTTCAGGTGCATTTTACGCAGTACATCGCGCAATACTGATTGTCTTTATTGTTTGTTTTTACAGCTGCTACAAGCAAGAAAGAGTGTGTTAGCTGAGGATATGAGGTGGGCCTTTGGAAGTGCGCTACCATAGACCTGATGTCTGATGAGGAAGACGGCATCGTTCGCGCGGTGTCTGGATGGACTGTTTGACCAGCCAGGAGCTCGCCGATCTCTGTGCCACGCTGCAATCGAGATTAGAGGCGATTCCAAAGAACAGGGCAACGCACGACAGACGTCTGAAAAATGGACTTAAAACAGACAGAATGGCGCTAGTTACCTACAGCTCTGAAGCGGAAAACAGAGACTTCATGGTGCTGTAGGATTTTGGGCTTCTCGTGAGCTTCCTATTGTTGTGGGCAGATCTCAAACGTTTTGCATTTGGTTGTGTGTTTGTGTTTGTTCTAATAAAGCTCTTTCTTTGAATAAACTGCACGTCCCTGGCATATTTTCCTTTCCTCAATAAATGAATGTCCTTGATGGTTATAATAGTCCATAGGATAACAATGACATGAATATAAAACATAATAGCATATCACATGAATATGAATGTATACAATTAAAAAATAATATGCAAATCATAATTTTATATAGCCTGTTATGAAGAGGTAGGAATGACTCTGTTAGCTGATAATACGTTGCATTCACTACAGGATGTCAGTCACGACTCAGGAAGACATAATCAGGTTGATATAGTTTACTTGAATGATTATGATTCAGAATCAGCAACAGCAACAGCACGGTATGGCATACATTCCTTTCTTTGTTCCAATCTACACAGTTTGCATTGGGTACAAGATGTGTGGGTATGTGCGTGTGGTTCTACAATAAACAGAGAGGAAATAATTACTATACGGCAATATTATCACAAATAGTACAGCATTATGCTCACACACTGGGATATTATCACATTAGTATAATATATTAGAAATAGAACAACAATTCTCTTTATAAAGTAATCAGCTGCAATAATTAACTGATTAAAGCATTAATAGTCACTAGACAAACGTTATACATATGATGTCTTCCACTGCAAGCCATAATTAGCTTAGCATCTGGTTGAATATTCACATATCACGATATTAAGCAGTGTCTAGAAACGATCTCAAAGTGACTTCAATAGTGAACAGTGGACTTACATATCGTCATTGACGCACACCAACTAAAACCACTCAGGAATCATTAGAACAGGCTAAATGTCTCAGGAACGCTGCACTAACCGTCCACACCTGAACGAAGCTTCCGGCAATCTCTCTTAACGCAACTGGCGCTACCGCTGATGCAATACTTGTATTGAGCTTGAGTGAAGGTAGGCTGCCATCTACTGGACATTATAAGTAATGCTTCCAAAGTAACTTTATACATGATTCATTGAGGGCCGTTTTGTACAGCCGCCCCCAAATTTAGTCATTAAATTTGCCCCTGATAAATGGCCCGGATTTATGAGTGGTCTGGGTCATCAGGGATGGCAGGAAGTACAATCATCCTTGAAACTGGTCTGGTGTAGGTTCGTCCCTTGATTTGCACTTCTGCAGTTCTGACATGCCCATCGGCACTTGGCATGACCTTGGTAACCTTTCCGATCAACCACATAGCTCTTGGCAATTGGGGATCCACCAGCATAACAACGTTACCAATTGCAATGTCCTCTACATCCTTCTGCCATTTAGATCGAGTCTGCAGATTTGGTAGGTAGTACTTAATGAATGCAGACCAGAATAAGTCAGTGAGGATCTGACTGTGGCGCCATCGTTTTCGACTGATCATTTCGCTTTGAGGATATACCACTTGTGGGAGAGAGCCGTCAAGCCGCCCCATCAGAAGGTGATTTGGGGTAATAGGATCTATATCCGAGACGTCAGAGGAGAGGTATCCGAGAGGCTTGGAGTTTAGTATTCCTTCTACCTCAATTAAAACTGTCCTGAGTACCTCCTCTGTAACAGACTGAACACCAACAGAAGCATACAAAGCTGATTTAACAGATCGTATCTCACGTTCCCACACTCCTCCAAAATGAGGAGCTCCAGGTGGATTGAAACGAAAGTGAACCCTCTGCCTTGCCAACTGTTGTTGTAGTTCAGGTGACATCATTTTGAAAGCTTCATGCAACTCTCTCTCCCCTCCTTTAAAATTAGTCCCTTGATCAGACCGAAGCTCAAAGGGAGTTCCTCTACGTGCCACAAATCTCCTAAATGCCATGAGGAAGGAATCGGTGTCAATACTGGATAGTATGTCAAGATGGACACATCTAGTTGTCAAACACTTCCAAATTATTCCCCATCTTTTCTCCACTCTCCGTCCAATCTTAATTGAGAAGGGCCCAAAGCAATCCATTCCCGTGGAGTAAAAAGCAGGCTTAAATAGCTGAAGTCGAGCTACAGGCAAGTCTGACATGTGTGGGACTTCTGGTTTGGCTCTCCATCTCCGACAGTCAATGCATCGAAATTGGTGATGACGGATGGCCTCTCTGCCACGCAGAATCCAAAACTTCCTTCTAATTTCAGCCAGGACTCTCTCTGGGCCCGGATGTTTCAACTGTTGATCGTAATCCTGAATTAGAAGCTTGGTAAGGGCATGACTGGGATCAAGGACAACTGGGTGCTTAGTTGCTATGTCAAGTGCCTCAGCTCGTCGAAGTCTTCCCCCCACTCGAATTATATCCATCTCTTCGTCCAGTTCTGGACTCAAAGTGAGCATTTTACTATTAGAAGGAAGAGGTTTCCCGTGTTTCAGGCATTGGAAGTCATCAAAGAAAGTATCTAGCTGAGCTGCTCTCCACTGAAGTACTTCTGCTTGTAGTAAATCTCCAGCAGTTATGGCCTGTCCACTTGCCACCCCCTGAACCCATCGTGCAGTAGCTTCCAGTAATTCTCTGTAGGTTGTAAACTGGCTGGCATCCGGAATCTCTGGATTGGGTGTCACAACATTTAGGGCACAGAATATGGACTTGCGCAATTCTGAATCATCTTCCAGGGAGCTGTTAGAAGGGATTTTGGGCCATTGATCAGAGTGCATTAAGAGGAATGGTGGGCCATTACTCCATCTGTTCGGTGTGGCTAGATCCTGAAGGGATTTCCCCCTTGTTAGGTCATCAGCTGGATTCTGAGCAGAGTCCACGTACCTCCAATCACGTGGATTCGTTGTTTCCTGTATCTCTGTAATCCTGGTGCCAACAAAGACTTTGAACCGGCACGAATCTGAATGCAACCAGTTTAGCACCGTGGTGGAATCGGACCACAAGGTAACTCTGCAATACTCAAGTGTAAGTTCTTTCCTTAACAACTCTGCTATCTGAGCTCCACAGAGTGCGGCGCAGAGTTCAAGTCTGGGAACTGACAACTGTTTCTTGGGTGCAACTCTGGAGCGCGCTAGTAGGAATGCCAACTGTACTTTGCCTTGACTATTCTCAGTTCTCAGGTATGCGACTGCACCATAGGCTCTTTCTGATGCGTCACAGAACACATGTATCTCTCTTGCAACAGAAGCGTTATCCATTTCTGCGGTAACATAGCATCTAGGGACTCTAATGGTGGAAAGGGATTTGAGTTCGTCTTCCCACTGAAGCCAGTTCTGCAGAAGTTCATCAGGTAATAAAGGATCGTCCCATTCTCTTGGTTTAGCCCACAGCTGTTGGATTAGGATTTTTGCTCTGGTTGTGTAAGGGAGGATGAAGCCTAACGGGTCGTATTGACTGGCAAGGATCCGATATAAATTGCGCATGGTGGGCGGTCCATACTCTATGGGACGGTGCTTGTACCTAAGAGTATCAGTGGGGCAGTGCCAGTGCAGACCTAGAGTGGATTCTGGTACTTCTGTTTCCCTTTGTGACAACCACAGTTCAGTACTGGTAGATTGAGCTTCCTTGGGTAGATGATTTACGACACTTGGTTGGTTTGAGGCCCACTGTCGGATTTCAAATCCTCCACTTGCCAGTAGCTCTCTGAGATTGTCAATCAGCCCCTTGGCCTCATCCACTGTGTTCAGGCTCTGAAGACAGTTGTCGACATAGAAGCTCCTTTGTATAGTGAATTGTAGGTGATCACCGGAATCTGTGTTGTCAAGGACATGCTTGTGCAGGGCATAGGAGGCGCAGCAGGGGCTACAAGTTGTGCCGAATGGGAGCACTTGCCATTCATAGACATCCAGTTCTCTGTCTCGTTCCATATCCCTCCAAAGAAATCGCAGGATAGGTCTGTCCCGTTCCAGAAGTCGGACTTGATGGAACATTCCTTTCACGTCCCCACTCACAGCTACAGAATGCTCCCTGAATCTTATCAGGACCCCAAGGAGTGATGGGCCAAGTACAGGGCCAGGAAGTAGGGATTCGTTCAAGTTCATTCCTCTGTACTGGAACGAGCAATTGAAGACCAGTCTATTTTTCTCATTGTGGGTTACCAAATGATGTGGTATGAACCACCTCTCATGGCTGTGTGGTGCTTGGTTTGGGTCCAGTTTGGCAACATACCCTTCTTTCACCAGTTTCTTGATTTCAGCAGAATAGGTCGCTGCTCGTTCAGGATCTTTCAAGAGATGCCGTTCAGTTCTCCGAAGATGTGGCATCACAGCTTCTGGTGGGGCATTAAGACAGTCCATGTTGGATTTACGTAACAGCGGGGTAGCATACCTTTGGACACCATTTACTTCGACTCTGACAGTTCCTTTGTTCAGGAGTTCAAGGGCTGCCTGATCCTCCCTGGAGCGAGTGACCAGTTTTTCATTGTGGTAGGGAAGAGTATCTAGCTCCCATAACTTCACAACATTTCTCATCAGCTCTGTTTGCTGAGTCGACACTGAAGTGAAAAGGACATGCTGAGAACGAAGCGGATTCAGAAGAAGCTTCGCTGGACCCTGCAGCGTCCAACCCAGTCTTGTCTTAATGGCGGCTGGCCCGCCAGGTGGTCCAAGGTGAACTGGTTCGATTGGGGTGATTAGATGAGGCTGATCTGCACCAATCAGAAGAAGAGGGTGAATGTTCTCAAAGGAATGAATAGGAAGACCCTTCAGGTGTTTGTACTTACTCCCGAGTGCTTCCATAGGATAGGATTGTTGAGATAATCCCAATTGATCAGCTGTAAAGGCTTGCTTGATATGGTAGGTCTTATGTGGTTGCGCTACTGGAGACACACTGAATGAAACTGTAGAGCCTTGTAGACATGACACTTTCTGATGGATAGTTCTAATGGATAACTCTTCCTCATCACCTTTCAGATTCAGTTTCTGTGCTGCAGCCAACAGCAAGATGGTGCGTTCGGATCCATCATCCAGGATAGCGTACGTGTCCAGGGTGCGGTTTTTATATTTTAGCAGAACTCTGACTACTTTCAGCAGGACCCGGTTATCTGTTCCAGGTCTATCCAGGTATAAGGTTTCAGCTGTAGAGATTGACGCTGGGGAAGCATCCTTGACCGCCTGGTTGTTGATGTCATGAAGTATAAGCAAATGTTTACCTTTACATTTGTTGCAGGGTTTCTTCAAATTACACTGCGCAGCTAAATGTGTCCTTCCACACCTCCAACAACGCTTGTTTGTTTGAATCCATGTTTTGACTTGTTCTGTCGTGAGCTGCTGAAAGTTGAGGCACTGACTAAGGAAATGGTCTGTATTCTCACAGTAGGGACAATAGGCTTTACTTTTCACCTGGTTCTCTGGCGAAATGGCCACTTTGACTGGAGAGGAAGTAATATTTGGGGTGAAACTGCCTGCTCCATGCAGAACAGTAGCTGGTCTTGGCCTTTGCTCTTTGCGTTTCTCAATCCTCTGCTTTGGCCATCCCTTTGGCTGAATGTTTCCCACCAGATCACTGGTTTGACACCACGTTTCAGACTGCAACCATTTGGAGAACTCTGGAAGTGTGAAGGTTGAGGCGTGATTAGGTAGCATTTGTCTCCTGAAGGCAGCTCTCAAATCAGGTGGCAGTTTGGTCAGCAGGCGAACTACGTGGGAGCTGCACCTCAATTCAGCATCTCCATCTGGTCCCAAGGATTTTAGCAGTCCTACAAGGGCCTGAATTTGTAATGCAAACCTTTCAAAGGCTTCAGGGTCCCCTGGACGGACATCAGCTGCATCCATTACTCTAGCAATCTTATTCAAAGCAAGTTGATGAGGCTTACCGAATTTCTCGGTCAAGGCGTTCATTGTCTCTGTAAAGGGGTATGGAGAGTTGAGGAAAGAATCTGCTATCAGTCTAGCCTCTTCCAGCTGCAGATGATCCACCAAGATTTGGTACTTGAACAACTCTGACCCGTCCTCAGGAAGCAGATTGTATAGAGCGAGCCTCAGACGTGCAAACTCGCTTGGATCTTTATGCACAAGATGAGGTATGCTGGGCTTAGGACCCCTGTATTCTGACACTGACTCCTTTAGTTGAATAGAAGGATGCTCTGACCAGTAAGGCTTTGGTCTTTGAACACGTGGTGGCCTCTGGTGCTGGTACATATTGCTGTTTGATCTAGGGACAGGCTCATAGCTGATCTGGAATCTGTCAGATGGCCCATAAGCTCGGTCTGTAGCATACTGAGGTGAGTGTGCATACCACTGTGGGCCAGGAGATTCATAATGCACAGGAGGTGGCTCTTTATAATGCTGCAAATGACTTGGACCCCTAGGGGAGTCATGGTTTGACACCACTTCATCTTTCATAAGCTGTAACTGACCCATCATTTTGTCAATGAGAACCATCATGTCTGTGGCACTGTGTGGCTTAGTCGGGGGAGCTCTCTGCTGCTGAGAGAAGTACCTTGAGTCATTAGCACCATGATTCACACCACCGATTGAATACCGTGAAGGCCCAGCTGGCAGTGAATAAGGATCGGGGGAAACCACATAGGAAGGGGAAGCATGCAAGTCAGGTGTTGCTGTTCGTTCATACAAGGAAGGCGGAGCACTGGAACATACTCGACCATGGAGTGGACTGTGTAAGGCAGGCATAACGTTCGCTGATTGTTCATAGAAGGGAGTAGAAGCCTCAGGTAGATTTCTGGTAACAGCCTGATGCTGTGAGGCTGCAAAGGATTGTGCCCTTGAATCTGGCAGGTAGGGATAAGATGTTGACTCCGTTGACAGGTTTAATTCTCTTGGTGGAGTACGATGCGCCATCTGTTGTGAAACTCCCTTGCGCTCACTGGATCCCAGGTCATGTCTGTGCTCATACCGTGCTGTGCTTAAGTGCTGAGGAACAGGTTCACTATGCAGCCGATCACCTCCATAGTCCACTTCAAAATCATCAAAGTAGGCAGGATGACGTGTCTGCCGTTTTGGCCGTACAGACTCTGGTACAGTTCCTCCCTGATGCTTATCAACCATAATGTCACTGTAGCAAATCACATCCGGCTCGAAGGACCACAATGTTATGAAGAGGTAGGAATGACTCTGTTAGCTGATAATACGTTGCATTCACTACAGGATGTCAGTCACGACTCAGGAAGACATAATCAGGTTGATATAGTTTACTTGAATGATTATGATTCAGAATCAGCAACAGCAACAGCACGGTATGGCATACATTCCTTTCTTTGTTCCAATCTACACAGTTTGCATTGGGTACAAGATGTGTGGGTATGTGCGTGTGGTTCTACAATAAACAGAGAGGAAATAATTACTATACGGCAATATTATCACAAATAGTACAGCATTATGCTCACACACTGGGATATTATCACATTAGTATAATATATTAGAAATAGAACAACAATTCTCTTTATAAAGTAATCAGCTGCAATAATTAACTGATTAAAGCATTAATAGTCACTAGACAAACGTTATACATATGATGTCTTCCACTGCAAGCCATAATTAGCTTAGCATCTGGTTGAATATTCACATATCACGATATTAAGCAGTGTCTAGAAACGATCTCAAAGTGACTTCAATAGTGAACAGTGGACTTACATATCGTCATTGACGCACACCAACTAAAACCACTCAGGAATCATTAGAACAGGCTAAATGTCTCAGGAACGCTGCACTAACCGTCCACACCTGAACGAAGCTTCCGGCAATCTCTCTTAACGCAACTGGCGCTACCGCTGATGCAATACTTGTATTGAGCTTGAGTGAAGGTAGGCTGCCATCTACTGGACATTATAAGTAATGCTTCCAAAGTAACTTTATACATGATTCATTGAGGGCCGTTTTGTACATAGCCTATATATATATATGTGTGTAAAATTATTATAATTTGGGGGTTTAAATTTATTAATTTATTACCCAGGTTGACCAATAGTAACAGATCTGCCAACCAATCACGAGTGATATTTCTTGTTTCAATGTAGTAGTTTCAACCAATACTGAGTGAGGAAATTCAAGCCATTCCGGCAAGGCGCCGCCCATAGCTGCTATTCATATGCTAATTAGAGCCATTAGCGCCGGCGCCAGCATGCCTCCGCAAGCTCCACATACGTCATGGTTCGTTTCCGTCAATATGTGGCACAGACGAACGCGACGTTCACAGGCTGTAAACTGACGTTAATTGTCGAAAATCAGGGAGATTTCCGGCCGTTTACGGGGACGAAAATCCCACTTTTCATGCAGTGTCTGGATTAAATGAGAATCACACTTTTTTTTCTTTTTTTTTCACGATCACGATTCTCCCATGATTCTGAACTGACAACTAAACAAAATAACATGTCATTTACTACAAATTCTGACAAAATGTTAAAGGGGTGGTTACCTGCGATTTACACTTTTTTAACTTTAGTTAGTGTGTAATGTTGCTGCTTGAGCATAAACCATATCTGCAAAGTTACAGCGCTGAAAGTTCAATGCAAACGGAGATATTGTCTTTTTTACGAGCTTCTTCCCGGGTTGGTGACATCATAAACCCTTGCTAGTCACCGCAGATGTGACTTCTGCCCGTAATTGTAAGGGGCGTGGCGTTTCCAGACAACCTGTGCTTGGCACTTCAGCCAATAAAAATACAGGAAACTACATTTTGCCATCTAACCAATCTAAGACCATTGCGTTTTTCAGAGGGGTGGGCTTCATAGAAGCAGGAAGCAGACTGTTCAAAGGACAGTGGAGACAGCGGTGTGGAATAAGGTCAAATATAAGAAAAATACAGCGTATAAAAATTTAAAAAAAAGTATTAAGACATGTTATACTGCGCCCCATAAACACAACCAAGTCTAGAAAAAAAACACAGAACACCCTTTTTAATTGCTGCCATCTATTTAAAATGTTCAATTAATCTAAATGAATTATTTATAATTAAAATAAAAACAGTTTAAACGAATGATTCAATGACTCACTCATAAATACTTCACTTGTTTCGTTAGTGTATGAATCAGAGTTTTTGAACAAATCTCTTGAATGATTCAATGCATATACATGATTTTTACTTTTTCTCCACCTACTGGTGTAATGATGTAATTGATATTATTAATTCAAATATTGTTTAATTTATTTGAAGCATCAAGTTACTTTCAAAAGATGATTTGCTTTATTGTGATCGTGTAGACATCAGTGTTTATATCCAAACTTTTATCTAAGTACTTCTGTGATGATATTAATGTTTGTAACACAGAAATTATTATAAGCCTACTGTGTGGCTGAAAAGACTGCTTGTGAAGTGGGAAAACACCAGTGCAAATGCATATTGTTGTTCATAATGAATGTTCTGGTGTGATTTTGTCAAGTGTGAAGTTAAAAGCTGCAGTCCGTAAATTTGAGGCTTAAAGCTTACCGTTGTGAATGGGACTAAGGAAAGGAGATAGTTTTGAATACTGGCTTGTTGTGTACTTGCTCAAATTGATTATGAATAATTTTTAACCAAAAATAAGTTACGGACTACAGCTTTAATAGACACAGGAGAATCATTGTCATTTAGGAATGAGATCACATGTGTGTTTGAATTGAGATAATTATATCTTTTAACCTAGAAATTTAGACGCACCCTAGCGGCAGCGAAATCTAATATGCAGCTAGTGTAGTCTAGCGACTCTGTTGGATTGTGAGCTGGAAAAACCAAACTCTGGTCAGGCTAATCACATTGTGTATAGAGTCGGTAGGCGGGCTTAACATAATGACAGCAGAGTTGTGTGCTACTTGTAAACAAAGAAGCTGGCAAACAGCGGTCTCTCGAAACGGCTTTGGCTGTGACTCTGGAAGACTTGGGGCCCTATCTTGCACCCAGCGCAATTGACTTTGTACACCGACGCATGTGTCATTCCTATTTTGCACCCGTGCAAAGCGCGCTTTTCCCTCCACAGAAGCACGTCGCTAAACTAGTGAATGAACTTGCGCTCCCTGGGCGGTTCAGCGCAAAAAAAGGAGGCGTGTTCCGTCGCAAACAATCCCTGGTGCTATTTTGCTGTTCCATTAAACAATTGCACCACTGACCAGAAAAAACCTAGTCTAAAGTCAGTGGCGCGTTGCACATTGTTCATTATGCTATTTTAAGGGCGCATGCTTGACCATAATGTATAGCGTGCACAACGCGCATACACTTTGCTTATGTAATCTACACAGATGCAACAGTTATTTTTGCAAATCATAAATTGTTACACTAAAAAAATATTAACACATGAGATGACAGAAATCCGTGTGGTGTGCCACGAATATGTGAAAAAATAGGCATACATCTAGCTTACAAATTATTCAGGCTAATTGTAGTAATTAAGGATCAGACCTGTTTGCCCAATAGTGGCAAGACATATATGTATATAAGGACATCTGACAAATTGGTTTGTCCGTCAAGAACCAGGAAAAAAAATCGACTGAAAAACTCTTTAACGAGTTTAAACTCCTCCTCCCATTTTTTGTTTGTTAAAATTATATTGTCAGATTTATGACATACATTTCAGACATTGTATCAATGCTTTCTTTTCCCAGAAAGAATGTGAAACAAATAATATTATCAGTTTTTAAATACTTTTTAACATCTAATTTAAATAGACTTTACACACTAATAGCAATATCGTATCGCATATCAAATATCTCAGTATTTAAGATGATATCGCTTATCGCATTTTTCTTCAATATCGCACAACCTTAGTAACGACAGATGAAGGTTTGGAGGTTTGGGTTTAATCGCATGTGGGAGGAGGGGTGTGTGTGATTGACACTGTGCTGAGAGCTACAATAATCACACTTATGCTGCTTATCAGGAGAAGAAAGAGACAGATGCAGGAAACACAGTGGTGTTATTGTATTGAGTGACTAAGATACACACACTCACACACACAGACTTAGTTTTTCTCTGCCATTACCAAGGCGACACAGGGCTCTAGAGTGCAACTAATTTGGTCGCACATGCGCCCAAAATTTGTAAGGTTTCACATTAAATTTTTCCAAGGTCGCATGCACCTAACGTTCTTGCATTCACTCAGCTGCCTCCACGAACTAAGCGTTTTTCTCTCCTTTGACGGAACTCACACACTCATGGTTGGGTCATGTCGTGGTCTAAACCAATCAGAGACAGAGATGGGGCGGGACTTTGCCTCTGATTGGCTGTGGTCCAGACACAGCTTTCTCCGTGCTGTGGGATTTGAAATTGTGATCTGTGCCGCATTAGAGAGTCAAACAGCATCAGTGAACTAGACGCAACGTTTGTGAGTCCATTTTACTGTGTGTGTGACAGTTATGGAAAGTAGCACCCGCTACCAGCCAGATGCGGGTGATTTTGAGTTGTGGCGGGTAAACTCGCTTCACCTTCCGGCCACTGTGGTGGGTAAATAAAAATAGTATACTGTTTCACCTCTTTGTAAACTTTTTTCAATGCATGCGAGTGCTGCCGTATGTTCGAATATCACCAGTCATTTTCGGCGTCATCACACACGTGTAGTGCCCATAGACTGTAAAAAATATGGACGTAGTGTACGTGACGTCACCCATAGGATTCTGATAAGCTGTTCTGAAACGTAAAGTACAGACGAGCTGGCAGTCGCCATCTTGCGAGCGAGTCATCGCGAGTCACTCCAGGATAACAGAAAATGGGCAAAGAGGCGGGATGTGGGCAGAGCTTAGGTGACGCAATGACTATAGACGGTGGATAATTGGCTGTCCCCCCTCACAGTTGTCATGAAGGGCAAAATTAGCCATATAGGCCAACACCACAATTTGTACCCGGCTGTAAACATGTTTTTTTTCTGCTGTAAAGTTGGGAATTTCAACATGGGGCTCAATGACATTCTGCTCCCTTCTGGAGCCTGTCCCTTGTGGCCAGTTGAGGAATTGCAGTTTACATTACTTCCGTATTTGCGTCAAGAGAGAGGGAGGTTGCCGCTTGGTAGACCCAGAAGACGAGAATGAGAACTCGCACGCGCTGTGAGAAGATCTGTCTCTTTGCACTCATGCACGTCTCACAGCGCGCAAATATTGAGTTCTCTTTCAAGTCTTACGCTTAAATCAACAAACTCACACAAGAAGTATGTCAACATGTCCATCTTGATAAGTATCCAAGCAGACATATTCAGTATATGCCTTAAGTGAACTTTATACAGTTGAGAAAGACGACACATATCCCTGCATTAGGTCTTAAAGGGGCAGTAGCCTTTACTGCTCTGTTTAATGTCAAACAAAAGATAAAGACATCACTCACTGCTCTTCTTGATTGAATATCTTTTCAGGGTTCGTACGGTCATGAAAAACCTGGAAAAGTCATGTAATTTAAAAATAGCAATTTCCAGGCCTGGAAATTTTTTGGAAAAAACGCAAAAACCTGAAAGTTTTGGAAAAGTCATGGAAATTTATTTCAAAGTATGTATGTAATAGAAGATATGTTTAAGTGATAATATAGGTTAAACAAACTTTGTAAACATAATTGAGACGAGTACGGATCAAGTTAAAAATTTTAGTTTGAATTTTATTTTATACTGTGCATTGTTGCAATGTGCTAAATAAATATTTGCGTAATTTGTAATTGATTTATTTTTTGTTTATTATTAAGTATTTATGAAACTTTAATATTAATTTATGCAATTGCAATGCCTTGATTTCTAGTAAAGTTACACAGTCATAGCAATAGCCATAAATGCAATGATTGGCATAATTTTTTTCAGTGTTCGGTTTCCTCTTTTTTGGTTTCGGCCAATAATTTTTATTATCAGAACGCTTCAGAAGATGCCAAGATGAATAGTTTCATTGTTGTGACTAAAAACCTAAAACTGGAAGCCATAAAAGATCTAGGAATAGATGTTTTAGTTAAATTTTTAAAAATGTCTTACGTTAACATTAAGGTAAAAGAGTCCTATACTCACATCGTCAAGCAAACCACTAAAACAAAATCGTTGCATGTAATCATTTGGTGTTTGCGTTTCTGGCTCTTTGAGAAAACCTTTAACCACTTTTAATCCTGCGGTGATCTACCTGTAATAATTCATCATTTCATTATAGCATTTGTTCCAGCTGGTAAAATGTTATTAAGAAAAAAAAAAACTTTAGTCTACCATAGCCTACAATATCCTATCAGTAACATTACCACATATTTATGACAAGCATCAAAGCACAATATAAAACAAATATTTATAAAATATTATAAATAAAAACGTTAGCACAAGTGCAACCAAGGCAAAAAGTTAATTTAAAGCCCTGCGACAAGGCCTTTGCATTTCTCTTATTGTTTCCTGTGGCCATTCTTTTTTTCTTTTTTCTTTTTTTTTACTTTCTCAGTCTCAAATTATATGGTTCAGATATATTTTAGAAAGGTCAAAGGCTAAACTGGAGGCAATCTAAAATGTTTCAGTGTTAGTGAATCAGTCATTGTCATGGTCAGGGCCGTTTCTAGCCTTTCTGGCACCCTAGGTGAGATTCATATGTTGCAACCCCCCCCCCCCCCCCTTTTTTTTTTTTTAAACTACAACTTATTAAGTAAATATGACTTTCTTATTTCATGGGCATATTGTACATGCATTAATCCAATAATGTAGCTTTGGTTTATTATCACTGAGATCACAGATGTTGGGGGGGTTGGGGGGCATGCTCCCCCGAGAAAATTTTGATTTCTATGATCTACATATGTGTATTTTAAGATGTTCTGAAGGCCAAAAAATTAGATAACAATAGCTTGAAAACCATGTCACTCGGCGCCGCTGCGGATTGAAGAACACAGTGACACAAAGACTAAAACCGGGACGAAGCCGTAGCCGAAGCCTCGCGCCAGTTTCATATGTTTTAAAGGTTAATCACATTTTTTTTTTTTGGGGGGGGGGGGGGGGGGTGATGCATAAATTCATAAAAAAGGGGCCTAGTGAGGCCCATGGTTATGACAGTATTAGCCTACTTGATCAATTTACACTAAACAGCTATCTCTGATGTAAAAAAAAAATATTCAAATTAACGTCCAGTGCTAATATTCAGTGTATTGTTTTGCTCAGCGTTATGATAGAGAGACCAGATTAGTAGAGAAAAAGTAACCAATAATGGCTAACATACCTGTATATTTCACTTTCTTTTTTTTATATTTCCTCTTTTTTCTTTTTACGATACTGAGCCCCTGATGGCTTTGACCTTTTCATGATGATGAAACTAAAGCACGCTGTAACGAGTAGAAATATAGTGTGGCCCCTTTAAGAGTTGCGCGCGCTCCCTGCAAACGAAGTCTTCATTTTGTGTATGTGCGCACTGAGTCTTGAGCTCCCATGTGTGGGGATTATTTTCTCTTTTCTGTTGCTAACAGTCAGTTATTTTGTTTTATTAAGTAATGCTGTGGACGAAAAGGGAGTTTGTGATGAGAGTTCAGCGGGGAATAAAGTGCGATCGGTTTGATGTTAATCGCCTCCGTGTTTTAATCCACTCCAGTTACATTGAGTGAGCTATCCGCATTTTTCACTCGGACACAAGCGTTACAACGCCAAGGATGACGACGTTCCCTGCCGCCCTCTACATGATCTCATTTCATTACAGCAGCGCCACTATCACCATGGTGACTTCACTCCAATAATCGCAACTAATCATAATGCCTTGAAACAGCAAAAGTACGAAATATTAATAATAAAATATATATGAAATAACTAAAAAATCTTGTTGGGGCGGGGGCTCATTGGCGCCCCCCAGCTGTTGGCGCCCTAGGCGACCGCCTAGTTTGCCTATGCCTAGAAACGGCACTGGTCATGGTCATCCTAAATCTGCTGAGGTTCTCATAGCAGTGACTTTGAATATGCTACAGAGGTGCTGCATTTTTCTCTTTAGGACCCAGCTACTCAAATTAAAAGGTGATGGGTACAATTTCTGCACCACTAGTGGCACCAAAAGAAAATGCAACAATGAATTTGTAAAAATAATTTTTTTCATCTATAAAATTACACACTTTAGCTTTAAAATGGATGATTATGATTGTAATAAACTCTTCTAATCTTGCATTATTTTTATATATTTATATATTGTGTGAAGGTCCTTTTGAAATAATTTTTTGACTTCATTCCTTCTGCCTTACACAGAGATTTCTGCTACGTTCAGACTGTTGTTGTGTTTGGTTGTGACTGCACTGCGTCGACTGGCCAGAGATGAGAGTGTGTTTGTGTGTTTTCTTGGTCGGGGGGGTTGGATTCATGCGCTTGTTAATGGTTCTTTTGATTGGGCTGCTCCTCTGATGTGAATACTACCATTGTCCACAGTGTATGTGTTTAGTTTGTTTAAAAAGGTTTCATCTTGGACTTTATTTTTAGCTATGGGTTATCGTTCTGCTTTCTATTGCATTCTTCCTTGTGGGAGCTGTTTTATGTTTGCAAATGTTTGAGGAAAATGCCTGTGGCTTGTTTTGGGCATTTACATTTTATGCATTTTCAACCCTCTACAATCCGAGTAAATGACTTGCATATGTGACCAAATTTCACATTAAGTGACAAAAAATGTCTTAAATTAGCCAGTGAGTTACAGATCAAAAACAAGTTAAGCGCAGGTATAATTCCATTGCCTTGAGCTTGGCTGAGAGCGGTCTCTGTTGCTTTCTCTCACACACACTCTCAACATAAGAGAGACAGAGGCGTACACATGCCACGTAAAGAGAATTAACGTGCTAGTTCTAAATGCAGGGCTCGACAATAAGGAACGGTCGCTATCCCGATCGAGCCAGTGCTGCATCGTCATGAAATTATAAGTATCATTTGCAGGTGTTTTTAAGCCTTGCCAAGTTAAACATTCAATCTCAAGAAGACGCAAAAGAGAACTCAATTTGGTACTCGTGCACTGTGTGATAAGTTTTGTGTGCACATATTCAAAAGCACACGCCCAGAAAGCTGAGACTGACCGGTATACTGAATTTACTAGGGTTGTAACTATATATGGTTAATCGATATATATCAATATAAAAATGTGACAATATGTATGATGTAAACAATATGATTTGCGATACAGAGTTGTTTTATCTCGAGGCTCAACTTGCTGTATTTGTAAGGTGTAATTCACCCAAAAATTTGAACTCTGTCATCATGAACTCACCCTCATGTTGTTTAGTTTAACTTCTAAACAAAAATTAAGATTTTTTTTTTTTTTATAAAACCTGAGATATGTCTGTCCCACTTTTTAAAGTTCATTCCTCTCAAAGTTAGAAGATCCAATAAATGTCATAAAGGCATCTTAAAAATAACTAATCCTCTAACCCAAAATCCAAGGCTTCTGAAGAGACACAGTGGCTTTTCCGCGTTTGTTTTCAGACCTCAAAGATTCAAACGGTTGTGAATCAGCGTATTGATTCGTGATTTGGATCGCCAATGTCACGTGATTTCAGCGGTTTGCCAGTTTGACACGCGATCCGAATCATGATTCATGACCGTTTGATTCTTTATTTGAGGAACACGGAAGAGAAGAAAATGCTGAATAAAGTCGTATTTTTTGTTATTTTGGGACCAAAAAATTATTGTCGATGCATCAAAAGAGTCTAACTAACCAACTGATGTCTCATATGGACTACTTTAATGATGTTTTCATTACCTTCTGGACGTGGACAGCAAGTGGGCATACACTTACATTCAAAGGACAGAAAGCCGTCGGACTAAATCTAAAATATCTTAAACTGTGTTCCGAGGATGGACAGAGGTCTTACGGGTGTGGAACGACATTGGGGTGAGTCATTAATGAAAGAAATTTAATTTTTGGGTGAACTAGCCCTTTAACCTTAAAGACGCCCAAGTCAGTGATTGTACGTATATCAGCAGGGAGTTTGTTCCAGAGGCTGGGCCCAGCTACAGAAAAAGCCCGGTCACCCTAGTGTTTGTACCGTGTCCTTGGGACTTCCAGTAAAAGTTGATTTGTTGATCTTAGAGCCCTGTAATGCTGACGCAAAACCAGCATCTCGGTTATGTACGGTGGTGCAAGGCCATTGAGAGCTTTAAAAACAAACAACAGAATCTTAAAATCAACTCTAAAAGAAACTGGAAGCCAGTGGAGGGTTATATGCTCACGTTCGCGTGCGTTGGTTAGAAGACGGGCTGCTGCGTTCTGCACCAGCTGAAGGCGCCTGAGTGATGACTGTGAGACACCAGCATAAAGCGCACTACAATAATCTAATCGTCAACTAATAAAAGCATGAATAGGTTTCTCAAGGTCAGAACGGTTTAAAAATGGTTTGACCTTGGCCAATAGACATAGCTGAAAAAAACTAGCTGTCAATTTGTTTATCAAATTTCAGGGTACTATCAAAAGCACCACATTTTCTGATAGTTGGTTGAAACTTTGAAGTTAGCATATTAAGTTCAGAGGTTGCAGACTCACCAAATAAAATGTATTCAGTTTTTTCTTCATTTAAATGTCAGTGATGTGATAAGACGTGATAAGAACCAGAAGATGCTTAATCATATCTATCTTTCCACCTGTAGTCCCTAATGACCTAACATGTTCAATATTGCAGAAAAACTACCATGCCAAGATTGTCTGTCAGACTTAATTTAAGATTGAACATTGGTCTTGAGGAGTCTGCTCTGTATATTCTTCTGCACTAGAGGTCGTAAACGAGCATTATTCGAATAACTCTGTACGCAATTGGATAATCCTTCAACCAATCAGACCACAAGAGGTGTGATCAACAGGCAAAGACCCATCGCTTCTCTATCTGTCACCGTGTTAAACCCACCAATAGCGCGCCAGGTGGATAAGTCAGTCTGTGATTGGCTCCTGCAAAAGTGAAACAGAAGCAGTAGAAATGAAATTACAGGTTTTTAGTTTATTTGTTTCATTAGTTTCGATGACATTCATTCATTCATTTAATCATTCATTGTAATTCAGTTCTTTTTTTATTTAATTATTATTTAATTTTACTCCACAAACTCTGTTTAGACTGTTTTTGGGAAGGTTACAACTTTAGTGTTCAACATATTGTTTCAGAAATGCAAACAATTAAAGATGTTAAAATTTTAACTTCATTTGGTTGGTTTTATGTTGTTTAAATTAGCTTTAATAAAATAAATATGACTGTTTGTAAAAGCAAAATTGATTGAATGTGTTTTTAAAATAGGTAAATTATCTTAATCATCAAACCTATGTGAAATTGTAATTTCATTTCTTTCTTGACTTGCTACTGTTAAATATACCTAATGTAGCTGCAAAATAAAGCACTGTTTTTGTCATAATTTTGTTTGTAATTTGTATTTTTTGATTATTTTAAAAAACAAAGTTACAATTAAAAATCTATATTATAATTATAAAATTACATTTAAAAAATATTAAATTACTTGTATCATGAAATAATATTCTGGTCATCCCAACCTGTTGAGAAGTGAAAGGTTAGTGATTGATAATATGATTGATAAAGTGATCTCTGTAAGGATGTTCACATCGGCATTTAGTTATTATAGCAATAAGAGGAGGGAATGGTCAAAAACCAGGACAGGAACATGCTGGCCAAGTGAAAAATTTTTTAGTAAAAAAATAAAACAATGAATAATAAGTTCTGTTGTCATATTATTCAATTACTTTTACGTTTCTTGTTTTTCTTATTCTTTTTTACGTGGTATTGATTTAGTAGAGGTATCGAGGTATTTTAGTCTGGTGTCATATCGAAGTCATCATTTTGGTATCGTGACAACTAGGATGTATTCATTTGCATTGTATTCCATGTAAAAAGTCTGGTGAGTAAAATACAAAATGTACTAGTCAATGGCAACTTTTATCCAAGTCACTGAAGTCATTTTTTTAGTCAGCATGTGGTTTTTCTTGGTATCAAATTATTGGAATAGCGTCAACCCACAGTACCTTGTACCTTGACAGTTTTATCTGATGCATATTACACTCAAAAGTCAAAACTGGAAAGTGCTGTCTCAGTCTGGCATGCTCTAATCAGATTATCTGACTTCAAGGACACACCGTTTTTCTTTTCTTTCTTTTTTTCTTTTTTCAGTCCGTGCAGAAACAAAGTTGTGTTTAAAAGGTAATGGTTTGAAATTAGCACTACTGAGAGTAAAATAATCACTGTATATTCAAATGTTTGGAAACTTAGAGGCATAATTTTAACATTAATAATATAGAACACCAAATCACCACATTAGAATGATTTCTTAAGGGTCATGTGACACTGATAACTGCTGAGTAATGATGCTGAAAATTTAACTTGTTACTGTTTTTAATGTATTTGTTATTTAATATAACAAAAAAGATCTTACCTGCCCTAAACTTGAAATGAAGTGTATTCTGAGATTTTTTAGATGCGAAGTAGGTTGACTATGTCTATGGAATAATCAGTATATATAGAGTATATACATATTTTCTGCTATTTTTCCAGTGCTTCCTGTATAGCCATTCTATATAGACTATCACAGCATTTTGTTTTTTTCCATATCAGTAAGTATATTCTGGTATGACCTTTTTCAACTCAAATAAAAACAAAATGAGCTGCTGTCAATGTCGTTCAGCTGATCTCTTCCTGTCTAGTGGGCGGTTCTTGTCCAGATTAAGCTACAGTATAGACCAGACCTGATGCTGTTTAGTCAGAGGCTATATACGGCTTGTTTCTGTACCAAGGCCAAAACGAGCTTGCAAAGCTTCAAATTTCATTGTTTCCATGAAAGAAACATACCACAACTATCTGTTTTTTGTAATGCATTTATGAACACATGAGTGAATTTCATTTCTACATCATTCATCCATTCCTATTTTTTACAAACCACAATCACTCTATTTATAATGCAGTGTGCATCCTCTCTCTCTCTCTCTCTCTCTCGCTCTCTCTCTCTCTCTCTCTCTCTCTCTGTCTAAAACAAAGCATTGGCTGTGGCTTAGCTGCTCTGTTTGTGTGTGGTTTTTCATAAGACACAGATATTGTTGTAATGCTGTACAAAACACTTACACATTTTACATGCACTGTGCGCTGACACCTGACAGATATCTTTGAAATGGGTGTCATGAGAAGTAACACTAGACTAACTCAACCCTCTACAATGCGAGTAAAACAATAGCAAATGCGAGTAAATGTTCACTCTGGGTGACTAAATTATATCTGTCATTAGCCATTGGCTAATACATTCTTAGATTTTACTCGCCAGCGTGTGTGTTAGAGGCTAAGAGTAAGTTTAGCATGTATATATTT
This sequence comes from Pseudorasbora parva, assembly GCF_024679245.1. Classification (NCBI taxonomy): domain Eukaryota; kingdom Metazoa; phylum Chordata; class Actinopteri; order Cypriniformes; family Gobionidae; genus Pseudorasbora; species Pseudorasbora parva. The sequence goes on along the minus strand of NC_090175.1, from coordinate 16,964,679 downwards.
TCACACTGAACACTCAGAATGTGTGGGTAGGAGTTTCTCAGCTCATCCAATGACGTACCGTAAATTCTAGCGTGAAGGCGCCCAACTCGCCGTCGCTTTGCTGAGCTCATTTCTCACAAACAAACGAGAGAGAGAGAGCGAGAGAGAGAGAGTCTTACATATCACGCAAAATTGACGTGCTAATAATGTTTACAATATTCTTTGTTGTATTTTCCCGTCAAAATACCAGAGTTCATTTAGAATTATTCAGCTTTTAAGAACAAGCAGAAGATATGCCGGAACTAATGTGTAAATGGTAATCTCATTGGCTTCTGCTCATCGATCACTGTCCCTGTTTTGATTTCAGCAAATCAGTTCAAGCAAATGCTGTCAATGTGATTAATATTCATGATCCCAGCAGCTCATCAATCCAACTTCAATCATTAAAACTTATATCACGATTAGCTATTTTTTGTTTGTTTACAGAAACACCAACAATATCTTAAGCACCACCACCAGTCCAAAGTTCAGTTAAATGACAAATATGCATTCAGACATGGTTGCAACAGTTTTAGTTCTAATTACTAAAGTTCTATCATTAAATAGTGCTTGATTATCATAATATCATAACATAGTCTAATGCTGGATTGACTGATGTTAAGAGTACGTTCAGATATTTAAAAAGCTGTGCCATATATATATATATATATATATATATATATATATATATATATATATATATATATATATATATATATATATATATACCTAAAGGATAATTAGGAAAACCTGTTCAATTTCTCATTAATGCAATTATCTAATCAACCAATAACATGGCAGTTCCTTCAGTGCATTAAGCAACACATTCTCACACCCAACTCGTCAAATACGGACGCTTGACCCGGACCCCTTGTCGTCACTTTTCAACGAAAAGTACCTTTATCGTCAATTTTCGACGCGCTGGGTGCTCCATTCATTTCAATGAGACACCTTTGGCGTCATACACAGACGCATTTAATTCTTTGCGTTCTTTGCGCAGACATGATTTTATTAATATTTAAAGGCTACTTTTATATTTTGGAGCAACTAACCCAACTCCTACCCTAAACCTACCCACATCTTAACAATATAAAACACATAACAGGCAAATAAATGTACAGTCACAAGTATTTATTGCAAAATCTGACCAAAACAGTATAAAAGTATTAGCTCATGTTGCATTCCAAGTCTTCTGAAGTCATACGATGTCTTCATGTGAAGAACAGAGTTGATCTTGATGTTTGAATCGCTGAAATGATGATCCCGCTGCCCCGTGAACGAACTCATTCATATCTCATTCAAATAATTCAAAAGACTCTTAAACATGATGCAATCGGTCACAAGACACAGGAGAGCTATGAAACAGGAGAGAATTTCACTATGAAATCTGAAGTACGGGCGGCAATATTTGAAATTTCATGTGTCCGTGATCTTTGACGGATGGAGATGCTGATCGCTTTTGGGGATTTTCTTCATGCAAATCAATCGTTTGGCCTCGGAAAACTTGGATTATTTAACTTTTTTGAATAACTCGTGGATGCAGTCGTATGTTATCTGTGTTTTATATCATGTTCACATAAATGGGTAGGTTTATGGATGGGGTTGGGTTACATGTTAAAATGTGTCTAAATAGCGTAAATAAAATAAATGTTAATGAAATCATGTTAAAATGTGTCTAAATAGCGTAAATAAAATAAATGTTAATGAAATCATGTTAAAATGTGTCTAAATAGCGTAAATAAAATAAATGTTAATGAAATCATGTTAAAATGTGTCTAAATAGCGTAAATAAAATAAATGTAAATGAAATCATGTTAAAATGTGTCTAAATAGCGTAAATAAAATAAATGTAAATGAAATTATGCTTGCTGATTTAATTGAGAAGCACACTCCAACATGTCATAATGGCAAAATTATAAACCAATAAATAATTTCAATAAATAAATCAAAAAATAAATTTCACCATGAGGATAATATTCCCATTCCCAGTGCATCTGTGTATGGCGCCAAAGGTTACTCATTGAAATGAATGGAGCACCCAGCGCGTCGAAAATTGACGATAAAGGTACGCCCAGTTCGTTGAAAAGTGACGACAAGTGGTCCGAGTCAAGCGTCCATATGTGACGAGTTGGGTGTGAGAACGTGTTGCATTAAGGGGTGTGGTCCTGGTCAAGACAATCTCCTGAACTCCAATCTGAATGTCAGAATGGGAAAGGTGATTTAAGCAATTTTGAGCGTGGCATGGGTGTTGGTCGGTCTGAGTATTTCACAATCTGCTCAGTTACTGGAATTTTCACTCACAACCATTTCTAGGGTTTACAAAGAATGGTGTGAAAAGGGAAAAACATCCAGTATGCAGCAGTCCTGTGGGCGAAAATGCCTTGAAGCGAGAGGTCAGGGGAGAATGGGCCAAATGATTCAAGCTGATAGAAGAGCAACTTTGACTGAAATAACCACTCGTTACAACCGAGGTATGCAGCAAAGCATTTGTGAAGCCACAACACGCACAACCTTGAGGCGTATGGGATACAACAGCAGAAGACCCCACCGGGTACCACTTATCTCCACTACAAATAGGAAAAAGAGGCTACAATTTGTACAAGCTCACCAAAATTGGACAGTTGAAGACTGTAAAAATGTTGCCTGGTCTGATGAGTCTCGATTTCTGTTGAGACATTCAGATGGTAGAGTCAGAATTTGGCGTAAAAAGAATGAGAACATGGATCCATCATGCCTTGTTACCACTGTGCAGGCTGGTGGTGGTGGTGTAATGGTGTGGGGGATGTTTTCTTGGCACACTTTAGGCCCCTTAGTGCCAATTGGGCTTTGTTTAAATGCCACGGCCTACCTGAGCATTGTTTCTGACCATGTCCATCCCTTTATGACCACCATGTACCCATCCTCTGATGGCTACTTCCAGCAGGATAATGCACCATGTCACAAAGCTTAAATTATTTTAAATTAGTTTCTTGAACATGACAATGAGTTCACTGTACTAAAATGACCCCCACAGTCACCAGATCTCAACCCAACTGAGCATCTTTGGGATGTGGTGGAACGGGAGCTTCATGCCCTGGATGTGCATCCCCCAAATCTCCATCAACTGCAAGATGCTATCCTATCAATATGGGCCAACATTTCTAAAGAATACTTTCAGCATCTTGTATAAATGTATATTTTACACTAGCTTGAGTTAGCAGTAGCTTAAAATTGATTTGGGTTGTAAATTACTCTATAAAAGTAATAACCCAATTCAAATAGTCTTACTGAATGAGCTATTTGTCTTCATTTGTATCATGCATTTGTAGATCATGATAACCACATGTTAAACCACGCATGGCAACTCACTACCATGGTAAAAAAAAAAACATATGGTTTCTGTGGTATTTGTTATGAAAAGCAGTCACCTAAACACACTCAATATGAGTTCAAATGCAAAAAAATTACTATAGATTAATAACAAAACATACTGTAATTATTTCTCCTTTAATATGTTTACATTAATAATATAATACAATTCTATATGAACATCCCACATTTCGGCTGCAGTACCATGGTTACATTAGTTTTTCTACAGTAAAGATTGGTGATTTGTGGATTGAAAAGCCTTCTAACTAGATTGTTGTTAACAATGGCAGTAGTTATTATTCTTTGTTAATATTAGTTTATACAATTGCTACATTATTTCATGAGCTCAGGTCCATTAAATAATATTAACAGATATAACTCTTAATAATGCATTAGTAAATGGTGAAATGAACAACAACTAAGATTTTTTTTTAAATGCTGTAGAAGTATTGCTGTCTAAACAAATGTTTAAAAATGAATAGCCTGAGGCTTAATTTTGATATTAATGAACGGTGATTGACTCAGATGATAAGGTTGGTTATCTTGGCGTGGTGCAATATACCCTGGCAGCACCTAAGTGGAGTAAATATTAGGGAATTATTTCACAACCTTTATTTTATAGGTCTTGATCTGCTTACTATCATCGTGGGGTGAAAATAAGGATCCACTCTGCCAGTATCTCACAGCGACGTTGATGAAAACAGCGTGTGCCGCACTTAATCGTTTTTCAGACGCAAATCTAATTTGGAGTAGATTCTTTTGAAATTGGGAGCGGCAACAGAACAATTTGTTAAAGAACTTTTTATTGTTAATATAATCTAAATTATAATCTAAATTATATAAAGTTATATATTATGCTTTTATTCTTGTATAACCAGTAGGGCTGTCATTTTTTTTTTTTTTAAATCTAATTCGAACAGATTTCAAATATCAAATGTATTCGAATATATCTACGAGAGAAAAAAAGAAAAAAATGGAGAAAAAAAACGACACCGCTGTAACGGAAATTCAATCACAAATTTATTAACAGTCTGACAGTCATAAAAAGGACTCAGGCCACAGCCTGTCTGGAAAAATAAATTGTTAACTTAATGTTTGAAACAGCAGGTTATCAATTTAATCGATATGTGCCACTATGCAATCATCACAGCTTTCAGTTTGTCTGCCGCATCAGATGTCGACGCTTTCTTCTCCAGCAGCTGGAATGTGTTCATGGATGCCATAGCAGCTCTCAACGACCACCAGGACTTATACGGTTTTATAAAAACTATTTATTTGTTGTAAAGTGTAATAATCATTATTTTAATTGCGTAGTGTGTAATAATAAAAAAAAAAAGAATTCTTCTGTCAGGTACAGTTGAAGTAACTGGGACAAACGCTGTCAATATGATTGCGTAGCCAGGCTATGTCTAAATTATGTTTTTTTGAAAATGTAAAAATGCTGATTGTTTGCTGTCATAAGTAGGTTTAGGAACAGTGTTATTATGTCAACATTATCTTCATAACTTCTTACAAAATAAAAAGTTTATCCCTCAGAAAAAATGTCTTTCCTCTTTTGTCAACATTATAGCTTGGTGCATGTGAGCGCGGCACGCGATCTTCAGAGGTGAAGGCGCACACTGTGTATCACGTCATAAGGACGTACACTCAAAAGTAATCGGGTCAGGTCGTTTACATGGTGAAATTATTTGTTTGATTGATTCATTAAAAGGTTTGTCCCACCCTCTCAAACCAATTACAATTTCATTCTGTTTGGGCATTTTTATTCCTTTGGAGCATTTTCATTCGGACTTTTAAACCGATTACAGTGCTCCATGTAAACGCACCAGACTGTAAAAAATTGCGCTACATGGCACTTTAAACACCGGATAGTTTATTTATAGTTCGATTACGGATATTTCACGTCATGTTCGAATGCTTATTCGAATATCGAATAAAAAGTGACAGCCCTAATAACCAGGGGATCCCCCCCTCCCTCCCTTCCCCAAGGTCATTTTTTGAGTCTTATGGGGGGTCCCTTGATGCTTATGGGAGGTCCTGGACACCCCAGTCTGCCGCGATTTGATTTCGCCAGGCAACTCAGTTTGGAAGCCTGTACATTAATTTCTACTGCTTCTGTTACACTTTTGCGGTAACCAATCACAGACTGACTTATGCACCTGGCGCACTATTGGCGGGTTTAACATGATGACAGATAGAGAAGCGATGGTTCTTTGCCCGTTGATCACGCCTCTTGTGGTCTGATTGGTTGAAGGACTATCCAATTGCATACAGATTCATTTGAATAATGCCAGTTGATCACACCTCTTTGGCAGAAGAAAATACAGAACAGTGTCCCCAGACCAATGTTTAATTTTAAAATGAGCTTGGTCTGGTGATAGCCAGACAAATTCCAGGCATCACTGCTCACTTTCAAATCCATTTCACTTTAGTTTGCCAGTCTGGACGGCATGCTGTTCTAATGCTAACCAGTCAGACCTCAGGATTTTTGGAGAAAAAAAAAATTGAAAGTCACAGCAATTTATCGTTTTCATTATCAATTGTCACAAAATGCGACCATTTTGTCTCAATCTGGAGCTTTGTAGACAATACCAGAGCCCTCTTACCATTATCCCTGAGTGATTAATTAGGCAGCCATAATCAAAATCTCGATTTATTTATTTTTCTTATTTTTTTTCAGTTAATTACACAACCCTACAATGCATAATCTTACTTTTTTCATTTCCACAGATTAACCCAGGCCTGATATACACGTCTTCAAGGAGGCCTGTCTACGCCCAGACCCCTGCAGCATCCTTCCACGTCCCCACATCACTGCTTGACTTTTCTTGTCCTGGGCTTTTCGGTCATGTCAAGCCCTAGCAGCAGCCCAGAGAGAGAGGGAGGGATGGCAGGTTCTGTTCAACTGGAGGACCTCAACTCACCTCCCGGACTGGAAACTGACCCTCCTTTTGTTGGCAGCCCAGTGCTCAGTCCGGATTCCAGTTCCCATGATGCTGTACTCTCCGCCCCGGCAGCCTCCCCGGCTGACTCAGAGAACCTCAGTCCAGATGAGCTCGAGCTTCTGGCTAAACTGGAGGAACAGAACAGGTAGAACAAGAGCAACATACATGCAAACAGTTTGACAGTCACATCAGAAAAACGTCTTTATTTACTCACACTCGTGTTGTTCCAAACGTGCATGATTTTCTTTCTTCCTCTGAATGCAAAAGGGGAATTTTAAGGTCAATATCTTATTCAGTAGCCCATAAGCCTATAAGAACCCGGATTTCAACTGGAGGTCGAAAGCTTGATTGGTTTTATCAAGTGCCAAAATAAAAAAATGCACATTAAGAATAGTCCATACAACATGCTTAATTCATCTCCCAGAGCCATGTGATAGATTTAAGGAACAAATCTAAATTCGGCAGGACAATTCCTCCATGCATATTTTCATTTTTAAACCTCTGTTTAAAATTTCACAACTCAACCCTTTTGGTTAAATAACAAGACTTCTCTCTGGTTTTGTATGCTGGACTGGACTTCTCCAATAATTCAGTCCGCTTATACCTGCTTATAGCTCCTAACCGACGGCTAGAATCAAGTCCCAGACCTACATTCTTTTCTGTTTTTCGATAATCCATTTCACACGTTTCACATCACAAAATGAAAGAAAAGATCTCTTGCCAGACTCGTTACATCTATTTTATTAGGACTTTAGGTTGTTATTTCCTGAAAATCCCTCTAGATGTCCCTATAGATTCTCATTAGAGAAGTAGATATGTCTGATTTGTGCTAATTAATCAGATTTCTTTCCAGTGAATTTATTGATCCAGTTCACAGTCTGAATAATTGGATAACAAATCAGACTTGATGAAGACTTAATGAAGAAATATAGCTTATGGACTTCTGTGATGCATCTATAATACTTTTTCTTTTCTTTTTTTCTGTGATTCATCTGTAATACAGTAATATTGGAGCTTGATGGACCCAGTTCTTATTCGCTTTAATTATTTTGTAAGGAGTGCCCAGGATATTCTTTTAAAAATCAGACTTTTGAGTTCAATGGAAGAAATAAAGTTTTTTTCCAAACAACATAAGGCACAGAGCAAGTGTCTGCAATGTCAAGCGAGTCAAACTGCAACACACTGTGTGTGTGTGTGTGTGTGTGTGTGTGTGTGTGTGTGTGTGCGTGCGTGCGTGCGTGTGTGTGTGCACATACTTGAAAGACATCACTCAGAAGGTGCCAGAGCCTCTATAAAAGGAATGGTGTGCGTGCTTGAGACAGAGAGCTACTTTTGTGGTTTATCATTTGACCTGCGTGTAGCATAATGTGAAACTCATAGCAGTCAGGCTTCTCTTCCTGTAACAGCTGATATGTAACAATCTTTCACTATTAATCAGTTGTGGTGGTTGCCTGGCAATGACAATAGCAACAGTTACCATCCTGAATGTAGAACTTTAAAGGACGATTTAAGAGGACAGCAGACAGTCATATAAATTAGTAGGGACTTAAAACAACAGCTGCTGATGGAACAGGAACAAGGTTTTGGCATTCTCTTGTGCATACGCGCGTGCATGACTAACTGCTGCTTCATGATGTACTGTAACCGTCTACTACGGGAGAATAGCTGATTTGCTGTAGTGATTAATATATGACATATTAGATAAGTAAATGTTATGTTTTATGGTTATGTAGCATTTTAAGTGTATCTGTACTAGGCATGTGCCAATATTAATTTTTCATGTTGTGATTAATTGCCGAAGTTTTATCACGATATACGATATTATCACAATATTGAAATAAGTTGCAAAAAAAAGTGTTGCCATCGCATAACAGCTTTAAGAACTATTTTTGTTATAAGAAAAATAACTGAACGTTTAAATACAGTAATGCACCAAAAATATACAGCTCTGGAAAAAAAAATTAAGAGACCACTTAACATTGAGAAATCAATGAGAAATCAATGTTAAGTGGTCTCTTGATTTTTTTCAGAGCTGTAAAATTACAAATTTTAAATAGATTAAAGTGCAAAAGAATTAGGCTATAAAGAACAACAGGTAGGCTAACAAATTCCAATAAGGTCTCATTATTTAATGCATTAGAGCAATAGCTACATTTGGTACAGAAATTAAATTTTTTTTGGTCATGTTAGTTAAGAAATACTGATCATTGTTAGTTTTATCTTAGGTCCATTAAAATTTAAGGTTTTGGTTTTAATGTTGTTAAACAGTAACTAAGAAATTAACATTACTTAGAATGATTAATTCTTTATAAGTATTTTTCATTGTCAGTTTGGTAATAGTGAATTAACATGTTAACTAATGAAGTCGTATGTCTCAAAGTTTTACTGAACAATAACAAATAATTAGAACAGTTCTAATTATTAGGGCATGTTGTAGTCCAGATTAAAACATAAAAATGTTTAAGTTTGAAAATAATTAGCCTATTAAGTCTTTAAGTATTAAGTATTTGGTGCTATGATGAACAACATTGAGATTACAAAAAAACGAATGGATGTTTTAAAAACTACAAGCAGGTTTTTTTTGTTTGTGGGGGTTTCCGGGGTAACCGCGGCATTCTGCAGTTCATCAGCGCCCTCTGCTGTCACTGAGCGGCACTTCATTAGCGCGTCTCCTTCACTCGTTCATGTGCTTCTCATTTACACCTGAGTGCTTCCCTTTGACGCAGAATACAGCGGTGTTGAGCATTTATATGGTTGATGGGCAAAGTATTCTTGAGTGCATTATAAAAAAAATATAAATTGTTAATAAATTATTATTTACGATATTTTAAAGTGCCCATGATAACAATATCGTGCATATTCATTATCGTGATAAATCGCATTATTGAAAATCGCCACATGTCTAATCTGTACTGTATAAAAAGCAACCCTTGTATTGCTTTTTCTTTTTTTAAATTATATATTTTTTGTACTTTGTCAAATGATTAAAGGGTCCATAGCGTCGTCCTCTTTATTGTTGCTTAGTGATTTTTGGATTCTTTGGCTACGGCAGTTAACAGTTTACTTTTGGTCTCTGTTGATGTTCCATCAGCAGCTGTTACTTATGTTGCAATCACACTTGTCATGTTTGGTTTGATTAAAACGAACCCTGGTGCGATTGCTCGGTAAGTGCTGTTCATTTGAACATATGTGAACGCTGCCATCTGAACCCTGGTGCGCACCAAATAAGCGGACCGAGACCGCTAAAGAGATGGGTCTCGGTCCGCTTCCAAACGAACTCTGGTGCGGTTCGATTGATAAATAAACGCAACATGGACCAAAGACATGTAAACAACAAAAAACAGGATTTAATGTCACAAGATGCGATGCTACAAGTCAGCTGATTTAATGACATGGAAAGATCGGTGTATTCGAAATAAGTTACGTTAGAGGGCAAAGATGGAGCAACAAGGAAGTAAAGTGCCTCATTAATATTTGGTCCGACGAGCATGTTTCAAAAATTCTAGAAAAAACACAAAAAACCTGGTTCTCATCAAAGAACCTGTGTTGCCCATTAGTCGGTACAGACGACGGAAGTGCCGTCTCATTTGCAGCAGATCTTCGTTTCTGCATACAATGGAGGAAATCCTGATGTTGTTTTGAAAATTTTATGAGCTCTTCATGAGTTCTCAGCTGGTAAAAATAATGCCATATGTGCATGCATAAAATGATGGCGTTTAATCCAGCACACAGCATTGTTTTGAATGTTCGATGTTCGGTAAGCTAGCTCCTACGTCATATAAGACGACCAATCAGGTTGTGACCGTCTCCCTATGCCTTTGGTTCGGTAACTCTAGGTTCGCTGTTACAAATGCCAGTTTGAAATCTAAATGGATCAGGACTATATGTTTTGTTTTTGTTTTTTGGTCTGGACCAAACAAACCTAACTATGTGAATGCACCCTAAAGTCCCTAGTTTAAACATACTTAGTAGTTCTGTCACCAGGATTCCTTGAGATTTCATAAAGTATCGCTATTAGTAATATTTAGAAAAGATGTTAGGCTGAATTAAGGCCCACTGAACTGAAGTGCCTTGTAACGTGCAGCATTATTCACTGTGCTGAAGTAAAGCAGAGCTAGTTGATAATTAAACTGTTGCCGTATCCGGTCGGCAAAACTCCAAACACATCTTCCATTCTTAATAATGATTTCAGTATCGTTCTTTGTTCTTTTCTCAAAGAAAAGCTTAACTCCAAGTTTTCCAGAGCTGTAAAAACTAATTTGGCCAAAGCCAGTTCGAAAGACTGCCGTTCGCCAGCTTCTTTGTTTACAAGTAGCATGCAACTCTGCCATGAGTGCCTTCATTATGTTAAGCCCCGCCCACCGACTCTACACACAATGTGATTGGCCTGACCAGAGTTTGGTTTTTACAGCTCCAGAAGTATATTGAGAGTTGCTAGACTACACTTGTGGCAGATTAGATTTGCTGCCGCTAGTGTGCGTCTTGATTACCAGGCTAAATCTCTAAATCTATATCGCTTTAATATATAGCATTCCATGCAGATTTCAAATGGGTCCTATACGTTTTTTGGACTGCGTCAACTGGATACGTTCTGTGCTATCATGTCTCTGGTCTCTGGCGGTTTACCTGACAATGACATGAAACTAAACTTCATTCTCCATAATTTTTACAATAGAGAAGAACTTCTCCTTTGCAGAATAGTTGAAGCTGTTATAGCTGTTATATTAAACCCAATGGATTAAGAATGGGATGTCATTGAAGTTCATGTTCATATAAAGGCAGGTATCCCAAAACTATCTTTCTAAATGTGAATTTTAAGCTTATAGACCAGCTTATAGATAACAGTAAGACTAACATATCCATACACAGACCATCCTATTAACCATCTAAAACAGTAAATAAACCATAAAGCAACATACTATCATTGTGAAGGTAACTTTTCTCATGCAGACAGGCTTCCTGCAAATTGTACCCTGAAGTCGATATTCTTGATCCTAAGCACCTTCTATACAAAGTATAAATGCTCAATTGCTATTCTGACAACTCTTTATGCAAAAATGGCACATAGTAAAATGGCACATAGTAAATGGCACATAGTAAAATAGTATTAAAGGGACTGTTCTCTTGTTGCAACTATTGTAAATTCATACATTGGTGATAGGTCAGTAGTAAAAGATGTAAACTGCTGTTCAAATGCTTTAACCCCCAAGGCTGCATTACCATTTATATACCTTAATCTCAGTGCATTGTGCTGCATTCAGGTTACTAGAAGCAGATTCCAAATCCATGCGCTCAATGAGTGGATCTCGGAGGAATAGTGGCTCCTCTCTGGTGTCAAGCTCATCTGCGTCTTCTAACCTGTCCCACCTGGAAGAAGACACATGGATCCTGTGGGGACGCATTGTCAACGAGTGGGAAGAGTGGAGACGAAAGAAAGACAAACTTCTGAAGGTGACTGATTGATTGATCCTTTCATTAAGAATGTGAATGACCCACATCATTGACAATAGTTTCAAATATTAAAGAATCTGGAACTTAAAACATTCATCTCTTTTTTTGATTCAACCTCCCTCTCTCCGCAGGAGCTTATAAGAAAAGGCATTCCTCATCATTTCCGAGCAATCGTTTGGCAGTTGTTATGTAATGCCACTGATATGCCAGTGAAGAATCAGTACTCTGAACTCCTAAAGATGTCCTCGCCCTGTGAAAAACTCATACGCAGAGATATTGCTCGCACATATCCTGAACACGACTTCTTCAAAGGCCAGGACAGCTTGGGACAGGAAGTTCTGTTTAATGTTATGAAGGTGAGAAATACGGAAATGGGTGATGAAAAAAAGAGAAAGCAGATCAGATGGAAGTGTATTGTGAACAAACAAAAAAGAGCAAGAGGTGGTTTATTCAACAAATGTTTAAATGAACAAAAGGTAATTTTCACACGGATTTCAAAATAATTTAAGGTGCAGTGTGTAATATTTAGGAGAATCTGTTGATATAAACCGAATCTAATATACATAACTATGTTTTCAGTGGTGTATAAAGACCTTACATAATGAACCGTTATGTTTTTATTAGCCTTGAATAAGCCATTTCTATCCACATACACCGCAGGTCACCATTTTGCTTCGCCATGTTTCTACAGTAGCCCTAAACGGACAAACTTCTCTACAGAGCGTTAGTCACTCTCTGCTGTCTCAGACGACAACATCTTCCTTCTGTGTCGACCCCGTAGCTTCTCTATGTGCTTTGAAATGAAGGAGTGAGCAGTGGGCGGTTGCATTTCGCAACCTCACTGCTAGATGTCGCAAAAATTTACACAGTGCACCTTTTTCACAATAAAATTAAAAGTGTCGTTAGCTGCGTGTCATTTTGAAGACATTTGAAGGGTGCATACGTCATCGAGGTGCTCTCATTTAAGAAAAGTAACCGTTTTATTGCAAATTAAGAAAGAAATGACACTATTTTACATCCTCACGAGGATAAGAGTCAATTTTATCACGGTTACTTTTCTTAAATAAGACGTACACTGCCTTCAAATGCGACCTCCGGAGGATGCAGTCTCCGAAATGATACGCAGCTATTATTTACTGGCATTACTTTATTTCTTCTGTAGATAAAAAAGAAGAAATTTATAAGAATGTTAACGCCGTGCTTTTCAATACAATAAAATCACTGTTTACCAAAATGAAGCACCCCAAACAGATTTTGTATGATTTCACATTCACTTTTGGTAAGATAAGATTTTCATAAAGATTTTAACGGTATGTGGATTAGTCTTTTTTTTTACTATAACTTATCTCACAGGCATATTCTCTGGTGGATCGAGAGGTCGGTTATTGTCAAGGCAGTGCCTTCATCGTAGGATTGCTACTTATGCAGGTTTGCTTCTGTGTTTGCTTATCACAATGAGCTTAGATAATGTAAAGAAATGTCTGTGAGCCAAACTTTGTATAAACCAAATTCGATGTGTGTTTGTAGATGCCGGAGGAAGAGGCTTTCTGTGTGTTTGTCAGACTAATGCAGGAGTACAGGCTTAGAGAGTTGTTTAAACCCAGCATGGCTGAGCTGGGCTTGTGCATCTACCAGTTTGAACACTTGCTACAGGTAAGGAAGAACACTTTCCAGATGCCAGGGTGTAACAGAAATGCATATAATATTGTGGGATCATTATAGGATATAGGAGTATCAGACCGCTTTTCTAATAATGGAGTTTACTACAAAAATGTAATGTTGTAAAAGAAAGGTCATGTGACTTTTACAATAGGTTGCATTATTGTAAAGTTTAGGGTCAGTAAGATTTTAAAATGTTTTTCAGAGAAATGGCCTATGCTCTCCTGGGCTGCATTTATGATTAAATATATAGTAAAAACAGTTAAAGTGTGAAATATTATTGCAATTTGAAATAAGTGTTTCATATTTGGTAGAGATGCACCGATTGAACGGCCAGGGATCAGAATCGTCCGATTTTTCACATGATCAGCCTGGATCGGTGACCAGCCAGTCAGTCTCCCGACTATTTCTGAGCTGGCAATATCGCCGGCTGCATGTTCTCGCTCTCTTCTCTCCGACGGCGGCGAAGTGACACACACATGCCTTCTCTAACTCACTCATCTCATTCGCTTAGGTTAAATAGTGCTTCTATTGCGTAGATTTGTACTAAATCATGCAGGTTTCGAGCTCACCTCAAAATCGTGCGCACCACTGCTTTATATAAGTGGAAAACGCGGATGGATTCCAATCATAAAAACTTTAAATCACATCGCGATATGGGTCTTGTGTCTGTGAATAGTAAACCACAAGAAGACTATTTGAATATGAATCCTACATGTTCTGTGTGAATGAATGAATGGGTCACGGTTTCATTTCCCACACACACTCTAAATTAGCATGCGTGATGCTTGCGGTGTTACTTTATGATGACATAAACACATGAACTTCATCTCCAAAGCAGCTCTGAGAGTCACTTTGAGCATTTTGCTGTTTCATTTGAGAAAAAATTGTCACACAAAGCAATTCAAGATCTTCACAGCAACCCATCAAAATAAAAGTTCGGTTAAACGTATAAAATATGTAACTGTTGTATAGTACTATGTACTATTGTATTGCTATTATACAGTAAAATATATGTCTTAATGTAATTCTACTAATAATAATAACAACAACAACAATGCAATAATTATTAAAACTTCATTTTTAAAGGAATAGCCTAATCGCACAATTTTTCAGTAAACCTCAATTGTGCAGGACTTTGCTTGCTTTGTTTGTTTTATGCCTTCATTTTATTACCAGAAAAACTGGGGGAAGGGATAATAAAGCCCTATTATTGTATACAAATTCATTAAAAAAAAAAAAAAAAATATATATATATATATATATATATATATATATATATATATATATATATATATATATATATATATATATATATATATATATATATATATATTTTGTTCATTCAATTATTTTGACATGTTTTTTTATTAAATCATTCAAATGGAATCCAGAAATATCAAAATGGTAAAAACAGAATTTGGAAAGAAATAAAATGCAGTGCGTCGCAAGTCAAGTACCAAAATGAGTGGCTTGCTGCGCTTAGATGGTCAAACACACACACAATGATGTCAAATTACCAGTCTAGGCAAGTAATCAGTAAAAAAAATCACTCTCTGCTCTTGACTGAATAACTTTTGTAACTTATTGTAAGCATTAATCTGTATTTATTTTTTACATTTAAGACCATCCAGCTGTTGTTTGAAATGTGATTATTAGTTTTTTGCATTTCAGATAAGTAGATTTTTCTTTCTATATGTCGCCGATTATAGTTGTTTGAAAGAAAATCATCAGCAATGTACCGTATATCGTCAATAATCAGCAAAAATCGCCATATCACACATGAAATTGTCAAAATGATTTCCCCCCCAAAAAAGTGCAATTGGTGCATCTCTAATATTTAAATTAAAAAAATAATAATAATGTATTCCTGTTAAGGGAAATCTGAAATCTGTGTCACGTGATCATTTAGAAATCATTCTAATATGCTGATGCGATCCATAAATGTTGAAAAGAGTTGTGCTACTTACCGTGATTCATTTTTCAGCTTTCCTTGGTAACTAGATTATAAATGTCTTGATTGTCAGCAGTATATGGGCCAATATATTATTGACTTAAGAGGACGCACATGATTTATATCTTATTTATGCTGCAGTTTTTCCAATGAGCTGATTTCAAATTATACAATATACTCCATGCCAAGATGTCTGGAGTAATGCCATGTATGTCCACAAGGAGGCAACAGGTTAATAATACATAAACAGAGTCATGGCTAAGAATCAATGCAATTGTTTCTTCTCAGAAGTACTTTTATCTAATGTCTTTCTTTTTTTCTATCTCTTCCCTGTTTTCATCTCTGTGATCAGGAGCAGTTGCCAGAACTGAACGTTCATTTCCGTTCTCAGAGTTTCCATACATCTATGTACGCCTCGTCCTGGTTCCTCACTCTCTTCCTCACCTTCTTGCCCCTGCCAATAGCTACACGTATCTTTGACATATTTATGTATGAGGTACGAACACAGGACACTTTGTGTGTGTCCATGCATGTTACTGACGTAGCTGTATGCTTTATGAACACAATGTTCCTGGAAGTTAGCAAAATCTAAAAGAAAATGACTTCTGGTAACGTCCTTTTCTAAAGGAAAAATAGTTGTTGTATCCAAAGTTTAGTACGAGCAAAGAGTAAAGTCAATGGAAGACAAGCAGTATTTGTGTTATGTGTTGAATGCAAGTTTTCAGGCTTTGTAAAGAAGTGAATGCATCTAGGGGGTTATAACCACTAGAGACATGAATATGTTAGATTGTTGATATTTGTTGTAGTTGTAAGTTTGTGATTGTATGGATACTGTCTGATGTTTCTTCAGGGTTTGGAGATCATATTCCGAGTTGGAATAGCGATATTGCAGTACAACCAGACAGACCTCATACAGCTAGACATGGAGGGAATGTCACAGGTTAGGAGAATCATCTGTTACGTACATCAATATGTTATACATGGAAAAACATAAACAATATTTTAACTGATTTTTTCATTTTTTTATTCTCACCACAGCACTTTCAGAAGGTGATTCCACATCAGTTTGATAGCTGCCCGGATAAACTTATCCTACGGGCCTATCAGGTCAAATACAATCCCAAGAGAATGAAAAAGTGAGTGTAAAAAGTAAAATGAGCTTCCACATTAAATATAAGTCAAATGAGCTTCCACAGAAAATACATTTAATATTTTCATTATATAATATATTATATTTAAATGTTAATAAAGACAAAGATTTGGTTCTTCTCTAGCTCTATATTTGATTGTTGATCTTCATTTACAGATTAGAAAAGGAATACACCACCATTAAAAACAAAGAGATGGAGGAACAGATTGAGATTAAGGTTTGTAGACCTGTATTTAGATGCCAGAAAAAAGGTACAGTGGAGGTATAGTCAAAACGTATAACTGTACACATAAAATGTATTTAGTTGGTCCCTAGGGTACAGTTACACCATTGATTTCCTCTACATGGAGGTACAAAAATGTTCTCTTAAAGGGATAGTTCACTCAAAAAGGAAAATCCTGTCATTAATTCCTCACCCTCATGTCATTCCAAACCCATAAGACCTTCGTTCATCTTCAGAAAACAAAAGAAGATATTTTTGCTGAAATCCGAGAGTTCTCTGATCCCTCCATAGACAGCAACTTAATGAACACTTTTAAGGTCCAGAAAGGTAGGAAAGACATTGTTAAAATAGTCCATGTGACTCCAGTGATTCAGCCTTAATGTTATGAAGCAACAAGAATATTTTTTGTGGCAAAAACAAATAAAAATAACAACTTTATTCAACAATTTCGTTCTAGCCTGTGTCAGTCTCCTATGCAGTTTCCGTAGTAAAAAGTGCAGCACACTGGAAATCTATGGCAGCCAATGCTGTTCACATGAGCACTGCGACGCATACGTGGGATTTGCACTGTATTTACAATGTCAACTGCGTAGGAGACAGACCAAGGCTAGAGTGTGGCAGCCATTTGTACCTTAAAAGATACTCAAAAAACAAATCGAGTGTAGATTGCAATTGTATGGGCATGTTTTACCCAATGATGTATTATTTGAACTTAATTAAGAAATACATTTTATTATACAAACAATGTATGCTTTTACTTTTGATTAATTCACCATCTGGAATTAAATGATAAATAAATCCATGAAGAGTGTTGTTCCCAATTTATTTAGTTATACATAAGTGCTTCACAGGGAGCTTTGTATCTGAACACTAAGGCTTACACCGAGTAAACATAAGGAAACAATTATAACGTCAAACTGAATACATTTTATTTTTATGAAATTTTATTTTGTTCAATCATTTGCTTTCTGAATAAACTGCACCAAAAAATCTTCTCTTTCATTTTAACAGAGACTGCGTACAGAAAATAGACTACTGAAGCAGAGGATTGAGACACTGGAGAAAGTGAGATGGTTTCAATCTTCTAATTGATATGCATGAACCTAAAATAGCCCTGATTAGTTTGTGTTTGAGTAAACAGTGTGGATATCTTTATTATGTGAATCATGTAAACTTTTAGATCATGTCGATCTTTACAGAGGCTCAGCTGTATTGTCTTGTTTTTGATGGTACATTTTTAAAGTGTTATCTCTTTTTTTATTTCTGCCTTCCTGTTGAAATTACTTCCTTACAATTTTCACCACAAACAAACTCATTTTGTTATACTCACTTTTATACGTTTTATACTTTTACAAACTTTCTCCCCTTGTTTTTTCCTGCTTAACTTTTAAAAATGTTCCCTTTACTTATCTTTGTGTCTGTGGTTTTCAACGTCTTTTTTCTGATCCACTTTTTCCTTCCTTTCCTTGTTCTTTCTGTCTCTGTTTTCAACCTTTTCTTCCCTCCCTCTATATGCTTTCTTTCCTTTTTCCTCCTCTTTTGTGGTGTTGTAGGAGAGTGCTGCATTAGCAGACAGGTTGATTCAGGTACAGTACTGTCAAGCAAGCTGCTCACTCTATCTCTCCTTCCTTTCCTGCTCTCATTGCTCAATCCCATGCTTCTTCTCTTCAAACTTCCATGATAATCCTCCTATAATCCACTCTTTTTCCTTCCTCTGCACTGCCTCCTCCACACTATTCTGAGAACGGGCCTGTTGCATGAAAAATGGTTATTTGTTTTTTCTGTGTTTCCCATCACTGCCTTGACAGCACATTTGTCTGTATGGCTGGAATAATGTCCCAGAGGTGCTCCAAGTGAAGGTTAACCCTGACACTCTGTACCGGCAGTATATGTGGAATGCATGTGGAAGCATAGGTGTGCATCAGGGTTCCGTATTAGGTCCGGTGGCATTTTTCATATTTTATCATTTTCATTTATTAAGCTCCAAAATTCAGTGGGATTCTTTTGATTCTTGAATTGATCAGATTTCTTCTTTTGGTTTTATGACACCGGGGTATCATTGCATGAAGCCCCTCTCAATAGCTTGACTGGAATGCCATACTTATCTCCCCTTAACATTAAGTAAAGAGACTCATCTCCCAAGAAGAGACTTACTCCATTTCTCTTCTCTCAGGGTCAGGTGACACGAGCCCAGGAGGCTGAGGAGAACTACGTTATTAAGCGTGAACTGGCTGTGGTTCGACAGCAGTGTTATACAGCCAGCGAGAGTCTGGAAAAGGCTCAGGACACCATACGCGAACTTCAGCAACACAAGGTAACAGCAGATGCCTAGCTACAGGTTGACCTCAGCAATAAATACTGATCAAATGCAACCAAAACCTATTCATTGGTACAGTCTTTTTAAATATAGGCTTTTATGAAGCTACATAAAATGGCTGGAGTGAACTGCTCACCCATCATTTAAAAAAAAGATGTCTGCCACTGCTTGTGGAAATTGCACAACCTGACGGACACAACAAGAGCAAGCATCTATTCAGCAAGTCTGACATTTACATGAATCTTTTTACAATTTATAGCCATTATTAAAGGGAACAAATCATTGGAGTTTCTAAATGTGTAGCGCCACGGCTCTGAAATGCTGTCAGTGTTAAAGCACTGCAACGCAGGCCCGTCAGCCCATTTATGCTTTCTCACTGCTTACATGTGCACTGTGAAACAGACTTAAAAATCACATCCATCAGCCAAAAACAACAAAAAGGTGTTATACTAGATAAAGGTTTATTTAGTTGCAGTTTTGAAGGTACCTCATAGTCATAATCCACGGCTGTATCACTTTAAAATGTAATGTTTATTTAATAGTTTAAATTAGCATTACATTTGAAAGCGATACAGCCATGGATTATGAGGAAAGATTCTCTCTTTTATGCAGTGGCAGTGTGATGTCATGCTGTTTATCGGACAACTGAACAAAGTCACATGCCATATGAACAGGTTTTAAATAGGTTTACCATCATGTACGCTTTACACATGACTGCGGGCTATTCTTAGTCAAGAGACCTGCTTTCGCACAGCAGAACTGACAGATAGGCCAGGGATTGTTTTCTGGGAAGATTTATGAAAATGACCCAAGTAGACTGTTAATGAAACCATCATTATATTTTAAAACGGTCATTATCCTCAATAATTAGTAGAATTGATGCTAAAGCATCGCTATTTAACAGAAGGAGTATTTTGGAATTTTTGTTTTTCGCTTAAGTGTGAGTGAAAGGCATGTGTGAGAAGATGCTGGGGTGTGGTGTGTCATGTTGAGTGTGAGCCCGACATGTTTCACACTCAGAGCAACACTCTCTGGTCATATGTATTTTCCTGTGTTACTCAGAATTGTCCACCATCCCATAGCAGGGCTGATGTCAACTGAACTAGTGTGCAGCTAACAGCTAATCTTTTTTTTAACTCTTTTTTTTTTTAATGTGACAACCATTGTGTTTTTTGCAGCATCATTTATTAAATGAGGCAGTCTCTGGCTCTCTTGAACTCTTAAAAATAATAAGTATTCATGTATACCACCTATGAGTTCTGGAGGAAAAAAAATATAGATATTTTTAGACAGGATTATCTTCTGATGGTAAATTTAGTTTAAACCAACAGTTTACACATCTCTAAAATCAGCATGATTGTGGCTATACATTTCCGTGTAAACCAGTCATTTTGATTACTCAACAAAACAATTTTTTCTTAAATTTGCACTCCCAAAATTCTCGCACATTACGTATTTTAGCCCAGTTATGGCATTGTGTTATAGAGATATCAATATCTTGATGGATATAATAAAAACACTCTCCTGTTTAGATCTGACAGGGATTTAGTATGTTTAAGGGTGAGTTATTTTGCTTATTCAACCTAAATCTGATGAATCTGGTTTCATTACCTGGGGCTCGCTGTGGTTGATTTGAAATGTTATTTGTGGTCTATGTTTCACATCCTCTTTTAACACACACACACACACACACATATATATATATAGATAGATATTTACCTATATAATTTCATTTAGCATTCCATGTATCAATGTTCAGTGAAGTGTCATGGTCTCTGGTACATTTTTGACAGCACTTGTTTTTCATTAACGCTGTGCCTTGCTGGAAAGGAAAGCATTTGGTTTTTAGCTAAAAGTCCAGTCCTTCTGCTAGCGCTTTACAAATAAACAAAGGTAGAATGAGCGAGAGTTTATGTGATTGACACATCTGAGTAATACGTGTATGATGAAGTGACTGGAAGCCTGGAGGGAGGTAAGAAAAACAGAAGTAAAAGTCCGTGGGAACTAGCGTTCACACAAGTCTCCAGGGCAGGCCACAGCCCCTTCTGGTAGGCCACAGTATATGCACACATTACATTAGAAGTACACTCACATCAACCCTGACGCTTCAGTGATAGATAATGCTAAAATTATCTAAAATTTCCAGAATCACATCTGTTGATCTGAGTAGACACATACAGTATGACTGTTTGTTTTTCATACATCATCTTCAATTTCTTTGGCAATGAAATAGTGGCTGAAATTGCTATTTTATGTCATAAGGATCTAGATCTCATTTGTTACAGTAATTTTAGGCACTAACACAGTTATGTACAAATCTCTTGTACCAATTTGCCATTCCAAGAAATGTTAGCTGAGACTTTGTGGCAGATGGCCTCGATTGTCTTATCACTTTAACTCTTAACCCGCCAGCGTTTTTTTTAAAAAAAGCCACCGTGAGGGTTTTTGATCATTTTCACAAAAATGTTTTGGTCCGGAGAATATTTTGTTGTTTGAGTATCTGAGCTTGCAATATATCAACAGAAAGGGCAGAAAATGTTTTATTCTAGCTTCATGCATTCCTTTTTTATCTATTATCCTATTTTATCTGTTATCTATTAATATAGGTAAGTTTCTTTTTTTAAAGAAACTTTTTAAAGAAAAAGCTAAGAAAATCACGTTTTTGTCCAAGACTAATTTTACATCCAGATCAGATTGAGAGCGATGATCAAACACAGATAGACTAGATCGATCAAACACACAGTCCTGGGTCCACATTTCATTCAGTAACATTTTTGATTTTGAACAGTTTTGATTTATATGATGTTTAATGTCGATGATCACGTTATTTTACATATGCATCTGCTTATGAAAAAATCTTTGTTTGGCAGGGAAAGAGTTAATAGAATGGTAACAACCGTGAGTTTAGTAAAATATAACTCATTTTATAATTGCAATCATTTTATTTATTGATTTATTGTAACAATTAGAATATAAATTATTCCATCAAGTAATAAGGTTAGTCTGACTGTAGACTGTTCATGGTTACTAAGCAACTTAAGCACAAAATATGCAATTGAGCCCAACAGGGACCTGTCACTTTTTCAGCATCCTTGGATTCATAAGAATTTTTCTCCATAAGGATTTAAAAAAGTTCTTCAGTTAAAAGTTGATCCATAAATCAAACCACCCATCTGTGAAATGAAATCTGTGAACATCACAAAAAGATGACAAGACTTAACACTTAAAGGGTTAGTTCACCCAAAAATAAAAATTCTGTCATTAATGAAATCGCTCCACACCCGTAAGACCTCCGTTCATCGTCGGATCACAAACATGAGGGTAAGTAATTAATGACAGAATTTTCATTTTTGGGTGAGCTAACCCTTTAATGTCTTACTGTAAGTGAGATAATGATGTATGTATCCAAAAAAAATGACTGCACACTTTGTTGAATTTGACTTAGGACTGGACAAAAACAGCAAATTACAAACAATAGGAAACATAATACAATAAACAATGCTTTACATCTTTCAAGTACTTTATTTAAAAGTAGCATTGAAGTAAGAAAATAACGTTTTTACACACTTTTTTAAGAAGTGACGAAATTGATGACTGGAAAAATAGTCTGCAGGTGCATTTTGAAAGGCTTTAACTAATCATATTGTAATGTATACAATTTCAGTTCTACTTTTTAATATGAATTATCACATTTTTCCAAAGACAACAGTATACTAGCACTGTAAAAGTTTTTGCCACAAATTCATCTGACTGACTTATTTCCTGTATGCTTTCATACCAGTCTCTTCAGACCTTACTGTACATGAAATATGAGCTTCCAGAACTTCTGTCTGAGGCTGTGTGACCTCCTAATTGAACTCTTTTCCACAAATAGAACACCCAAAAAATAAAAAATTATTCATTTTTTCTTAGTCTTATTAAAGGAACACACCAACTTTTTGGGACTTTAGCTTATTCACCGTATCCCCCAGAGTTAGATAAGTCCATACATACCATTCTCATCTCCATGTGTGCTATTACTCTGTCTGACGCACACACCACTAGCCTAGCTTAGCACAAACACTGGAGGTAAACGGCTCCATCTATCCTGCTACTCAATAAATGACAAAATAACGCCAACATTTTTCTGTTGACATGTTGTGATGTGTATAGTTACATCTTGTACTAAGACTGACGGAAAATGAAAAGTTGCGATTTTCTAGACCGATATGGCTAGGAACTATATTCTCATTCCTGCGTAATAATCCAGGAACTTTGCTGCTGTACAGCGGCGCAATGATATCACGCAGCGCCTTAACAATAGTTTACAATCTAAGTGACCATTATCCATCTGAATTAAATGTTTTTTATTTCTTTAAAAAAGCGAAACAACATGGCACGAGATGTCGTCACACTATTGTTTAATGACAAAGCAGCAGCACAGCACATTCTTGAGACGAGGGGAAAAAAGATCGGATTGAGAAAGCTCTGGCTTTGTGTAGACTTGGCCTAAGATAACTGAATTTAGGATCACATGCTGTGTGTTGTCTGTGCGCTTGAGACACGAGTAACAAATTGATTTTTAGCATTTATTGTGCTTAATCTCTTTTAACATCAAGCAAACCCTGTGCTTTTTTAATCATGCATGTTTCTTTGTCACTCTATTGTGTCTAACTTTAAGGAGCTTTGTGCAAATATGTTTACATATGCATGATAGCAAAAGCTTTACATGGTATTGCCATGAAATATATACAGTGGAGATCAAAATTAGAGAACAACATACAATTTCCTAAATTTCAAGGTCACTGCTTAGTCCTTTTTGAAATTATCCTAACAGGAGCAGAAGGGCAGTTTTTTAAGCATATTTGACAAGTTAAATATATTCTGAAGTACAGTTTATACAACTTAAATAAGACAATTGAAAAATAACGCTGGTCAAAATTAGAGAACACTTTCAGATACCTTCAAGCTTTGGGTGTTAATCTGGCACTTGGTGCTTATTTCCGTAATAATCTGGCAAACCCTATTTAATTTGAAGCAAACTTTCCGATTTTCACTGACTTTGCAAGATGGCAAGCCACTCTGAGCTTACTGAACCCCTACGACAACAGGTTGTCCAGATGAAGGCTAAAGGGATGACCCTTTCAGCTATTGCAAAAGAAGTTGGTCATTCCAAATCTATAATTTCTAGAATATTGAAGCTTTACAAAGACAATAATTCATTCAAGTACCCCAAAAGGTACGCAAGACCAATGCACGAGAGGACAGGACAATGCGGAGACTTTCAATGAGGAATTGGTTCAACACTGCAGCTGGAATTACTCGCCATTTCAGAGCTGATCACAGTAAGGATCTGTCTCGCCTTACAGTGTCTTGTCATTTAAGAGAATTCAGACTGAAAGCTCACTCTGCAGTGACCAAGCCTCTCAGCAGCAGAAAGAATCAAAAGGCTAGACTAACCTTTGCTGAGGAGCATGTTGTGTGAACAGAGGAGAACTGGTCCAAAGTTCATTTTAGTGATAAATGCAAGTTTAATTTATTTGTGTCTGATGGGAAACATTATGTTCAGCATCAAACTGGGGAAAGATTGAACCCGAAGTGCCCAAAGAAGTCAGTGAAAGATGGAGGAGAAGAGGCATGGTTTTGGGGATGTTTCTGCAGCAGGAGTTGGGCCTATTATACAGCTACATGGCAGACCCTTAGAACCTGTTTATCAGAACCTCCTTCAACAACATGTGGTTCCTTCACTGCGAGCATCTCCCAATCAGCCCGCAATGCCCCCTATCACACTGCAAAACGGGTGAAGCAGTTCTTTGAACGTGAGAACATTGAAATAATGAAATGGCCAGCCCAGAGTCTGATCTAAACCCCATACAAAATCTGTGTAAAAGAAGACCAGACTGGAAGAAGAGTGGACCAAGATCCCACCGGAGCAGTGTGAGTATATATAGTGATACCCTGTGGCCGCAGATGTGCTGAGCTCATTCAAAGCAAGGGCCTCTATACCTCCTGCTAATTTATGACTGCTGTAAGCGTCACATTTAGTTGTAAAGTTTTTTTTTTTTTTTTTTTTTTTTGCTGCATTGGTTATTGTTCTCTAATTTTGATCACAGTGTTTTTGACAAAATAAAGGCTTTTGTTGAAGTACCTTGGTATTTTGTAAAACATGCTAGCAGAACAATGGGATACCCACAGCTAATTGTCCTTCAAACTTCAAGCAATGAATATCAACAATATTTCTGAAAAAAATGTTTCTAAATTGTTCTCTAATTTTGATCTCCACTGTGTTACATTTACATTTACATTTAATCATTTAGCAGACGCTTTTATCCAAAGCGACTTACAAAAAAGGGGAGAGTAATAGAAGCAACGGAACAGACAAGGCCAAAAACCTGTAAGAGCTGTAAGAAATCTCAATTAATTAGCACAATACACAACAATTTTTTTTTTTTTTTTAAGACAGACATCTACAACAAAAACTCACGTACGCAAAATGCCGAACACTGGATTTTGATAGCTATGATAACAACCCATTAGGACTAAGGCTGTTGCCCCAGCTGTTGTCGTTAATGCAGATTCAGTGGCCCAATGGGTTGGTTTTGTATTCTAGCTAAACGCGCAGCAATAGCCATCTACAACAAAAACTCACGTACGCAAAATACAGAACGCTGGATTCTGATAGTTATGATAACTATGTAACATACCCGCCTGAAGGCACAAATCCGGATGAGAGACGTAGATATGATCCAGGAGTGTGCGCTTTTTGGTCGTTGCTGTGGTGATCAGTAAGTGCTATTCTGTATTGGTCAAGTGCAAATGGAAAAGATGTGTCTTAAGATGTTTTTTAAGAATGGCTACAGACTCGGCAGCACGAATTGAGATCGGCAGGTCATTCCACCAGGTGGGAACGGTCCAGGAAAATGTCCGTGAGAGCGATTTCATGCCTCTTTGGGATGGAACCACGAATATTATATCGTGTTATATATATATATATATATATATAGGACCCACTTTATATTAGGTGGCCTTAACTACTATGTACTAACATTTTAATTAATCATTTGATACAATGCACTTATTGTGTACATACATGTTTTTACATTGTACTTACATTTTAAAAATACCTGCATGTAATTACGTCTGTAATTAATTTCTGTAGTTACATTTGTAATTACACAGTTGGCACTTCCTTTATGCCTAACCCTACCCTTAAACTTACGCATATCACCACACCTGCCCCTAACTACCCGTATCCCATGCACTTCAATATCAACAAAAGTGCTTTGCAATACAATTTGTACATTGTACTTATTTTCTGATATAAGTACATAGTACTTAAGGCCACCTAATTTAAAGTGGGGTCATATATATATATATATATATATATATATATATATATATATATATATATATATATATATATATATATATATATACATATATATATATATGTATATATATATATATATATATATATATATATATATAATATTCTATCGCCCAGCCCTATATAAAATGTATTTTATTAAAGTTTATTGCAAATTATATTAAAATATGTACAAATAAATATGTAGTTTGAGATTTTCTTGATTGCATAATTTGCAGTGCTGAGATCTTTTGCCATGGTTCTCTTTCTCATGTTAGCAACTAAATTCTGATTGATGGAGGAATATCTGAGGAATATCTGTTTCTGGGAATCCTCCCAGGGATGATCCTTTTTAGGACGTCAGAGCTGTCTTAAAAGTTTTATCATCTTATCTGTCCATACAATGATTGAGAATTTTACTTCCAGAACCCTGCTGTTGCACTGTATAAAGACATGTCCTTTTTGTGCAGTTTAGCTTAATTTTGTTGTGTTCAAAATCCTTATATCTGATATACTCTGATGTAATGGCAGCCGTAACAACCTACTCTGCACTCATCAGTGTTTCAATCCATTTTGTCTTTCTGTCTGTAGTATACAGAGGAGTTTGTGAGTGGGCTGCAGACTCAATTGGAACAGTCTCGTCTACAGGAGGCAGAACTACTCGGTGCTCTGAAAGAAATGCAGGACAAAGTGCTCGATCTGGAAAAGGTGCGTTCATGTGTGTCTTTTGACTTTTTAGTCAGAATTTTCAAGTATGAATTGGAAAGAATGATTCTGCTCCAGTGGTGATGATTAATCATCAGTGGCGATGATATGACTGATATGACTTCCTGATTATAAAAAAGTTGTATGCAAAACTATCACTGCTTTTAGCGCTAAATGGTACTGTAGTATAAAACTTAATGAAATATTGTATGTGTATTGTAGAGGAACAACTCTCTGCCTGATGAAATTAATGTAGCTCAGCTGCAAGAGGAGCTGAAACTGGTGAAACTGAGAGAGCAGGAGACCCTACGTTCCTTCAGAGAGATGCAAGAGGCCGTTACTGATCTCAACCACTGCTGGCAGGTGCAGAATCTCTATACAACCCCACTGAGCTCTTCAACTTTACTGATCTTTACACAATTGGTCTAAACTCTACACAATTCTGATGAGTTTTGTTTTACTGCATTGTCACTTTCATTTGTCAGTTGTTTTGACATATATAAAAAATCGAATTCTTTGCTCACCTAATTTATTTATGACAGAATCATACGTCTCGTGGAGGAGGAGGAGGCCACTGGAAGGAGTCTCCTAAGAAGAATGCGTTGAATGAGCTGCAGGATAAACTGATGACTCTGAGGCTGCGAGAGGCTCAGGGTCAGGCTGAACTCAAAGAGGTCAAACTTAAAAATCTGCAGTTGGAGAGCCAGGTTAGACCTACAATGCCTGTCCATGGCAGTGTTCTTTTAGTATAATAATTATTTTAGTATGTTATTTTAGTATAATTTAGTATAATTAGTATAAGTAATTTTTTTTATAATTTGTGTTAAGATTTTATTTATATATATATATATATATATATATATATATATATATATATATATATATATATATATATATATATATATATATATATATACACACACCAGGGGTGGACAAAGTACACAACTTTATTACTTGAGTAAAAGTAACAGTACTACTGGTCAAATATTACTCCGTTACAAGTGAAAGTTGTAAAAAACGATTTTTACTTAAGTAAAAGTACAGTATTTGTTTTCAAAAGTACTTAAGTATCAAAAGTACATTTCTTTTTTTTTTATGTCAGCGCATTATTTTATTGTTGTTGTATGAATGTAAACTATGCCATCATGGTTTTAGCCAGTCAGTGATGCTCCATCCGACATGCTAGCATATGACTACCTTAAACTCATTTAAACTTGTATAAAAGTTACAAAGCTCTTTATAAAGCTGCTGTCACTTTATGGCCGAACGCATGGATCCAATACACTGATACACATCTGATATTCTCCAACTGTTCACCTTCCCTTAAGACATAATCAACTTTGTTTATGTGAATACTCGCCAAAATGAACATGTTGACATCCGTTTTCTTCCATTTTGCTATAAACTGATCAGTGTTCAAAAACACCTTTTAAAGAAAAAAAAAATCATCCACTGACTTTCAAAGCTGCTACAGAAGCGACTTTCGACTTTGATAGAAATGTAGTGGAATAAAAAGTACGATATTTGTCTTTCAGATGTATTTCAGTAAAAGTTATACGTTTCCAGAAAATATAATACTCAAGTAAAGTACAGATACTCAAAAAGTGTACTTATGTACAGTACTCAAGTAAATGTACTTAGTTACTGTCCACCTCTGACATACAAACACATGCATACATACATACATATATACATACATACATACATACATACACACACACACACACACACACACACACACACACACACACACACACACACAACTTAACTTAATGACTAATGTAGGCTTTGGGATAGGGCTGTAAATGATTAATCACGATTAATCACAACCAAAATAAAAGTTTACATAAAATATGTGTGTGTATAATTATTATGTAGTTATAAATGCACACGCATGCCTGAATATATTTAAAAACTATTTGTTATATTTCTATATAAAATATTAATATTTCTATATAATATAAATTATGTATATACATACATACACACTGTATTTTGATGCAAATATTTCTTAAATATATACATGTATGATTGTGTATTCAAATATACATAATAATTATACACAGTACACACGCATATATTATATAAACACAAACTTTTATTTTGGATCTGATTATTCGCGACTAATCATTTACAACCCTACTTGTCGGTCTTTTTGTGTCCCCTGGAGAAGAACAGCTCCTACTCCAATCTATCTAATCCATCAGTTTGCAGTATAAAAGGTTTATCAAAATAAGGACAGCATAAAACCTGCCTTGATGGATTTAAGGGGGAAAACATCAGGATTTTTTGTGGTAATGACCAACATACCCTGCCTAAATTCACTTTAGTGGCTCAACATTATCCATACCCAGCTGATCAAAAGGTAATTTAAGGGATAGTTTGGCAACAAAACAAACTTGCATAACCTCCCTGTCTCCTTAGAACCAGATCAACTGTAAACTAGTTGGGAGACATGAGCAAGAGAGCGCCAGCCTGCAGGAGAGACTGCAGAATGCTCTTTCTCACAACAAAACACTACAAAGCCAGCTCAACGAAATGAAGAGAAAGCAAGCCGAGTCTGACTGCAAGGTACAGTGCATTCACAGTCATACAATTCAGGAAGCACCGATTCAGTGAGATAAATGGTAAATGGGATGCGCAATAAATCAGTGCCATGTCGGTTATTGCCTAACATGAGACATTTTTTCATCAACTTACGCTCATTTAAAGTCAATCTTTAAAAACAATCTTAAATCTCAAATGTTTTCGCATGCTGTAGGTTATCATTATGCTCTAATGACTTTATTCACTTGTTGCATTTACAATGATTAATCTTAGTTTTTAATGTTTTATTATTTATTTATTTAGAAATAATAATATAGAATCTGAATATATGTCATTTTATCGGTCATCAGCCATAAAATGAAATAATTATCACCTAGCAAGAATTCTAACGTCAGTCGATTCTTAGTAAAAAGACTTTTATAATAGGGCTGTCAATAAAGTGAAAGGATTTTGTCATGCGATTAATTGCACACTTATCCTAAAATGAATCATACACCATTTATCTCATTAAACACATTCATTTTGTCATAATTTGCTATATCCAAAGTAAACAATCAGATTGAAGGGTGATTCAAGGATCACTGGAGATGCCAAAATGACACCACATAAACAAATATAAGGAGTCCATATACTTCTATTATTATAATACATTTATACACGCACCCATGAAAAAAAAAAACATTACATAACATTTTTTTACAGAAATCAAAGTGTATAGTGTGTGTGCAGAGCAACAACAACAACGAGATTGCTTTCATTTTAGACGTCATGCCACACGGAGATGCAAAAAAGCCTCCTAAATCAACCGCTTTGACTGAATAAACCTACGATTACTAATCACAACAACGTACACATGACAAATCAAGCATTATCCTTCATGAGTGCACGTCGAAATTACGTTATCGACACAACTTACGTATTTTTTAAATTTATTAGCGTTAATTGCTTTAAATTATTATAATGCGTTAAGGACTTTAAATTAATCGCATGTGTTAACGCGTTAACGTTGACAGCCCTAATTTATAGATTAATGTATTAATTAGAATGTAGATTTTATTTTTATTTTTTTAATGGTTTTGATCTATATAAATAATTCAGCTTTCTTTCTTTTAGAGCAAAGAAGAGGTGATGGCAGTGCGTCTAAGAGAAGCTGACAGCATGGCCGCTATGGCTGAACTCCGGCAAAAGATAGCCGATCTAGAAATACAGGTGAGAAATACAGGCCTGCATTACGACATATGTGGGATAACTTAGTCTACTTGGCTATTTAAAATGTACATCTTCTGTAAAACAATTTTGCCAGTTGACAGGGCTTACTTAATTTTTCCCAAGGAGCACCTGTGCTCCTAAATCAGGAGCACATTTAAAAACTTTAGGGGTGCAACTCACTATTTCTGCCATACTGTATATACAGTCATTGCCAAAATTATTGGCACCCTTGGTAAATATGATCAAAGAAGGCTGTAAAAATAAATCAGCAGTGTTTATCCTTTTGATCTTTCATTCAAAAAATTAGAAAAAACATAACTTTTCATTGAAGTAAAATAATTAAAAGTGGGGGGTAAATCACATTATAAAAATAAAGGTTTTTCTCCCAAAACACATTGGCCATAATTATTGGCACCCTTTTATTAAATACTTTTTGTGACCCTCTTGATGGAAGATCTAACCACGGCCCATTATAAGAAATCTACCAGAGGCCGTCAGGTTTTGATTTATTATCTGTTGGTATTTGCTAGAATCCATGATACCATGTATCTGAACAAGATGTCCTGGACCTCTAGCAAAAAAATAGGCCGACAACATTAAAGATTCAGTGATAATTTTAACCGTGGACATGGGGTACTCTTTATCCCTGTTTGCACCAAACCCATCTGGTAGATTTGCTGCCCAAAAGCTCTTTTTATAGTTTCATCTGAACACAGAACGAGGTCCCTTTTGAATTTTCAGTCATGTCTGACACTGAATATGCTGGAGTTTGTTTCTGGATGAGCGAGGAGGATTTTTCTTGAAACCCTCCCAAACAACATGTGGTGATGTAGGGATTGTTAGATTTTTTTTTAGACTTTCTGACCCCAAGACTCAACTAATCTCTGCGAATCTCCATCTGTGATCCTTGGAGAGTCTTTGTCCACTCAAACTGTCCTCCTCACTGTGCATTAAGACAATATAGGCACGTGTCCTTTTTTCAGGCAGATTCGTAACATCTTTAGTGGATTTGAACTTCCTAATTATTGCCCTGATTGTGGAAATAGGGATTTTCAATGCTTTAGCTATTTTCTTTCAGCCACTTTCTATTTAGTAAAGCTCAACAATCTTTTGCTGCACGTCAGAACTATATTCTATATTCATTGTGATGAATGATTAAGTGAATTTGGCCTTTGTGATTCCTCATATTTATACTCCTGTGGAACAAGACATCATAGCTGGACAGCTTCATGCTCATAGTCACCCTGGTGTGCTAAAAATGGGAATATTAATGGGAATATACTTCAGAGATATTTTACTCATAAAATATTCTAGGGGTGTCAGTTATTATGGCCGACCTGTTTCGGAGAAAAACATTTATTTCATAATGTGATTTTCCCCCGACTTTCCCCTGATGAAAGGTTAGGGTTTGGTGAATTTTTTGTGAAGCCGTCTTTGATCATATTTACCAGGGGTGCCAATTATTTATTATTTTTTAAGCAATGAAAAATGTTTTTATA
Organism: Pseudorasbora parva; assembly: GCF_024679245.1. NCBI lineage: Eukaryota > Metazoa > Chordata > Actinopteri > Cypriniformes > Gobionidae > Pseudorasbora > Pseudorasbora parva. Next base: position 16,932,309 of record NC_090175.1, on the reverse strand, counting down.
GTTTTATGAAAACACTAATGCTAGTAAAACTTATATATTTAATATTATGTGTCAAATAATGTTCTTAGTCTTTCCTTCCTGTGATGAGGCATTCCAGGCAGAAGCTGCAATAGTGTACTTGAAATTAAATGGAAATTAAATTTAATACAGTTTGTGTAACCAAATAATATCCGGGATGGAAATTGGACACACTGTGTGACATTTTTTTTTAAACAAGCCCGAAATACACTGGGGCACTCTTATTTTGAAAGGTCTGTGCTTTATTATTACAGGCTGCTCATTGAAATTCAGATGAGGGAGACAAAATATGCATTCTTTCAACCATATGCAACATGTTACTATATAAACACCGTTAAGTAAACATTGTCATAATTGATCAGCATAAGTTCATAAGCAATCGTTTGGTCATAAATGTGCGCTGTTCGTTGATTTTTTTTTAACAGTTGTGAGAGCCTGTCGAATGCCCAACAGTGCCACGTTAAGGCTTTGAAACGTGAAACGCAAATATATTTAATGAAATCATAGCCTTTTGAAGTTTAATAATCACATTAGGCATGTATCGCAATTCATGTTTTTCCATCCCCAAAATATAAGATGCCTTAGTGATCATTTAAGATGTTTGTTTACTTTTTATGATCTTACATTTACGAAAACTAATCAGCAGGGATTTTTTGAGTAAATATTTGCAATAAAAACATTTTTGAGTTAATATTAGCAGTATGTTAGCAATGTTGTTTACATGGCAACTACAACAATTGTTTAATGCAAATATCCGGATTACATTGGCTATTGCTGTATAGATAAATCTCTTTCGATATTGGAAAATATTGCCAGGCTACTAAGTGCATGTTACATATTGTTCTATTTTGTGTGTATAAATTGGTATATACACAGTATAATCAAGTGTAAATGTGTGTGTATACATTGCCTACAGAAAGAGGAAGGACTGATCCAAGGTCAGCTGAATCACTCCGACTCCAAACAGTATATAACTCAACTGAGGCAACAGATCGCTGAACTCAAGAGTGAGGTGAGTTTTCACAAACAAACACATACATACATGCACTAGTATGCAAGCTCAGCTGCTATCTGTCACAATCTTAACACTTTTTTACATACAGTCCTGCATTGCAATCTATGATCAGAAAAAAAGCCATTTAAAACCCACGTTGTTGGTTAAAACTACTTACCATGATCCCTATATACTAAACAAAACTGGTTTCTCCTTTTCTTAAAGGCCCACTTGTGCTGAAAAGTTTTTAATGTTGTTTTTAGTATACTTTAAGAGAATAATAATATGCCAATCCAATTCAATACAGTTGCTCAGTGTTTTATCCTTTAAACTGCAGTGAAAAAACTGGTGTTTCTTACATCGCAAACTACCTTGTAACCAATCACGTCAACGTGCGGCCGGGCTTTTGCATATCATTAACTATGATCGCTCTGAAGCAAGGGATTCTCAAGAGAAGCCAGGTTATCCCGGTATTTTTTTATGTTGAATTGGGTACATTTAGATATATAGCGGGTGAATTATGTATATGATGTAGGGCTGAACGATATTCTGTTTTAACATCGACATCGCGATGTGCTCGTGAGCGATAGTCACATCGCCGGCAGATGCGATGTGAAGGGTAGTAGCCAGACCATAGTGTATTAAGAGAACGGTAGCACATAGTAAACACGAGTTTGTTGCTGGAGTGACATGCACGTTCCGCGTGACTGCACAGTGATTGGTTCGCTGTACCGCTGCTCACCGCGGCTCACGGCCAAACATTAACTGCTAAAATGCGTGACGAAGAGGATCCGCCGCAACAGCAACAAAAAAGGTTTTGTACCAGAAATCATCTTTTTGGGACTATTTCGGCTATAAAAAGGAGGATGTTGACCAAAAAGAGGTAATTGCATGGAGTGTCAGAAAGTTGTGGCCACAAAACAAGAAAACACCACCAATTTGTCTGGTCACTTAAAACTTACAGCACCACAAAGCTCTTAACGACGAATACAAAGCAGGGCTCGACATTAACGCTTGTCCGGGACAAGTGGATTTTTTGAAGAGACAATTAAAGAGAATTTTACTTGCCTGACGGACAAGAGCCTGATTAAAACAAAAAAAATAACTAGCGAATCACCAAAATGCAAGAATGTTTGTGCATTAGTGTAAGTGGCTATCAATAGAGGATAATAATATTAATGAACTGATGATAATAAGGTCGCGCTGTTGACGCTCGTGCAGCCTCTCGAGGAGAAATTACAACACTGAAACCATCAAGACTGAAAATAACACTGATTTCATATGACAGTTCCATAAACAACTAATTAACATTCACTTAAAGTCACTTACATTTTAGATGCAATATTAAGTGTTTTTGTTTTATTTCAGCAGTGAAAATCGTTCACAGCAGACCCGTAACGCGTCTCACTCACAGCAACAAGTGTGTTACTGAATCGAATTGTTTGAATGAATCGTTTGAATGAACGAATCAGTGACTGGCTCATTAAGACGGTCACCTGCTGCCACCTACTGGAGGTTTAGTTTCTGTTTGCACATACTTTCCAACATTTATTTATGTCACTTGTAATGAAGCTTGCTTATTAGTGAAATTATTAATATCATGGAATGGTAATTATTATTGACTTAAGCCTTGATTGATGGCTCTCAATATCGCAATATATATCGTTGGGGGGAAAAATATCGCAAAGTAATTTTTTTCCAATATCGTGCAGCCCTAATATGGTGTATATTACGATGTTATGATGGACTATATGCCTTTCTCCACTTCACCTATTTTTGAACTGTTGAGAGAGCGAACTGGAACATGGTTTGTGTAACATCAGTAGGGTTTGGTATCGTGTGGGGCAGTGTTAATTTTGACAGCAAATTCAGATTTAGTCTTAGTCTTAGTCTTTTGAATAACACACCATTTAGTTTTAGTCCCATTTTAGTCATCTGAAATCTTTTAGTCTTCGTCTAGTTTTAGTCGACTAAATATCATAAGAGTTTTAGTCTTAGTCTCACGGGTCGGTTTGTATTACGTTTTAGGTTCACGGTTTCAGTACGGTTCGGTATTTGCTATGTTCACAGAATAAAGGACTATTAAAAATAAAGAAGATAAGAGCAAATAACTTAAATAAAAGCAGTAGCACAAATAAATTATATTGAGCAAAGATACTGGTAAAATGAACAATGCATTTCCTGTTTTTCAGGTAGGTCTAACGTTAGTTTTAGGTAGAGAAATAGAATAAATAATCAAATGTAAAATAACTACTTATTTAACTGTTTAAATGAAAGATTAATCCTTATTAAACTTACACAAGCTATTCAATCAAGAGCAGTGAGTCCTCATATTTTCTTTGACATTAAAGGTTGCTGCCCCTTTAAGACAGGGGTATGCGTCGTCTTTCTCGACTGTATAAAGTTCACTTAAGGCATATTCAGACTATGTCTGCTTGGATACTTAACAAGATGGACATGTTGACATACTTTTTGTATGAGTTTGTCCGTTCAAGCGCAAGACTTGAAAGATAACTGAATATTTGCGCGCTGTGGGACGCGTGCGCGCTCTCGGATGACAGATCTTCACACAGCACGTGCGCGCTCTCATTCGCGTCTTCTGGCGTCCCGGGTGAGGACGGCGAAATGACTGGACAAACGGCAGCACTCGCATGCATTTAACACAGTTTACAAAGAGAAACCGTTTTGCCAGTTTTTTCTTTTATTATCGTTGTTGTAGTGTAGCCTATCACTGAGGAGCCAGCACGTGTATCCATTGACAGAAACATACATAAAGCATTATTTTCAAGTTACAACCCATATCAAAGATGCGTCATCATCAGATGTAAGATGGACCGCGGTGCAAGTGCGTTTTACACGGCACCCCGGTTGGGAAACGCTGGTCTAATCAATACAGGTCAGACGTGGTTTTCTTTAGCTTCTATTTTATTCCAAGTTTAGCAGCTAGCGGAAACACGGTGGTTTATCTGATAAAATAAACTTGGCGTGCGTGCTTTGGCATGTAACTCATGTGCCTCTGACATTTCTGTTCTGTCTTTTCTTTGTAACTGCTGCTGCGTTTGTTTAGCTGTTGCTTGCATTTGCCGCGGCTTTTTTAAATGGCTCTCGGCTGCTTCTGCTTAGATCAACCTACCCTCAAAGATTCGCTCTGATTGGATTTCTACCCAACATGGCCCACAAAAAGAGTACTTATGATTGGATCTCTTCTCCATTCGTCCCCCCCTTATATTTTCGTCTCATTTTTATTCGTTGACTAAAGTGCCAGTTATATTTCGTCACGTTCTTCGTCATCATATCTGACTTTTTATTTAGTTTTTATTTAGTTTTCGTCCGTGAAAAAGGTTAGTTGACGAATATTTTTCGTCATAGTCTTCGTCAACGAAATTAACACTGGTGTGGGGTTTTTTTTACAATTCCAGTGCCAAACCGGTACTTTTAAAACGGTTCCGGTGCCTAAACGTTACTTGAACCGATACGTTTTTTTTTTTAAAGAGCCAGAAAACAACAGTAGATGACATTCAAGCGGCAACATCCCGCGATCTCTCTTGAAGCCAATACGGAAGTAATGTAAACTGCAATTCATCGACTGGCCACTAGGCGTGGTTACTTTGAGTGACAGGTGGATAGCCATTTATCTGCCGTCTATAGTGATTGCGTCACCTAAGCTCTGCCCAAATCCCGTCTTTTTGCCCATTTTCTGTTATCCAGGAGTGACACACTATGAAGCGCTCGCAAGATGGCAACGCCCAGCTCGTCTCTGCTTTAAGCTTCAGAACGGCTTATCGGAATCCTATGGGTGACGTCACGGACACTACGTCCATATTTTTTTACAATCTATGCTGACATTTAAAGAATGGCTTTTTATTGATTTTCTTTTTTTAAATTCTGTTAGTAAATTTAACAATTTATTAAAAGTTTAAAGTATACTTAAATATATAAATAGATACAAAAAACAATTAACTTAAATTCACAGTAAAAGCTAAGCCATCTAACCCAACTACATTAGGCCTAATTTAACACTAAATAAGAGCACTAATACTAGTGATATTACAGCCCTAATAACAGCAAAGTAGTCTGTAGTCTTGGTCTACTACAAACCAGCTTCAGTTCAGCATTATTTTGCGTTACTATGACCATATTCTCTTGCTAAATATTTTAGAACGCATCGCCTTATTGTTTCCATGGCGACGCATCATGCTTCTCAAATGACACACAGCAGACGCTGTATGACAGCTCAGCTATATCAGTGTTTTTTGATTCAAAATATTCACAAATGTGTTACCTATGTCACTCATGAGCGATTTGATATTCTGATTTTCAAATATGTGTAAGTGAATATGTTTTGTCATAAGGATCATGTTAGTTGATCTATAATGCGTGATGGCCGCCTTAATGTTAGTTTGTGCCTCAGAGAATCGCATCTGTCGGATTTACATCACGTAAATTCATCCTCGTCTCACGAAATACTTGACAGTAAGTGAAAGAATAGAGTAAACTATATAGTAACTTATATAATGTGTGTCTGAATATGAATAAAACAGTCAATTTATAGCTGTCAGAAAGGATTGTTATTGCCACTTCCATAGACATCAGTGTGTTTTTGCTGCTACTTATGTGCATTCAAATGTCTGAAACCCTAAATAAACATGTGGTTGAAAACACTGAATCGTTGTGATATTTGACAAGCGCTGAGCGTGTGTGTCTCTGGCTCAGCGCCAGCCAAAGCGCGAAATTGTGTTTGATGGCGCCAAAATGAGGAACCGAAATCTGCGTTATGATTCGTTCCGCTACATACCGGTTATAGATTTCGGTACCCAACCCTAAACATCAGCAACTGATTATTAGCTGTTTAAGAATGTAGTAAAGCAAAAGGATAATTATGTTAACCGCCGCTATGTGTCCGCGATGTGAGCGATATCTGAGGCATCAACTTTGTAGACGTAGACTTCACTGTTCAACTTCTTCTGAATCAGTTTTTGATTCAAACATATATGGCTAAATTAAACCAGTATTTCCACTTGCTATTGTACAGCGTTTACTACAGTTAAAGCCCCGCTGAAGTACCTTGAAACAAGCCGCATTATTCAATGTATTGACTTGATTTACCCTGAAACGGCTCCAGATGTTAGTAGCTCCTCCACTCCGGGTCAGTTTGACTAGAGCCTTTCTGTTTGGTAAAGCCAGTTTCCTCTAACCGTTTATCATCATAATCTCCTCCATATCGCTTTGAAATGCAGCATTCTGTGCAGAATTCAAATAGGTCCGATAAGTTTGTTGTCTGCGCCGACTCGCGCATATGATCTGCGCTGCGCTCTTGGCTTGGTGAGTAAACATCAGTAAACGACACGATCGCGTGCTTCGTCATTCAAATGCGCTAACGGACTTCATTGTTGTTCTATGTACGTTACACTAGTCTGACGTGCAAAACCGTTTTGCTTGCTACTGCTAAGGTTTAACAATAGTCCATAAACCGAATCATGTCCTTTAAACTTCGTAAAACACACACAAATGTTGACAGGCCACTAAATACAGTACATACCACAGAGACTGACGTCCTATGTTGCTGTTTCACCTGTTCAATTTATTTCAGGCTCCGAATTTGATTCTGGATCATATATCTATTAGCTGAGCTAGATAGCCAAGGGTTTCTCCACGCTTGAGGACGTCACCGCTTTGCGCTCGTCATTCTTTAGCTCCGCCCACACGATACGCCTGCAGGCGCTCGTTTTTTTCCGGAAAGACTCGGTACAGCCCATATTTCTTTTATAAATATAATAAAACCTCATTTGCATATTCATGGTGCTCGTATAGTTAATGAGGCAAGGGTGTAGAGTTACATTCAAGCTATTTTGTCATGAATGAATCTTTTAAATAGGAAATTTTGGTGATCAAAAAATGAGATTTAAATGATTGACTACAGGGGACTTTAAAAAGGATTAATTTACATGAATGGCTCTTTTATATGTTTTCTAGTCTGCACTTTGCCACCATTTTCTGAGTACGCTGTATAAGCGGTTACCTGTCTACTTCATTTTAGAGCGGTATTGCAGTGCTTTACTTGGCATTCGGGACCCTCCCTAACCACTATAAAAACCACTCGAAAATCTTTTTCCCCATTCCACCCAAATGCCCTCTCACACACAGGCGGCTTTGATGGTTTGATACTGTGGTGCTTTACCCACGCACCCGGTCTCACGCACTTCATGTGATGATCTTGCTCATTTGTAGAAAAAGCTTTCGTGACAGGGGGGTGTGAGAGTGTGGTGACATTCTCTTTCTCTTGTATTTATTTCCCTCCCTTTCACCTCTCTGTTCACGTATCACTCCGTCTTTCATCTCTCATTCTCATCCCTCTTTTAGTTTTGATTTTGTCATCGCAACTCACGTTTCCTCTTGATTGATTGCTTTGCTTCTGTCAGTGTTTACATACAAATGTGAAGTGATTGTGCTCCAGTTTCATGGTTACTGTAATCACTGAGTTGAGATGCATTGTGGGCGCTTTCAAAGGACGGATTTACATCAGCATTTTACATGTGCTCATATTCAGCCATGAAATCGGGTCAGCATATGTTTTGTACTACCAACGATTTAGAATCATTTTTCATCAAAACAAAACAACTTGGAGAAAGCCAAAGTCTAATATAACACAAGATGATTTTAGAGTAACTTTTTTTGTACTTTAACATTATCAAATAATTGGTAAATTTTATAATTGGGGTAAATGTTTCGATGCTGTCAAATGAATCTCTACTAACTAGCTAATTTATCAATTACTATTAAAACTATTTCTGTGATATATTGTTTATTTATTATGGCTTATTCAAATTTTACATTAAATACTATGAATTCATCAAATAATTTGCAATTAATCGCACATTAGTACACTGTAAAAAATAAATAAATAAAAAAAACCAGGCCCTGATTTAAAATTTTCTAGTGACTGATCACATCTAAATTTTTCATTTGGCCAAATTAAATTTCTTCATTGATGAATTGATGAAATTTAATTCACAGAAATTCTGTTTGGCCAACTTTAGTGTATTTATACAGAAAATTAAAATCATTAAAAAAAGGCATTTAATTTGTGGTGGCTGACAAATGCATTGAATAGACATTGCAAAACACGGCTTTTGGTAACAGTGTATGTAGAAATATTGTTTTGTTTTTTCATGTCATTAAACATAAACCAGTCACTAGCCAGCAGTTCACTTAAAGGGATAGTTCACTTTTAAATGAAAATTCTGTCATCCTTTACTCACCCTCAAGTTGTTTCAAACCTGTGTGAATTTCTTTCTTCAGCTGAACACAAGGGACGATATTTTGAAGAATGTCAGTAACCAATCAGTTAACTGGAGCCATTGACTTCCATAGTAGGAAAAAAAATATTATGGAAGTCAATGGCTCCAGTTAACTGATTGGTTACTGACATTCTTCAAAATATCGTCCCTTGTGTTCAGCTGAAGAAAGAAATTCATACAGGTTTGAAACAACATGAGGGTGAGTAAAGGATGACAGAATTTTCATTTAAAAGTGAACTATCCCTTTAAAGGGACCATTCACCCCCCCAAAAAAACAAAAAAATTATGTGATCATTTACTCACCCTCAAGTTGTTCCAAACCTGTATGCATTTTTTTTTAGCTGAACACAAAAGAAGATATTTGGAAGAATGTTTGTAACCAAGCAGATCTCGGTAGCCTTGACTATCATAAAAAAAAACACTATGGCAGTCAATTGCTGCCTGAGATCTGCTTGGTTATAACAATTCTGTAAGGCCATCAACATTTATTTATTGGTCTTCGTACATAATTTAAATGGATATCCTTTTCACATTTAGTCACGTCTTGCCGTTTTTTTAGCATTTCAGCACTGAATGGGCTTTTCATTAACATTTACTCTTAAAAATCTCGGTGATGTCCTAATTCGGAAGTGCTGTGCACTGACTTTTGCTCTGTGGTTTTGACTGAAACAAGATCAACCAGACAGAGGAAGTGAGAGGTGGGGCTTGTGTAGATGATTGTCTCAGGAAGCTTTTCCATTGGTTAACCACAGCCCCTCCCACTCCCACACTTACAAATTGCTAAAGAACTTGTTGGGAAACCCATGACGTTTCAGATCTGAGATTTTAGCAAAATACCTGTTTTAGGCTCTCACGAATGTTAGGACAGACACACACACACACACACGCAATCACACTCACTTAGGCTCACTGACTCAGAAGGGAAGGTCTGAAATGAGAGCAAAAAATTGTGGTCCATTTCTGTCACGCAAGAAAATCCATTGTCTATGTGATTCACACACCGAGGCATATGTAGATTTATACATACAAATGGTACAACAAGCATTACATGTCAAAACAAACATGAGTCTTGAAAGTCTTGAAAATTTAAATAAATAAATACATTTAGGTATATACTGGTAGCTAAAAACATAAAGGTAAATAAATTAAATTAATCTGTACTTATTTGTGTAATTACACTTTTAACGTCGTAACCATCAATTAAAACCAAACCACGATGTGTTTAACAGAGAAATACAGTGACAAACTGATCTTAATCACATTGCATGTGAATACTTTGCTCTAACTCCTCTCCGATAAGTAGAACTTAAATTCAACACCACCACACATTGAAGACAACCACTTGTTGCTATGGAAACATACCAACCTGTTGAGAGAGAAAAAAAATGTGGTTAATTAGGGTAAATGCGGTATGTTGTGCTCCTTTTAATGTCAATGTTTTTTTTTGTGTTTTTTTTACAGATAGTTAAATGCGTTAGAAAATAAACCACAAACTCATGTTAAGAACATTCTCAGATTTTACCTTTTTATATCAGGTCAAAAAGTCAATTATTTATTTATTTTTTATTAAAAAATATTAGTCAACCAGAAATAGTTTTCCATATGCTGGTACTGCTTCATTCAGATACTATTATAGGTTTTTATGTTTTTGTTTTTCATTTTCATAAGTTTAGTAATTTTGTTATGCACTTTTGTATTTTTTTTCCTATCGTTTTTATGAATTTTTGTTTTAATTTGAGATTTTTTTAGTGCAAGTTAAACTAAATTTAAAATGAGAAAATTGAAATTAAAAAATATATATTTTAGTTTTTTATTTAATTTCAGTTAATGTTGATTTTATTTTAAAGCAACATAAATGTTTTTTATGGTTTTATATTTTCGTTTTACTCAACTATAGTAACTCTGGCTAGATGGGCACTAATCCAGCATAAACTACCCTGGAAACTGGTCTTTTCTGCAGGGGTGTGTATTTGTAAGCATTGTTGAGGAAAATTACTTTGAAAAGTTATGCATTACAATATTGCGTTACTCCATTAAAAAGTAACTAACTGCGGTACTTGGTTACTTTTTAAGAAAAGTAATGCATTACATTACTTTTGTGTTACTTTTTCTCACCTGGCCTTGGCTTTTTTGTTTGTTTTTTATGACAAAAATACTCACTCAGGCTGAAAGAAATGCATATATTGACACGTGTACACCATTCTGGATCACAGAATAATAGGAAGCAATAGAAAAAAGTTTCATATTTTACCAATGAAAACCAAAATTTAAGTCATTTTTGCTTATGGTTTAACTGAATCATCAAAAGACAACAATAAATACATTGGTCAATAAAGTGAGATTAAATGCATAAAATACTAGTTTTATTTAGCATTTAATTATTGGAGGTTTGCATAGTATTCTGATTTCATTTATTTTGAGGAATGCTGAATCTGTTTTTGTTTTCAAATTAAATGAGTGAATTAAATCTTAATCTAGAACCACAATAACCTTCATGTTTACACACAACACTTCTGCACTTAAGATTTTTCTTAGCAATGGGACAAGAGCTGAGAAAACAAAGTAACTTGCGTTACTTATTTTTAAAAAGTAATTTAGATGTTTTGTTGTAAATTTTAAAGGGGTGGTTCCGTGTTTTTTTTCTAGACTTGGTTGTGTTTATGGGGTGGAGTATAACATGTCTTAGCACTTCTTTTTTTTTTAAACGCTGTATTTTTCTTATATTTGACCTTTATTCCACACCGCTGTCTCCACTGTCCTTTGAGCGGCTCGTTTGCTTCCTGCTTCTATGAAGCCCATCCCTCTGAAAACCCCAATGGTCTTAGATTGGTTAGATGGCCAAATGTAGTTTCCTGTAGTTTTATTGGCTGAAGTGCCAAGCACAGGTTGTCCAAAAATGTCACGCCCCTTCCAATTACGGCCAGAAGTTACATCTGCGGAGACTAGCAACGGTTTATGATGAAAGAAGCTCGTTGTCGTCCAAACCGGCCGTTTTTTTAGGCAATAAACTGCCATAACTTTAAAAGACAATATCTCCGTTTGCATTGAACTTCCAGCGCTGTAACTTTGCAGACACTGTTTATGCTCAAGCAGCAACATTACACACTAACTAAAGTTAAAAAAGTGAAATCGCATGCAACCACCCATTTAAAAGTAATGGGTTCCTTTACTAGTTACTTGAAAAAAGTAATCTGATTACTTAACTCAAGTTACTTGGAATGTGTTACCCCAACACTGTTTTTAAAACTATTTACTGGCATATAGAAATTGTCAACCCCTTTTTCTTGAACATTTTAGATCAGGCAGCTGCGTGGACAGCCCTCCAAGTTCCAGAATTCCAGTGGTGGCGCTTATCAGGACCTATGTTTGGAAAGCCCGGCGTCAGCAGAAGGCGATTACCTCAGTTCAGATGAGGATCCTCTTCAGAGCCACCTGCCTGTGACCGCCCTGTATCCGCATCACTCGTCACCCCGTCTGGACAGTCAAGGCAGCACGGACAGCGACGGAGAGGAAAGGAACCCCGTTCAAAACCCCTGCCAAGATCCGCTGCCTAACCAGCAGCAGCTTTACCCGGGCATGGTGTGTGCCGAAGGACTCGAGAACTGAGATTCCTTGAAATTGTGGGACAAGGAGAATTGAAAACTTTAGAAAAAGACATGATTAGACTGCACAAAATGCACACATATATAACGTGAGAGAGAGATTATGTACATTCACCCAAAAGTTGTCTGAGGTAGGGCAGGAAACTGATGCATAGCGCAACACTCTCATAGTATACGTCTCCCTCACTCTTAACTATGTCCGAAATCTGAAAAAAACGCAGCCGGATATGAAAGTATGAGGGCACCCAAGGCCTGTCCGAATCCAAATTTTGCCTTCCATCTGTTCGACTGTCACAATCCTATGCGTTCGGTGTGGTGGTTCATGATAACATTACATCTGATAAAGAGATCACAAATACAAGAACTGTCCATAAGATTACATTTCTACACAGAAATCCCAATGTATTCACACAAGTATTCCTTTGGTTTATGTCTAAACTTCACTTGAATTTGTTCTAGATCATTAGACGTGACGTTTGGTGTCTTGGAAGCTGGCCTGAAACTAGTTTCCTAAGGCGGTACGTTCATACAAAAACATGGCAGCTGCCTTCGGTTTTGGACACAGCTTCTGTGTCTCTAACTCTTTGTCTTTCTCAATCTTTTACTGTCTTTTTGTCAGTGTGTCTGTTGCGCTACATATAATTCTTCAACTGGGTATTGTATTCCCAGGACTTAATTTGGAGTTCTGTGTAACGTATACCAATATATATATATATTCAGACAGACAGAGGTCAAACTGTCCTCCTCTCAGAGAGCCAGAAAGTTCGGTCATTTTGGCCATTTTCTCCTTTCAAAGAAAACAGCATGGCCTTGAAACTACCTCTAAGGGTGCTTTCACAATTGCCTGGTCCGAACCCGAGTTCGATTGCTCCCCCCTCCTCACCGCGCAGGAGAAGGCAGCAAATGCATGGCGTTGCTCACCTCACTTTTTCACCTCAAAAGCGTTTTTTAAAGCGTCAGCGCGTAACAGCACATGCGTCTATCTGCCGCGAATGCACTGCAAATGTTCTAAAGAACTCGGAAGTCCATTTCTGCTGAAGGCAAGCAGAAATGAGATAGACGTTCTCTCTGCTTGCAGTGTGTCAGTCACGCTTGTCAGGAAAGTGAGTGAGAACACACACATACACAAAAGGTGCATCCCAATTCGCATACTTGTGCACTATTCTATAACGTTTTATAGTATAAATATATTACTAAAAGAAAAGGTTCACCTTATTCTTGGGTGATGCACTTAATTAACTAAACAAAACAAGTGTGGAAGATGGACACTTATGGACTTTCACAGCTTCAATTACATAGCGAAGGGGGAGGGGCTATCAGACTCCGAGGTTGAAAAAAAACGTATAAAATTCATTCACAATACGGTACATAATGTAAGTACGTAGAGTAGGGTTGGGTATCTTTTTCATTTGAACAATTCTGATTTTGCTCATCGATTCTGATTCTTATCGATTCTTAATGTGAATTCCAAAAAGGTAAAAAAAAAAAAAAAAAAAAAAAAAAACTTAGATATCATTCACATTTACTTGAAGTCTTATTGTAAAAAATTTCATTGTAGATGAATACCATAAACAAATTCAACAGGCTAAATAAGACTTACACAAGGGACTTTTGCCTGTGGTTTAAAAATACCATAATACGATAAAAACAACTAGCATAATTAATATTAATTTCAAGCATTTATTAAAGACAATAAAACAATCATTAATAAAAATTAAAAAAAACATACATTAGCAATTGCAATTCAAGGTTGAACAAAGTTGCGATTGAAATAAGTTTTAAGATTTTCAGGTACCGAAACTATATTCAAATGTCAAATAAAACTGCACTTTATAAATAACATATACATTACAAATATAGTTAGAATAGTTAGTCACAAACAGCTTTTGAATATTCTCTTTATCTTTTGTTGGTTGATTACCGTTATTATAGACTGAGGCATGTACATTAGGCTATTAGGTATATAAAACGTGTCAACTGTTTACATTCACTTAAGACATAACTGTGTTTACAATAATATTTTGACATATTTTTGTGTCTATTTGTCCATTCAAGTGCAAAAAGACATGGAAGAGAACTCAATATCGTGCACTATTCAGTTTGAGAGGCAGCTTTCTGTGCACACGTTTTGGGTATGTGCGAGAATATAAAATATTAAAAAAATACACAAACGAATCGATAAGACTCGATAATCGATCATTTGTGACCCCAAGGGCCAGATTTACTAATAGCTTGCGGCAGCACAAACCCTCTGTTGGTGTTAAAAACTACTTTCAGGATTTACAAAAGACACAAAGTGAAACATTTGGGATAAAAAGACTTTGACAGGGTTGGTAGATTGCGTTGGCTGCATCTGTATTCTTTCATTTGCGCGTCGTCAGTAAGAGCTTAAGACTCCTAGCTGCTCTTTTCTGGAATTGCGCTCTCACGCTACTTTGCCCTGTTTTGTAAATCTGGCCCTTAAGTACTTGATTCCCAACCCTAACATAGTTGATAGTGCATCATTTGGGACGCAACTACAGATTTATCAAATCATATGTCATTAATAGCGGTACATTTCAGCCATTTAGTACGATTGCGTATATATCAGCAGTGAACCGCACTGGGGTTCACATGAACCGTACCCCAGACCTCTCCGTATTAGACGGACTTGAGTATGGTTCGTGAATGCACACCCGACAACATTCACATCATCCAAACAAACCCCAGCCTCTGACATCAGTCGAACCCCGGTGCGCACAAAAAGTGCTAGTGTGAAAGCACCCTAACTCAACCAGACACACACTCGATCCCAATTTCACCAATACAACAGCCATCTGGTTTCAAAAGAGGTGGCAGAGGAGAAAAACATACACACTAAATGTTTGGATTTGCAACATTCTATCAAATCTTTGGCTTTGGAAATCATAGGATTGTCACGCTCGGTCTGCGCCTAACGTAGGGACCATCTCTCTCTTTGTCTACTGTTTCTTTAGAGGCTCGCAGCAGAAGTGGTGCCTCTCTCAGCCTGGACGTTCTTCGTTTTTCTGTATTGTTCTTCTGAAGAGGATGTGCACCTGTTATGTTTATCTAAAACGCAACAGACACTACAATCACTTTAATGAGAGGTAACGGCTGAAGGAGAATAAGAATGAACAAAGTCGTATTATATAATGTAATAGGGATGTTAATAGTTACATACATAGATGAATATTACCGTAGCTCATCCATGTATTTGTGTGTTTTATACTAAACAAAGAGAGGTGATCAAAATTGTGGATGTATATCCATTGCAAAAGAAAACTATTGTGTGTCAACATTGCCAAATGTTTTTTTATGTTATTTATATGTTTATTTCTTTAGCTTTTTTTAATAATGTACATGTACTTCATGCATACAGAGGCCAAACTATTTAATTCATACTATTCTTCTGTGCCAATCCTGAAAAACAGCATGAAGCTGAAACTACAGGGTCTCCAGAAAAGAGATTAGTTAAAAAAAGGGTAAAGAATAGAAAAACAACTGCTGCTATGACATTTCTAGTGATTTTTATTATTATTTTTTAAATATGTTCACAAGGATAACCCCTTTATATGTCCAAGATATACTGTGAACTTACATTGACAATGAGTGGCCTAGACTTGTGTTTCGATCTTGATTTGCGTGTTTAACCACCATGAGTCAGTTATTGATCCTGACTTGTTTGTGCTGATTCTAAAGCAGCTTCCTGAAGCTTTCGTGATGGCTCGCTCATGGTTGAAGAAAGTCTTTATGATTTGTAGAGCTACTGCTTGCTTGCATTTGATTGAACTAGAGAAGGTTTACAAACAAACGTATCTACTAAACTACATGAGAGTCGATACGAAACAATGTGAGATTTTGTATATATATACACGTATATTATACACTTGATAACACTTCTTTTTTTTTCCTTTTAATTATTCTACCCACTATTTCGTAACCTGTCTAAGACTTCCATCTGTCTCTGTACTGTCTACAATGTCAAGTTTGTCTGACCACACATGGCGCATCAGTGTCATTGCCTTTCCCCACCACTGCCTCATTTTGCTGAAGCTCATTGATCGTTGTATTCGTCAGACATTTGAGGTGTTTACATGACTTTTTGAGAGCGAGACAACATTTCCGTCCCTTTTGTCAGACGAGACATTTGCACCCTTTACTGGTTATTGACAAAAACCAGTGAGAAGCTGCTCTCAGTCATATCTCTGACACTATGATGCATTACAAGACATTGGAAAAACCATTTACAGTATGTGCTGAACATGAAATGGGAAGCCGTTTAAGTGTGTTCATAAAGCATATCTCCTTTTGAGTGGTTGTCGGCGCTCGAGATAATCTGGGGTTGCTGTTTTATTGACTGACACTTCTGTTTATGAGCGTGGAATCGATTGTGTGGGGTGGTGACTATTTTTCCTTTCATCGAACCTGTTATAACCCTTTTACTTATGAGAAATAGCTTATGTACATGTTCCAGCTGGAAGAAAGACTGAGAAATACCAGTCCAATCGTACTATGTTATGCATATGGACTTTTATTTTGTTTCATTTTGAAGTGCAGATGAAAACTAAACACCTCTAGCATCAACTCTACTAAGTTTTTACTCTGATTTAGAACATCCTTCCTGTTCTGCAATGACCTCTGTAACGTGAAACCGGTTTCAGAACTGTGTTACGTTTATTATCCGGTGTTCTTTACAAGAGAAGCAGCGAATGAAGGAAGTTGCCGTGCGCGTTTGATTTCTTGTTGGTCTTCGAAGCAAAACCTCAGAGGGTCCCAGTAGTTATTCAAGCAGTATTTACCAACATTTGTTCTGGTTTGGGACTGTTGGGTTTCAAACAGTTGAAGGAAACTGTCCTCACAACTTGATTACAA
This sequence comes from Pseudorasbora parva, assembly GCF_024679245.1. Taxonomy (NCBI): domain Eukaryota; kingdom Metazoa; phylum Chordata; class Actinopteri; order Cypriniformes; family Gobionidae; genus Pseudorasbora; species Pseudorasbora parva. Next base: position 16,915,525 of record NC_090175.1, on the reverse strand, counting down.
CACACAACGGTTTTGTGGTGTGAGTTTTAGCTTCTGAAAAATATTTGCTAATAGGAAATCAGAAATGTCTGTTTTGAAATTAACTTGAGACGATGAGAGTTTGGTAACCATTGTTGTTGAGTTGATTTTGTTTTAACAGTATTTGAAAGGCTTTTTTAAAGATCATGTCTTGAAAGCTGACCAGGAACGTGCCATTTTTAGTTTGTCATGGGCTGTCTAATATGGTCAAACACATTTCTGTCCCACATCGAGCTCTTATTTCAACCTTTTGGCTACATTATTTCTTGATCAGGACTGCAGATGAAGGACAAATCTTATTGTGATGATAATGATGTGGTAGGATGAGTCAGTTTTCCCTGCATAGAGTCTTTCACATATCTCAGAAACACTGCATCTCTGTTCCAGTCAAAGGTGAAGACCTTTTATATACAGTTTTTGTAGCAACTTATTTTCTTGTTTTAAAGGTTGTCATGTCAATAATATTCTTAATGAAACCCTGATTTGTTTCCTAACTACAACAAAAAATGTATGCAAACACTTGTCATGTATTGTATGTTTTAAATTGCAGTGTGCTAAATCATTCCAACTACACCGTTTCTTTTTGACTTCCTTTTTTTTAAGATGAGAAGAAAGTGTGAAGAGCCCTGTCTTATTTATTTTATTTATTTATTTGAGTTTAGTTGTGTATATAGTGCATGTAATGTCATCAGTGTTACAAGCATACAGAAAATGTGCGTACTATGCACTATATGTATTCAATTGTAGTATGACTGTGCTATTTCAAACACAGTGTACATCAAAACAGCAACCCCAAAAGCAGTGGTCAAGACTTCATACACATCACATTATGCTTTCATGTGTAGCCATATTAAATAAATGGCCAGCGAGGGTATGAAGTCATAAAGCAGAGGCTGATGTGACGTCTCCTCGGTAGTGCTCCAATAGCTGCCTTACCTCCTTTCACCAGTCTGTAAATGTCCAGTAGTCTCCCTGTTACACCCATCAATTTACATCCTCTCTCTCCTACAATTTTACTGATGTGTTATTAAGAATGACAGTACTAAAGATTATATAAATGGCAATGTTATCAAATGATGATCCAGTGTTCTGTATTTGATGATAAATAAAATGTATTTAAAAAAAAAATCAAAAAAAAGATTAAACATTTACATTCGCAAAGTTCAAATTTTGGTGTTGTATTATTTTTGTCATCATTTACTCACCCTTGTGGTCAAAACAGCCGAAGATAATAATCAAAACTTATTTTGATTGTAGTCAATAATATTCTTTATTGTTTTGTTTTTTGAGTGGATTTTTTGGTGCTAGACAATATTCACCTCTGAATTATGCAACCTTTATGTCCAATAATACAAATATTAGAAAATAAATCAGAGTGATCAACACAATCTCATGGCAATTCTTAAAAATTGTACGTTTTGGTGAAAGGTGGTTAATTCTTTAATTTGAAGATTGTGGACCTTCGTGCTTACTTTCTTCTAATAATCATAGGTACAGGTCCTTCTCAAAAAATTAGCATATTGTGATAAAGTTCATTATTTTCCATAATGTAATGATAAAAATTAAACGTTCATATATTTTAGATTCATTGCACACCAACTGAAATATTTCAGGTCTTTTATTGTTTTAATACTGATGATTTTGGCATAAAGCTCATGAAAACCCAAAATTCCAAATAATAATAAAATCTCAAAAAATTAGCATATTTCATCCGACCAATAAAAGAAAAGTGTTTTTAATACAAAAAAGTCAACCTTCAAATAATTATGTTCAGTTATGCACTCAATACTTGGTCGGGAATCCTTTTGCAGAAATGACTGCTTCAATGCGGCGTGGCATGGCGGCGATCAGCCTGTGGCACTGCTGAGGTGTTATGGAGGCCCAGGATGCTTCGATAGCGGCCTTAAGCTCATCCAGAGTGTTGGGTCTTGCGTCTCTCAACTTTCTCTTCACAATATCCCACAGATTCTCTATGGGGTTCAGGTCAGGAAAGTTGGCAGGCCAATTGAGCACAGTAATACCATGGTCAGTAAACCATTTACCAGTGGTTTTGGCACTGTGAGCAGGTGCCAGGTCGTGCTGAAAAACCAAATCTTCATCTCCATAAAGCTTTTCAGCAGATGGAAGCATGAAGTGCTCCAAAATCTCCTGATAGCGAGCAGCATTGACCCTGCCCCTGATAAAACACAGTGGACCAACACCAGCAGCTGATATTGCACCCCAGACCATCACTGACTGTGGGTACTTGACACTGGACTTCAGGCATTTTGGCATTTCCTTCTCCTCAGTCTTCCTCCAGACTCTGGCACCTTGATTTCCGAATGACATGCAAAAATTCCTTTCATCCGAAAAAAGTACTTTGGACCACTGAGCAACAATCCAGTGCTGCTTCTCTGTAGCCCAAAGTGGCTTGACCTGGGGAATGCGGCACCTGTAGCCCATTTCCTGAACACGCCTGTGCACGGTGGCTCTGGATGTTTCTACTCCAGACTCAGTCCACTGCTTCCGCAGGTCCCCCAAGGTCTGGAATCGGTCCTTCTCCACAATCTTCCTCAGGGTCCGGTCACCTCTTCTCGTTGTGCAGCGTTTTTTGCCACACTTTTTCCTTCCCACAGACTTCCCACTGAGGTGCCTTGATACAGCACTCTGGGAACAGCCTATTCGTTCAGAAATTTTTTTCTGTATCTTACCCTCTCGCTTGAGGGTGTCAATGATGGCCGTCTGGACAGGGTCGGGTCGGCAGTCTTACCCATGATTGCGGTTTTGAGTAATGAACCAGGCTGGGAGTTTTTAAAAGCCTCAGGAATCTTTTGCAGGTGTTTAGAGTTAATTAGTTGATTCAGATGATTAGGTTAATAGCTCGTTTAGAGAACCTTTTCATGATATGCTAATTTTTTTAGATAGGAATTTGGGGTTTTCATGAGCTGTATGCCAAAATCATCAGTATTAAAACAATAAAAGACCTGAAATATTTCAGTTGGTGTGCAATGAATCTAAAATATATGAAAGTTTAATTTTTATCATTACATTATGGAAAATAATGAACTTTATCACAATATGCAATTTTTTGAGAAGGACCTGTATTTGTGATTCGCCACCTCGTTATATAAGTTTTCTCATGAGATCAGATTCACTGTAAAAAAAAAAATTAATAATAATCCCCATACTTCAGCTTAAAAACATCCGTTATTCGTTGTTTACGAGTCATTTCAGCTTCTTTTTATCTTGCCTATTTAAATCTTGTATACCTGGTGGAAGAAAAAAATTATATATATATATATACTCACCTAAAGGATTATTAGGAATACCTGTTCACAGGGGCAGGGCAGTTCCTTCTATGCATTTAGGGGTGTGGTCCTGGTCAAGACAATCTCCTGAACTCCAAAGTGAATGTCAGAATGGGAAAGAAACGTGATTTAAGCAATTTTGAGCGTGGCATGGTTGTTTGTGCCAGACGGGCCGGTCTGAGTATTTCACAATCTGCTCAATCACTGGGATTTTCATGCACAAACATTTCTAGGGTTTACAAAGAATGGTGTGAAAAGGAAAAAATCCAGTAAGCTCAACCAAATTGGACAGTTGAAGACTGGAAAAATGTTGCCAGGTCTGATGAGTCTCCATTTCTGTTGAGACATTCAGATGGTAGAGTCAGAATTTGTCGTACACACAATGAGAACATTGATCCATCATGTCTTGTTACCACTGTGCAGGCTGCTGGTGGTGGTGTAACGGTGTGGAGGATGTTTTCTTGGCACACTTTAGGCCCCTTAGTGCCAATTGGACATTGTTTAAATGCCACGGCCTACCTCAGCATTGATTCTGACCATGTCCATCCCTTTATGACCGCCATGTACCCATCCTCTGATGGCTACTTCCAGCAGGATAATGCACCATGTCACAAAGCTTGAATCATTTCAAATTGGTTTCTTGAACATGACAATGAGTTCACTGTACTAAAATGACCCCCACAGTCACCAGATCTTAATCCAATATAGCATCTTTGGGATGTGGTGGAACGGGAGCTTCATGCCCTGGATGTGCATCCCACAAATCTCCATCAACTGCAAGATGCTATCCTATCAATATGGGCCAACATTTCTAAAGAATGCTTTCAACACCTTGTTAAATCAATGCCACATAGAATTAAGGCAGTTCTGACGGCGAAAGGGGGTCAAACACAGTCTTAGTATGGCGTTCCTAATAATAGTCCTTTAGGTGAGTGTCAAATATATATGACATTTTGCACATTATTTTATTTTCTGTTTCACATTGTAAATTAATATTGTTCAGCTGCATGATATTTTGTATTATATATATTTTTATATTTTTTCTGCTATATATAGGCCTATTACAATAAGGCCTATATATTAGACACACCCCCACCCCCCACCCATCGACCAAATGGTTCAGAGCTACAAATCGAGCAGCATGGTGCTTACTTTACATCAGGCTTAACCAATAAACCTAACCTAACCTTATTCCTATTCTCAGCCCTAGACTGAAAATGTCATGTTGGTTGGCCTAAATATATGAGGACTTAATGTCAGTTATCTATATGGTTTCAAGGCATGGACAAAAAAAGCAAAGTCTTGTTGCACTTCACAAAACCACACTCTGCAGGGTTCGTCAGTCTTTTTAGCGTCTCATCACTTTTCCCTCTCTTCCTCTGTTTTTCGTCCGTCTGCATGGGGGTCGGAGGCGGTTTGCTGCCTTAGTAGGGGCAAAAGCAAATTAGGGTTAGAGTGACGTGTCATTATCACACCTTCAAAACCATATCGCCGCTGTAAGGCCTTTAGATTTGCTATGAATGTCTATGTTGCAGCTAATTTGCAGCTAATGTTTGCAGCTAATTTTTGCAACACACAAGTGTTTTTTATTGGTCACATCCACAGCTGAGCAAAAGAAGTGCTTTTGTATATGCAACAGAAAGTGTTTTGTTTTCGACGAGACCACCCTGATTTATTTTGCTGGTAGTTTTCCTTCGCTCTGCAGCAGCAGTTACGGTTAGTATCAGTCGGGTTTGAAGAGCTCGAGGCAGAGCGCGCGGCGGAAACTGACGCGTCTGTGGTCGGCCGGTGCTGTGAACGCGCGCTACCTCGCCAAGTTTCAGTTTTGCTGCGCTTTAAGGAACGCGCACCTGTCCTCAGTGATTTATTACTGCTGGTGACAGAGACACATACGACACCGTAGTTCTGCCTAATCTCTTTGATATAAATACAGTTTGATACAAGTGAGAATTGTACTGCATTTAATGTGCATTTTATTATAGAAACACCTCGAAAACTATTGGCTGGCCCGGGGTGCATCTACTGGTAAGTCATGAAAATTATTTTAAGAGAAGTTCGTATGGCACCAATGGCAGTAAACTGACGGTTGTTTTTGAAAATAGCTACATTTCTGCTTTGAAATTAGGTTTATTTTTTATGTATAAATCCTAGCCTATACAAAAACGTGTCATTACATTTTGATAATACCCCTAAAACCGCCTGTATACATTGATAGGCCTACTTTAATTTACTTATAAACAAATCATATATTAATCTTACAAATGATATATATAAATATATAAAATATATAAATATATTCTCAGATATTTATGAAAACTTGTATAAAATGTATGTAATATCAAAGTCTTCACCCTAAAGATTGTTTCCACATGTTCAAAAAGTCTCTTTTGAAGTTTAAAATTAATAATATGGCGTAGCCTAATCACAGACATATTCATAAAAACTAATACTATTAATGGCATGTGTGATATACATGTGTGATATATTTTATCAGCAGTAAAATTGTGTCTGTGGTTATTCGATAGATGAAAATAACTTTTAAACCACTGTAGTCTCTATTCTTTCATTCATTGTAGTAATGGCTTGCTTTTTATTTTTCAAACTTTATACCATTTTAAAATATTTGTTTTAGGTTTTTGGAGCTTACTTAGCACAAGTACACAAGATTCATTGTTTTTTTGATTGTTATTTTTGTGTTTATTTTTTACCAGCATCATGACTAAATGTTGAAGGATACCAAACAGGACCAAGACCAAAATGATTTATCATAACATTTATCATCAATGTTTAAATTAAACTTACTGTATGAGCATTTAATGAACTCTTATTAAGGCAATACGTAGATGTTACATGCACCTTCAATTAATATATTAAATTTGATTTATGCTGTTAAATATATATTTTAGGTACACCAGATACAGCCATTAAGTAATTTTCTTCTTTTTTTAAATAACAATATCATCTTAATAACAATATAATAAAAATGTAAAATCATATTAGAAAATACCTCAATATTTCAAATTAAATTCTTTTTTAATACAGGCTTGTTTGACATTATAAAAATAAGAGTAGATATACCATGTACTACACAAAATGCTATATTCATATTTGAATATAGTTCACCTTGGCTCAATGTGACATTTAATAAATTTTTCAAGTGTTTCAACAGAAAAAGAAAAAAAAACACTGTCATGTTGCTCTGATTAACAGATGATTCTTACAAGATGAGAACAAATTTCTATTTAGTATCCTGGGTTTGAATTTCATTATTTACTTCTCTTTTTTTAAATGCTTTATCCTTTTATTAAGGAAATGCATTTTCCCTGTAATGAAGGCTGTCTTCACAGATGCTGAATCTGTGCGTGAGCCGAGCGTGCAAAGCAATAGACTCGAGGTTCTGCTGTGCTTTCCTCTATAGTGTGAAATCAGTTTGGCTTGTTAGAGCTCAACATTCCTCATTTTAATCGGTATTATGCTGAGATTTAAAATACGTCATGTCCCTGTATATATGGTTGTTGTATATTTTCCTCTCTCCGTTTCTAGCCCTGCACGACAGTGTTCCCTGTCACTGGTTCAAGCTCTCTCTGTTCATCATGCCTCGTTCGTTTCTGGTGAAAAAGAGCAGGAAGGGAGGCTTTCGATCTCTTCCCATAGCTGACGTGCCTTATCTAGGCCTGGTGGGCTGGTCAGTCCCCGTAAAAGTGGCTACACTTCCAGAGGAACCAGGCCAAGAGATACAAGCATATTCTCCAATCATGCAGCAAAATAGCACCCACAAGAGTCCCGATAATAGCTGGAAAACAGGTATGTTAAAGGGATAGTTCACCAAAAAAATGTAATCTGGGGTATTCTTTTTATGTAATTGGCAAAAACTTTATAAAGCTTTAAATTTGCACCTTTGCTTTCATAGCAACAGTAATACAGCAATAAATGTGTGCTGAAATGTTCAGATCGTCTTGTGTGATTAAGACTTGTTCTTCATTGGTTTCTGCAGATCCAGCAGGTTTCCGGTACGGCCCTCCTCCATCTCCAGTGCCCTGGTTACCTGTCAATTCTAGAGACATAGCAGACATGCACGAGCTCAACAGCAGAGACTGTTCTCTCACGGGTCCTCGGAGGGATCTGGGCCCCAAACACTGCAGCTTATGTGGCAAGGTATAACATTTTGCTACAAAAACTATATATATATATATATATATATATATATATATATATATATATATATATATATATATATATATATATATCATCATAAGACATTGATCATCATATAGATGATCATCATATACATCATTATTAATCATCATAAGACGTTGCTGTGTATGAAACACTGAAGCAAACTGTTCTGTGCATTTTTGGAAGAAATTTTTTTTTGTTAAAATCCAAATCCACAATGGGATCACTTGATCAGCTCCTCCAGTCCATAAATTATAAATGACAAAACATTTCCCTTGAGTACTTCTTAAGAAGACTATATTTTAGCCTCAAGCCATTCCAGTGACAGGAGGAAAAGCTTTTCACTTCCTGAGACGGTCTTTAAACAGGTCTGTTTTTAACTTTTCCATTAGGTTTTCTCCTCTCTTGCTCGCCTGGAGTCTCACGTGTACAGATCGCACGGTAGTCATCACCATGGACGCTCTCTGGTATTCCACGACACCAAGGACCCAGTGATGCCATGCAGGGTAAAGGTACGAATATTAGTTTGCCATGACTTTTGTGTATTTACGATCAAAAGTTGTTAAATGTCTCCCTCTGCTGCTGACTACTGTAACTGCAGCGTTAGTTGGTAGTTGAGGTATAATTCTTGAAATTGAAAGCCATTTCTCATGCCTCATAATAAAAATATATATAGTAGGCTATATGTAGTTTAGTAGGCCTATACCTTTCTGTTTCTGCACATGTGAGCAATTACTTTTCAGAATAAAGTTACTTTTAAAACAAATTCTGTTATAATTAAGGTTTTTGAAAAGTCTCCTGTTCTCACTAAGGCTGCATTTATGTGGTGACAGTAAATGCAGTAAAACTGTAATGTTGTGAAATATAATTTCAATTTAAAAAACATTTACCTCTGACAAAGCTTGATTTTCAGCATCATTACTCTAGTCACTTGATCTTTCAGAAATCAATATGATTCTAATCATATTAGTGAGTTTTTCTGTATCAGGCATAACACTATGACCTTATATTGTGTTGGCCCTCCTTTTGCTACCAAAACAGCCCTGACTTGTCGAGGCATGGACTATAGACTAGACCCATAAAAGTGTGCTGCGGTATCTGGCACCAAGATGTTAGCAGTAGATCAGTTAGCAGAAAAGAAAATGTGATTAATTAGGCCACCTTCTTCCACTGCGCTGTGGCCTAGTTCTGATGCTTACGTGCCCACTGTTGCCACTTTCAGAGGTGGACAGGGGTCAGCATGGGACTGACTGGTCTGCGGCCATGCAGCCCCATACGCAACAAACCGAGATGCTCTGTTTATTCTGACGCCACCTTTCTAACAGAACCAGTATTGACGTCTACAGTAGCTTGTCCGTTTGATCAGACCACACGGGCCAGCTTTCGCTCCCCACGAGCCCTGGCCACCCATGACCCTGTTACTGGATCACCACTGTTCCTTCCTTGGACACTGTTGATAGATACTGACCACTGCAGACCAGGAACACCCCACTAGAGCTGCAGTTTTGGACATATTCTGACCCAGTCGTCAAACCATCATAATTTGCCCTTGTCAAATGTGCTCAAATCGTTACGCTTGCCCATTTTTTCCTCTTTGAGAAAAAAAAAAAAAAACGTTTTCTGCCTCGGATGTATCGCATCCACTAACAGGTGCTGTGATTAAAAGATATAAAGTGTTATCCTCTTCACATGTCGGTGGTCATAATGTAATGCCTTCTCAGTGTATATCATTTTATATATATATATATATATATATATATATATATATATATATATACACACATACATACACACACACACACATATATATACACACACACAAGTCCCTCTCAAAAAATTAGCATATGATAAAAGTTCATTATTTTTCATAATGTAATGATAAAAATTAAACTTTCATATATTTTAGATTCATTGCACACTAACTGAAATATTTCAGGTCTTTTATTGTTTTAATACTGAGGATTTTGGCATACAGCTCATGAAAACCCCAAATTTCTATCTAAAAACATTAGCATATCATGAAAAGGTTCTCTAAATGAGCGACCTGCGGAAGCAGTGGACTGAGTCTGGAGTAGAAACATCCAGAGCCACCGTGCACAGGTGTGTGCAGGAAATGGGCTACAGGTGCCGCATTCCCCAGGTCAAGCCACTTTGGGCTACAGAGAAGCAGCACTGGACTGTTGCTCAGTGGTCCAAAGTACTTTTTTCGGATGAAAGCAAATTTTGCATGTCATTCAGAAATCAAGGTGCCAGAGTCTGGAGGAAGACTGGGGAGAAGGAAATGCCAAAATGCCTGAAGTCCAGTGTCAAGTACCCACAGTCAGTGGTGGTCTGGGGTGCCATGTCAGCTGCTGGTGTTGGTCCACTGTGTTTTATCAAGGGCAGAGTCAATGCAGCTAGCTATCAGGAGATTTTGGAGCACTTCATGCTTCCATCTCCTGAAAAGCTTTATGGAGATGAAGATTTGGTTTTTCAGCACGATCTGGCACCTGCTCACAGTGCCAAAACCACTGGTAAATGGTTTACTGACCATGGTATTACTGCGCTCAATTGGCCTGCCAACTCTCCTGACCTGAACCCCATAGAGAATCTGTGGGATATTGTGAAGAGAAAGTTGAGAGACGCAAGACCCAACACTCTGGATGAGCTTAGGGCCGCTATCGAAGCATCCTGGGCCTCCATAACACCTCAGCAGTGCCACAGGCTGATCGCCTCCATGCCACGCCGCACTGAAGCAGTCATTTCTGCAAAAGGATTCCTGACCAAGTATTGAGTGCATAACTGAACATAATTATTTGAAGGTTGACTTTTTTGTATTAAAAACACTTTTCTTTTATTGGTCGGATGAAATATGCTATTTTTTGTGATAGGAATTTTGGGTTTTCATGAGCTGTATGCCAAAATCATCAGTATTAAAACAATAAAAGACCTGAAATATTTCAATTGGTGTGCAATGAATCTAAAATATATGAAAGTTTAATTTGCAATGCGCTTCTGGCTGGACTTCCATCTTGTGCAGTCAAACCACTGCAAATGATCCAGAACACTGCGGCACGTCTTGTATTCAATGAGCCCAAAATGGCTCATGTCACACCTCTATTCATCTCTCTGCATTGGCTACCACTCGCTGCCCGGATCAAATTCAAAGCCCTGACTCTAGCTTATGGATCTTCCACAAGCTCAGCACCCGCATACTTCGACTCACTCCTACGAGTCTACACCCCCACCAAAAGCCTTCGCTCAGCTAATGAATCACAAAGAGGCACTAAATCCCTCTCCAGGACTTTTTCTTTCATTGTTCCTGGTTGGTGGAACAATCTTCCATCCTCCATATGCACAAACGAATCACTCGCTTAATTCAAAAGACAGGTAAAAACTCATCTCTCCCATGAGCACTTAATCTTACATTTAAAATAATAATAATAATAATAATAATAATTTCCCCTCTACTTCTCTTTTCTTCTTCCCTTTTCTGGTCTTTGCTACTCTGAGTAGTGTACAAATCTTGGTATTTAGGACCCTTTTTGCATTTCTTTGCCTCTTCTTGACGGATCGCTTCCTGTACTCCTGAGTTGTAAGTCGCTTTGGATAAAAGCGTCTGCTAAATGCATAAATGTAAATATCATTACATTATGGAAAATAATGAACTTTATCACAATATGCTAATTTTTTGAGAAGGACGTGCATGTGTGCGTGCATATATATATATATATATATTTGATTTTTCATAAAAAGAGCTGCTTAAGGAGTCAGATCTTTTGGTCATAGTGCAAGTGATTTAATTTTTCATTTCAGGAACGAACATTTGAATGTAAAGAATGTGGAAAAGTGTTCAAACGCTCATCCACTCTGTCCACCCACCTCCTGATCCACTCGGATACACGGCCATATCCCTGCCAGTACTGTGGCAAGAGATTCCACCAGAAATCCGACATGAAGAAACACACCTTCATACACACTGGTGAGACCCATGTTGAATTAAAACAGTAAATAGACACATTTATATTAAATTAAATGGAGGGAAGGGTAAGGGGAGGGGTGGTTTTCCTTGTCAGAACACCACTGCAATCTGCATTCTATCTACAGTATATTAAAGCGCATGTTTTGATTGCTCCCTGTTAATTTTACTCTTTGTTTACTTTTTGTTTTGTTCAGGAGAGAAGCCCCATGTGTGCAAAGTGTGTGGTAAAGCCTTCAGTCAGAGCTCCAACCTGATCACACACAGCAGAAAACACTACAGACCCTTCAGCTGAACACCCTTTCCTCCAGGACCCGAGTGACTACCAAACCACAATCTTTTTGAATGTACTAATTAGCTTTACAAAACACAAGAAGTATTATAAATTATCATATGTATGTTTTTTTTTCTATATGTTAAAACCAAGTAATTTCTCTAGGCAGTGCTACATGATGTAAATGAAAGTGTCATTATAGCGGCATACCAGTAATAAAACCATGAATGCAAGGAAATAAGTGCACACCTAAATGCAACGTTGAATCATGCAGTGATACAGAAATGAGTCAAACAGAAATACAGCTGACGGCTGCAGGTTCGTTTGAATCACTGCAAAACTTTTTTTTATTAAACATTTATAGCTATTCGTTTCACAATATATGCTGAACTTGTGTATAAATCCACTATGAGTTAGCATTAGCAACAAATCAAGACATCAATATTTTCTCAGCCTTTTCTTCTAAAATTCATCTAATTGTTGACATTTGAGTAAAACTTCAGCATAAGAAAATTACCATTTCAAAGATTTATTGCTTTACAATTGTTAGTGAGACACTGTGTACATCTGTTAAACCAAAAACAAAACAAAAAAGAGGTTTATTACTAGTTGGGCTGTATCCAGCTCATAAGTCTTCTTTCAGAACTTCACATTAGAGGAATCTGGAGAGATAGTGCTTTGGGTCAATGAAATACAACCAGCAAATTGTACAAATGACTAAAACAGGAGAGCAGAAAAACAGAGCTTCTCTTGTCAAGAGCTTTAGAGAATATAGTAGACCTATTCAGGGCCAGATAAATAAATTTTAAAAAGGAAGAAAACAATGTAATAAATTATAACTGCATACTGGGAGAAAGGCTGACACTCACCTGCAAAGCAGCCCTCAACACACGGACCATCTGAGGGCAGACAAACCTCCGTTGAACACATAAAATAAATCTGTGACGAGCCAAAAAGGAGACGTTTCAGAAGTTGATTTTGTCCATAATCTTCTAAACACTTCTAGAGCTGCTTATTACCTCCTCATCTGCCTGCAGGTTGGCATCTTCAGACAGGAACTGGAATGTAGTGACCGTGAATCGTCTAACATGATTGGTCAGGGCCTCTGGAGGCGTAGCAGGAGCCGTGTGGGTTGGGGTCTGGTCAAGAAAATTTGGGCACCTAAAAATGACGTAGAATTAATCTGCTGCTTGAGCAGATAGAGTTCAAGTGATAAGATTATTGTCTAGGAAGAAACATCAAGTACCCATCATAAATAAGGATCCATGCTGATTTTGCAGAGCGCGGGTATGCAATACAGTAATGCACCAGCAGCATAGCTGTGGGGTCTGGAGGGTTCAGCAGACGCACTTCCAGGTAAAGGGGTTTCCCCAGCAGCATATGCAGGGGCTGGTGGTATTGTGGGTAAAAGCTTTCATAGAGCTCATCTGAATGAAAGGAGGCTGCAGTTAACGTACAAGATAAACCACTTTTTCGTTGCAGAAGTAATTAATGCGTGCATCACAGAAACGGAATACACTTGCAGGAAATGATTTATTGTTGATCAGATGATTCAGCTAGGTTGTGTTGTGAACAAACCTTTTGCAATCCTGAGCTGAACTCCAAACACCCCCTGAGCTTTGATAGAAGGTCCGAGGGAGGGGCTTTTCACCAGGTAACCCAAACTAACCACAGAGCCGGGTAAATACCGACACTCAACCATTAGCCTGGGGCAACAGGGAACATGAAATGTTTGCATTTTGCTCAATTCTTGAAGCATTGGTGAGATTGTGATTTCACATATACCTTACAGGTGACTCTCTAGTGATGGTGCCGTAATTTAGACTGATGGGCTGCACTCTATTCAGGATCTCTACCATGTAGATGACCGTTTTACCCACCTCCTACAGACAGTCCAGTTAGACTTGCATGTATACATACTATCAGGGTGTGTTCACACTTGGAAGATTTGGTTTGATTAAAACGAACTCCGGTGGGATTGCTCTGTTGGTGCGGTTCAGTTCATTCAATAAATGTAAATGCTGCCATCTAACTCTCTGGTGCAGTTCGACTGACATATGAACATAACACGGACCAAAGACATCTAAACGAACCAAAAAACAGGACGTGGTGTCACAAGATGCGACCCTAAAACGACAGAATACCTGGTTGTTCTCGTCATATGAACTACTACCCATTACAGTTCAGTACAGGCATTGGAACCGTCGTCATCTTGTAGCAGGTCTTCGTTTGTGTGAGGCGAACTCCTGCCACTGTTTGGATTCATTTGCACATTTTATAAGCTCTTTGTGAGTTCTCAGCAGTTCAGAAAACCATCATATGTACTAGGGCTGAACGATATTCTGTTTTAACATCGACATCGCGATGTGCGCGTGTGCGATAGTCAAATCGCCGGAACATGCGATGTGAAGGGTAGTAGCCCGTGGTGTATTAAGAGAACGGTAGCACACAGTAAACACAAGTTTGTTGCTGGAGTGACATGCACGTTCCTCATGCCTGCACAGTGATTGGTTTGCTGTGCCCCTCCTCACCGCTCACGGCCAAACATTCACTGCTAAAATGCGCAACGAAGAGGATCCGAAGAGAAGAGAAAAAAAAAAAAAGGTTTGTACCAGAAATCATCTTTTTGGGACTATTTCGGCTACATAAAGGAGGATGTTGACCAAAAAGAGGTACTTTGAATGGAGTGTCTTGTGGCCACAAAACAGGAAAACCACCAATTTGTCTGATCAGTTAAAACGGCACCACAAAGATCTTTACGACGAATACAAAGCAGGGCTCGACATTAACGCTTGTCCGGGACATGTGGGTGTTTTGAAGGGACAAGTGAAAGAGAATTTTACTTGACTGACGGACAAGAGCCTGATTAAAACTAAAAATACCTAGCAAATCACCAAAATGCAAGAATGTTTGTGCATTAATTTAGTGTAAGTGGCAATCGATTGTGGATAATATATAATGAACTGATGATAATAAGGTCACGCTCGTGCAGTCTCTCGAAGAGAAATCACAACACTAGAGCGTTTTCCTGAATACCGATTGAAAATGACACTGATTTCATATGACAGTTGCATAAACAACTAATTAACATTGAGATGCAACATTACATTTTAGATGCAATATTTAGTGTTGTTGTTCTATTTCAGCAGTGAAAATCGTTCACAGCAGACCCGTAACACGTCTTACTCATAGCAACAAGTGTGAACGATTCAGCGTTTGAATGAATCATGGAATGAACGACTTAGTGACTCACTCATTAAGGCGGTCACCTGCTGCCACCTACTGGAGGTTTAAATTGATGTTTGCACATACTTTCCAACATT
Source organism: Pseudorasbora parva (assembly GCF_024679245.1). Taxonomy (NCBI): domain Eukaryota; kingdom Metazoa; phylum Chordata; class Actinopteri; order Cypriniformes; family Gobionidae; genus Pseudorasbora; species Pseudorasbora parva. Next base: position 16,900,489 of record NC_090175.1, on the reverse strand, counting down.
TCTTAATATCACGGAATGGTAATTATTGACTTTAGCCTGGATTGATGGCTCTCAATATCGCAATATATATCGTTGGGGCAAAAAATATCGCAATGTAATTTTTTTTTTTCCAATATCGTGCAGCCCTAATATGTACGCACATAAAACAAGCACATTAAGTCCAGCACACAGCATGGTTTGGGTGAACAGATGGTTAGTCAGTTCCATCACAAAATTTGTGACTAGCTAAAGCTCAATTTTTGTTAAACTTATCTTTGTTTCTTTGGCAAGCATGATGACAGTGTGAACGCCAAGCAAACCAGGACTAAATTTATCATTTTCTGGTTTGGTCCATACCAAAAGAACCGAACTACAAGTGTGAACACAATCTCAGATACATACCTACAGCAACTAATCTACTCACATATCTGTGCACCCCACATTCATCCAACGGGATCTTGAAGAGGGCCAAGTCAGCTGTAACTTTATAGGGTGTGCAAGAGCTGTTTCCAGCCGTGACGAGGGTCGCTGGGGAAAAGGGCGGATCCGCGACAGATGAGTGAACCGAGAAAACAAAATGGCGATCCATTGTGCATTCTGATTGGGATACACAAAGAAGTTGTTAGGTATCATGTTTCTCTTCCTAAAAAAGTTATTATTTGATTATAAGAAATAATTCTTTACAAAAAAGGCCAATTTTATACAAACAAAAAATTATATTGTAAAATATGGCTGTCAGTTTAACATTATGTTAAAAAAATATTACATTAAAAAAGGTTAAAAGAATGCATTTAATAAGTTTTTAAGGCCATACATTTACTTCTGAAGCCACTTTTTTTGTAATTGTAAATAATTTCTCATCACCATAGTCCATTCATTTGACTACATTTTTAGAATGGTAAACCACCACACCAAGTACCAATTTTGAATTAAGGTTTATTCCGTTTGAATGTAAAGTTTGTCTGGCTCACCGTCCATGGGGTAATAACAGGACTGGGTATCTACAGAATAACAGCAGCCTCTGTCATAGCACGCTGATGATGAAAAAGCCACAGATCCACAGACCAACCGCTGCTCAGGTGCAACATTACATTCTACACAACAAAAATGTAAATTATAAAAATTTTAGTTTTTTTTTTTTGGAAAGCCTGAACCCATTCATAAGCAGTGTTAGGGGTAACAGACAAGTAATGCAGTTAAAGGGATTGTTCGCCCAAAAATGAAAATTGTATGTTTATCTGCTTTCCCCCAGGGCATCCAAGATGTAGGTGTCTGTATAATGCATGTCAATGGGGTCTAATTCTAATTAGAGGGGGGGTGCAAGCAAGCCCATCCAGCCTTGTCTTATGTAGCCAGACCCTCAGACTGAGGGTCTGGGCTGCGTTCCACCCCAAACTTGTATGTCCTTCACACACACTAACCACCCTCCATCTCATGGACAATTCCCCCAACTGGTGGAACTCATGCATAAGGCTTCGGATGAAATGCACTAAGCCCTTGATCCCTTGGAATTCCCTACAGAGCATTCTATATGCATAAAAAATTTTGGAAAAATATTTAAAATCCTATAGGTATACGAGCTGAAAAACAATTACACACAAAAAAAGAATGTAGCTACACGTATTATGCTATTAAATCTCAACATAATAAATATATCATGCACTTCAGTTAAGTGTAATCTACTTGAAATGAACATCAGAGTAGACTCGCTCCCTCTGTCAAAATCGAGGGGATAAGGGTCTGTCCTTATAAACTTCCCTCGTTTATTTATTTGTACCTTGACTGAAAGTTGCCTGACACGACAGCAAGGACTCAACTTTGCGCCCTCTCGGTGTCTGGTATTTGAATATAATTCTGTACTGTCCATCCTGATTCAAAGAAACAAATATTCATGAAGTCAAAGTCATACAATTTGCATAACAATTAATGACATTACAGACCTTATGAGTCATGTGACAGGAAGAGTAAGGGAGGAGGACGTGGATGGCACCATCTTTACCCCTTCTTACAGAGTACCCACAATGACTTGGAGCCTCCAAAATGGGGACAGCTTCCAAATTGATCTCACTGGAAGCAGCTATAAAAGAAAATCAATGGCAAACTTTACATTTTAAAATATTAAAAACAAATGTTATTAAATAACATGACTTCAAATCAACCTATAATTTGAACACAGATGTTCGTCCCCTGAACCGACCTCAAACTCACCTTGTACAATGATGCCAGATGTTGGTCCAGGTGGCAGTGTTACACTCATATTTTGGCTAGAACACACCACTTGAAATTTAGATGGTGATTGAGCGGATGTGGGTACGATCTGATGCAGGGGTTTAAATTGAGAAACTGTACGTTGTGTGCCACCATCTTCAAAGTGGTGACACTGAAGCTGTAGGGTCCGAAAACGCAGTTGAGAGGAATCCCAGAACCTGACATTTAGAGAGATCACTGTGGCGGACTGAAGAGAGAAAAGGGAGAGAAAAAAAGTGCCATATATGACACCTGATAAACAAGGGACAAAATGCAGAAAGAAGCAAAAGCCATCCCTAATTCAACCCTAAACAAAGTTGAGTTACAAAAACAAAAAAAGTGGGGTGACCCATCTCATTACCAAGACCAGTTGCTTATTAACATAATTCTAGTCATTCTACAAAAACATTTTCCATTCTCAATTAAGATTTTTTTTTTTTTACATTGTTTAACCATGCCCTCTGTCTGAAATCTAACAATTGACTTCTAAAGCAACCTTTTGTAATTCATACAAATTTTAGTTCATTATTTGGCAAATATAATAAATTTGATTACATTTTGACGAGAGAAAAAATAGTAATTTAAAAACAAAAAAAGGATGCATTGCAATATTTGCTGAAATCTACTAAATTTGCTTAATTATAAATACTTTGACTTAAGGGTTAATTATTCAAATTCAATAAAATATTGGAAGGTGCAGAATCTTAGCACTGAGGGCTCGGCTCACCTTTTTGTGTGTGTGACAGGAAGGTAGTGGTGAAGAGAGCTCAACACTGCCACCTCTGGAGTTCAGTGTGTAGTTACAGGTTGCTGGGACAGATGCGATGGAGAACCAGGTATTTTTCTTCACATCTTCAAATATTACCACCACAGAGAAGAGCAAAAAACACAAGGTTTTGATATGTACATCAAGGAAGTTTAAATTCTGTCATGTACAATGAAAATATTGCTACACCGTAGCTCACCTTTGACTTCAATGGAGTTCATTCTAGTTGAGGGCAAAGTTGCCATTAATCGATTCCTTGTGCAAACAAGTGATGGAGACATCTTGGGGGGTTCTGCAGGGGGAGTCGGAGGAAAGACAGGGAACTGAGGGAACAGGGTCTCTTGGATTACTGGCTTGTATGTAGGTCGAGGAAATGAGATCCATGGGTTTTGCTGAACAGATGGTTGTGAAGCAGTGGTCATGGCTGGCTGATGATATGGGGGATGATTCAGGATGGGGTACTTAGAACAGAATGACTCAGGATAAGGGGGGCAGGATATAGCGTACGGTGCATACTGTGCTGGTGGCATCACTGGGTATTGGGGTACCATCTCTTCATGGGTTTGGGGTATTTGAGCCACATGCAGAGGCAAATGTTGCTGTAAGGACGGCTCAGGAGGAGTTTCAACAGGAGATGCTGGAGGATGAATGGGAGCAGGCTGTTTCTGGTGCTGAAAAACTGTGGGTATTTGACGGATGGGATGTTTGTCCGGACGAGAGGTATGAGGGAATTGCGGTACTGCAGGTTGTTCATAAGGAAGGTGAGGGATCACAGCAGGTTTAGATGAATCTGGTTTAGGTGCAGGCTGCCGTACGGTGCCAAGGACTGCTGGGAAAGCAGGAACATCAGGAATAAAAGACACTTGCTCCTGATTTGGCTGCAGTGGTTTATTTAATGGTCGAGAATGAAGGTAGGGAAGGAATCGAGACAGGTGGTAAGGAAATGGACAAGAGAGAGTGAACTGCTTTCCATCCAAGATGACAGCGAGGATGTTCTCTCCATCCTACAGAAACACAAGTAATCTTCTTGAACTGAAACATGGCTCATTTTGTCAAAGCAAGCAGTGACTTCATCAAAGATCTTGTTATATTACAGATATTAAAGGGTTAGTTCACCCAAAAGTGAAAATTCTGTCATTACTCACCCTCATGTCTTTCCAGTCCAAAGCCGTAAGACCTTTGTTAATCTTTAGAACAAAAGATATTTTTGATGAAATCCATGAGCTTTCTGACCCTCCCATAGTGGTCAACAAGGTGAATGCAAACAGTGCAGTTCTTCCAAGTTCTATGGGAGAACGACTCATGCGCGGTGGTAGTTAAAATGCTGTCTATGGAGGGATCAGAGAGCTCTCGGATTTAATAAAAAATATCTTCATTTGTGTTCCAAAGATGAACGAAGATCTTATGGGTTTGGAATGACATGAGGGTGAGGAATTAATGATAATTTTCCTTTTGGTAGAACTAACCCTTTAAGTCTTTTTAAAATCAGTTTTTCCACAATATTTCATAATTGAAGGCTTTATTCTAGGCTTTATTTTAAACCTCCTCGCATGTAAACTTAAAATTAATCCATAATTGAGATTTAAATCTGAGTTTAAAGTTATGGAGCAACAGGATTAAAGTTAAACTATCTTAAAGGGATAGCTCACTTTAAAATGAAAATTGTGTCATCCTTTACTCACCCTCAAGTTGTTTCAAACCTGTATTCATTTCTTTCTTCAGCTGAACACAAGGGAAGATTTTTTGAAGAATGTCAGTAACCAAACAGTTAACCGGAGCCATTGACTTCCATAGTAGGAAAAAAAATATTATGGAGGTCAATCTTCCCTTGTGTTCAGCTGAAGAAAGAAATGAATACAGGTTTGAAACAACTTGAGGGTGAGTAAAGGATGACAGAATTTTCATTTTAATGTGAACTATCCCTTTAAATAGAAATTAAATCCAGGATCAAAATTATAGTTAAATTTAAACCTGCTTATTTTTAAACAAGGGTTAAAGTTTGGTGCAACAGAATTATAAGATAAACCTTGATTTAATCTAGATTTACGATTAATCCTTGTTGGTGCAACCCACCCGTAGAGTTTAAAAACTAAGATTTATAAATGTTTTATTTTAAGTTCAAGACACTCAGATTGACCTTAATTTCAGGTTTCCGTTTCTTACCGTTGCAGTCACGCATTCAGAGCTTAAAGCGACATGGAGCAGAACGGCCTCAGGAGGAGAATGTACACGATATGCACACGTCTCAGACAGGAGAGGCAGTACGTTACCATTCACTGCACACACACACACACAAATGTCAAACCTCAAAAAAGGATTAAGTTGTGAAAAAAAGATTAATAATAATAATTTGGATAGATGTGAGTATTGCATTCAATCATTTGTGTATTAAAAGGTTGAAAAAAACATTAGCCTAATTAAAAATGTGGCAATGTTCTTCTGCTCCAGTGACAGCCATAACACACACACACAAACAAACAAAAAAACAACACAATCTCAAATGTGTGAATAACACTTTTACCTTTAACCCGGTGTTTCTCAGCAGCTTCCTGGGCGCCTTCTATGGCAATAACCATACCAAATTGAGAGCACAAGACAGAAGGAGTTGGTTGTGAGATCACAGGTGTCATAGGACATGATATCTTTATGGGACTGCCCCACCACTGCAGTGATAGAACATAACTGCCATTCTGAAAAGGGGAAAGACTGATTAAAAGGCAGATTAATTAAACAGCAAGCTGTCAGAAATGCCAGGACTAGTAATGTCAACTTTGTCAAGCACAAAACAATATAGCTACTCCCTCTTTGCTCTTTGTATGCTTGGTAAATGCAAACTAAAGGAAGGAACTACATAAGACGACATATTTGGCACCTCTTGTGTGATGTAGCACCCATCATATGGGGCCATTAGGACCATATCTTTCCATGTGACCCTGACAGAATATCCACAATATGCAGGCACCTGGAATAAAGGCAGTGGGGCTGCATTCACTGTGAATGAAGCACACCAGATAATAGTTTGTAAGGCCAGTTATATAGTTTGTAAATTGTAAGGCCAGTTATATAGTTTGTAAAATGTTAAGCAAAAGCGATTAACACTAAACATGAATAACAGACACTTTATTCTCACCTCTATCTATAAAGATCTGCGTGTATTCTCTTCCAGTGGCTGTCAAGGTCATTGCCTCTTCTGAGCAGTGTACCATGGGTAATGCCAGCCACATGTCAGTAGATTGAGCGCTAGACCCACCTGGAAACATTCCCCCAAATGCTGTCCATAAAATACAAAAAAAATGAAAGCGTTCTTGGTGGAATTTTCATGTAACCCATTTTAAAATACACACACACACACACACACACACACACACACATTTAGAAAGAGGGAAGAAAAAAACACACCTGGTGCGTCACCTTGAAATCCAGCTTCGACTTCAAAAGCTTTTTTGTGGAAACCTCTGAATGGAGTTTTTTCATTGTTCGAGTGCAAAGATGCGCTGTCGTTTGATCGCAAGTCATACATATACTTACTCGACTGCAGAGGTATTGTTTCACGTTTTGAACTCGCGCGTCTAACGCTCTTTAAATTTGGATCTGTTAGGTTCACCTCCAGCGCACCGTTTTCGTCCGCGAAATTGTAAAACACACTAGCCCTATTGAAACGGCCTTTTCCTGGATAACCGTCCCGCTTGTACGAAGCGCTAAAAGTACGACAATTAAGATGAAATGCCATTGTTGATAATATAAAGACTGTAATGAAAGTTTTAAGTTCGCAAGACATCGCCAGTTTGTTTCACCTCACACGCGCAGGGGCAAACGGCAAGTCCAATCAACAAATTAATCTAGACCACCTGTAAATATACGTCAGTGACGTGACACTTTTTTTGTCGGTATCACTCGTTTTCTTTTAATCACATTTTATTCATGTAATTGCATCTCATTTATTTGTTTTAATTTTAACTAGATTTAACTAGATTTTTTACACTTTATTTGTTTATTTAACTGATGTAGGTAGGCTATAGGCTACTTATGTTTTTTCCCTTAACTTTTGCTAAAATATTTATAAATGTATGTTCATTCTATTTTATTTACTTATTTTAATATTATTCTATACACATTTTTACAGTTTTACTTTTGCACATATTTTAATCTAACTATATTTTTATTTCATTACACTTACAATTACACTTATCATGTCAATTTAACATTTAGTTATTTTCCATTTTTTCCCATTATTTTCACATTATGTGTGAATAAGAAATTATTTATACATTAATAAGTGTATTTACTTGTTTTAATTTATTGCTAACATTTTATCATGTGCTAATTTAAAATCAAATAAAATTATTGACTAGTACATTTTTCATGGTTTTTACTTGATCAGGACCCCATCACTCCTTTCTGGTCCATAGTTTAAAATCCCTGCTTTCAAAACAGTGAAAAATACAGTATACACAAATGAATGGGTATGGCTGTATAACAATATGGCAAAATTTCTCTTTCCACCAATCTGCCAGATTTTAAATCTGCTCTATATTTGTCCTAAACACTGCATCATTTTTATTTAACATAAATTAATTGAAAGTAAAACAAAAAAACAAGGTTGCACTAAAGGGGTTGTCACTTTTGCAAGCTTAGAGAAGCAAACCCTGATGAACATAGTTGGGAAGGATACATACTCTTTCAATATTCACATCACACTTCTATATTCTTGAGATAAAGGTTTCTTCATAACTGTTGAGTGTGTATATATATATATATATATATATATATATATATATTGATTTAATGTCTGGAAATCAGAGTGTGTGTGGCATATGCAAGGAGGCCATTTTGTTATTTGACAATTTAAACAAACAAAAAACGTATGAATATATCTGATATTTTTTGCTGGCCTTAAAGTCAATGGTGTGGGTATAAATGGTCAGTCAGGAGACTGAACAAAGCACACAAAATTCTGAATTTTTAATTTTCTTGGGAGAGTATGTGTGTCAAAATAGCAATGAAGCAATTGTATTTTAAAATAAGTGTTAATAGGAAGCAATTGTGTTGTGAAAAGCAACAGTGAAACTGAATTCAGAGTAGACACAATTCATGCAAAAACTGTGTTGAAGGTCCAATTCAGTCAATAAAAAGGGCAACAAGTACAGTTTACAAAATATTTATTACATTATCAGTAGAACAGTTTAAATCAAGTCATTTCCACACACCATCCTAATTCATTTTCTCAAAGGCTCAAAATCAGTTAAACCACCTCTCAAAAGACACTGCACACCAGTTCGGTCCACATTGTAATCGAGCACTTCAGCAGCTGAAGGACTGTAAAAATATGATTCAGCGTGTGATGCCTTTCTTGGTGGTTGCCTTTTTTCCTGGGAGGTAGATCTGAAGTGTGGGGATCCAAAAATGTCACTCTAGAGCTATACTTGTCTGTAGAATTGGTACGGTGTGATGGTATCATTCTGAGGTGTCTGACTTCTTGGTTCACTTGGCCTTTCAGAGTGGACATGGGGATTCTGAATGCCCCTTACTAAAGGGCCCTGTCTGTAAGGAAGTTGTGCAACTGGCGCACTTTCCTTTACAGAGAAAAAACGAGGCATGGGTTGTGGCAAGGACATAGGATTTTTGCCAGTAAACTTTGGAGCTATGGATCGTGGCTGGAAAAATCCCTTGTGACTAGATCTAGTATTTTCTGTGGAAACATCAGCTGAAAGTACCTCTGGTTTCAATGGTGCACGTGGGAATGTGGAAAGCTGACTAGGCTGGTATTGTAAATTACTTGAAACTCTTCGGCCAGAGGTAAGGACAACAGGGCTCTGATAAAGATCTAGAGACTGATCACCACCAGTCTGATACTTGAGATACTTTGGTGTATGGCTTGAAGCTTGCACCATTGTTTTTGACTCTTGAGACAGCCCTGCAACAGGAAGGCGACTGGTTGACCAAGGCAGTTGGACTGACCCACTAGGCTTTTGATAATATTCTGGATAGAAGGGTCTAGGATCTTGCAGAGCAGGATAAGAGTGATAACGGCTTGTTTGAGATTGCAGGTTAATGGGAATAAGTGGAGAAGCAGGGGATAAGGGAGATGTGGTGGAACCCTGTTGACCATAATTACTTTGGTAAAAGTATGGGTGGTGTTGAGAAGTCTGGAAATTTTGAGTTGGCTGGAAAAGTTGAGTATCGGAATCATCAGGGCTAGAAGCCGCAACATTTGTCAGTTGCTGTTGTGAGTAACCATTCATGGGAGGCACAGCAGGTGCAGGCTGAGAAATTTCAGGCTTTTGATACTGTAAAGGTTGAGCAGGATTTTGAACAGGAGGCCGAATCATCTCTGGGAGGAGCTGTGTTTGTTGATTGTGAGAGCAAATGAAATACCCAGGTGGAAGAAACTGTGCTAAACTGGCAAGAGAAGGATTTTCTTGAAGCGGATTAGGTCTAGGAAAGTTGTAGTTCTGAGCAAACCCAGAAGGCTGATACAGTGAAGGACTAGGGATAGGCACCCTTGAAAATTGATATTTTGGCTCAGATTGAGGAGATGCAGCAGGTTTTTGGAACCTATAAGGATACTGCATGTAGTGATGTTGAAATTTAGGAGCCTTCGTGATCTGAGCAGTGAGTTCCTCTGTAATATCCTGGTTAGAGCTAGAGACTGGTGCAGGCAGAGCACCGTATAGATCAAAGTTCGGAGGAGCGGTCGGAGGAGCGGTCGGCGGAGCAGTCGCAAGATCGTTTAGAAGATCATAAGGAGGTGTGGTCGGAGGAGCGGTCGGAAGAGCGGTCGCAGGCTCGTTCGCAGGATTGTTTAGAGGAGCATCAGGAGGTGGGGTCGGAGGAGCAGTCGGAGGTGGGGTCGGAGGAGCGGTCGGAAGAGCAATCGCAGGCTCGTTCGCAGGATTGTTTAGAGGAGCATCAGGAGGTGGGGTCGGAGGAGCAGTCGGAGGAGCGGTCTGAGGAGCATCAGGAGGTGGGGTCGGAGGAGCATAATGAGGTGGTGTCAGAGGAGCAGTCGGAGGAGGGGGCAGAGGAACACGTTTATTAGTCAAAGGATGTCTGAGAGGCACCGGATGTTTTGGTATAGGAAGTGAAAATGGGAAGTTTACAGCCAGATTAAAAGAGCCAGGCAAAGATGGCAATTTAGGTAGCCAACGACCCCTTGAGGATGAGGAGCGTGATCTACTTAGAATTCTTTCCTCTTTCACAACAGGAAGTGATTGCTCCTGCTCCACAATCTGACTAGGAAATACAGTTCGTGGCTTGTGGTATACATTGGGTTGGTTTTGTGGCAGTTGTTGGGTTGTCTCAGAAAGAACCGGGTCCTTGACTGGAAACACTGCCATTGGCTTATATGGACAAGACAGAGGAATCATCTTGCCTTTTGATTTCAAATCCAGAATGAAGAGACCATCCTGAATCACATTTAAACCAAACATCAGACATAAATTCCAAATCTATAACAGCTGTTTCACACTGCAAGCACAAGCTGTGAGTGAGCTTTATATCAGTGCAACTTCACTGTCACTACAGCTCCAGACGCGCACATGTTCACACTCGAAGCATCTATACAGTGTCACAGCAGCGGCTCTAATGCTACATATCATTTATATCATAAGTATTTCTTTATAAAAACAACTAGTCATTTATAAGCTTGATAGTCTTGAAAGTTTGTTAATATAAGGAGGTGTAGGCTACAACAGTTGCATGTAAATGGTAAACCACCAAGAAAACAGATCATGTCGTTTCATTCATACTTCAATAGGTTTATCACTTTAATTGATCGTCTACAGCATATCAAAAATAAGCTTGGCACTGAAACCCCAGCTTCACTGCTGCTCCTGTTCCCGGTGTGAATGCACTCATTGCTTAACATGCACACCGGAATTTTTTTTAAAACACGCTTGCAGTATGAAACAGCCGTAAGAGGTAAAATATTGCCAAAACCCCCAACAACTCACTCTGAAGTTGACACCACAGCTTGAATATGGAACAGAGAAGGTGAGTGACCCCTGTTTAGACTGCTCTTGGTGCCAGCATTCAGTGGCCACATAAAGCAGAGGTGCCCATTCCCCATTAACTGTGGAAACAGGTGATATTAACATATCAGAAAGACCACAAGAGTAAGTCACCACAGAAATGTTCTTTCCATTACTCAATACTTACATGCAATGGACAGTTCATCTGCAGTCCCATCAGCAACAATAGTAATTTTCATGGAATTGTTCTCGCAGACTACTGAGGGAGGGGTCACACTTACAGGACAGGACAGAACATGCTGTGCCCCATACCAGCTTAGAGTCAATACATATTCAGATTCCTGTAATGTTTTGAACAAAAACAAATAAAGAGCATTGTTTTAAGGGTCATCTTATTGAGTTTATATGACCAGCCAAACACCACTCACTTTACCCTAGTAAACCCTGTTAATGGACACTTGCTTACAAACATGGCTGAAACCATTTGTTTGATACATCTATAGTAACTGATGTCCAAGGGAACCTGACAGATCAAGGAAGCGGTCTGGTACAAATGACACAAAGATACATGGGCTATAGATTTCATATGTATGTTTTTTGAATTACATTTGGGGTAAACAGACCTATTAAGCTCACCAAAATCTACAGAGACATTTAAGTGCACAGGGTATTGGTTTGAGTAATAGTTATGTTAAAATAAAATATATAAAAAAAACACTATACTATTACATTTTATTTTAAATGGCAAAAGCATTTAAATCAGCACCAGGTAACTTTTCAACCTTCATAATACATTTTCAAGACTCTTGTGAGGATACATCGACTTACAATAGGTTAAGTGACATGTCTGCCATAGCCTGACGGGGTCTGTATCGTTTTTAATCGTACTTTTAAACTTCAGGTTTTGGGTCGTAACCCGAGAACAAAAAGAAGAAGGAAAAAAAAAAGCTTTACGCCATATACATCACTTCCACCACCACTTAAATTCAGACGTGCGAGTCCAACTATCGCTTGAATGCCGGATGTTATAGTCATGGCAAGTAAATACATAAGATGTACAAAAATCATATTTTAGGATACCTAACATGTCTGTGATATTTGTTTATTTGTCTTGCCACAAGCTATAACGCAAATCGATTTTTCAAAATGTACAGATTCATCTATGGTAGCTTTATGGTAGATATAATATTGACGATATATGGTTATTACCTAGCACTCAAACATTGACTTGAAGTATCATATAGATTCTGTAAAATGGTAACCAATAGACTAGGCGACTATAATGACGCTGGCTTGTAAACGTGAGCATCACGATCATTTGGCATTTGAAAAAAATAAAACCCATGAAACTGCACTCACCTAAAGGATTATGAGGAACAGCATACTAATACTGTGTTTGACCTCCTTTCGCCTTCATAACTGCCTTAATTCTATGTGGCATTGAGTCAACAAGGTGCTGAAAGCATTCTTTAGAAATTTTGGCCCATATTGATAGGATAGCATCTTCCAGTTGATGGTTATTTGTGGGACGCACATCCAGGGCATGAAGCTCCCGTTCCACCACATCCCAAAGATGCTCTATTGGGTTAAGATCTGGTGACTGTGGGGGTCATTTTAGTACAGTGAACTCATTGTCATGTTCAAGAAACCAATTGCCCACCAGACGGCCAAACGGTGGGCAAAATCGCACAGTGTGCACCCGGCTTAACTGAGCAGATTGTGAAATACTCAGACCCGCCCGTCTGGCACAAACAACCTACCATGCTCAAAACTGCTTAAATCACATTTCTTTCCCATTCTGACATTCAGTTTGGAGTTCAGGAGATTGTCTTGACCAGGACCACACCCCTGCATTGAAGCAATTGCCATGTGATTGGTTGATTATATAATTGCATTAAAGGGGGATGAAACACTCAGTTTCAGTCAATCTTGAGTACCTATAGAGTAGTATTGTATCCTTCATATCTCCGAAAAGTCTTTAGTTTTATTATATTTATAAAAGAAATATGGGCTGTACCAAGTCTTTCTGGAAAAAAACCGAGCACCTGGAGGCGTATCGTGTGGGCGGAGGTAAAGAATGACGAGCGTGCAAAGCGGTGACGTCCTCAAGCGTGGAGAAACCCATGGCTATCGATCTCAGCTACTAGATATATGATCCAGAATCATTCGGAGGCTGAAATAAATTGAACGGGAGAAACAGCAAGACGTCCATCTCTGTGGTATGTACTGTATTGGCCCGTCAACATTTGTGTGTGTTTACTCGCAGTTTATGAGGACATGATTCGGTTTATGGACTATTGTATGCGACTAAACCTTAGCAGTAGCAAGCCAAACAGTTTTGCACGTCAGACTAGTGTTACGTTATACATAGAACAACAATGGAGTAACCGTTGATCAAGCACGCGATCGTGTCATTTACTGATGTTTACTCACGCGACGAGCCAACAGCATAGACATTTGATACGATATTGCTCAACGATATTGTGCTTAATGGGTACTTGAGCTTAATATGTACGTTTCCCCGATTCTGCTATGTGTATTAAACATTCAATCACACCAGAATATTTAAACCAGCGTGAACAACGGTCATGAAAGCTAAACATTTTGAAGGCCCACTGAAGTGCCTTGAAATGCACAGCATTAAGGTTTTGATGTACCTTACACCTAAACAGGAAGATTTGCCCCCATATCACCATCTCTGTTTGAAACCCGCAACAGAGTTGTGCGTCGGCGGCTCCTCAGCGCGGATTAATTTAATGTTTTTAGGAGTATATGCAGATTTCTGTCAGTCAACACACCTGTGTGGATACTGTACTTCAGATTAAATCACAGATTCTACATCTTGGAGTTTAACCTAAATAATAATTTTCATTGGGAAATTTCATCTAAACAAGCAACACGTCTGCCACTTTTGGGGAAAAAAAAACATTACAATAAATCATGCTACCAGCAGTCATTAAAATCTACCGATCGTTCATAATAGCAAACCATACAAAGTATTGTCATACTTTCTCAAATTGTTAATGTTAACAGCCTTAGCATTGTGTGACTACGTGTATAGTGTGTATTAGCATTACCTGTAGATTCCGTAAAAGTCATTAGTATTATTTTGCTAGCCTAGAAACCTATTCGATTTTCTGCCGCTAAGGGACGCACCTTAGCGGCAGAAGATCTAATCTTATGGGTCCTGCACACGGTGCGATTTTTCAAAATCCTTTGCGAATGTCCCTTGTCAGACTGTACGAACATGATCCCCGTGTCACACTGTAAGATCTCAGTTGTCATTAATGTCAGACTGCACGATAGTTTAGGCGCGCTAAAAACGGACGCGCGCAAGAAATCTCACCCGGAGCTTTATATCATCAATGAATGACACGTTCAGTGACAGTGAGCTGCATTACATGCGGGACTGAAATGCTGGCTACAAATAAATTTCTAGCTCTCGTTTTGGTCATAGTTTGTCTTGAAAAACCGAGATATTTGACTGTTGTCGGAGAAGTCACACTGCAGGATTCCGTGCCAAATCTTCTGACACTGCCAGAATTTCGTCTGAGGTAAAATTTGATCGAAGAGTTCATTAATCGGCGGCCGGTGAACATGTCAAACTAACGACCAAAGACGTCAGATTTTAGCCTAGGATCTGAGGAATCTTTTAGGATTTCCTAAATTTGTCTCAGACGGCCAAATTGTTGCAAAAAAAAAAAAAAAAAAAAAAAAAAAAACCCCTCGCACAGTGTGCACCCGGCTTTAGCGACATTAAATTGAATCTGCTCAGTGTTGTCTAGCAACTTTCAATAGACTTCTGAGCTGGGAAAAAAAAATTCGGGAAAGGCCAATCACATCGTGTATAGAGTCGGTGGGCGGGCTTAACATAATGACGGCAGAGTTGCGTGCTACTTGTAAACAAAGCAGCTGGCGAACGGCGGTCCTTCAAATCAGCTTTTGCCCTGACTCTGGAAGACTTGGAGTTAAGATTTTCTTTGAGAAAAGAGAGCGGCACTGAAATCATTCTTAAGGAGCGAAGATGTGTTCGGAGTTTTGCCGACCAGATACGGCGAGAGCTGAATCTATTAGCTAGCTCCGCTCTGCTTTGGTTGGTTGTAGCACTATCCTATCGTGTGCAGAGGGAGTTTGAAAAACAACCGCTTATCCCCACCCCTCGGATTGAGCCCTGTAAATGGTGAGTTCTCAGACCCAACGTCATAAATAATAGGCTTGTCAGGCTATTATTTTGCTTTTGACCACAGGTGAATCTCCAGTTGTCACTGATGACATTTGGGACTTTCTGGTTACAATTCACCAATCAAAATTACATTTAATTACTCCAGACGCTCTTAGCATAGGGATAGGCTACAAATAATCCCCTCCTCACATGGGATAGCCTACTAGCCGGATTCCTCCTCTATGTATAGACGTGACATTATGACGCAAAGACAATATATGACCCGTGGAAATCCAACATACCACTCAAAATATAACTATTGTAAGCTTATTATTGCGAATGGGGCTAAGGCAAGGAGATAGTTTTGAATATGGGCTTGTTGTGTAGGCCTACTTGCTCAAATATTTTTTTTTTTTTTTTTACTTTAAACAAAAAAAAGTACAGACTGCCGCTTTAACATATTAGACCCAATTAATTTAAAACTAAAATTAAGCTAACGTTTTATTTAATAAGTAACACTTTTACAGTGACTAAAATTAAAGCCAACCAAATGGAAGCTTACCTCTTGTTTCACATAACATGACTCATGGCTGAACAGCAGGTGGACATCTGAACCTGTAGTCCTGATGGAAACACCACAAAAAGCTGCTAACTGGCTCAAGTGGAGGAGGTCTCCACGCGCTGTCAGAAGAGAACATCGCTGCAGTTTAGGATGACTAATGAGATATTAATTAGGTATTAATAGACAAAATACGTTCCTTTTAAATATCCATATAAATTGTTCGCTATAGGCTATAATAGGTGCAAATCACTTGATTGTTTACACTTACGTCCAAGAATTCGGAGATTGACGACATCGGCTTGCTTTAAAAAAACTTTTAAGACTCGGTTGCCGCATTCGAAATGCGGACTAATTTGTGGTGCCTGTTCATCGGCAGTCTTAAATCGTCCGTCTATAATGGATTTCACACTTCTTCGCTGTTTTGAGTTTCGCCAAAACTTGAAGAAATCGCCTCCTGAAATCTCGTCGTGGACATTGGGCCATGATAGGGGATTTTTCCTCTGGACAAATTCGTTGCAGAAAACAATTTGAAAATCGATTAATAAAACACCGAGTATTAAGAGATGACCGCGTGCATTCATTCTGGAGCTGAATCTCCCACTCGTTAGTGATATAGGCTACTTATAGTCACTTTTCGTGTTTAACTTCTACCGTTATAAGGCCTACTCGCTCGAACCAGTAGCAACTTAATGAGCGTAAGCTATAACATAAAATAAGGCAACTCAAGAGCCTGAGAACAGATTAAAACAAGTGAAGTGGTGAAAAAAACGCCTTGGAGCTGTACGCTATGGCCCACAGCTGAAGTTAATTGTCCAACGGTCATAGGCGGACTGTGACCAAAAAGTGGCCCTGGATTTTCTGGCACAGCACGGCCCTCAACACTCAATACACGATGGGAACACCAAACTCTGTACTGCAGTTTAGCTCCAACCCCCCAATTAAACACACCTGGACCAGTTAATTAGTGTTTTACTAGTGCTGCGGCCCAAGGCCCCTATCTCTAATGGCACCCTAAACCCTCACGGTCAGGGCCTCTCAGTCCTCACTTTCACGACGTAATGCCCGCTTTGACTGCCGGGAAGAAGTCCGCTGCGTAACCGCAGTGCGGGCTCGGCAGAAGAAGTGCGCATTGATCTAAAACTGGAATGAAACCGACCGCAACACAGGGCCGTGTAAGATAACGATTAGCCGGTTCAGTTTTATTTATTTGGGAACCTTGCAGGACAGTGGCCCTCCAGGACCGAGGTTGGAGACCCCTGCTCCACCCAATAAACCTTTTTAACACCACTAACATAAAGATAATTAGGCTATAAATACTACTGAAATGTACGGCATTTTTTTATCTTTAATATTAAATGAATGACGAGCATACTTTGCATAGATTAGGCTATAATTTGTCTTCCCTGGTGGACATGGCAAATAATAAATTATTTTGAAGAATTTTGCACAGTTTTTTTACATAGAGGGAAGTTTTAATATCACCACAGTTCAAAAGATCAGTCCATATAACAATTCTCTGAATATGACAGAAAACTTGGAATGTATTGTGCAGAATGTTAATGTGCCTTTCCAATAGTATTTATTCTTTCAGGAGTTTGACATTTGTCGTTTTGGAATAGAGCTTAGCCTACTTTTTTTTTATCCAAAATTGATTCATTATCATGATTCTTCAGAAATCTTGTTTTGATGTTCAATAAATATTATTATTATTATTATTAGTAGTAGTAGTAGTAGTAGTAGTAGTAGTAGTAGTAGTATTTTTATCACTGTTGAAAACATTTGTGCTGCTTCAGATTTTTGTGGAAAAAATCTGGGGTAAGTGGCGTTAACATTTCTAATTATTGCAACTTATTTATATTTTAAATAAACGCTATTCTTTAAGCTTTCATCAAAGTATCCTGACAAAATTAAAGTATCACAGGTTCCACAAAAATACTAATACGCAAAAACAGTTTTCTGAATTCAAAATATCAAAAAATAACCATTTTTAATAATTGAGCACAAATAATAACTGATGATAATTAAGTAGATCAGCATATTAGAAGGATCATGTGATACTGAAGACTGGAGTGAACTGATTGAATGACATTACAATAAAATTGCATTTTGAAATATTTAAAAATCCAAAAAAGCTATTTTAATATTTAACTTTGGACCACTACTACAGTAATGTAAACCGATTAGCAAATTATACTTTTATTTCAAGGCTACACTCAAGATTTGAGTGGGAATTTATAATCTGGAAAATTACAGCCTATATTAAATGGTTGTTTGGTATGATCAGGGTGCAGCATATTCCATAAAGGACTCCTTTTGGACATTTTCTTTTTGAAAATGCTTGAAGCGAAACAAGTAATATAATAGAGCAAAAGCTAAAATGGTAAAAACATCAAACAGAACAATTTGTGAGAGCCTATGCACGTTTATTTTTATTTATTTACTTATTTTACATTTGCAATTTGCATTAATTTAACACATTAAAAACTTCTCGATGTGGCATTATAAGTATAAATTCAAGATGAATGAAAATGAACCATTTATTACGATTATATTTCTCTCTCACACACACAAAATATCACCAACATATTCTAATTTACGATTTAGTTTAAAAGGACAGTTATCACACGATTTTCTCACCCTCAACCCATCCAGTGTATATGACTGGACAGTTATCACACGATTTTCTCACCCTCAACCCATCCAGTGTATATGACTTTCTTTCTGATGAACACAATCAGAGTATTAATAAATATCCTATGCTTCCAAACTTTATGATGGAAGCAGGGGTCCATTGAGTTTGAAGCTATTAAAAAAGTGCATCCTCCACACGGCTCCGGTGAGGTTAAAATGAAGGCCTTCTGGAGCGGAGCGATGAATTTGTGTAGGCTAAGTAAAATATCCATATTTAAAACTTTATAAATATAGGGCCTAAACATTTCTAGCTTAATTCCGTATAACGAAAGAAACGTAAATGATGCGTTGTAGCCTATGATGTTGGACGGAAGGCATGCGGGAAGCTATATATTTTACTACTTTATAAAGTTTTACATATGGATATTTTTCTTACAAAATCCAGCCGACGCATGGTGGTTCACTGCAGCTTGGAAGATTTATATTATAACTCTGATTGTATTCATCAGAAAGAAGAAAGTCATACACCTAGGATAGCTTGAAGGTGAGTAAATCATGGGGTAGTTTTCTTTTTTAAAGTGAATTGTCCAAAATGCACAATGCAAAGAGAAAAAACATGGACAACCATCCCATGCCGTTCCATTAAATCCGCGGTAGGTGTCGCTCCCAACCTACTTTAGATGACTCATCAACCTCTGCAAAGTACCTGCGCATCATTTTCTGCCCTGCGCTACTTTCTCGTGATTGGAGAGATGGGTTTTGACTGGCGCTGGGATCGCCCTATTGTTGGGTAGCCATGTGCTGCGTATGGCCCGGTGCGAGGGCTTTTAACCCTGCAGTTATGTGCGCGATACCGGGCGAGCGTGGAGTCTGCGGTCACCGTGCATCTCCAGAAGAGCTGAGTTAGGATGCTGCGGCATGCGGATAGATCGGTGTAGCTATAGCACATCTCAGCTTTAGGTAATGGGATGACGACGTCGCAAACTCTAGCAAAGAATAACTGAGCATGCGGCAAAAGTATAACTTCCAGTGCTTTTAAGGAGGCGTCTAAACATTGAGCACTTCGGCATTTGAATAAAATGTTTTGGTGGCTGTTTTGACATTCAGAGAGACCAGCGTTTGTGTGTCCATTACTGCACATCGTGCATGAATTTCCCCGTGAGCGACTATACGGTTCTAGGATTTGGCTTTCTGGATGTGGGATACGTAAGGACTTAAAAGTAAGTCCTTGGGATGGGTGGGGTCCTCTATGCAGCAAAAGAGTGCGGGAGGGGGGCGAGGCAGCGGACGAGGTGCGGGGAAGTGCGAATCCTCGGATGGTGGGTCATCAGATAGGCTACGAAAAGCGAGAAATAAATTGAGAGCTTAAAATACCCAAGGTAACGTTTTATTATCTGTGCCATCGCTGTAGAAGGTTGTAAAGTTATTATTTATTAATTCAAATAAGCATCTTAGAATTCGAATCGACATAACAGGGAAATAGCCCATTTTTTGAACGGTAATCGTTTAGAATTTGGATGAAGCTGCACCCGAAAGTATGACGTTACGCGAAAATCATCTCTTTCGCAATAGGAACCATTGTAGATTCGTCTAATGTAGCCTACATTGACAATTAATAACAGATTGCTACGCTTTGTTGATCGCATCAGCGTTATTTTTAACGGGAATGTAAAAGGTCTGCTCTGATCTGTTATAGTTTATTATTAAATGGGATTTAACACAATATATTCTATTAATTTTGTTGTCTGTATGAGCAGCATGCATCTGCATTTTAAATGACATTTCCGTTCACCTACTGTATGCGTGACTTTAAGAAAAGGGCATTAAAAAACCCTTCTACTCTGTTGTAGTTTATCAGTCGTTGGAGATATGTAGGCTAACTAATCTTTGTTGAAACAAAGCTAGTCTCCCAAAAGGAGAGGTTAAACTATTAGATAATAAAACAGTTGCTATCTATTGCGTTGGATTCGTGTGGTGAAGTCGTAGGCCATGGCTGCTTGTTGTCAGCATATTGGGAAAATTTGAATGACTTGGGTACAAATACACACATCTTGATTATTATTAGCACAAAAGTAAAAGTACTGTAAATGAAAATTAATATCACCAAACCCCTCTTCCTCCTCAACACCAGTGCTTTAAGGACGCAGTTTTGGCAGTGGCACATTCAACTTTTTCCATTGCGAAACGTGGCTATGCTCAGTCAGTCATCATAAGAGCGCATAAAGTAATGCTAAATTTCACAGGACCTTTGATTGGGAGTATTTCTTAAACACAAGATGTCATGTCTTATAATATTTCCCTCCCTTTCAGCAGGATATTGTTCCACCTTGTTTCTCCTTCTCATCCTCTGAATATGTTGAAGGCCCTGGCGGGAATCTGTTTGCTTCATCTGACTACAATATTCTTCCTCTTTTGGGCAACTATAGATGATGTAAGTTATGTAATTATGTGTGTGTTGTTATACGTAAGTATTTGTACTGTCATTGTGGTAGTCAGTAATTTGCAGTTGTAAACTTTATTGTATTTTGCTTGTAGCTAATGGTAGTTTTTATTTTCCCAGGCATGGTGGTTCACAAGGACCCTTTACACAGACCTGTGGGGCAGATGGGTGATGGAGAACAATGATGATGTCTGGGTGTACATGGATATACCGACCTCATACAGGAAAGGTAAGAGAATCATTTTTCGAGTAGGCTTTTTCAGGCATATGTGTATATTCACTGGTTACCCCACTTGTAAACTTAAAAATAAAGGTTCAAAAACAATAATTTCCATAGAAGCATCATTTTGGGATCCCCCAAAGAACCTTTCAGCGAACCATTTATTATTATTTTTTTAAATAAATTTGAATAATATAAATAACTCTTTTCCAATATAAAGTATATTTTGTTCAATGGAAAAGTTTCTGGATGTTAAATCTTCACATATTACAGTAAGCTACCTTTATTTTGAAGTGTACAGACGTCCCTTTAATCCCTCTTTCTAGACTATCTGCAGGCGGTTCAGGCGTTTGCAGTGCTGTCCTGCCTGTTTGCCGTGTTCTCTCTGTGCGTGTTCATATTCCAACTCTTTACTCTTGGTAAAGGAAAACGGTTCACCATCTCTGGAGTTGTACAGCTCATCTCCTGTAAGTCCCTGCTTCTGTAAATCTGCAACACAATCTCATGGCAGTTTGTAACTATTTTTCATTTAAGTGAATTGGTGGCTAATATCGTATCAGTTTGCGCTCTCATACATTTTTGCTTATGCCCCAGTGACAGGTATGTTTAGGGGTGGAGTTGGGGTGGACCTTCATGCGTACTTTTTTTTCTGATAATCATACAAATTCATATGAAATCGCCATGTAGTAACGGTAACATTTTCCTAATATGAGATCAAGATGAAATCTTATTTACATGATATGACATATTTACATATAGTCCACCAGACAAAAGAACTGCTGAATTTATTAAAATGACCCTGTTCAAAAGTTCATGAACTATTGATTCCCAATACTGTGTCGTTCCCTGAATGATCCACGGCTGTTTTTGATGGTTTTTCATAAGTTCCTTGTTTGTCCGGAGCAGTTAAACTGCACAATGCCCAATTCTCCAGTGAAGAACATTGGCCAGTTTAACCTTTTTAATGTTTGAGTGTTCTTCAAAGATCAAGGTAAATAAATTGTACTTAATTTGTCTTCCTGTGAAATATGTATCTTCTTGCTTCCTAAGGGCAGCTCACTAAATGAAAAAAATATATTTAAACAAAATAAGAATTTTGTCCTTCATCCTGTTCAAGAGCCCCCCCCCCCCTATTTATTTTACTTTATTTGTATACTGTTCGCTTTCTTTATTTATATTTCTTTATATTTACATATTCTCACTTTTTTTTTTAGACAAAACTGTTAAAGGAACACCGTTTTTAGAAATAGGGCTTATTCAACTTTTTTTCTACATTTAGATATGTGGGCAAATTAATATTTGTCTCAGTGCATGCATTGTTTTAGTTAGGCAGGGTCGCCGCTAGCTTAGCTTGCTAGCTGGCAACATAGGATTCCATTCATTAAGCTATGCTAAGCTAAGCTAGCGGCGACCCTGCCAAACTAAAACAATGCATGCACTGAGACGACAATGCATTTGCCCACATATCTAAAAGTAAAATAAATAAAAGTATTTATTTCAAAATAAAAGTTCACTTCCAACACTTGTCGGCCAAACAGAAAACCTTGCTGATAGAAAATGCCAAATATTATTATATTGATATAAGATTAAATATATAAGCTTGATGCAAGATATTTTGGCCTTGGTTGACCACTAGTTGTCTCAGGTTTATGCACGCAATAAAAACATGCGTGATACAGACATTCATTTGTGTTGTACATTTCTCTTGGGCCTCTAGGTTTCTGCATAATGGTGGCTCTGTCAGTCTACACCGATCACTTTCACAGGGGTGAGAAGGATGGCTGGTACGGCTGGTCCTACATCATGGCCTGGTTTGGCTGGCTGCTGACCCTCTTCACAGGAATTATGTACATTGTCCTGCGCAAGAGAGTGGATTAAACTTTAGCCCTCGCTCTCAGTGCTAATGTACAGCTTTGGATATTCCTTTCTTTTGTCATGCAGACTTTACTGTGGTCTTCGACTAACTGTACTACTTCAGAGTGTTGTGGTGTAGAAATGTGTACAACATAACATCAGCAGTTTTTTTTAAACTTCTCAGCAAGTTTTAAAATATCTGAAAGTCTTGACTCAGCATTTTAGGAAAAATTGACAGGGAACAAGTGATTTTTTTTTTTTTTTTTTGCATTTTTATTTAGAGTAATGCTAAAGATTGGTTTGATTGGCCATCTTCCTAGTTGCACAAAGCACTGAGGGCAGTTAGAGGGTCTGAACAAACTTTATTGCAGGGGTTAGTGTGTAAACATGGCGAAGGTGAAGTGAAAATACAGTATATAAATGAATTGTATAAAATGTATTTATAACATGTATAAAGAAAAGTTGTACATATAAAGTACAGAAAAAGGTTATAAAAGTGTAGTTTTAAACATCACTTGCACTTTAAGAACTAGCTTTGTCTTAAAGGGATAGTTCACTCAAAAAAGAAAACTCTGTCGTTAATTTCTCATCTTCATGTCATTCCAAACCCATAAGACCTTTGTTCATCTTCAGAACAAAAATGAAGATATTTTTGCTAAAATTCGACGGCTCTCGGACCCCTCAACAGACAGCTATTTAATGAACACTTAAGGTCCAGAAAGGTAGGAAAGACATTGTTAAAATAGTCCATGTGACTCCAGGGGTTCAGCCTTAATTTTATGAAGCAACAAGAATATATTTTGGGTGCAAAACCAAATAAAAATAACGACTTTATTCAACAATCCCGCTCACCTGTGCCAGTCTCCTACGCTGTTTACGCTGAAGCTCCCGCGTATGCGTCGCGGTGCTCACGTGAACAGCATTAGCTGCTGTAGATCTCCAGTGTGCTGCACTTTTTACAACAGAAACTGTGTAGGAGACTGACACAGGCTAGAACAAAATTGTTGAATAAAGTGATTATTTGGTTTTACACCCAAAAAATATTCTTTTCGCTTCATAAAATCAAGGTGGAATCGCATGGACTATTTTAACAATGTCTTTCCTACCTTTCTGGACCTTAAGTGTTCATTAAATTGCTGTCTATGGAGGGATCAGAGAGCTCACGGATTTCAGCAAAAATATCTTCATTTGTGTTCCAAAGATAAATGAAGGTCTTATTGGTTTGAAATGACATGAGGGTGAGGAATTAATGACAGATTTTTCATTTTGGGGTGAACTATTCCTTTAAGTTTATTTTATTGAACATTTTCTTTCCATTTATGTTGTAGATGGCAATAGCACAGGATAGTCTCACTCTCTACTGTAGGTCAAGATTAGGGTCAAATTTTGTTACTGCGATACATTATGGTGCTGTTCAGTTTGTGATCATTCACTTGGTCATGTAGACTTTTGTAATTTTAATTGTACAAACACATTTCCTGAACTATTTCTGTGGGGTTTTCTTGATAATGACATCATGGCTCCTGTTGCTATGCCAGCTATTTTGATTAGCATGATGAATGATTGTTCAAATGATCACTCTGTAAGATTCTAATTCTAGAGCACAGAATGTTCCAAAAGAACATTCAGAATGTTTTTTTTTTTAATGTCAAGATGTACTATTTTTATGGGAGTAATTATTCAATATCATCTCAAGGAAGAAGCTTCTTGTCTGAGTGATCCAGTTTCTGCTTTGTTTGGTTTCAGTATTTTTATTTTGCAGATTGATATTTTATTTTTTCATTGCAAAGCCAAACTGTAAACCAGGGAGGACATTAACATTTTAGTAAATCACACAAATAAAAACCTTGCCATAAGAATCTCTCGTAATTTTATTATTTACAACATCAATATTTTACAACTTTAAGCATTTTTTTTAACATAATATCGAAGCATGTTTATTTAAATGACATTGAATGAAACCTGGTGTAATTTAAGAAATGTGATTGTACAGTTCTAGGTCCAGTGACCTTCTACAGTCCTCATGCAAAATGCACCAGGCACTGGCATAGGAATGTTCCAATAAGAAGAGTTTTGTGGGGGTGTATGACGCCGAATCATATGCCCTGACCGGAGGGTGTAATTCGCTCCTGGACCACTAAGTGGAGGAGATGATTCTGTTCTGCCGAAAGGAGAGGCCTGTTGTGAGAGAACAGCAGGGTGATTCAAAATGGTTAACTAACATGTAAAGCCTCAAATATAATATAGATAAATGCCTAGTATAAGGCAGGAAATATAGAAAGCGTACCATAGTTCTGTCTGGAGCGCTTTCAAAGATTCTGTATCCTTTTCCTGACATGCCATCTGTAAACAGGCCAGACAAACCCATTTAGCCATTTTAATCCAGGATTGGAGCTCTACTACTAATCAGTTCAGTGTCTAAGATATTCTAGCACAATATAAAATGCAGTCCAGAAGTAATGCCTGCTGCAGACTGATTTTGGCAATCCTAGAAGATCATTACAAACCGCACTGTACATGGATCTAACAAACATGGGTATGATGTAGACTGTACAATGAAGACACCTATAAAGACTACGACGCAAGATAGCATAGAATAAAACATCATCAGCATGTGCTAGTGCTAAACAAATAGAACAAGATGAAGCGCAGTTTGGCTGCGAGTAAAAAAAAAAATTGAAGTGAACTGAGAATATGGACATGGCTAGACATGTGCTGATTTTCGGTTAATGCGATATATCACGATAATAAATATGCACAACATTGTTATCGTGGGCACTTAAAAATATCGTAAATAATAATTTATTAACAATTATTACTTTTTTTATATAATGCACTCAAGAATACTTTGCCCATCAACCGTATAAATGCTCAAGACCGCTGCATTCTGCGTCAAATGGACACGCGCTCAGGTGTAAATGAGAAGCACATGAACGAGTAAAAGGAGACTGGCTGCTGAAGTGCCGCTCAATGACAGCAGGTGGCGCTGATGAACTGCAGAATGCAGCGGTTACCCCGAGTGAGGTGTTTAAAACAGCCATCCGTTTTTGTAATCTCAATGTTGTTCATCACAGCACCAAATACTTAATACTTAAAGACTTAAAGGTGGGATAGGTAGGACTGATCTAAAACACTTTTGTCCAAATTTGTTTAAACTTTCTTTATATGTAAATACATAATTAAAATGTAAGTACTCTGAAAAGGAGAGTATAAAAATCGAGTGACTCTAGACTTTTTAATCTGCAATAAACACCACTCATTTTTTCGTTCGGGACGTACTCGGGCCCAGTTCATGGCAACCGTGCCTAGTGTGAGTACACCCTTACATACAAAACACAGTATATGTTATGAATCTTACCCGAAATTCACCTTCATCACAGTATAACTGATATTATTGGAAAAACATGATGCTACCCGTTTTCTTTGCCTTATAAATATAACTAGCTTGTTACCAAATCAAACAAAAATATATTTTAAACTTTACCAGTACCGGTATTCTAGCTTGATAGTGAGTACTAAAAGACATCTTATTTGTTTATATTCATACTGATAAAGTTCGATTTTTTTATTACATGTGATTCTGACATGATGTCACTACATGCACACTGCGCGTCTGAGATAAATAATGCGTCTTCCAGCTGAGCGGCAGGTGAGGCGAGTTCATGGTTTTGGGGGCGTGGCTTTGGAAAGAGCCCAGAAGGGAGAAAGTGGAGTGAATGGAAATAATGAGCTGTCTTTAAAACAGTCGTGAGAGGTCTACAGACACTCAAATTGTATACTTTCTTTTTCAGAGTACTTACATTTTAATTATGTATTGATATATAAAGAAAGTTTAAACAAATATGGAAAAAAAGTTTAACCAATTCCTACCTACCCTACCTTTAATAGGCTATTTATTTTCAAACTTAAACATTTTTATGTTTTAATCTGGACTAGAACATGCCCTAATGATTAGAATTTTTTGATTATTCGTTATTGTTCAGTAAAACTTTGTGACTTCATACAACTTCATTAGTTAACATGTTAATTCATTATTACCAAACTGACAGTGAAAAATTAATTATTCTAAGTAATGTTAATTTCTTAGTTACTATTTAAGAACATTAAAATCAAAATAACTTTTTTAAAGGACCTAAGATAAAACTAACAATGATCAGTATTTCTTAACTAACATTATCAAAAACATTATATTTCTGTACCAAATGTATCTTAGTTATCTAATAACCAAATTAATCTTAGTTAATGCATTAAATAATGAGACCTTATTGTAATTTGTTACCTGTCGTTCTTTATAGCCTAATTCTTTTGCACTTTAATCTGTTTGAAAATTGTACTTTTACAGCTCTGGAAAAAATTAAGAGATTTCTCAATGGTAAGTGGTGATTTTTGGTGCATTGTATTATTGTATTTAAACATTCAGTTATTTTTGTTATTACAAAAATAGTTCTTAAAGCTGTTATGCTATGACAACACTTTTTTTTGCAACTTATTTCAATAATTGCTGATAAAAGGTCAGCAATTAATCGCAACATGAAAAATTGATATCGGCACATGCCTAGTCATGGCAAATGGAGCTTGAGATAAGTAGTTTTAAGTTTTAGCGGCATGTTGCGTTGATCTGTGCGCCAATTCATGTGCTTAATACAAACTCACTGTCAGATGGTCATGCTAAATTTCTGAGAGTCAAAAAAATGATCACAGGCTATCTTTGGTTATAGTCTGTGTACCTCTCTCACTGCAGGACAGGACCACCGTTTGGGAAACACGGCCACAGAGACGTACAATGTGTAGTAGGCATTTAAGAGACCACTAAATACTTTTTGAAATACTAAATTAATATATTTTAAGAGCAAATTAAAATTATATTATCAATATAATAATAATAAATAAATAAGTAAATAAGTTACTGACAACTTTTTGAAGGGTAGTACATGTATATTTTTTAAGTATATATCTTCCGTATTTTGTCGCAATACTATGTTTTACATATTTCACAATCCAAGGACTTATTTCCAGGTTTACACTGGATTTTGAATGCAGATTAAAGTGGTGTTGGAGTCCACTGTATGTTTCAACAACCTCATTTTACACAAATGGATTTTAAATACGTACCACAACTGATTGTAGGAGAAGGAACACGTTTTCTGGAAGGAAGTTCACTAGAGGACAGAGATTGAAAGCAGTTTATACAGATTAGCAACCACACACAAAAAACACAGTACCTGGTTCTCTATTAGTTAGAAAGTTTTACCCTGACTGTGCGAGTCAAAAGATTCCCAGGCGTATCGCTCTAGCGTCTGAGCATGTTCGGGTAGGAGCTTTTGAGGGGGAGGCTAAAACACAGACACAAACATAGTATACTTATTGGGATAATAAATAAACACTAATGGTATAGGTCAGATCTATTAATATTGTCAAACGTGAGCTTATTTAAATATATACTTTACCTCAAGCAGCATAAGCAGTAATACCCTGGAGATTTCACACTTTGCGATGATATCCATAAATGCACCTGGAATGAAGACAAAAAATTAAGCATGAATCTTCAGTATTTACAGCACTTTTCATTTCCTTGCCAATATTATTATAAGCTGATGTCCACACAACCAAAAGGACTGCTGACTCAGTAAAACTACAAAACAGATCCCAGACAAGCATGAACATCAGTCACAAGACAATATGACTGATGCTTGTAAATATATGATTGCATGGTATAATCAGAAAATCCAAATGAACACCAAATCTATTGAAAGTCCCTTAAATTTGGCAACCAAGCCTCAAACTAGACCCGTCACGATCATGAATTGTGTGCTGATGATTAACTGTCATACTAATCATTTTGATCAACCATTTAAAGTGACCCTATTATTTCGAATTCAGTTTTTTCTACTTTATTACCTTTTTTGAATATCACCTTTCATGCAGTGTATAATATAGCTTTTAGTGAAGTTAAAAGGTCTGCAAAGTGTCAGTGTACGACCCAAGGAAGTTATTGCCGCTTAAAATAAATAATTGATTCTGAACTGCTAGGACGAAACATCAACAATTCCATTTCATAGCCACCATAGACATTGAGGGGTCCCCCAGAATAATTAGAAATGGCCAAATTGTTGCTAGGAAGGAAGATAATGTAAAATTATCTAGTAAAATGTCAAATTTTTAGGCTGGTCTGCCTCAGTCAGAATGAGTGAGATGGCCAATCAACTCAAAGGCAGCGAGGGTTAACTGTTAACTGAATTCCAACCTGACACTTAAGTTACAGCAGAGAAAGAGTGCGTCGTTAGATGCAAGTAGCTAAACATTTAATATTTGACCACTGTTTTACAATAAAAATGTTCAGTGAACAACAGTAATATCAAGACATTTATATATATATCTTGACATTTTTATGAAATTTCACCATTTTGAACTGAAAATAAGGTTTATGTAAATCATAAATTAATTGGACGTGGCAAGAAATGGTTTGCATTTCATATTAGGCAGACAAAAATAAGAGTGAATGCATTTAAATTATATATATATATATATATATATATATATATATATATATATATATATATATATATATATATATATATATATATATATATTATTATATGTATATATATATTATTATTTGCAAATAGTTTACTTCATAACTATAATAAAACTAAGTTTTACTGTTCTAATTTTTTACCTTATTTCGTCAAATCCCTTTTAATCCTTTAAGAATTGAATTCCTTTAAATAAACCAATAAGACTAATACCCCTAGGAACCTTTAAAATAGCATAATAGGGGCACTAAATCAGATTAGGTCATGTGACTTAAAGTGTAAGCATAATATATTTATTTTTTTACTCGGAATTATATATAATAGAAATGATTAAATATAGACTCATATGATTTACTATGATACTGTGAAAATGTATATAATCATATATATATATATATATATATATATATATATATATATATATATATATATATATATATATATATATATATATATATATATATATATATATATATATATATATATATATATATATATATGATTATATACATTTTCAAAGTATCATAGTAAATCATTTGAGTCTACCCCATATATATATATATAAATAATGCAGTGTGATTAAAACCACAAACCTTAAAGCAACTCCACAACGCCGATCTCTTTATTTGGCAGTAGCACTTTTAGCATAGCTTAGCATACATAATAGAATCGTACTCAAATGTGCTTTAAAACTTAACTCTTCTGTATTTACATCGTGTACTAAGGCCAACGGAAAATTAAAAGTTGTGATTTTTTTAAGACCGATATGACAAGGAACTATTCTCTCATTCTTGCATAATAATCACAGAACATTTGGTAATTTTTGAACGCGATGCTAATGGTCTAATCCGATTTAATAATGTATGCTAAGCTATGCTAAAAGTGCTACTGCTAGATACAGAGATCGGCTGAATGGATTTAAAAATGGTCAACTGTTTACCATTTAAAAAGTGGAGTGTTCCTTTAATTTTGTTTGAAGACCACCCATTTCAATTCGTTGGCAAAAATGTGATGGAAATTTAAACAGCACAATTATTTTGGTTCTCTCAAATAATTGTGATTAGATTGAATAACCACAATTAGATAAGTCAATAATCATAACAGGCTTACATCACACACCTAGATTTCAAAACTAAGATTGATTGTATTTAGCGATTGTAGAGAAAGTACATTGTTCATACCGACAGGGGTGTTGGTGCCGGGGAGCTGTAGTCCTCTCTCCTGACACATGTGCTGCATCTCTGAGAGCACAGCAAGAGCACCATCATAGTCACCTGTCAATCAAACATCACATCACTGCTCTGACAACTGCAGAACCTCGTCTGAAACTCAATGCATAAAATGAACCTTTGCATTCTGAAAGGATAACGCTCCTCTCTTTGAACTCACGGGTCAGTATTTTGCAGGAGGCCATTTCCCAAAGTGATAGCAGGGCTTCAATTGGAGTCTGAATCTGCAGTTCCGCGGCTCTCTGGAAATGAACTATCGCCTCCCCTGGTCTGTTCATTTCCTACACACAAAATTATAAACAGGACCACATCATGACCAAGCACTGTGGAAAGAGGTGAATATGCGTTTTGAATTCATTTATTAAAAGAAAGCCTCCCCATGTATTACAATGATTAATGTCTCACCTTCAGAGCATTGCCAAGCTCCAGTGAGAGACTGGCCGCCATAACAGGCTGATTCATCTCAATATAGACCTAAACAATATATAAGTACATATTTGCAGTATAACATCTAAAACACAAAATCTGCATGTGATTGCAAGATTTTAGTCTTTTACTGTATTAGTCCAGCAGAGAGAAGTACTCTACAAATGACTTTTCAATCAATTCTTAAGAGCATTTTAACATGAAGCATGTGAAATGGCAGCAAGCGGCAAGCGAAAATTAGCTGAAACTATTTCATTTTGAAGTAAACTATTATTTTAATAAGAAGTTTTGTTTTGGTTGATTAGCTGTTCACCTTCTTCTAACTGTGAGTGAGGAAGTAATAGTAAGTGAATGAAGGATTCTTGTTTTGTCAGGCCAAGGTTTTTATAGCTAACTTAATAAATGATTAAGTTATCAAGTTAATTAGTAAATTATTAGTTGAGATTAAATCAATGTTAACCGAAATAAAATATAAAACACTGAGGGTAAGTTTACATGATGATAATGTACAAAAAAAAAAAAACTTTATGTTTATGTGTACAGATTAGTGTTGTCAAAAGTACCGACCGCGATACCAAGTCGTAACTGAAAATGTAAAAATATGACGCTTTGATTGCTGTTGACCTAAATTCGTAAACACTTCTGACTGGCCATTGTGCTCACGCGCTCATCGGATGTGTCTTTGATTGGCTACAATGATCAACG
Source organism: Pseudorasbora parva (assembly GCF_024679245.1). Taxonomy (NCBI): domain Eukaryota; kingdom Metazoa; phylum Chordata; class Actinopteri; order Cypriniformes; family Gobionidae; genus Pseudorasbora; species Pseudorasbora parva. The sequence continues at coordinate 16,868,765 of NC_090175.1, read as the reverse complement.
AACAGGAGTGTTTGAAAGCACACAAGTGTTTAAAAGTGTTCTGAAAGCGGGAACAGTTTACAACATGTTTTTGAAGCACTGATCGTTGTAGCCAATCACAGACATATTTGATAAGCATGTGAGCACAATGGGCAATCAGAAGTGTTTATATTTCTGCTCAACAGTGCTCAGTCACATTTTTTAAATTCAGTACAAAATTTGGTTTCGCATTCGGTAATTTTGACAACACTAGTACAGACGACAGTGTTGTCAAAACAATCCCCGTTCAAATGGATCTGAAAAAAACGCCTAAAATCTGCTGTCAGGCCAGTAGTTGGCGCTATCACTAAAGAAACACTACGCTCCTATAGAGTGAACACGTAAAACAAACGTGCATGACGTCACTGTTTTCACAAAATCATATTCTTGTAGTTCACACAGAGAGGATAACGGTATCGTTATCAAAAATGTGCACTTTAAAACCTGATTTCAAAAGTTAGCTTTTTCAGGGCCTCAAAATGCTGTTGTTATGTAAATGAACAGCCGAAATGCATACAATATTTTTATTTATTTTTTAAATGTCATGTAAACGCCCCCTTAAATTTGTTTTATTCCAGTCAGTTGCCAAGAAAGCATTTTCATTTAGTTTTACTTAGATGAAATAAAATAACTAAATCTGAATATAAAAATGTATTAAAAATATGTAGATACATACTTAAAAAAAAAAAAAAAACTATAATCTTGATGATACTAAAATAGCACTATGCCAGGCTGAACAGCAGGACAAACATTGTTTTATTTGTATTAAAAACATAAACATACCTGAGCCAAATCTGAGCACACCTTTAGGCAAATGAATAACCTTTGCTCATATATGCTCATCTGCATAAGTCAGTAGTGATAAATTTGATTGTGATAAATACCTTAATAGCAAAACTATAGCAATTCATTGCTGCCTGCATATTCTCATCGAAGCCGGGAGCCTTCAGAGCTCTGGTTTCCTGTTCCGAGGCCAGAAAGAGTCGGGCTGCATCAGTCAGAGCCAGGGCTTCTCCTGGAGCATTAAACAAAGTCTGCTCACAGCTACGAAGACACAGAAAGAAAAAAAACATTTCAGTGGCAGCGGGCGCTTCAGGTTCAGGTGTGTTTAGGGGTTGGAGCTAAACTCTGCAGCACAGGGGCCCTCCAGGACCGAGTTTGGAGACCCCTGCTATTTTGAGAGACTGCTTTCACTTTTATTATTTAATATTTGTGTAAAATATAATTTTATACTCGCTATTGTACTGTTAGGTGTTATTCTAAGATATTTAATGTATTTTAAATCAAAAACATTAATAAATTGATCATTTACCGAGCCATTGCGAGATTACAGAAGGCGGCATACTGAGGACAGTCCTGCTGTTTCAGCTCTTTGGCCAGCTGACCTGAGGAAAGATGTCATACAGTGATAAACAGTGACTAGCATTGCTGCACAGTGAGCAATCTCCTGGTACAATACTCACCAAATTGTTCACTTGCTTCAGCAACATTGGGCTTCCGTAGAAAACGTCTGTGATTTCAAGAACACCGAAATATTAAAACGCCAATAAACAAATTAAATCATTCATTTGACAGGCTGAACATCCAGCTAACGTTACTCTAACCTTACTGGAATTGTGTTATGCGAAGAGGCTCGCCTGAAATTAAACATCTACAAAATGCAATAAGTCATCAGCTGTTTTATACATAAATTGTACAATAATAGGCTCGTTCTATTTTGTATCTTTTTACATTTAAGTTAATTAGCAACCTGCTAAGGTGGCTCGTCTAGTGCTTTCATGTCATTCTTCTGTCACGCACGCTCAATATTGTATACAACATTGATTGTCTACCAAAGATAACATTCAAAACAATCTTCTGTTAGTAATATAAAGATTTTATTTTAGCTCTTACTTTTTCAGTTTATTTGACACTGCCCGGTAACGCATCAGAAAATCTCCCTCGGCTGCCATTGTTGACACTTAAGAAGGAGGGGCAAACACACAGGAAGTTCCAATTTGAGTATTCCGATTGGTTGCGCACATATAACGCGGTTTTTTGATTGGTTTACACGACGCAAAAGCAGGCCCTTCACGAGCTACAGAAATATTCCGTTTTTATCTTTATATACAGCAGGCGAGATGTTTGGGAAAAAATGACACACATTGACGCAGCTTTCAGTTGTTGTTTTTTTATTTTTTATGTATTTTCTGTTACACTGTACAGTAAAATATTAAATTATACAAAATATATTTATTTGACACGAAGCATATTCTAGCAGGTCATATCAATTCATTCATTCACAGGTTTTCATAGATAGACTCAGATACGTCATCTTCTTGCGCTTTGCATTGCTGAAAGAGAACACAGCAATAGAAACTGTTGGTATCCTAAAACAACACTCAAATTCTAATTGACACATTTTCTTTTTGATGAAGGGACATATTTTTTATTTCACACTATTTATTTTTTAGGGTAATTGTGAAGTGGTTCAATCAGAAATAAAGCAATCATGATGTACACATTTAAGGAATAGATAACCAATTTAGGGCTCAGAGGATTGCTTTTATTTTATTATGTTTCTGCAAAACTACGGCGATGATAATGGATCAACTATCCAGAGATAATGCTTTTGTTACAAACACAAAGGACTGCTCATATTTTGGAGGCCCAAATGTGGTCATTTTTTAGCACTGTTTTAAGCGATGTTGCACTTTCTCACATTGAGAATTGCCAACAAATTCTGGAGCAAAATTTCTGAACAAATTTACATCGGTCGTGGGCCGGCCCTGTGTCTCACCTGGTCGCCCGTTGACAGAAACATTGCCTTGCAACATTGCTCAAAAAGTTGCCCCGTGTATCATCAAATTAAGAAGCATTCATTTCTCAACATGCATTACACTTCCTGGATTACCTTACACTCTCAGAAAAAAAGGTACAAAACTGTCACTGGGGCAGTATTCAAAAGGTACACCTTTGTACCATAAGAGCACGTTAGTACCTAAATCTTATTAGAACCTTTTAAAGGGTACTATCTCAGAGACAGCTTTTGTACAATTTTTCTGAGAGTCTAGTTTCCTTTTTTTATTTAATGCTGTATTGTTACCAGTGATAATATGTGCTTTCTTCGTAAGTATAACTAGCCTACTTTTTATGAGTTAATGAGTTTTACCATAAATGTAAAGTATATGTCATAAAGTACCTTTACTGCATGATTCTATCCTTAAGAAACAAGCAAGAGTTATTATGCACTCTGCATTTATATATTGAAACTAACATAATTATTATACATAATTAACAATAATAATTAATAAGTTAATATGGGCGATTATAACAGGTTGTGTAATGTTGCACAATTGACCTTATTAAACAAACCTTTTTATCTGAATTTTTCTTGCTTGTGTTTTCTTCATGCATCATCTTTGGATCCAACGTATCATAAATGGATCTTGATCTGTGTTGTAGTGCCTGTTGGAAGGGAAAGGTGACTTTATTTGGCCTTATTTAAAATTCTTACTAAAACCTTTACCCAATAAATTCCAAATATTGAGACATAAGAAAAGGAAATCTAGATGTGCTGATATCTCACTGTGTAGAGTGATTCAGATGCAGCATTCTCATCCACCATCACATCATCACTCTCCTCTGCTCTCTGCTCCGCTACTATGGTTTTGTCTTCTCTACAAGGAGGTTGATCCTGAAAGGAGGCAAAACTACAGTTTAAACTACAAGTGGCAGTTTTCTGGAAAGTACACGTCTGCTCTTTTCTGCTCATAAAAGCACTATCTCACAATCAAAGCAACTCTGAAAAGTCCATCTTACACATCTTGCATAACAAAACAGAGACAATCTTTTCTACACTGACAGAAAGACAGAATACTGTTTAGTTAACAGGCCATATCTATAACCCCTCATTGTTAGAATGAACTTTTACAGAATGAGTATCATCTGATTCCTTCATTAAAGTATAGAATAAAGTATACATGATTAGAGAATAGATTCAACTAAGTATGTTCTGTTGTTTTGACACTATGTGTGGCCAAGTGTTACCTTGTGGCTCTTTAATATGTAAAGTGACCCAGCAACACTGAAGATGAGAAGAATTCCTGAGAAAGCCATCATTGTGATGATGGCATTGTCTAACTCCTCAGCTGGCTCCTGATAGCCTTCATCTGGAAGACAGAGCGTTGTGGTGAGAGAGAAGCAACAAGGGAGAAAGAGAGAGAAATGTTGTTTCCGGCTCAGTTTTTGCATCACCCCATTCTTTTGCTGAACGTGGCAGTTTCATGTCATAAAACTGAACTCATGTTCTATTGTCATCATTTTTAATAAATCCATTATGATCCTCTTTATTCATCGGTGCAGTCTATCTGTTATCTCACAGGCCACACATTTATCAAATGATAGGTCAAAATAGTAAAAATCACTATCGCTTTCAAGATTTATAGTATTTTATACTGTCCTGAGAGATAAGCAAAAGACTCCATTGCATTTCATTCATATTGCGCACATAAAATGTAAGACCAATCGTGGATGGTCAATGACCTGCAGACTCACCCCTCACAAGAACCACCCAATGCACATACAAATTGTTTCCACATTTTTCTTGTTTAAAACAAAAGTAGTAATTGCCAGAACTGGAGCTGTTGTGCACTTTGATACGTGCCGTCTCCAACACTGGTTTGTCAGAAAATTCTCTTTGAATTGTTTTATTCCAAATGTTCTTTCCATTAGTGATGCATTCAAGCCTCGAGCTGCAGTTTGCTGGAATGACCACTGACAGGTTGAAGACAAGATAATCTCCCGCTAATGCCACTCTGGTTCTGTTCAGCATAGAGAATTCAGCTTTGGCTGGAGGGACAGAGCAAAGAGAATGGTGTTATTGAGCCATCTGTGCTCCCCCGGTATTTTCATAACTTTCTAATTCGGCTTGAGAGAGTGTGGGTGAGAAATCAAGCAATACAATAATGAAAATGAAATAAAACACGCTGCAATGGCACATGAATAATGGTCAACTATACCTTGAGTTTCCTGCCAACAGCACATAATTACGAGCCAACACAGCACAGATTTCACCAAATACATTGCCTTTCATTAAAAAAACGAAAGAAAACAAAAAACCCAAAGGATCCACCTTTTCTTTCTTCGCGTTGTTTCATCAAAGCTCTGATATATCACTGTCCAGCTCACGTTTACAAAAGAAAAGGAAAAAAAAGTTTTCTGTTTAGACAACACAGGAAGTTAGACCATGTTACATCACAGTGGAAGTTCACAGGACCCTAAACATCATGAAGTACAATTTCATGCAATCCTCAGAGAACACTTCCTCTCTCACTCCAAAAGCTTACTTCCCTAATTCTGCCCTTAACTGTAGTTCTTTAGTTGTTATTGAGAATGTAATTGCATATAGGCCTTACTCAAATCTGAATAGGCTAAACTATAGTTTAGTTTTTAAACATGTTTAAACACTGAAATGTAGTTTATTTACAAAGTGTGTGAAATAAAATTCAGTTCAGGTCTTTCAAAAAATTCGATGCTCTTGTCAGACAAGCATTTTTACTAAGCTAGTATGCTGGAATTCAGGAATAATGTGGCTTTTATGTGAAAATTTCCTACTTCCCCCTACTTCCGTGATTACGAACTCAACGCATTCAAATTTTGACATGAGAGGGCGTTCATGTCCAATTTTGAAAATAGGTAGCTAGTATTTACGATAATTCCGATATCACGGGAAGACAGCATAATTGTGTTTTAAAGGGAATGTCTAAAGTTATTTCATGCGTTCTGACATATTTGCAGTGTTAAAGAGTAGGATTCTCATGCTAAACACGGCCAAAGATTCAAAAAAAATTAGTTGGACGTATGGCGTAGTATTTCTGTGCCAAATACACTCCTTCAGGATTCAAAAAAGTTTTGGAACGTTTTTCTTTTCCGCATATGGCCCTTTATGACGCCATAAATGGGCAGAATTCTCCCGGATGAGCACGTGCGAGAGCGCGCCCATCAAAGAGTTTCGTTTGGGTTACGGAAGCCGTCGACAGTGCTGTCATTTCGTTTTTAGACCACACAATCAACAATGTCACTAAAGAAGTGTGTTTCTGGTTTTGAGGGAAAGATAACCTCGTTCAGCTTCCTAAATAACCCAGCGTTAAGGGAACAGTGAATGCAGTTTGTTTTTCCGGAGAAGCAACCGAGTTCTGCAAGTGTGTTTGTTTGTTCCCGGTCATGAGTGGAAACGCAGACGATGAGTGAAACTGCATCAAATGTTTGGTTTTGTCTTTTATAAATATGATAAAACTAAATACTCTTCAGAGATATGAAGGATGCAATGCTACTGTAGGGACTCAAGATTAACATGAGCCTGTCAGAAAATGTTACGTAGCCTTGACCACCAGGTGGCAGCAGAAGAGCATGAGATAATTTGCGAGAGCGCGCGCCTGTCTCACTTCAAATAAAGAGGACTTCCAAAATCATCAAAAAAGAATTACGTAATGATTACATCACTGTCACGGAAATACACATATTTAGCACCAGGGCAGATAAATCAAAAACAGCAGTTCTGAATCAAATACATTTTCCCACCCTTGAGTATGTCTTTAAATTTCAATATTAGGCTATGTATAGAAAACATGTATAATATCTGATTTAAAATTGATAAACAGGCAGAAGATGATGTCTAAAAGTGTTTCTAAGTTAAAAATAAAGAAATAAATAAAAAACACAAGACAACATTTCATCAATCAAGACTACACACACACACACATCACATACTCCATGCAAAGATAAAAAGAGAAATGAAAAGCAAGGAGAAGAGAAGAGCAGGGGATTCAGTTAGAGGTGACAAATTGCCTTATTTAATGAGAAACAGGTGCATGTG